>NW_028136258.1:0-600000 GCF_964662115.1 Mustela nivalis | reverse complement strand
GAAGGGATGAAATGGCCTAACCCATGGCAGGTTCGATGTGCTGGGTGTGAAGCCAACTGTCTCAATGTCTCTCACAAGGTCTGGGCTCAGGCTATGTAAGACAGAGCATAGTGTTTAGGGTAGCCTATGCAATTGGGGTGTTGCCGAGGGCTGAGCAGGTTGATTTTCATTTGGGGTTTCTGAGCAATGCCATAGACAATGTTTTTCTTTGGGGCCAGGCAGAGTGCTTCGTTCTGGAACCAGAATTCCCAATCATGAGGGCTTTTGGGCCAGGAGTGCTAGGGTAGAGTCTGAAAACAAAAGATAGGGTGAGGTAGGGAGCAGGCACACTCTGCAAAGGCTGAAAGGATATCTCATGCATCTGAAGTCAGGCTGAGGATCAGACGTTGGCTGAGGTTGGATTGTGCCCTTGATAGCACCTTCATTAAGCAGGTGCCTCATGAGGCCAACGAAATTTTCCCACGCTGAGTTTGGAGGTTGCCACAAACCACAAGGTTTCCTTCTGCAAGACAGTCGAGTCCTGTTGAGTGGCTCCAGTACATACCATACGGAAGGACTGAAGAGGAGGGTTCAAAGGATGGATCCCTGAACAGCATGCCTCGCATTCCCTTTGGCCATTAACGACAAGATATGTTTGATCTGCTGGCTCTGGGGCAAGCTAACCAGCGGGCTGAGTTGAAATGGCCTCTCCTGAGGATGCGTCATAATGTGTGTTTCTGTCCATGGAGACCTTGGAATGTGGTGGTTGTACTGTGGCCCTGCGGAATTCTCCGACCAGAAGGGTTTGATACAGATCCAGTAAGAAAGCACTCCATGTGGAGACGAGAGAGGTTTGGTTTGGAGCCTCAGAAAAACCTAATATGCTGGTATACGAAACCAGTCCTCTGAGGACAGACACATGAAAACTAAAGCTAAGGTTCATATTAGGGCCTAAGGGCCTGTCCATTTCAATCTTCTGTCTCTGGGGACACTGTCTGAGAGTCTAAGTGGTGATAATGGCTCAGCTGGTGTCAGAGTGCCCCTTTTAGTCCAGGGCAGCCTACACTATCAGGATGGCCTCAGGGGCCTTGGAGCTTTTCCCTAACCTGTAGGGTTGTGGTCAATGGATTGGGCACACTTTCCTTGGAGAGGGCAGGCACAATCTTTCGCTGTGGCTCCAGATGCCCTAGCCTGGAGGGTGTGTGGGGCCAGGCTGTGGGCACAGAAGTCTGAAAACACAAACTCAGCTTATGAGTGGCGCCGAGGGTATGGCAGGCCGGATGTACAGATAGAGAGTGAGCTCCTTGGCTTGTGAATCAAGGGCGAGATTCCTTCAGGCTTTTGTCTCTGGATGCGTCCAGGATAGCCGTAGATTGTAGGGGGTGGCCTCAGTGACTGTGGACAAGTATCCCTCTCTGGGGATTTGTCCCAGCTAACAGGAGTTTGGGGTCATTTTGTGGAAAGGGTGAAGTCCTGTTGTCTGGCTCATGTGTCTCTCCAAGAAAGTGATTCCAGAGCAGAGCCCCAGGAACAAGGGCGAGACTGGAAAACTCAAACACTGGTGAGGATTGGTTGTATAGGGGCTTGGCACGCCCCATACGCGGGCTCTTGGTCAAGGCCCTGACAGGCCTTTCTTTGATATTGGGCTCATGCTGAGGGTCACAGAGTGAATTTGTGCCCAAGGCAGCACTCAAGTTTGGGCGTGGTTTCAGGGGAAATAAAGGTTTCTCCCACCCTGAAGGTGTGACTCCATGCCAAGAGCAAGCCTTACAGCCATGGGGAAGAAGGAGTTCTGATTTGTGATTCAGATGCCCAACTGTGTGGGGAATTGATATAATATCTGGGTTTAGATATCTGAAAACCAAGGTTAGGAAGAGATAACGGCATAAGACCATGGCGTGTCAGAAGTGCTAGGTGTGTGGCCAGCTGTCTCCTTGCCTGTCTGGACGTCTGGCATCAGGCTGTGAAAGGCAGAGCATTAGTGCCTAGAGCAGCCTATCAAATCTGAGTGCCATCGAGGCAAGAGCAGGTTGATCCTCATCTGGGTTTTATGGAGAGCCCCACAAGGAAACGTTTTCTACTGGTAGGCAGTCACTGGGCTGGCTTGTGGTTCTGCAAATCCTACTCTGGAGGGATTGTTTGCCAGGAGTGTGAGGAAGGAAGTCTGAAAACACAAGCTAGCGTGAGGTTTGGGACCGAGGGCACGGCAGGCCACTCTGCAGAGACTGAATCAAGATCTCCTGCATTGCGGTCATATCTACTATGAGACGTGCTTCAAGCTAGAGTTTTTGTCCATGATGGCCTCTCCCTGAAGGATATGGGGGGCTTCATGAGGCCCGGCAGGTTTGCCGTTTTCTCCTACACTGAAGGTTTGACTCACGGCCAGGAGCAAGGTTTCTTGCCATGGGGAAAGAGGGGTTCTGACTGTGCATCAGGTTCCCCCTGTGCAGGGATTGGAGATAAGGTCTAGGTTCCGATGACTGAAAACCCAGGTTGGGAATGGATGGTGGCCTAAGGCAGTGGCGGGTCCAATGTGCTGGGTGTGCAGCCAGCTGTGTCGGTGTCTGTTGGAAGGTCTGGGCTCAGGCTATTTGCGACAGAGCATCAGTGTTTAAGGTAGCCTATGCAATTGGGGTGTTGCCGAGGGCCAAGCAGTTTGATCCTCATTTGGGGTTTCTGGGCAGCGCCATAGAAAATGTTTTTCTCCTGGGAGGCAGGCAGAGTGCTTCAGTGTGGCCCCAAAATTCCCAGTAGGGAGCGTTTGTGGGCCAGGAGTGTGAGGACGGAAGTCTGAAAACACAAGCTAGGGTGAGGATTGGAGCCAAGGGCAGAGCAAGCCCAATCGGCAGAGGCTGAATCAAAATCTCCTGCATCTGAAGTCAGGCTGAGGATCAAAAGTTGGCTGAGGCTGGAGTATGTGTCCATGATGGCACCTTCATGAAGCGGGGGCCTCATGAGTTTGGGGTCATTTTGTGGGAAGGGTGGAGTCGTGTTGTCTGGCTCATGTGTCTCTCCAAGAAAGGGATTCCAGAACAGAGCCCAGGTACAGGTGGGGCGACTGGAAAACCACAAAAACACTGGTGAGGATTGGGTGCATAGGGGCTTGGCAAGCCCCATATGCGGGCTCTTGGTCCAGGTCCTGACAGGCCTTTCTTTGACATGGGGCTCATGCTGAGGGTCACAGTGTGAATTTGTGCCCAAGCAGCACTCAAGTTTGGGCGTGGCATCGGGGGCCATGAAGGTTTCTCCCACCCTGAAGGTGTGACTCCATGCCAAGAGCAAGCTTGACAGCCATGGGGAAGGAGGAGTTCTGTTTTGTGCTTGCGATACCCAGCTGTGTGGAGAATTGATATAATGTCTAGGTTCAGATATCTGAAAACCAAGGTTAGGAAGAGGTGACGGCATAAGACCATGGCGTGTCCGAAGTGCTGGGTGTGCGGCCAGCTGTCTCCTTGTCTGTCTGGACGTCTGGCTTCAGGCTGTGTCAGACAGAGCATGAGTGCCCAGAGCAGCATATCCACTTCGGGGACCGTCGAGGCCCGAGCAGGTTGATCCTCATCTGGGTTTTCTGGAGAGCCCCACAGGGAAGCGTTTTTCTTCCGTTGGGCAGACACTGGGCTGGGTTGTGGTTCTGGAGTTCCTAGTCCGTAGGGCTTGTTTGCCAGGAGTGTGAGGAAGGAAGTCTGAAAACAAAAGCTAGCGTGAGGTTTGGGACTGAGGGCATGGCAGGGCCACTCTGCAGAGGCTGAATCGAGATCTCCTGCACTGAGGTCATGTCAACTATGAGACGTGCCTCAGGCTAGAGTTTTTGTCCAGCATGGCCTCTTCCTGAAGGGTGTGGGGGCTTCATGAAGCCAGGGAGGTTTGCCTACGATGGGATTTGTGAACTACTCCAAACCTAAAGCTTTCCTTCTGCACGACAGTCGAGTCCTATTGGATGGTTCCAGGAGGCCCCATACGGAAAGACTCGAGAGCAGGTGTCTAAGCATGGATGCCTGGGAACGCCACCTCATATTCCCACTCTTTAGTCAGGACAAGGCAGGCTCAATCTGCAGGCTCCTGGGTGAGCTACCCAGTGGGGAGAGTTGAAATGGACTCTCCTGAAGATGAGTCCTACTGTGGCTTGGTGGCCTGGGAGAACTTGGAATGTGGAGGTGGCTCAGGGACTCTGCAGGGTTCTCCAAACTGAGGTGTTTGACACAGCTCCAACAGGGAAGCTTCCCATGTGGAGACGAGAGGAGTTCTGTTCAGTGCCTCAGGAAAGCCCCATATCCTGTTCTTCGAACCAAAGCCTCTGAGGAGTGACACCTGGAACCCAAAGCAATTGTTGAGATTACGGCCTAAGGGCCTTTCCGGCTCAACCTTCTATCTCTGTTGACATCTGTTTGCATGCCTTCGAGGAGGTAGCTGCTCAGCTTGTGTCCGAATGCCCCTGTGTGTCCAGGTAGCCTCCCATTAGTGGGATGTCCTCGGGGGCCTTGAGGTTTCTCATATTCTGGAGGTGTGTGTCCAAAGGAATGGACACAGTTTCCCAGGAGAGAGCAGGCACGGTCCTGTGGTATGGCTCCAGAGGACCCAGCCTAGAGGCTGTGTTTGCCAGGGCTGTGGGGACAGATGTCTGAAAAAGCAAACTTGGCTCAGCTAGTGGCCAAGGTAATGGCAGGACTGATCTCCAGTCCGTGAGGGGAGATCCTCTGCATATCAAAGTAGGGCAAGTGGGAGGCAGTCACTCAGGATTTACAGTGTCCGGTCAGGGTAGGGGTTGTCTCAGAGGCCGAGGAAGAGCCTTCCTCTCGGGGGATTGTCCAAGCTCCCAAGTGTTTGGGTTCATTCTGTGGGAAGGGAAGAGTACTGTTTTCTGCCACAGGGGACCCCCCAGGAGAGGGACTCTAGAGCACAGCAGTGGGTTCCCTCAACTGGAATACACACCATCTAGTTAGTCCTGGGTGCCTATGGGCATGGCAAGCCACATATGCGGGCTCTTGGTCCAGTCACTGAGAGGCGTTACTTGAATAAGGTACTCACGCTGAGGGTCACAATGTGTGTTTGTGCCCAAGGCGGCCCTAACGCTTGGGCGTTGCCTCATGGGCCATGTCGTTTTTCCTACACTGAAGGTTTGACTCACTGCCAGCAGCAAGTTTTCTTGCCATGGGGAAGGAGGGGTTCTGATTTGTGCATCAGGTTCCCCCCTGTGCAGGGATTGGAGATAAGGTCTAGGATCCGATGACTGAAAACCCAGGTTGGGAATGGATGGTGGCCTAAGGCAGTGGCGGGTCCAATGTCCTAGGAGTGCAGCCAGCTGTGTCGGTGTCTGTTGGAAGGTCTGGGCTCAGGCTATTTGCGACAGAGCATCAGTGTTTAAGGTAGCCTATGCAATTGGGGTGTTGCCGAGGGCCAAGCAGATTGATCCTCATTTGGGGTTTCTGGGCAGCACCATAGACAATGTTTTTCTCCTGGGAGGCAGGCAGAGTGCTTCATTGGGGCCCCAGAATTCCCAGTAGGGAGGGTTTGTGGGCAAGGAGTGTGAGGACGGAAGTCTGAAAACACAAGCTAGGGTGAGTATTGGAGCCAAGGGCAGAGCAGGCCCACTCTGCAGAGGCTGAATCAAAATCTCCTGCATCTGAAGTCAGGCTGAGGATCAGACGTTGGCTGAGGCTGGAGTATGTGTCCATGATGGCACCTTCATGAAGCGGGGGCCTCATGAGGCCAAGGAAGTTTTCCCACGCTGAGTTTGGAGGTTGCCCCAAACCACAAGGTTTCCTTCTGTGGGACATTTGAGTCCTGTTGCATGGCTCCAGGACATACCATATGGAAGGACTGGAGAGCAGGGTTCGAAGGATGGATCCCTGTACAGCATTCCTCGCATTCCAATTGGCCATTAGTGACAAGATATGTTTGATCTGCTGCCTCTGGGTCACGCTACCCAGGGGGCTGAGTTGAAATGGCCTCTCCTGAGGATGCGTCATAATGTGCGTTTGGGTCCATGGAGACCTTGGAATGTGCTGGTTTTTCGGTGTCCTTGCGGAACTCTCCTACCTGAAGGGTTTGATACATCCCCAGTAAGAAAGCTGCCCATGTGGAGACGAGAGATGCTTGGTTTGGTGCCTCAGAAAAGCCCCATGTGCTGGTCTACGAAAACAGTCCTCTGAGAACGGACACATGGAAACAAAGCTAAGGTTCATATTAGGGCCTGGGGGCCTGTCCATTTCAACCTTCTGTCTCTGGGGACACTGTCTGAGAATCTAAGTGGAGATAGTTGCTCTGCTGGTGTCAGAGAGCCCCTCTTAGTCCACGGTGGCCTACCTATTGATGGCCTCAGGGGCCTTGGAGCTTTTCCCTAACCTGTAGGGTTGTGGTCAATGGATTGGACACACTTTCCTTAGAGAGGGCCGGCAAAATCTTTCGCTGTGGCTTCAGAGGCCCTAGCCTGGAGGTTGTGTGGGTCCATGCTGTGGGCAGAAGTCTTAAAACACAAAGTCAGCTTATGAGTGGCGCCTAGGCTATGACAGGCCGGATGTACAGCCCGAGAGGGAACTCCTGGGCCTCTGAAACAAGGGCGAGTGGAAGGCGTTCCTTCAGGCTTTTGTCTCTGGATGTTGTGTCCGGGATAGCCGTGGATTGGAGCGGTGGCCTCAGGGACTGTGGACGAGTGTCCCTCTCTGGGGATTTGTCCCAGCTCCCAAGAGTTTGGGTTCATTTTGAGGGAAGGGTGGAGTCGTGTTGTCTGGCTCATGGGTCTCTCCAAGAAAGGGATTCCAGAGCAGAGCCCAGGTACAGGTGGGGCGACTGGAAAACTCAAACACTGGTGAGGATTTGGTGCATAGGGGCTTGGCAAGCCCCATATGCGGGCTCTTGGTCCAGGTCCTGACAGGCCTTTCTTTGACATGGGGCTCATGCTGAGGGTCACAGTGTGAATTTGTGCCCAAGCAGCACTCAAGTTTGGGCGTGGCATCAGGGGCCATGAAGGTTTCTCCCACCCTGAAGGTGTGACTCCATGCCAAGAGCAAGCTTGACAGCCATGGGGAAGGAGGAGTTCTGTTTTGTGTTTGCGATACCCAGCTGTGTGGAGAATTGATATAATGTCTAGGTTCAGATATCTGAAAACCAAGGTTAGGAAGAGGTGACGGCATAAGACCATGGCGTGTCCGAAGTGCTGGGTGTGCGGCCATCTGTCTCCTTGTCTGTCTGGACGTCTGGCTTCAGGCTGTGTCAGACAGAGCATGAGTGCCCAGAGCATCCTATCCAGTTCGGGTACCGTCGAGGCCCGAGCAGGTTGATCCTCATCTGGGTTTTCTGGAGAGCCCCACAGGGAAACGTTTTTCTTCCTTTGGGCAGACACTGGGCTGGGTTTTGGTTCTGGACTTTCTGGTCCGGAGGGCTTGTTAGCCAGGAGTGTGAGGAAGGAAGTCTGAAAACACAAGGTAGCGTGAGGTTTGGGACCGAGGGCACGGCAGGCCCACTCTGCAGAGGCTGAATCGAGATCTCCTGCACTGAGGTCATGTCAACTATGAGACGTGCCTCAGGCTAGAGTTTTTGTCCAGCATGGCCTCTTCCTGAAGGGTGAGGGCTTCTTTAGGCCAAGGAGGTTTGCCTACGATGGGATTTGTGAATTACTCCAAACCTCAAGGTTTCCTTCTGCACGACAAACGAGTCCTATTGGATGGTTCCAGGAGGCCCCATACGGAAAGACTCGAGAGCAGGTGTCTAAGCATGGATGCCTGGGAACGCCACCTCATATTCCCACTCTTTAGTCAGGACAAGGCAGGCTCAATCTTCAGGCTCCTGGGTGAGCTACCCAGAGGGGAGAGTTGAAATGGACTCTCCTGAAGATGAGTCCTACTGTGGCTTGGTGGCCTGGGAGACCTTGGAATGTGGAGGTGGCTCAGGGACTCTGCAGGGTTTTCCAAACTGAGGTGTTTGACACAGCATCAACAAGGAAGCTTCCCATGTGAAGACGAGAGGAGTTCTGTTCAGTGCCTCAGGAAAGGCCCATATCCTGTTCTTCGAACCAAAGCCTCTGAGGAGTAACACCTGGAACCCAAAGCAAGAGTTGAGATTACGGCCTAAGGGCCTGTCCGGCTGAACCTTCTATCTCTGTTGACATCTGTGTGCATGCCTTCGTGGAGGTAGCTGCTCAGCTTGTGTCCGAATGCCCCTGTGTGTCCAGGGAGGCTCCCAGTAGTGGGATGTCCTCGGGGGCTTTGAGGTTTCTCATATTCTGGAGGTGTGTGTCCATAGGAATGGACACAGTTTCCAAGGAGAGAACAGGCACGGTCCTATGGTATTGCTCCAGAGGACCCAGCCTAGAGGCTGTGTTTGCCAGGGCTGTGGGGACAGATGTCTGAAAAAGCAAACTTGGCTCAGCTAGTGGCCAAGGTAATGGCAGGACTGATCTCCAGTCTGTGAGGGGAGATCCTCTGGATATCAAAGGTGGGCAAGTGGGAGGCAGTCACTCAGGATTTTGTCTCTGGGTGTTGCGTTCACAGTGTCCGGTCAGGGTAGGGGTTGTCTCAGAGGCCGAGGAAGAGCCTTCCTCTCGGGGGATTGTGCAAGCTCCCAAGTGTTTGGATTCATTCTGTGGGAAGGGAAGAGTACTGTTTTCTGCCACAGGGGACCCCCCAGGAGAGGGACTCTAGAGCACAGCAGTGGGTTCCCTCAACTGGAATACACACCATCTAGTTAATCCTGGGTGCCTATGGGCATGGCAAGCCACATATGCGGGCTCTTGGTCCAGTCACTGAGAGGCGTTACTTGAATAAGGTACTCACACTGAGGGTCACAATGTGTGTTTGTGCCCAAGGCGGCCCTAACGCTTGGGCGTTGCCTCATGGGCCATTCCGTTTTCTCCTACACTGAAGGTTTGACTCACTGCCAGCAGCAAGTTTTCTTGCCATGGGGAAGGAGGGGTTCTGACTTGTGCATCAAGTTCCCCCCTGTGCAGGGATTGGAGATAAGGTCTAGGATCCGATGACTGAAAACCCAGGTTGGGAATGGATGGTGGCCTAAGGCAGTGGCGGGTCCAATGTCCTAGGAGTGCAGCCAGCTGTGTCGGTGTCTGTTGGAAGGTCTGGGCTCAGGCTATTTGCGACAGAGCATCAGTGTTTAAGGTAGCCTATGCAATTGGGGTGTTGCCGAGGGCCAAGCAGATTGATCCTCATTTGGGGTTTCTGGGCAGCACCATAGACAATGTTTTTCTCCTGGGAGGCAGGCAGAGTGCTTCTTTGTGGCCCCAGAATTCCCAGTAGGGAGGGCTTGTGGGCCAGGAGTGAGAGGACAGAAGTCTGAAATAACAAGCTAGGGTGAGTATTGGAGCCAAGGGCAGAGCAGACCCACTCTGCAGAGGCTGAATCAAAATCTCCTGCATCTGAAGCCAGGCTGAGGATCAGACGTTGGCTGAGGCTGGAGTATGTGTCCATGATGGCACCTTCATGAAGCGGGGGCCTCATGAGGCCAAGGAAGTTTTCCCACGCTGAGTTTGGAAGTTGCCCCAAACCACAAGGTTTCCTTCTGTGGGACATTCGAGTCCTGTTGCATGGCTCCAGGACATACCATACGGAAGGACTGGAGAGCAGGGTTCGAAGGATGGATCCCTGTACAGCATGCCTCGCATTCCCATTGGCCATTAGCGAAAAGATATGTTTGACCTGCTGCCTCTGGGGCACGCTACCCAGGGGGCTGAGTTGAAATGGCCTCTCCTGAGGATGCGTCATAATGTGCGTTTGGGTCCATGGAGACCTTGGAATGTGCTGGTTGTTCAGTGGCCCTGTGGAACTCTCCTACCTGAATGGTTTGATACATCCCCAGTAAGAAAGCTGCCCATGTGGAGAGAGAGGTTTGGTTTGTAGCCTCAGAAAAGCCCCGTGTGCTGGTCTATGAAAACAGTCCTCTGAGGATGGACACATGGAAACCAAAGCTAAGGTTCAGATTAGGGCCTGGGGGCCTGTCCATTTCAACCTTCTGTCTCTGGGGACACTGTCTGAGAGTCTAAGTTGAGATAGTTGCTCCGCTGGTGTCAGAGAGCCCCTCTTAGTCCAGGGTGGCTTACACTATTGATGGCCTCAGGGCCTTGGAGCTTTTCCCTATCCTGTAGGTTTGTGGTCAATGGATTGGGCACACTTTTTTTGGAGAGGGCAGGCACAATCTTTCGCTGTGGCTCCAGAGGCCCTAGCCTGGAGGTGTGTGGGTCCAGGCTGTGGGCACAGAAGTCTGAAAACACAAATCAGCTTATGAGTGGCGCCTAGGGTATGGCAGGCCGGAGGTACAGCCCAAGTGGGAACTCCTGGGCCTCTGAAACAAGGGCGAGTGGGTGGCGTTCCTTCAGGCTTTTGTCTCTGAATGTTGTGTCCTGGATAGCCGTGGATTGGAGGGGTGGCCTCAGGGACTGTGGACGAGTATCCCTCTCTGGGGATTTGTCCCAGCTCCCAAGAGTTTGGGGTCATTTTGTGGGAAGGGTGGAGTCGTGTTGTCTGGCTCATGGGTCTCTCCAAGAAAGGGATTCCAGAACAGAGCCCCAGGTACGGGCGGGGCGACTGGAAAACTCAAACACTGGTGAGGATTGGGTGCATAAGGGCTTGGCAAGCCCCATATGCGGGCACTTGGTCCAGGCCCTGAGAGGCCTTTCTTTGACATGGGGCTCATGCTGAGGGTCACAGTGTGAATTTGTGCCCAAGCAGCACTCAAGTTTGGGCGTGGCATCAGGGGCCATGAAGGTTTCTCCCACCCTGAAGGTGTGACTCCATGCCAAGAGCAAGCTTGACAGCCATGGGGAAGGAGGAGTTCTGTTTTGTGCTTGCTATACCCAGCTGTGTGGAGAATTGATATAATGTCTAGGTTCAGATATCTGAAAACCAAGGTTAGGAAGAGGTGACGGCATAAGACCATGGCGTGTCCGAAGTGCTGGGTGTGCGGCCATCTGTCTCCTTGTCTGTCTGGACGTCTGGCTTCAGGCTGTGTCAGACAGAGCATGAGTTCCCAGAGCATCCTATCCAGTTCGGGTACCGTCGAGGCCCGAGCAGGTTGATCCTCATCTGGGTTTTCTGGAGAGCCCCACAGGGAAACGTTTTTCTTCCTTTGGGCAGACACTGGGCTGGGTTGTGGTTCTGGAGTTCCTAATCCGGAGGGCTTGTTTGCCAGGAGTGTGAGGAAGGAAGTCTGAAAACACAAGGTAGCGTGAGGTTTGGGACCGAGGGCACGGCAGGCCCACTCTGCAGAGGCTGAATCGAGATCTCCTGCACTGAGGTCATGTCAACTATGAGACGTGCCTCAGGCTAGAGTTTTTGTCCAGCATGGCCTCTTCCTGAAGGGTGTGGGGGCTTCATGAAGCCAGGGAGGTTTGCCTACGATGGAATTTGTGAACTACTCCAAACCTCAAGGTTTCCTTCTGCACGACAGTCGAGTCCTATTGGATGGTTCCAGGAGGCCCCATACGGAAAGACTCGAGAGCAGATGTCTAAGCATGGATGCCTGGGAACGCCACCTCATATTCCCACTCTTTAGTCAGGACAAGGCAGGCTCAATCTTCAGGCTCCTGGGTGAGCTACCCAGAGGGGAGAGTTGAAATGGACTCTCCTGAAGATGAGTCCTACTGAGGCTTGGTGGCCTGGGAGACCTTGGAATGTGGAGGTGGCTCAGGAACTCTGCAGGGTTTTCCAAACTGAGGTTTTTGACACAGCTCCAACAAGGAAGCTTCCCATGTGGAGATGAGAGGAGTTCTGTTCAGTGCCTCAGGAAAGCCCCATATCCTGTTCTTCGAACCAAAGCCTCTGAGGAGTAACACCTGGAACCCAAAGCAAGAGTTGAGATTACGGCCTAAGGGCCTGTCCGGCTCAACCTTCTATCTCTGTTGACATCTGTTTGCATGCCTTCGTGGAGGTAGCTGCTCAGCTTGTGTCCGAATGCCCCTGTGTGTCCAGGGAGGCTCCCAGTAGTGGGATGTCCTCGGGGGCCTTGAGGTTTCTCATATTCTGGAGGTGTGTGTCCAAAGGAATGGACACAGTTTCCCAGGAGAGAGCAGGCACGGTCCTGTGGTATGGCTCCAGAGGACCCAGCCTAGAGGCTGTGTTTGCCAGGGCTGTGGGGACAGATGTCTGAAAAAGCAAACTTGGCTCAGCTAATGGCCAATGTAATGGCAGGCCTGATCTCCAGTCCGTGAGGGGAGATCCTCTGGAAATCAAAGTAGGGCAAGTGGGAGGCAGTCACTCAGGATTTACAGTGTCCGGTCAGGGTAGGGGTTGTCTCAGAGGCCGAGGAAGAGCCGTCCTCTCGGGGGATTGTCCAAGCTCCCAAGTGTTTGTGTTCATTCTGTGGGAATGAAGAGTACTGTTTTCTGCCACAGGGGACCCCCCAGGAGAGGGACTCTAGAGCACAGCAGTGGGTTCCCTCAACTGGAATACACACCATTTATTTAGTCCTGGGTTCCTATGGGCATGGCAAACCACATATGCGGGCTCTTGGTCCAGTCACTGAGAGGCGTTACTTGAATAAGGTACTCACGCTGAGGGTCACAATGTGTGTTTGTGCCCAAGGCGGCCCTCACGCATGTGCGTGGCCTCATGGGTCATGCCGTTTTCTCCAACACTGAAGGTTTGACTCACTGCCAGCAGCAAGGTTTCTTGCCATGGGGTAGGAGGGGTTCTGACTTGTGTGCATCAGAGGGGGTCCCCCCTGTGCAGGGATTGGATATAAGGTCTAGGTTCCGATGAATGAAAACCCAGGTTGGGAATAGATGGTGGCCTAAGGCAGTGGCGGGTCCAATGTGCTGGGTGTGCAGCCAGCTGTGTCGGTGTCTGTTGGAAGGTCTGGGCTCAGGCTATTTGCCTCAGAGCATCAGTGTTTAAGGTAGCCTATGCAATTGGGGTGTTGCCGAGGGCCAAGCAGTTTGAACCTCATTTGGGGTTTCTGGGCAGCACCATAGACAATGATTTTCTCCTGGGAGGCAGGCAGAGTGCTTCATTGTGGCCCCAGAATTCCCAGTAGGGAGGGCTTGTGGGCCTGGAGTGAGAGGACGGAAGTCTGAAAACACAAGCTAGGGTGAGGATTGGAGCCAAGGGCAGAGCAGGCCCATTCTGCAGAGGCTGAATCAAAATCTCCTGCATCTGAAGTCAGGCTGAGGATCAGACGTTGGCTGAGGCTGGAGTATGTGTCCATGTTGGCACCTTCATGAAGCGGGGGCCTCATGAGGCCAAGGAATTTTTCCCAAGCTGAGTTTGGAGGTTGCCCCAAACCACAAGGTTTCCTTCTTCGGGACATTCGAGTCCTGTTGCATGGCTCCAGGACATACCATATGGAAGGACTGGAGAGCAGGGTTCGAAGGATGGATCCCCGTACAGCATGCCTCGCATTCCAATTGGCCATTAGCGATAAGATATGTTTGATCTGGGGCCTCTGGAACACGCGACCCAGGGGGCTGAGTTGAAATGGCCTCTCCTGAGGATGCGTCATAATGTGTGTTTGGGTCCATGGAGACCTTGGAATGTGCTGGTTGTTCAGTGGCCCTGCGGAACTCTTTTACCTGAAGGGTTTGATACATCCCCAGTAAGAAAGCTGCCCATGTGGAGACGAGAGATCCTTGGTTTGGTGCCTCAGAAAAGCCCCATGTGCTGGTCTACGAAAACAGTCCTCTGAGAACGGACACATGGAACAAAGCTAAGGTTCATATTAGGGCCTGGGGGCCTGTCCATTTCAACCTTCTGTCTCTGGGGACACTTTCTGAGAGTCTATGTGAAGATAGTTGCTCCGCTGATGTCAGAGAGCCCCTCTTAGTCCAGGGTGGCCTGCACTATTGATGTCTTCAGGGGCCTTGGAGCTTTTCCCTAACCTGTAGGGTTGTGGTCAATGGATTGGGCACACTTTCCTTGGAGAGGGCAGGCACAAACTTTCGCTGTGGCTCCAGAGGCTCTAGCCTGGAGGTGTGTGGGTCCAGGCTGTGGGCACAGAAGTCTGAAAACACAAAGTCAGCTTATGAGTGGTGCATAGGGTATGGCAGGCCGGAGGTACAGCCCGAGAGGGAACTCCTGGGCCTCTGAAACAAGGGCGAGTGGGAGGCGTTCCTTCAGGCTTTTGTCTCTGGATGCTGTGTCCGGGATAGCCGTTGATTTGAGGGGTGGCCTCAGGGACTGTGGACGAGTATCCCTCTCTGAAGATTTTTCCCATCTTCCAAGATTGGGGTCATTTTGTGGGAAGGGTGGAGTCGTGTTGTCTGGCTCATGTGTCTCTCCAAGAAAGGGAGTCCAGATCAGAGCCCCAGGTACGGGCGGGGCGACTGGAAATCTCAAACCCTGGTGAGGATTGGGTGCATAGGGGCTTGGCAAGCCCCATATGCGGGCTCTTTGTCCAGGCCCTGACAGGCCTTTCTTTGACATGGGGCTCATGCTAGGGTCACAGTGTGAATTTGTTCCCAATCAGCACTCAAGTGCTGCTTGGGCACTACCTGAAGGGTTTGATACATCCCCAGTAAGAAAGCTCCCCATGTGGAGACGAGAGGAGTTCTGTTCAGTGCCTCAGGAAAGCCCCATATCCTGTTCTTCGAACCAAAGCCTCTGAGGAGTAACACCTGGAACCCAAAGCAAGCCTAAGGGCCTCTCCGGCTCAACCTTCTATTTCTGTTGACATCTGTGTGCATGCCTTCGTGGAGGTAGCTGCTCAACTTGTGTCGGAATGCCCCTGTGTGTCCAGGGAGGCTCCCAGTAGTGGGATGTCCTCGGGGGCCTTGAGGTTTCTCATATTCTGGAGGTGTGTGTCCAAAGGAATGGACACAGTTTCCCAGGAGAGAGCAGGCACGGTCCTGTTGTATGGCTCCAGAGGACCCAGCCTAGAGGCTGTGTTTGCCAGGGCTGTGGGGACGGATGTCTGAAAAAGCAAACTTGGCTCAGGATGGGGCCAAGGTAATGGCAGGCCTGATCTCCAGTCCGTGAGGGGAGATTCTCTGGATATCAAAGGAGGGCAAATGGGAGGCAATTGCTCAGGCTTTTGTCTCTGGGTGTTGCGTTCACAGTGTCCGGTCAGGGTAGGGGTTGCCTCAGGGGCCGAGGAAGAGCCTTCCTCTCGGGGGATTGTCCAAGCTCCAAGTGTTTGGGTTCATTCTGTGGGAAGTGAAGAGTACTGTTTTCTGCCAGAAAGGACCCCCCAGGAGAGGGACTCTAGAGCACAGCAGTGGGTTCCTTCAACTGGAATACACACCATCTAGTTAGTCCTGGGTGCCTATGGGCATGGCAGGGACTATATGCAGAATCTTCGTCCCGAACCTGACAGGCCTTTCTTTGACATGGGGCTCATGCTAGGGTAACAGTGTGAATTTGTGCCCAAGCAGCACTCATGTTTTGGTGTGGCATCAGGGGCCATGAAGGGTTCCCCACGTGAAGGTGTGACTCCATGTGAAGAACAAGCATTACAGCCATGTGGAAGGCAGAGTTCTGATTGTGATTCCGATACACAAACTCAGTTTTTTTGGGGGACGTCTGTATGGCAGGCCCAATATACAAACAATGAGAAGAACTGATGAAGATTTGAATATAGAGCGAGTCTGAGGCGCTTGCTCAGGCTTTTGTCTCTGGAATTTGTATCAGCAATGGCCGTAGAATGTCGGGGATGCTTCATGGGCCATGGACGAATCTACCTCTATGAGGATTTCGCCCGATTCCCAATTTATTTTCGTCAAACTGTGGGATGGGAGGACTCCTTTCAGTTTTGTTACCTCAGGTGTCCCACGAAAAGAGGAATTCCAAAGCAAAGCCGTGGGGAAGACTGAAGGGACCACGAGAACTATGGTTCAAAATTGGGGACTAGGGGCATGGCAAGCCCAATATGCTATCTCTTCATCCAGCCACTGAGAGGCCTTACTTGAGGACTTTGGTCAGGCTGAGGGTCACAATGTGTGTTTGTGACCAATGTAGCCTGCGAGCATGGCGGGGCCTCATGGGCAACACTGGATTCAACAACACTGAAAGTTGGACAACATGCCAACCACAAGGTATCTTGCCATGGGGAAGGAGTTCTGATTTCTGCATCCCGTTCAACCCTGGGCAGTGATTGGAGGTAAGGTCTAGAATCTAAAGCCTGAAATCCGAGGTTGGGAAGAGATGATGACCTAAGGCCATGGCGGCTCGATGTGCTCAGTGTGCGGTCAGCTGTCTGGGACGGGCCAGGGAGTCCAGGCTCAGGCTGTGTCAGAAAGGGCATTAGTGCCCTGGTCAGCCTATGTATTTGGGGTACAGCCAAGGTCGGTGCAGGTTGATCCTCATTTGGGGTTACTGGGTAGCCCCAGAGGACAATGTTTTTTATCTGGAGGGCAGGCAGAGTGCTGCATTGTAGTTCTGGATTGCCAAACTGGAGGGCTTGTGGGCCAGTAGTCTGACGACAAAAGTTTGAGAACACAAGCTAGGCGTAGGTTTCTGGGTGAGGCCATGGCAGGCACAATCTACAGTCCTGAATCGAGATCTCATGCATCTGAAGTCAGGGCGAGGATCAGACGATCGCTCAGGTTGGAGTTTCTGTCCCTGATGGCCCCTTCATGAATGGGGGGGGGATCACGAGGCCATGGGGATTTTCCCACGATGGGAGTTGTGAGAAGCTCCAAACTGCATAGAGTCTTCGGCAGGACAATTGAGACCTGTTGTTTGGCTCCAGGCCAATGATTCTGAGCAGGGTTCTAAGGATGGATGGCTGGGTAGCCCACCTCGCATTCCAATTGTCTCCTAGCAACAAGACAGTTTAGATCTCCTGGATCTGTGGGGAGCTACCGAGGATGCTGAGTTGAAATGCACACCCCTGGGGATGGGTCCGAATGTGCTTTTGTGTCTATGGAGACCTTGGAATGAAGCGGTGGCTCTGGGGCCCTAAAGGGTTCTCCTAAACAGAGGCTTTGACACAGCTCCAACGTGCAAGTTTCCCATGTGTAGATGAGATGTTTTCTGATGGGTGAAACAAGAAACAGCTATATGCTGCTTTTGAAATCCAGGCCTCTGAGGAGAGATGCCTGGAAACCAAAGCAATGGATCTGATTAGTGCCTAGGGGCCTGTTCTTTCCTTTTTACCTCTGAGGACATCTGTCTATGGGTCTGAGTGCAGGTAGGGGCTCATTTGGGCTCAGATTGCCCCTGTTTTTCCTGGGAAGCTACCACTATTGAGATATATCAGGGACTTTGGAGGTTTATCCTATTAGAAGGGTTGTGGCCATTGGAATGGGCACACACAATTCCCTTGGAGAGGGCAAGTACAGTCCTCAGGTTTGGCTCCAGGGGCCTGAGCCTGTAGGTTGTGTCGTCCAGCCCTTTTTGGACAGTTGTCTGAAAACACAAACTCGGCTTATGTTTCAGGTCATAGGTATGGCAGGACTGATCTACAGACCATGAGGAGAACTTTTCGGGATTTGAAAGAAGGGCGAGTGTGAGGCTCCTGCTCAAGTTTTTGTCTCGGGATATCATGTCACTCATGGTCGTGGAATTTCTGGGTGACTTCATGGGAAATGGACGAGTCTTACTCTCTGGTGGTTTGGCCCCGTCCAAAGAGTTTGGGTTCATTCTTGGGCTGGAAGAAGTCCGTTTTATTTTGTTGTTGTTGTTGTTGCTGTTGTTTTCTTTTTTAACCTCAGGTGTCCCACCAAATGAGGGATTTCAGAGTAGAGCCCTAGGAGGGGCGACTGGACAATCAGAAATCTGGTTAAAAATTGGGGCCTAGGGACATGTCAAGCCCATTATGACATCTAATGGTCCAGCCACTAAGAGGACTTACTAGAGGACAGGACTCATGCTGAGGGTCACAATGCGTGTGTATGCCCTCGTCGCACTCAAGAATGGGCGGGGCCTCAGGGTTTCTCCTACACTGATCGTTGGACAACGTGCCAACCACAAGGGTTCTTGCCATGGGTAAGGAGGAGTTCTGATTTCTGCATCAGACTCACCCCTGGGCAGTGATTGGAGATAAGGTCTCGGTTCTGAAGCCTGAAAACTGAGGTAGGGAAGAGATGATGACCTATGGCCATGGCGGGTTTTATGTGCTCAGTGTGCGGTCAGCTTTCTGGGTGTTGGTCAGGAGGTCCGGGCTCAGGATGTGTTCGACAGTGCATTAGTGCCCAGGTTAGACTATAAATTTGGGTAAAGTCGAGTGCTGTGTAGGTTTACCCTCATTTAAGGTGCCTGGGCAGCTCATGAGGCAATAATTTTTTTCTCTAGAGGGCAGGCAGAGTGCTGCATTGTGGGTCCGGAATTGCCAAACTTGAGGGCTTTGGGGCCAGGAGTGTGAGGATGGAAGTCTGAGAAGACAAGCTAGACTTGGGTTTCAGGGCGAGGGCACGGCAGGTACCCCCTGCAGATCTGAACCAATATCTCATGCATCTGAAGTCAGGGCGAGGATCAGACGTTGGCTCAGGTGGGAGTTTCTGAGCATGACGGCCGCTTCATGAAGGGAGCGGAATCTCGAGACCATTGAGGTTTTCCCACGTTGGGAGTTGTGGGATGCCCCCTTCCAGGATTCCTTCTTCCGGACAATTGAGACCTGTTGGACAGCTCCAGGACATCCCATATGGAATGACTCCAGAGCACTGTTCGCGGATGGATGCCTGGGAAGCCCGCCTCGCATTCCAATTGTCTCCTAGCAACAAGACAGTTTAGATCTGATGGCTCTGCGGGAGCAACCTCGGTGGCTGAGTTGAAATGGACTTTCCTGAGGATGTGTCCTAATGTGTTTTTGTGTCCATGAAAGCCTTGGAATGGGGCGGTGGCACCGGCAACCTGAAGTACTTTCCTAAGCTTTGGACATGGCTCCCATGCACAGGTTTACTTGTGGAGACGAGATGAGTTCTGATGGGTGCCTCAGGAAAACCCCTATGCTCGTATTGGAATCAGGCTTTTGAGGACACATGCCTGTAACCCAAAGCAATGGATCCTATTATGGCCTAGGGTCCTGTCTGGTTCAATCTTCTTCTCTGGGGACATCCATCTATGGTATGAGTGGAGGTCGATTATCAGCTGGTGTCAGACACCCCTTGTTTGTTCCGGGTGACCCACACTATTGGGATGGCCTAAGGGTCGTTGGAGGTTTCTCCTAATTTGTACGATTTTGGACCATGGAATGGGCAGAATTCCCATGGATTGGTAGGCACAGTCCTAATGTGTGGCTCCAGGGGCCCAGCCTGGAGGGTGTGTGGCCCAAGACTTTGAGGACAGAAGTCTGAAAACACAAACTCAGCTTAGGTTTGGGGACGTAGGTATGGCAGGCCCGATCTACAAACCATGAGAAGAACTCTACAGGATATGAAGAAAGTGCGAGTCTGTGGCGATTGCTCAGGCTTTTGTCTCTGGATTTTGTATCAGTGATGGCCGTGGAATGTCGGGGAGGCCTCATGGGCCATGGACGAATCTTCCTCTCTGAGGATTTGGCCCGATTCCCAATTGCTTTTCGTCAATCTGTGGGATGGGAGGACTCATTTCAGTTTTGTTACCTCAGGTGTCCCACCAAAAGAGGAATTCCAAAGCAAAGCCGTGGGGAAGACTGAAGGGACAAACCGAACTATGGTTAAAAATTGGGGCCTAGGGGCATGGCAAGCCCAATATGCTATCTCTTCATCCAGCCACTGAGTGGCCTTACTTGAGGACTGGGCTCAGCCTGAGGGTCACAATGTGTGTTTGTGACCAATGTGGCCCGTGAGCATGGGCGGGGCCTCATGGGCCACACTGGTTTCAACGACACTGAACGTTGGACAACATGCCAACCACAAGGTTTCTTGCAATGGGGAAGGAGTTCTGATTTCTGCATCACCTTCAACCCTGGGCAGTGATTGGAGATAAGGTCTAGGTTCTGAAACCTGAAAACCGAGGTTGGGAAGAGATGACGACCTAAGGCCATGGCGGCTCGATGTGCTCAGTGTGCGGCCAGCTGTCTGGGAGGGGCCAGGGGGTCCAGGCTCAGGCTGTGTCAGAAAGGGCATTAGTGCCCTGGTCAGCCTATGTATTTGGGGTACAGCCAAGGTCGGTGCAGGTTGATCCTCATTTGGGGTTACTGGGTAGCCCCAGAGGACAATGTTTTTTATCTGGAGGGCAGGCAGAGTGCTGCATTGTAGTTCTGGATTGCCAAACTGGAGGCCTTGTGGGCCAGTAGTCTGACGACAAAAGTCTGAGAACACAAGCTAGGCTTAGGTTTCTGGGTGAGGCCATGGCAGGCACAATCTACAGTCCTGAATCGAGATCTCGTGCATCTGAAGTCAGGGCGAGGATCAGACGATCGCTCAGGTTGGAGTTTCTGTCCCTGATGGCCCCTTCATGAATGGGGGGGCATCACGAGGCCATGGGGGTTTTCCCATGATGGGAGTTGTGAGAAGCTCCAAACTGCAGAGAGTCTTCGGCAGGACAATTGAGACCTGTTGTTTGGCTCCAGGCCAATGATTCTGAGCAGGGTTCTAAGGATGGATGGCTGGGTAGCCCACCTCGCATTCCAATTGTCTCCTAGCAACAAGACAGTTTAGATCTCCTGGATCTGTGGGGAGCTACCGAGGATGCTGAGTTGAAATGCACACCCCTGGGGATGGGTCCGAATGTGCTTTTGTGTCTATGGAGACCTTGGAATGAAGCGGTGGCTCTGGGGCCCTAAAGGGTTCTCCTAAAAAGAGGCTTTGACACAGCTCCAACGTGCAAGTTTCCCATGTGTAGATGAGATGTTTTCTGATGGGTGAAACAAGAAACAGCTATATGCTGCTTTTGAAATCCAGGCCTCTGAGGAGAGATGCCTGGAAACCAAAGCAATGGATCTGATTAGTGCCTAGGGGCCTGTTCTTTCCTTTTTACCTCTGAGGACATCTGTCTATGGGTCTGAGTGCAGGTAGGGGCTCATTTGGGCTCAGATTGCCCCTGTTTTTCCTGGGAAGCTACCACTATTGAGATATATCAGGGACTTTGGAGGTTTATCCTATTAGAAGGGTTGTGGCCATTGGAATGGGCACACACAATTCCCTTGGAGAGGGCAAGTACAGTCCTCAGGTTTGGCTCCAGGGGCCTGAGCCTGTAGGTTGTGTCGTCCAGCCCTTTTTGGACAGTTGTCTGAAAACACAAACTCGGCTTATGTTTCAGGTCATAGGTATGGCAGGACTGATCTACAGACCATGAGGAGAACTTTTCGGGATTTGAAAGAAGGGCGAGTGTGAGGCTCCTGCTCAAGTTTTTGTCTCGGGATATCGTGTCACTCATGGTCGTGGAATTTCTGGGTGACTTCATGGGAAATGGACGAGTCTTACTCTCTGGTGGTTTGGCCCCGTCCAAAGAGTTTGGGTTCATTCTGTGGGCTGAAAGAAGTCCGTTTTATTTTGTTGTTGTTGTTGTTGTTGTTGTTTTCTTTTTTAACCTCAGGTGTCCCACCAAATGAGGGATTTCAGAGTAGAGCCCTAGGAGGGGCGACTGGACAATCAGAAATCTGGTTAAAAATTGGGGCCTAGGGACATGTCAAGCCCATTATGACATCTAATGGTCCAGCCACTAAGAGGACTTACTAGAGGACAGGACTCATGCTGAGGTTCACAATGCGTGTGTATGCCCTCGTCGCACTCAAGAATGGGCGGGGCCTCAGGGTTTCTCCTACACTGATCGTTGGACAACGTGCCAACCACAAGGGTTCTTGCCATGGGTAAGGAGGAGTTCTGATTTCTGCATCAGACTCACCCCTGGGCAGTGATTGGAGATAAGGTCTCGGTTCTGAAGCCTGAAAACTGAGGTAGGGAAGAGATGATGACCTATGGCCATGGCGGGTTTTATGTGCTCAGTGTGCGGTCAGCTTTCTGGGTGTTGGTCAGGAGGTCCGGGCTCAGGATGTGTTCGACAGTGCATTAGTGCCCAGGTTAGACTATAAATTTGGGTAAAGTCGAGTGCTGTGTAGGTTTACCCTCATTTAAGGTGCCTGGGCAGCTCATGAGGCAATAATTTTTTTCTCTAGAGGGCAGGCAGAGTGCTGCATTGTGGGTCCGGAATTGCCAAACTTGAGGGCTTTGGGGCCAGGAGTGTGAGGATGGAAGTCTGAGAAGACAAGCTAGACTTGGGTTTCAGGGCGAGGGCACGGCAGGTACCCCCTGCAGATCTGAACCAATATCTCATGCATCTGAAGTCAGGGCGAGGATCAGACGTTGGCTCAGGTGGGAGTTTCTGAGCATGACGGCCGCTTCATGAAGGGAGCGGAATCTCGAGACCATTGAGGTTTTCCCACGTTGGGAGTTGTGGGATGCCCCCTTCCAGGATTCCTTCTTCCGGACAATTGAGACCTGTTGGACAGCTCCAGGACATCCCATATGGAATGACTCCAGAGCACCGTTCGCGGATGGATGCCTGGGAAGCCCGCCTCGCATTCCAATTGTCTCCTAGCAACA
This sequence comes from Mustela nivalis, assembly GCF_964662115.1. Taxonomy (NCBI): domain Eukaryota; kingdom Metazoa; phylum Chordata; class Mammalia; order Carnivora; family Mustelidae; genus Mustela; species Mustela nivalis. Next base: position 577,682 of record NW_028136258.1, on the reverse strand, counting down.
AGACAGTTTAGATCTGATGGCTCTGCGGGAGCAACCTCGGTGGCTGAGTTGAAATGGACTTTCCTGAGGATGTGTCCTAATGTGTTTTTGTGTCCATGAGGGCCTTGGAATGGGGCGGTGGCACCGGCAACCTGAAGTACTTTCCTAAGCTTTGGACATGGCTCCCATGCACAGGTTTACTTGTGGAGACGAGATGAGTTCTGATGGGTGCCTCAGGAAAACCCCTATGCTCGTATTGGAATCAGGCTTTTGAGGACACATGCCTGTAACCCAAAGCAATGGATCCTATTATGGCCTATGGTCCTGTCTGGTTCAATCTTCTTCTCTGGGGACATCCATCTATGGTATGAGTGGAGGTCGATTATCAGCTGGTGTCAGACACCCCTTGTTTGTTCCGGGTGACCCACACTATAGGGATGGCCTAAGGGTCGTTGGAGGTTTCTCCTAATTTGTACGATTTTGGACCATGGAATGGGCAGAATTCCCATGGATTGGTAGGCACAGTCCTAATGTGTGGCTCCAGGGGCCCAGCCTGGAGGGTGTGTGGCCCAAGACTTTGAGGACAGAAGTCTGAAAACACAAACTCAGCTTAGGTTTGGGGACGTAGGTATGGCAGGCCCGATCTACAAACCATGAGAAGAACTCTACAGGATATGAAGAAAGTGCGAGTCTGTGGCGATTGCTCTGGCTTTTTTCTCTGGATTTTGTATCAGTGATGGCCGTGGAATGTCGGGGAGGCCTCATGGGCCATGGACGAATCTTCCTCTCTGAGGATTTGGCCCGATTCCTAATTGCTTTTCGTCAATCTGTGGGATGGGAGGACTCATTTCAGTTTTGTTACCTCAGGTGTCCCACCAAAAGAGGAATTCCAAAGCAAAGCCGTGGGGAAGACTGAAGGGACAATCCGAACTATGGTGAAAAATTGGGGCCTAGGGGCATGGCAAGCCCAATATGCTATCTCTTCATCCAGCCACTGAGTGGCCTTACTTGAGGACTGGGCTCAGCCTGAGGGTCACAATGTGTGTTTGTGACCAATGTGGCCCGCGAGCATGGGCGGGGCCTCATGGGCCACACTGGTTTCAACGACACTGAACGTTGGACAACATGCCAACCACAAGGTTTCTTGCCATGGGGAAGGAGTTCTGATTTCTGCATCACCTTCAACCCTGGGCAGTGATTGGAGATAAGGTCTAGGTTCTGAAACCTGAAAACCGAGGTTGGGAAGAGATGACAACCTAAGGCCATGGCGGCTCGATGTGCTCAGTGTGCGGCCAGCTGTCTGGGAAGGGCCAGGGGGTCCAGGCTCAGGCTGTGTCAGAAAGGGCATTAGTGCCCTGGTCAGCCTATGTATTTGGGGTACAGCCAAGGTCGGTGCAGGTTGATCCTCATTTGGGGTTACTGGGTAGCCCCAGAGGACAATGTTTTTTATCTGGAGGGCAGGCAGAGTGCTGCATTGTAGTTCTGGATTGCCAAACTGGAGGCCTTGTGGGCCAGTAGTCTGACGACAAAAGTCTGAGAACACAAGCTAGGCTTAGGTTTCTGGGTGAGGCCATGGCAGGCACAATCTACAGTCCTGAATCGAGATCTCGTGCATCTGAAGTCAGGGCGAGGATCAGACGATCGCTCAGGTTGGAGTTTCTGTCCCTGATGGCCCCTTCATGAATGGGGGGGCATCACGAGGCCATGGGGGTTTTCCCATGATGGGAGTTGTGAGAAGCTCCAAACTGCAGAGAGTCTTCGGCAGGACAATTGAGACCTGTTGTTTGGCTCCAGGCCAATGATTCTGAGCAGGGTTCTAAGGATGGATGGTTGGGTAGCCCACCTCGCATTCCAATTGTCTCCTAGCAACAAGACAGTTTAGATCTCCTGGATCTGTGGGGAGCTACCGAGGATGCTGAGTTGAAATGCACACCCCTGGGGATGGGTCCGAATGTGCTTTTGTGTCTATGGAGACCTTGGAATGAAGCGGTGGCTCTGGGGCCCTAAAGGGTTCTCCTAAACAGAGGCTTTGACACAGCTCCAACGTGCAAGTTTCCCATGTGTAGATGAGATGTTTTCTGATGGGTGAAACAAGAAACAGCTATATGCTGCTTTTGAAATCCAGGCCTCTGAGGAGAGATGCCTGGAAACCAAAGCAATGGATCTGATTAGTGCCTAGGGGCCTGTTCTTTCCTTTTTACCTCTGAGGACATCTGTCTATGGGTCTGAGTGCAGGTAGGGGCTCATTTGGGCTCAGATTGCCCCTGTTTTTCCTGGGAAGCTACCACTATTGAGATATATCAGGGACTTTGGAGGTTTATCCTATTAGAAGGGTTGTGGCCATTGGAATGGGCACACACAATTCCCTTGGAGAGGGCAAGTACAGTCCTCAGGTTTGGCTCCAGGGGCCTGAGCCTGTAGGTTGTGTCGTCCAGCCCTTTTTGGACAGTTGTCTGAAAACACAAACTCGGCTTATGTTTCAGGTCATAGGTATGGCAGGACTGATCTACAGACCATGAGGAGAACTTTTCGGGATTTGAAAGAAGGGCGAGTGTGAGGCTCCTGCTCAAGTTTTTGTCTCGGGATATCGTGTCACTCATGGTCGTGGAATTTCTGGGTGACTTCATGGGAAATGGACGAGTCTTACTCTCTGGTGGTTTGGCCCCGTCCAAAGAGTTTGGGTTCATTCTTGGGCTGGAAGAAGTCCGTTTTATTTTGTTGTTTTTGTTGTTGCTGTTGTTTTCTTTTTTAACCTCAGGTGTCCCACCAAATGAGGGATTTCAGAGTAGAGCCCTAGGAGCGACGACTGGACAATCAGAAATCTGGTTAAAAATTGGGGCCTAGGGACATGTCAAGCCCATTATGACATCTAATGGTCCAGCCACTAAGAGGACTTACTAGAGGACAGGACTCATGCTGAGGGTCACAATGCGTGTGTATGCCCTCGTCGCACTCAAGAATGGGCGGGGCCTCAGGGTTTCTCCTACACTGATCGTTGGACAACGTGCCAACCACAAGGGTTCTTGCCATGGGTAAGGAGGAGTTCTGATTTCTGCATCAGACTCACCCCTGGGCAGTGATTGGAGATAAGGTCTCGGTTCTGAAGCCTGAAAACTGAGGTAGGGAAGAGATGATGACCTATGGCCATGGCGGGTTTTATGTGCTCAGTGTGCGGTCAGCTTTCTGGGTGTTGGTATGGAGGTCCGGGCTCAGGATGTGTTCGACAGTGCATTAGTGCCCAGGTTAGACTATAAATTTGGGTAAAGTCGAGTGCTGTGTAGGTTTACCCTCATTTAAGGTGCCTGGGCAGCTCATGAGGCAATAATTTTTTTCTCTAGAGGGCAGGCAGAGTGCTGCATTGTGGGTCCGGAATTGCCAAACTTGAGGGCTTTGGGGCCAGGAGTGTGAGGATGGAAGTCTGAGAAGACAAGCTAGACTTGGGTTTCAGGGCGAGGGCACGGCAGGTACCCCCTGCAGATCTGAACCAATATCTCATGCATCTGAAGTCAGGGCGAGGATCAGACGTTGGCTCAGGTGGGAGTTTCTGAGCATGACGGCCGCTTCATGAAGGGAGCGGAATCTCGAGACCATTGAGGTTTTCCCACGTTGGGAGTTGTGGGATGCCCCCTTCCAGGATTCCTTCTTCCGGACAATTGAGACCTGTTGGACAGCTCCAGGACATCCCATATGAAATGACTCCAGAGCACCGTTCGCGGATGGATGCCTGGGAAGCCCGCCTCGCATTCCAATTGTCTCCTAGCAACAAGACAGTTTAGATCTGATGGCTCTGCGGGAGCAACCTCGGTGGCTGAGTTGAAATGGACTTTCCTGAGGATGTGTCCTAATGTGTTTTTGTGTCCATGAGGGCCTTGGAATGGGGCGGTGGCACCGGCAACCTGAAGTACTTTCCTAAGCTTTGGACATGGCTCCCATGCACAGGTTTACTTGTGGAGACGAGATGAGTTCTGATGGGTGCCTCAGGAAAACCCCTATGCTCATATTGGAATCAGGCTTTTGAGGACACATGCCTGTAACCCAAAGCAATGGATCCTATTATGGCCTAGGGTCCTGTCTGGTTCAATCTTCTTCTCTGGGGACATCCATCTATGGTATGAGTGGAGGTCGATTATCAGCTGGTGTCAGACACCCCTTGTTTGTTCCGGGTGACCCACACTATAGGGATGGCCTAAGGGTCGTTGGAGGTTTCTCCTAATTTGTACGATTTTGGACCATGGAATGGGCAGAATTCCCATGGATTGGTAGGCACAGTCCTAATATGTGGCTCCAGGGGCCCAGCCTGGAGGGTGTGTGGCCCAAGACTTTGAGGACAGAAGTCTGAAAACACAAACTCAGCTTAGGTTTGGGGACGTAGGTATGGCAGGCCCGATCTACAAACCATGAGAAGAACTCTACAGGATATGAAGAAAGTGCGAGTCTGTGGCGATTGCTCAGGCTTTTGTCTCTGGATTTTGTATCAGTGATGGCCGTGGAATGTCGGTGAGGCCTCATGGGCCATGGACGAATCTTCCTCTCTGAGGATTTGGCCCGATTCCCAATTGCTTTTCGTCAATCTGTGGGATGGGAGGACTCATTTCAGTTTTGTTACCTCAGGTGTCCCACCAAAAGAGGAATTCCAAAGCAAAGCCGTGGGGAAGACTGAAGGGACAATCCGAACTATGGTGAAAAATTGGGGCCTAGGGGCATGGCAAGCCCAATATGCTATCTCTTCATCCAGCCACTGAGTGTCCTTACTTGAGGACTGGGCCCAGCCTGAGGGTCACAATGTGTGTTTGTGACCAATGTGGCCCACGAGCATGGGCGGGGCCTCATGGGCCACACTGGTTCAACGACACTGAACGTTGGACAACATGCCAACCACAAGGTTTCTTGCCATGGGGAAGGAGTTCTGATTTCTGCATCACCTTCAACATGGACAGTGATTGGAGATAAGGTCTAGGTTCTGAAACCTGAAAACCGAGGTTGGGAAGAGATGACGACCTAAGGCCATGGCGGCTCGATGTGCTCAGTGTGCGGCCAGCTGTCTGGGAGGGGCCAGGGGGTCCAGGCTCAGGCTGTGTCAGAAAGGGCATTAGTGCCCTGGTCAGCCTATCTATTTGGGGTACAGCCAAAGTCGGTGCAGGTTGATCCTCATTTGGGGTTACTGGGTAGCCCCAGAGGACAATGTTTTTTATCTGGAGGGCAGGCAGAGTGCTGCATTGTAGTTCTGGATTGCCAAACTGGAGGCCTTGTGGGCCAGTAGTCTGACGACAAATGTCTGAGAACACAAGCTAGGCTTAGGTTTCTGGGTGAGGCCATGGCAGGCACCATCTACAGACCTGAATCGAGATCTCGTGCATCTGAAGTCAGGGCGAGGATCAGACGATCGCTCAGGTTGGAGTTTCTGTCCCTGATGGCCCCTTCATGAATGGGGGGGCATCACGAGGCCATGGGGGTTTTCCCATGATGGGAGTTGTGAGAAGCTCCAAACTGCAGAGAGTCTTCGGCAGGACAATTGAGACCTGTTGTTTGGCTCCAGGCCAATGATTCTGAGCAGGGTTCTAAGGATGGATGGCTGGGTAGCCCACCTCGCATTCCAATTGTCTCCTAGCAACAAGACAGTTTAGATCTCCTGGATCTGTGGGGAGCTACCGAGGATGCTGAGTTGAAATGCACACCCCTGGGGATGGGTCCGAATGTGCTTTTGTGTCTATGGAGACCTTGGAATGAAGCGGTGGCACTGGGGCCCTAAAGGGTTCTCCTAAACAGAGGCTTTGACACAGCTCCAACGTGCAAGTTTCCCATGTGTAGATGAGATGTTTTCTGATGGGTGAAACAAGAAACAGCTATATGCTGCTTTTGAAATCCAGGCCTCTGAGGAGAGATGCCTGGAAACCAAAGCAATGGATCTGATTAGTGCCTAGGGGCCTGTTCTTTCCTTTTTACCTCTGGGGACATCTGTCTATGGATCTGAGTGCAGGTAGGGGCTCATTTGGGCTCAGATTGCCCCTGTTTTTCCTGGGAAGCTACCACTATTGAGATATATCAGGGACTTTGGAGGTTTATCCTATTAGAAGGGTTGTGGCCATTGGAATGGGCACACACAATTCCCTTGGAGAGGGCAAGTACAGTCCTCAGGTTTGGCTCCAGGGGCCTGAGCCTGTAGGTTGTGTCGTCCAGCCCTTTTTGGACAGTTGTCTGAAAACACAAACTCGGCTTATGTTTCAGATCATAGGTATGGCAGGACTGATCTACAGACCATGAGGAGAACTTTTCGGGATTTGAAAGAAGGGCGAGTGTGAGGCTCCTCCTCAAGTTTTTGTCTCGGGATATCGTGTCACTCATGGTCGTGGAATTTCTCGGTGACTTCATGGGAAATGGACGAGTCTTACTCTCTGGTGGTTTGGCCCCGTCCAAAGAGTTTGGGTTAATTCTGTGGGCTGGAAGAAGTCCGTTTTATTTTGTTGTTGTTGTTGTTTTCTTTTTTAACCTCAGGTGTCCCACCAAATGAGGGATTTCAGAGTAGAGCCCTAGGAGTGGCGACTGGACAATCAGAAATCTGGTTAAAAATTGGGGCCTAGGGACATGTCACGCCCATTATGACATCTAATGGTCCAGCCACTGAGAGGACTTACTAGAGGACAGGACTCATGCTGAGGGTCACAATGCGTGTGTAAGACCTCGTCGCACTCAAGAATGGGCGGGGCCTCAGGATTTCTCCTACACTGATCATTGGACAACGTGCCAACCACAAGGGTTCTTGCCATGGGTAAGGAGGAGTTCTGATTTCTGCATCAGACTCACCCCTGGGCAGTGATTGGAGATAAGGTCTCGGTTCTGAAGCCTGAAAACTGAGGTAGGGAAGAGATGATGACCTAAGGCCATGGCGGGTTTTATGAGCTCAGTGTGCGGTCAGGTTTCTGGGTGTTGGTCAGGAGGTCCGGGCTCAGGATGTGTTCGACAGTGCATTAGTGCCCAGGTTAGACTATATAATTTGGGTAAAGTCGAGTGCTGTGTAGGTTTACCCTCATTTAAGGTGCCTGGGCAGCTCATGAGGCAATCATTTTTTTTCTAGAGGGCAGGCAGAGTGCTGCATTGTGGGTCCGGAATTGCCAAACTTGAGGGCTTTGGGGCCAGGAGTGTGAGGATGGAAGTCTGAGAAGACAAGCTAGACTTGGGTTTCAGGGCGAGGGCACGGCAGGTACCCCCTGCAGATCTGAACCCATATCTCATGCATCTGAAGTCAGGGCGAGGATCAGACGTTGGCTCAGGTGGGAGTTTCTGAGCATGACGGCCGCTTCATGAAGGGAGCGGAATCTCGAGACCATTGAGGTTTTCCCACGTTGGGAGTTGTGGGATGCCCCCTTCCAGGATTCCTTCTTCCGGACAATTGAGACCTGTTGGACAGCTCCAGGACATCCCATATGGAATGACTCCAGAGCACCGTTCGCGGATGGATGCCTGGGAAGCCCGCCTCGCATTCCAATTGTCTCCTAGCAACAAGACAGTTTAGATCTGATGGCTCTGCGGGAGCAACCTCGGTGGCTGAGTTGAAATGGACTTTCCTGAGGATGTGTCCTAATGTGTTTTTGTGTCCATGAGGGCCTTGGAATGGGGCGGTGGCACCAGCAACCTGAAGTACTTTCCTAAGCTTTGGACATGGCTCCCATGCACAGGTTTACTTGTGGAGACGAGATGAGTTCTGATGGGTGCCTCAGGAAAACCCCTATGCTCGTATTGGAATCAGGCTTTTGAGGACACATGCCTGTAACACATAGCAATGGATCCTATTATGGCCTAGGGTCCTGTCTGGTTCAATCTTCTTCTCTGGGGACATCCATCTATGGTATGAGTGGAGGTCGATTATCAGCTGGTGTCAGACACCCCTTGTTTGTTCCGGGTGACCCAAACTATTGGGATGGCCTAAGGGTCGTTGGAGGTTTCTCCTAATTTGTACGATTTTGGACCATGGAATGGGCAGAATTCCCATGGATTGGTAGGCACAGTCCTAATGTGTGGCTCCAGGGGCCCAGCCTGGAGGATGTGTGGCCCAAGACTTTGAGGACAGAAGTCTGAAAACACAACCTCAGCTTAGGTTTGGGGACGTAGGTATGGCAGGCCCGATCTACAAACCATGAGAAGAACTCTACAGGATATGAAGAAAGTGCGAGTCTGTGGCGATTGCTCAGGCTTTTGTCTCTGGATTTTGTATCAGTGATGGCCGTAGAATGTCGGGGAGGCCTCATGGGCCATGGACGAATCTTCCTCTCTGAGGATTTGGCCCGATTCCCAATTGCTTTTCGTCACTCTGTGGGATGGGAGGACTCATTTCAGTTTTGTTACCTCAGGTGTCCCACCAAAAGAGGAATTCCAAAGCAAAGCCGTGGGGAAGACTGAAGGGACAACCCGAACTATGGTTAAAAATTGGGGCCTAGGGGCATGGCAAGCCCAATATGCTATCTCTTCATCCAGCCACTGAGTGGCCTTACTTGAGGACTGGGCTCAGCCTGAGGGTCACAATGTGTGTTTGTGACCAATGTGGCCCGCGAGCATGGGCGGGGCCTCATGGGCCACACTGGTGTCAACGACACTGAACGTTGGACAACATGCCAACCACAAGGTTTCTTGCCATGGGGAAGGAGTTCTGATTTCTGCATCACCTTCAACATGGACAGTGATTGGAGATAAGGTCTAGGTTCTGAAACCTGAAAACCGAGGTTGGGAAGAGATGACGACCTATGGCCATGGCGGCTCGATGTGCTCAGTGTGCGGCCAGCTGTCTGGGAGAGGCCGGGGGTCCAGGCTCAGGCTGTGTCAGAAAGGGCATTAGTGCCCTGGTCAGCCTATGTATTTGGGGTACAGCCAAGGTCGGTGCAGGTTGATCCTCATTTGGGGTTACTGGGTAGCCCCAGAGGACAATGTTTTTTATCTGGAGGGCAGGCAGAGTGCTGCATTGTAGTTCTGGATTGCCAAACTGGAGGCCTTGTGGGCCAGTATCTGACGACAAAAGTCTGAGAACACAAGCGAGGCTTAGGTTTCTGGGTGAGGCAATGGCAGGCACAATCTACAGACCTGCATCGAAATCTCGTGCATCTGAAGTCAGGGCGAGGATCAGACGATCGCTCAGGTTGGAGTTTCTGTCCCTGATGGCCCCTTCATGAATTGGGGGGCATTACAAGGCCATGGGGGTTTTCCCATGATGGGAGTTGTGAGAAGCTCCAAACTGCAGAGAGTCTTCGGCAGGACAATTGAGACCTGTTGTTTGGCTCCAGGCCAATGATTCTGAGCAGGGTTCTAAGGATGGATGGCTGGGTAGCCCACCTCGCATTCCAATTGTCTCCTAGCAACAAGACAGTTTAGATCTCCTGGATCTGTGGGGAGCTACCGAGGATGCTGAGTTGAAATGCACACCCCTGGGGATGGGTCCGAATGTGCTTTTGTGTCTATGGAGACCTTGGAATGAAGCGGTGGCACTGGGGCCCTAAAGGGTTCTCCTAAACAGAGGCTTTGACACAGCTCCAACGTGCAAGTTTCCCATGTGTAGATGAGATGTTTTCTGATGGGTGAAACAAGAAACAGCTATATGCTGCTTTTGAAATCCAGGCCTCTGAGGAGAGATGCCTGGAAACCAAAGCAATGGATCTGATTAGTGCCTAGGGGCCTGTTCTTTCCTTTTTACCTCTGGGGACATCTGTCTATGGGTCTGAGTGCAGGTAGGGGCTCATTTGGGCTCAGATTGCCCCTGTTTTTCCTGGGAAGCTACCACTATTGAGATATATCAGGGACTTTGGAGGTTTATCCTATTAGAAGGGTTGTGGCCATTGGAATGGGCACACACAATTCCCTTGGAGAGGGCAAGTACAGTCCTCAGGTTTGGCTCCAGGGGCCTGAGCCTGTAGGTTGTGTAGTCCAGCCCTTTTTGGACAGTTGTCTGAAAACACAAACTCGGCTTATGTTTCAGGTCATAGGTATGGCAGGACTGATCTACAGACCATGAGGAGATCTTTTCGGGATTTGAAAGAAGGGCGAGTGTGAGGCTCCTGCTCAAGTTTTTGTCTCGGGATATCGTGTCACTCATGGTCGTGGAATTTCTGGGTGACTTCATGGGAAATGGACGAGTCTTACTCTCTGGTGGTTTGGCCCCGTCCAAAGAGTTTGGGTTCATTCTGTGGGCTGGAAGAAGTCCGTATTATTTTGTTGTTGTTGTTGTTGTTGTTGTTTTCTTTTTTAACCTCAGGTGTCCCACCAAATGAGGGATTTCAGAGTAGAGCCCTAGGAGGGGCGACTGGACAATCAGAAATCTGGTTAAAAATTGGGGCCTAGGGACATGTCAAGCCCATTATGACATCTAATGGTCCAGCCACTGAGAGGACTTACTAGAGGACAGGACTCATGCTGAGGGTCACAATGCGTGTGTAAGACCTCGTCGCACTCAAGAATGGGCGGGGCCTCAGGGTTTCTCCTACACTGATCGTTGGACAACGTGCCAACCACAAGGGTTCTTGCCATGGGTAAGGAGGAGTTCTGATTTCTGCATCAGACTCACCCCTGGGCAGTGATTGGAGATAAGGTCTCGGTTCTGAAGCCTGAAAACTGAGGTAGTTAAGAGATGATGACCTAAGGCCATGGCGGGTTTTATGTGCTCAGTGTGCGGTCAGCTTTCTGCGTGTTGGTCAGGAGGTCCGGGCTCAGGATGTGTTCGACAGTGCATTAGTGCCCAGGTTAGACTATATAATTTGGGTAAAGTCGAGTGCTGTGTAGGTTTACCCTCATTTAAGGTGCCTGGGCAGCTCATGAGGCAATCATTTTTTTCTCTAGAGGGCAGGCAGAGTGCTGCATTGTGGGTCCGGAATTGCCAAACTTGAGGGCTTTGGGGCCAGGAGTGTGAGGATGGAAGACTGAGAAGACAAGCTAGACTTGGGTTTCAGGGCGAGGGCACGGCAGGTACCCCCTGCAGATCTGAACCAATATCTCATGCATCTGAAGTCAGGGCGAGGATCAGACGTTGGCTCAGGTGGGAGTTTCTGAGCATGACGGCCGCTTCATGAAGGGAGCGGAATCTCGAGACCATTGAGGTTTTCCCACGTTGGGAGTTGTGGGATGCCCCCTTCCAGGATTCCTTCTTCCGGACAATTGAGACCTGTTGGACAGCTCCAGGACATCCCATATGGAATGACTCCAGAGCACCGTTCGCGGATGGATGCCTGGGAAGCCCGCCTCGCATTCCAATTGTCTCCTAGCAACAAGACAGTTTAGATCTGATGGCTCTGCGGGAGCAACCTCGGTGGCTGAGTTGAAATGGACTTTCCTGAGGATGTGTCCTAATGTGTTTTTGTGTCCATGAGGGCCTTGGAATGGGGCGGTGGCACCGGCAACCTGAAGTACTTTCCTAAGCTTTGGACATGGCTCCCATGCACAGGTTTACTTGTGGAGACGAGATGAGTTCTGATGGGTGCCTCAGGAAAACCCCTATGCTCGTATTGGAATCAGGCTTTTGAGGACACATGCCTGTAACCCATAGCAATGGATCCTATTATGGCCTAGGGTCCTGTCTGGTTCAATCTTCTTCTCTGGGGACATCCATCTATGGTATGAGTGGAGGTCGATTATCAGCTGGTGTCAGACACCCCTTGTTTGTTCCGGGTGACCCACACTATTGGGATGGCCTAAGGGTCGTTGGAGGTTTCTCCTAATTTGTACGATTTTGGACCATGGAATGGGCAGAATTCCCATGGATTGGTAGGCACAGTCCTAATGTGTGGCTCCAGGGGCCCAGCCTGGCAGGCGTGTGGCCCAAGACTTTGAGGACAGAAGTCTGAAAACACAAACTCAGCTTAGGTATGGGGACGTAGGTATGGCAGGCCCGATCTACAAACCATGAGAAGAACTCTACAGGATATGAAGAAAGTGCGAGTCTGTGGCGATTGCTCAGGCTTTTGTCTCTGGATTTTGTATCAGTGATGGCCGTGGAATGTCGGTGAGGCCTCATGGGCCATGGACGAATCTTCCTCTCTGAGGATTTGGCCCGAATCCCAATTGCTTTTCGTCAATCTGTGGGATGGGAGGACTCATTTCAGTTTTGTTACCTCAGGTGTCCCACCAAAAGAGGAATTCCAAAGCAAAGCCGTGGGGAAGACTGAAGGGACAATCCGAACTATGGTGAAAAATTGGGGCCTAGGGGCATGGCAAGCCCAATATGCTATCTCTTCATCCAGCCACTGAGTGTCCTTACTTGAGGACTGGGCTCAGCCTGAGGGTCACAATGTGTGTTTGTGACCAATGTGGCCCGCGAGCATGGGCGGGGCCTCATGGGCCACACTGGTTTCAACGACACTGAACGTTGGACAACATGCCAACCACAAGGTTTCTTGCCATGGGGAAGGAGTTCTGATTTCTGCATCACCTTCAACCCTGGGCAGTGATTGGAGATAATGTCTAGGTTCTGAAAACTGAAAACCGAGGTTGGGAAGAGATGACGACCTAAGGCCATGGCGGCTTGATGTGCTCAGTGTGCGGCCAGCTGTCTGGGAGGGGCCAGGGGGTCCAGGCTCAGGCTGTGTCAGAAAGGGCATTAGTGCCCTGGTCAGCCTATGTATTTGGGGTACAGCCAAGGTCGGTGCAGGTTGATCCTCATTTGGGGTTACTGGGTAGCCCCAGGGGACAATGTTTTTTATCAGGAGGGCAGGCAGAGTGCTGCATTGTAGTTCTGGATTGCCAAACTGGAGGCCTTGTGGGCCAGTAGTCTGACGACAAAAGTCTGAGAACACAAGCTAGGCTTAGGTTTCTGGGTGAGGCCATGGCAGGCACCATCTACAGACCTGAATCGAGATCTCGTGCATCTGAAGTCAGGGCGAGGATCAGACGATCGCTCAGGTTGGAGTTTCTGTCCCTGATGGCCCCTTCATGAATGGGGGGGCATCACGAGGCCATGGGGGTTTTCCCATGATGGGAGTTGTGAGAAGCTCCAAACTGCAGAGAGTCTTCGGCAGGACAATTGAGACCTGTTGTTTGGCTCCAGGCCAATGATTCTGAGCAGGGTTCTAAGGATGGATGGCTGGGTAGCCCACCTCGCATTCCAATTGTCTCCTAGCAACAAGACAGTTTAGATCTCCTGGATCTGTGGGGAGCTACCGAGGATGCTGAGTTGAAATGCACACCCCTGGGGATGGGTCCGAATGTGCTTTTGTGTCTATGGAGACCTTGGAATGAAGCGGTGGCACTGGGGCCCTAAAGGGTTCTCCTAAACAGAGGCTTTGACACAGCTCCAACGTGCAAGTTTCCCATGTGTAGATGAGATGTTTTCTGATGGGTGAAACAAGAAACAGCTATATGCTGCTTTTGAAATCCAGGCCTCTGAGGAGAGATGCCTGGAAACCAAAGCAATGGATCTGATTAGTGCCTAGGGGCCTGTTCTTTCCTTTTTACCTCTGGGGACATCTGTCTATGGGTCTGAGTGCAGGTAGGGGCTCATTTGGGCTCAGATTGCCCCTGTTTTTCCTGGGAAGCTACCACTATTGAGATATATCAGGGACTTTGGAGGTTTATCCTATTAGAAGGGTTGTGGCCATTGGAATGGGCACACACAATTCCCTTGGAGAGGGCAAGTACAGTCCTCAGGTTTGGCTCCAGGGGCCTGAGCCTGTAGGTTGTGTCGTCCAGCCCTTTTGGACAGTTGTCTGAAAACACAAACTCGGCTTATGTTTCAGGTCATAGGTATGGCAGGACTGATCTACAGACCATGAGGATAACTTTTCGGGATTTGAAAGAAGGGCGAGTGTGAGGCTCCTGCTCAAGTTTTTGTCTCGGGATATCGTGTCACTCATGGTCGTGGAATTTCTGGGTGACTTCATGGGAAATGGACGAGTCTTACTCTCTGGTGGTTTGGCCCCGTCCAAAGAGTTTGGGTTCATTCTGTGGGCTGAAAGAAGTCCGTTTTATTTTGTTGTTGTTGTTGTTGTTGTTGTTTTCTTTTTTAACCTCAGGTGTCCCACCAAATGAGGGATTTCAGAGTAGAGCCCTAGGAGGGGCGACTGGACAATCAGAAATCTGGTTAAAAATTGGGGCCTAGGGACATGTCAAGCCCATTATGACATCTAATGGTCCAGCCACTGAGAGGACTTACTAGAGGACAGGACTCATGCTGAGGGTCACAATGCGTGTGTATGCCCTCGTCGCACTCAAGAATGGGCGGGGCCTCAGGGTTTCTCCTACACTGATCGTTGGACAACGTGCCAACCACAAGGGTTCTTGCCATGGGTAAGGAGGAGTTCTGATTTCTGCATCAGACTCACCCCTGGGCAGTGATTGGAGATAAGGTTCGGTTCTGAAGCCTGAAAACTGAGGTAGGGAAGAGATGATGACCTAAGGCCATGGCGGGTTTTATGTGCTCAGTGTGCGGTCAGCTTTCTGCGTGTTGGTCAGGAGGTCCGGGCTCAGGATGTGTTCGACAGTGCATTAGTGCCCAGGTTAGACTATATAATTTGGGTAAGTCGAGTGCTGTGTAGGTTTACCCTCATTTAAGGTGCCTGGGCAGCTCATGAGGCAATCATTTTTTTCTCTAGAGGGCAGGCAGAGTGCTGCATTGTGGGTCCGGAATTGCCAAACTTGAGGGCTTTGGGGCCAGGAGTGTGAGGATGGAAGTCTGAGAAGACAAGCTAGACTTGGGTTTCAGGGCGAGGGCACGGCAGGTACCCCCTGCAGATCTGAACCAATATCTCATGCATCTGAAGTCAGGGCGAGGATCAGACGTTGGCTCAGGTGGGAGTTTCTGAGCATGACGGCCGCTTCATGAAGGGAGCGGAATCTCGAGACCATTGAGGTTTTCCCACGTTGGGAGTTGTGGGATGCCCCCTTCCAGGATTCCTTCTTCCGGACAATTGAGACCTGTTGGACAGCTCCAGGACATCCCATATGGAATGACTCCAGAGCACCGTTCGCGGATGGATGCCTGGGAAGCCCGCCTCGCATTCCAATTGTCTCCTAGCAACAAGACAGTTTAGATCTGATGGCTCTGCGGGAGCAACCTCGGTGGCTGAGTTGAAATGGACTTTCCTGAGGATGTGTCCTAATGTGTTTTTGTGTCCATGAGGGCCTTGGAATGGGGCGGTGGCACCGGCAACCTGAAGTACTTTCCTAAGCTTTGGACATGGCTCCCATGCACAGGTTTACTTGTGGAGACGAGATGAGTTCTGATGGGTGCCTCAGGAAAACCCCTATGCTCGTATTGGAATCAGGCTTTTGAGGACACATGCCTGTAACCCATAGCAATGGATCCTATTATGGCCTAGGGTCCTGTCTGGTTCAATCTTCTTCTCTGGGGACATCCATCTATGGTATGAGTGGAGGTCGATTATCAGCTGGTGTCAGACACCCCTTGTTTGTTCCGGGTGACCCACACTATTGGGATGGCCTAAGGGTCGTTGGAGGTTTCTCCTAATTTGTACGATTTTGGACCATGGAATGGGCAGAATTCCCATGGATTGGTAGGCACAGTCCTAATGTGTGGCTCCAGGGGCCCAGCCTGGCAGGCGTGTGGCCCAAGACTTTGAGGACAGAAGTCTGAAAACACAAACTCAGCTTAGGTATGGGGACGTAGGTATGGCAGGCCCGATCTACAAACCATGAGAAGAACTCTACAGGATATGAAGAAAGTGCGAGTCTGTGGCGATTGCTCAGGCTTTTGTCTCTGGATTTTGTATCAGTGATGGCCGTGGAATGTCGGTGAGGCCTCATGGGCCATGGACGAATCTTCCTCTCTGAGGATTTGGCCCGAATCCCAATTGCTTTTCGTCAATCTGTGGGATGGGAGGACTCATTTCAGTTTTGTTACCTCAGGTGTCCCACCAAAAGAGGAATTCCAAAGCAAAGCCGTGGGGAAGACTGAAGGGACAATCCGAACTATGGTGAAAAATTGGGGCCTAGGGGCATGGCAAGCCCAATATGCTATCTCTTCATCCAGCCACTGAGTGTCCTTACTTGAGGACTGGGCTCAGCCTGAGGGTCACAATGTGTGTTTGTGACCAATGTGGCCCACGAGCATGGGCGGGGCCTCATGGGCCACACTGGTTCAAAGACACTGAACGTTGGACAACATGCCAACCACAAGGTTTCTTGCCATGGGGAAGGAGTTCTGATTTCTGCATCACCTTCAACATGGACAGTGATTGGAGATAAGGTCTAGGTTCTGAAACCTGAAAACCGAGGTTGGGAAGAGATGACGACCTAAGGCCATGGCGGCTCGATGTGCTCAGTGTGCGGCCAGCTGTCTGGGAGGGGCCAGGGGGTCCAGGCTCAGGCTGTGTCAGAAAGGGCATTAGTGCCCTGGTCAGCCTATGTATTTGGGGTACAGCCAAGGTCGGTGCAGGTTGATCCTCATTTGGGGTTACTGGGTAGCCCCAGAGGACAATGTTTTTTATCTGGAGGGCAGGCAGAGTGCTGCATTGTAGTTCTGGATTGCCAAACTGGAGGCCTTGTGGGCCAGTAGTCTGACGACAAAAGTCTGAGAACACAAGCTAGGCTTAGGTTTCTGGGTGAGGCCATGGCAGGCACAATCTACAGACCTGAATCGAGATCTCGTGCATCTGAAGTCAGGGCGAGGATCAGACGATCGCTCAGGTTGGAGTTTCTGTCCCTGATGGCCCCTTCATGAATGGGGGGGCATCACGAGGCCATGGGTGTTTTCCCATGATGGGAGTTGTGAGAAGCTCCAAACTGCAGAGAGTCTTCGGCAGGACAATTGAGACCTGTTGTTTGGCTCCAGGCCAATGATTCTGAGCAGGGTTCTAAGGATGGATGGCTGGGTAGCCCACCTCGCATTCCAATTGTCTCCTAGCAACAAGACAGTTTAGATCTCCTGGATCTGTGGGGAGCTACCGAGGATGCTGAGTTGAAATGCACACCCCTGGGGATGGGTCCGAATGTGCTTTTGTGTCTATGGAGACCTTGGAATGAAGCGGTGGCACTGGGGCCCTAAAGGGTTCTCCTAAACAGAGGCTTTGACACAGCTCCAACGTGCAAGTTTCCCATGTGTAGATGAGATGTTTTCTGATGGGTGAAACAAGAAACAGCTATATGCTGCTTTTGAAATCCAGGCCTCTGAGGAGAGATGCCTGGAAACCAAAGCAATGGATCTGATTAGTGCCTAGGGGCCTGTTCTTTCCTTTTTACCTCTGGGGACATCTGTCTATGGGTCTGAGTGCAGGTAGGGGCTCATTTGGGCTCAGATTGCCCCTGTTTTTCCTGGGAAGCTACCACTATTGAGATATATCAGGGACTTTGGAGGTTTATCCTATTAGAAGGGTTGTGGCCATTGGAATGGGCACACACAATTCCCTTGGAGAGGGCAAGTACAGTCCTCAGGTTTGGCTCCAGGGGCCTGAGCCTGTAGGTTGTGTCGTCCAGCCCTTTTTGGACAGTTGTCTGAAAACACAAACTCGGCTTATGTTTCAGGTCATAGGTATGGCAGGACTGATCTACAGACCATGAGGAGAACTTTTCGGGATTTGAAAGAAGGGCGAGTGTGAGGATCCTCCTCAAGTTTTTGTCTCGGGATACCGTGTCACTCATGGTCGTGGAATTTCTGGGTGACTTCATGGGAAATGGACGAGTCTTACTCTCTGGTGGTTTGGCCCCGTCCAAAGAGTTTGGGTTCATTCTGTGGGCTGGAAGAAGTCCGTTTTATTTTGTTCTTGTTGTTGTTTTCTTTTTTAACCTCAGGTGTCCCACCAAATGAGGGATTTCAGAGTAGAGCCCTAGGAGGGGCGACTGGACAATCAGAAATCTGGTTAAAAATTGGGGCCTAGAAACATGTCAAGCCCATTATGACATCTAATGGTCCAGCCACTGAGAGGACTTACTAGAGGACAGGACTCATGCTGAGGGTCACAATGCATGTGTATGCCCTCGTCGCACTCAAGAATGGGCGGGGCCTCAGGGTTTCTCCTACACTGATCGTTGGACAACGTGCCAACCACAAGGGTTCTTGCCATGGGTAAGGAGGAGTTCTGATTTCTGCATCAGACTCACCCCTGGGCAGTGATTGGAGATAAGGTCTCGGTTCTGAAGCCTGAAAACTGAGGTAGGGAAGAGATGATGACCTAAGGCCATGGCGGGTTTTATGTGCTCAGTGTGCGGTCAGCTTTCTGCGTGTTGGTCAGGAGGTCCGGGCTCAGGATGTGTTCGACAGTGCATTAGTGCCCAGGTTAGACTATATAATTTGGGTAAAGTCGAGTGCTGTGTAGGTTTACCCTCATTTAAGGTGCCTGGGCAGCTCATGAGGCAATCATTTTTTTCTCTAGAGGGCAGGCAGAGTGCTGCATTGTGGGTCCGGAATTGCCAAACTTGAGGGCTTTGGGGCCAGGAGTGTGAGGATGGAAGTCTGAGAAGACAAGCTAGACTTGGGTTTCAGGGCGAGGGCACGGCAGGTACCCCCTGCAGATCTGAACCAATATCTCATGCATCTGAAGTCAGGGCGAGGATCAGACGTTGGCTCAGGTGGGAGTTTCTGAGCATGATGGCCGCTTCATGAAGGGAGCGGAATCTCGAGACCATTGAGGTTTTCCCACGTTGGGAGTTGTGGGATGCCCCCTTCCAGGATTCCTTCTTCCGGACAATTCAGACCTGTTGGACAGCTCCAGGACATCCCATATGGAATGACTCCAGAGCACCGTTCGCGGATGGATGCCTGGGAAGCCCGCCTCGCATTCCAATTGGCTCCTAGCAACAAGACAGTTTAGATCTGATGGCTCTGCGGGAGCAACCTCGGTGGCTGAGTTGAAATGGACTTTCCTGAGGATGTGTCCTAATGTGTTTTTGTGTCCATGAGGGCCTTGGAATGGGGCGGTGGCACCGGCAACCTGAAGTACTTTCCTAAGCTTTGGACATGGCTCCCATGCACAGGTTTACTTGTGGAGACGAGATGAGTTCTGATGGGTGCCTCAGGAAAACCCCTATGCTCGTATTGGAATCAGGCTTTTGAGGACACATGCCTGTAACCCATAGCAATGGATCCTATTATGGCCTAGGGTCCTGTCTGGTTCAATCTTCTTCTCTGGGGACATCCATCTATGGTATGAGTGGAGGTCGATTATCAGCTGGTGTCAGACACCCCTTGTTTGTTCCGGGTGACCCACACTATTGGGATGGCCTAAGGGTCGTTGGAGGTTTCTCCTAATTTGTACGATTTTGGACCATGGAATGGGCAGAATTCCCATGGATTGGTAGGCACAGTCCTAATGTGTGGCTCCAGGGGCCCAGCCTGGAGGATGTGTGGCCCAAGATTTTGAGGACAGAAGTCTGAAAACACAACCTCAGCTTAGGTTTGGGGACGTAGGTATGGCAGGCCCGATCTACAAACCATGAGAAGAACTCTACAGGATATGAAGAAAGTGCGAGTCTGTGGCGATTGCTCAGGCTTTTGTCTCTGGATTTTGTATCAGTGATGGCCGTGGAATGTCGGGGAGGCCTCATGGGCCATGGACGAATCTTCCTCTCTGAGGATTTGGCCCGATTCCCAATTGCTTTTCGTCACTCTGTGGGATGGGAGGACTCATTTCAGTTTTGTTACCTCAGGTGTCCCACCAAAAGAGGAATTCCAAAGCAAAGCCGTGGGGAAGACTGAAGGGACAACCCGAACTATGGTTAAAAATTGAGGCCTAGGGGCATGGCAAGCCCAATATGCTATCTCTTCATCCAGCCACTGAGTGGCCTTACTTGAGGACTGGGCTCAGCCTGAGGGTCACAATGTGTGTTTGTTACCAATGTGGCCCGCGAGCATGGGCGGGGCCTCATGGGCCACACTGGTGTCAACGACACTGAACGTTGGACAACATGCCAACCACAAGGTTTCTTGCCATGGGGAAGGAGTTCTGATTTCTGCATCACCTTCAACATGGACAGTGATTGGAGATAAGGTCTAGGTTCTGAAACCTGAAAACCGAGGTTGGGAAGAGATGACGACCTAAGGCCATGGCGGCTCGATGTGCTCAGTGTGCGGCCAGCTGTCTGGGAGAGGCCGGGGGTCCAGGCTCAGGCTGTGTCAGAAAGGGCATTAGTGCCCTGGTCAGCCTATGTATTTGGGGTACAGCCAAGGTCGGTGCAGGTTGATCCTCATTTGGGGTTACTGGGTAGCCCCAGAGGACAATGTTTTTTATCTGGAGGGCAGGCAGAGTGCTGCATTGTAGTTCTGGATTGCCAAACTGGAGGCCTTGTGGGCCAGTAGTCTGACGACAAAAGTCTGAGAACACAAGCTAGGCTTAGGTTTCTGGGTGAGGCCATGGCAGGCACAATCTACAGACCTGCATCGAAATCTCGTGCATCTGAAGTCAGGGCGAGGATCAGACGATCGCTCAGGTTGGAGTTTCTGTCCCTGATGGCCCCTTCATGAATGGGGGGGGCATTACAAGGCCATGGGGGTTTTCCCATGATGGGAGTTGTGAGAAGCTCCAAACTGCAGAGAGTCTCGGCAGGACAATTGAGACCTGTTGTTTGGCTCCAGGCCAATGATTCTGAGCAGGGTTCTAAGGATGGATGGCTGGGTAGCCCACCTCGCATTCCAATTGTCTCCTAGCAACAAGACAGTTTAGATCTCCTGGATCTGTGGGGAGCTACCGAGGATGCTGAGTTGAAATGCACACCCCTGGGGATGGGTCCGAATGTGCTTTTGTGTCTATGGAGACCTTGGAATGAAGCGGTGGCACTGGGGCCCTAAAGGGTTCTCCTAAACAGAGGCTTTGACACAGCTCCAACGTGCAAGTTTCCCATGTGTAGATGAGATGTTTTCTGATGGGTGAAACAAGAAACAGCTATATGCTGCTTTTGAAATCCAGGCCTCTGAGGAGATGCCTGGAAACCAAAGCAATGGATCTGATTAGTGCCTAGGGGCCTGTTCTTTCCTTTTTACCTCTGGGGACATCTGTCTATGGGTCTGAGTGCAGGTAGGGGCTCATTTGGGCTCAGATTGCCCCTGTTTTTCCTGGGAAGCTACCACTATTGAGATATATCAGGGACTTTGGAGGTTTATCCTATTAGAAGGGTTGTGGCCATTGGAATGGGCACACACAATTCCCTTGGAGAGGGCAAGTACAGTCCTCAGGTTTGGCTCCAGGGGCCTGAGCCTGTAGGTTGTGTAGTCCAGCCCTTTTTGGACAGTTGTCTGAAAACACAAACTCGGCTTATGTTTCAGGTCATAGGTATGGCAGGACTGATCTACAGACCATGAGGAGATCTTTTCGGGATTTGAAAGAAGGGCGAGTGTGAGGCTCCTGCTCAAGTTTTTGTCTCTGGATATCGTGTCACTCATGGTCGTGGAATTTCTGGGTGACTTCATGGGAAATGGACGAGTCTTACTCTCTGGTGGTTTGGCCCCGTCCAAAGAGTTTGGGTTCATTCTGTGGGCTGGAAGAAGTCCGTTTTATTTTGTTGTTGTTGTTGTTGTTGTTGTTGTTTTCTTTTTTAACCTCAGGTGTCCCACCAAATGAGGGATTTCAGAGTAGAGCCCTAGGAGGGGCGACTGGACAATCAGAAATCTGGTTAAAAATTGGGGCCTAGGGACATGTCAAGCCCATTATGACATCTAATGGTCCAGCCACTGAGAGGACTTACTAGAGGACAGGACTCATGCTGAGGGTCACAATGCGTGTGTATGCCCTCGTCGCACTCAAGAATGGGCGGGGCCTCAGGGTTTCTCCTACACTGATCGTTGGACAACGTGCCAACCACAAGGGTTCTTGCCATGGGTAAGGAGGAGTTCTGATTTCTGCATCAGACTCACCCCTGGGCAGTGATTGGAGATAAGGTCTCGGTTCTGAAGCCTGAAAACTGAGGTAGGGAAGAGATGATGACCTAAGGCCATGGCGGGTTTTATGTGCTCAGTGTGCGGTCAGCTTTCTGGGTGTTGGTCAGGATTCCGGGCTCAGGATGTGTTCGACAGTGCATTGGTGCCCAGGTTAGACTATATAATTTGGGTAAAGTCGAGTGCTGTGTAGGTTTACCCTCATTTAAGGTGCCTGGGCAGTTCATGAGGCAATCATTTTTTTCTCTAGAGGGCAGGCAGAGTGCTGCATTGTGGGTCCGGAATTGCCAAACTTGAGGGCTTTGGGGCCAGGAGTGTGAGGATGGAAGTCTGAGAAGACAAGCTAGACTTGGGTTTCAGGGCGAGGGCACGGCAGGTACCCCCTGCAGATCTGAACCAATATCTCATGCATCTGAAGTCAGGGCGAGGATCAGACGTTGGCTCAGGTGGGAGTTTCTGAGCATGACGGCCGCTTCATGAAGGGAGCGGAATCTCGAGACCATTGAGGTTTTCCCACGTTGGGAGTTGTGGGATGCCCCCTTCCAGGATTCCTTCTTCCGGACAATTGAGACCTGTTGGACAGCTCCAGGACATCCCATATGGAATGACTCCAGAGCAACGTTCGCGGATGGATGCCTGGGAAGCCCGCCTCGCATTCCAATTGTCTCCTAGCAACAAGACAGTTTAGATCTGATGGCTCTGCGGGAGCAACCTCGGTGGCTGAGTTGAAATGGACTTTCCTGAGGATGTGTCCTAATGTGTTTTTGTGTCCATGAGGGCCTTGGAATGGGGCGGTGGCACCGGCAACCTGAAGTACTTTCCTAAGCTTTGGACATGGCTCCCATGCACAGGTTTACTTGTGGAGACGAGATGAGTTCTGATGGGTGCCTCTGGAAAACCCCTATGCTCGTATTGGAATCAGGCTTTTGAGGACACATGCCTGTAACCCATAGCAATGGATCCTATTATGGCCTAGGGTCCTGTCTGGTTCAATCTTCTTCTCTGGGGACATCCATCTATAGTATGAGTGGAGGTCGATTATCAGCTGGTGTCAGACACCCCTTGTTTGTTCCGGGTGACCCACACTATTGGGATGGCCTAAGGGTCGTTGGAGGTTTCTCCTAATTTGTACGATTTTGGACCATGGAATGGGCACAATTCCCATGGATTGGTAGGCACAGTCCTAATGTGTGGCTCCAGGGGCCCAGCCTGGAGGGTGTGTGGCCCAAGACTTTGAGGACAGAAGTCTGAAAACACAACCTCAGCTTAGGTTTGGGGACGTAGGTATGGCAGGCCCGATCTACAAACCATGAGAAGAACTCTACAGGATATGAAGAAAGTGCGAGTCTGTGGCGATTGCTCAGGCTTTTGTCTCTGGATTTTGTATCAGTGATGGCCGTGGAATGTCGGGGAGGCCTCATGGGCCATGGACGAATCTTCCTCTCTGAGGATTTGGCCCGATTCCCAATTGCTTTTCGTCAATCGGTGGGATGGGAGGACTCATTTCAGTTTTGTTACCTCAGGTGTCCCACCAAAAGAGGAATTCCAAAGCAAAGCCGTGGGGAAGACTGAAGGGACAATCCGAACTATGGTGAAAAATTGGGGCCTAGGGGCATGGCAAGCCCAATATGCTATCTCTTCATCCAGCCACTGAGTGGCCTTACTTGAGGACTGGGCTCAGCCTGAGGGTCACAAAGTGTGTTTGTGACCAATGTGGCACGCGAGCATGGGCGGGGCCTCATGGGACACACTGGTTTCAACGACACTGAACGTTGGACAACATGCCAACCACAAGGTTTCTTGCCATGGGGAAGGAGTTCTGATTTCTGCATCACCTTCAACATGGACAGTGATTGGAGATAAGGTCTAGGTTCTGAAACCTGAAAACCGAGGTTGGGAAGAGATGACCACCTAAGGCCATGGCGGCTTGATGTGCTCAGTGTGCGGCCAGCTGTCTGGGAGGGGCCAGGGGGTCCAGGCTCAGGCTGTGTCAGAAAGGGCATTAGTGCCCTGGTCAGCCTATGTATTTGGGGTACAGCCAAGGTCGGTGCAGGTTGATCCTCATTTGGGGTTACTGGGTAGCCCCAGAGGACAATGTTTTTTATCTGGAGGGCAGGCAGAGTGCTGCATTGTAGTTCTGGATTGCCAAACTGGAGGCCTTGTGGGCCAGTAGTCTGACGACAAAAGTCTGAGAACACAAGCTAGGCTTAGGTTTCTGGGTGAGGCCATGGCAGGCACCATCTACAGACCTGAATCGAGATCTCGTGCATCTGAAGTCAGGGCGAGGATCAGACGATCGCTCAGGTTGGAGTTTCTGTCCCTGATGGCCCCTTCATGAATGGGGGGGCATCACGAGGCCATGGGGGTTTTCCCATGATGGGAGTTGTGAGAAGCTCCAAACTGCAGAGAGTCTTCGGCAGGACAATTGAGACCTGTTGTTTGGCTCCAGGCCAATGATTCTGAGCAGGGTTCTAAGGATGGATGGCTGGGTAGCCCACCTCGCATTCCAATTGTCTCCTAGCAACAAGACAGTTTAGATCTCCTGGATCTGTGGGGAGCTACCGAGGATGCTGAGTTGAAATGCACACCCCTGGGGATGGGTCCGAATGTGCTTTTGTGTCTATGGAGACCTTGGAATGAAGCGGTGGCACTGGGGCCCTAAAGGGTTCTCCTAAACAGAGGCTTTGACTCAGCGCCAACGTGCAAGTTTCCCATGTGTAGATGAGATGTTTTCTGATGGGTGAAACAAGAAACAGCTATATGCTGCTTTTGAAATCCAGGCCTCTGAGGAGAGATGCCTGGAAACCAAAGCAATGGATCTGATTAGTGCCTAGGGGCCTGTTCTTTCCTTTTTACCTCTGGGGACATCTGTCTATGGGTCTGAGTGCAGGTAGGGGCTCATTTGGGCTCAGATTGCCCCTGTTTTTCCTGGGAAGCTACCACTATTGAGATATATCAGGGACTTTGGAGGTTTATCCTATTAGAAGGGTTGTGGCCATTGGAATGGGCACACACAATTCCCTTGGAGAGGGCAAGTACAGTCCTCAGGTTTGGCTCCAGGGGCCTGAGCCTGTAGGTTGTGTCGTCCAGCCCTTTTGGACAGTTGTCTGAAAACACAAACTCGGCTTATGTTTCAGGTCATAGGTATGGCAGGACTGATCTACAGACCATGAGGAGAACTTTTCGGGATTTGAAAGAAGGGCGAGTGTGAGGCTCCTGCTCAAGTTTTTGTCTCGGGATATCGTGTCACTCATGGTCGTGGAATTTCTGGGTGACTTCATGGGAAATGGACGAGTCTTACTCTCTGGTGGTTTGGCCCCGTCCAAAGAGTTTGGGTTAATTCTGTGGGCTGGAAGAAGTCCGTTTTATTTTGTTGTTGTTGTTGTTGTTGTTGTTTTCTTTTTTAACCTCAGGTGTCCCACCAAATGAGGGATTTCAGAGTAGAGCCCTAGGAGGGGCGACTGGACAATCAGAAATCTGGTTAAAAATTGGGGCCTAGGGACATGTCAAGCCCATTATGACATCTAATGGTCCAGCCACTGAGAGGACTTACTAGAGGACAGGACTCATGCTGAGGGTCACAATGCGTGTGTAAGCCCTCGTCGCATTCAAGAATGGGCAGGGCCTCAGGGTTTCTCCTACACTGATCGTTGGACAACGTGCCAACCACAAGGGTTCTTGCCATGGGTAAGGAGGAGTTCTGATTTCTGCATCAGACTCACCCCTGGGCAGTGATTGGAGATAAGGTCTCGGTTCTGAAGCCTGAAAACTGAGGTAGGGAAGAGATGATGACCTAAGGCCATGGCGGGTTTTATGTGCTCATTGTGCGGTCAGCTTTCTGGGTGTTGGTCAGGATTCCGGGCTCAGGATGTGTTTGACAGTGCATTAGTGCCCAGGTTAGACTATATAATTTGGGTAAAGTCGAGTGCTGTGTAGGTTTACCCTCATTTAAGGTGCCTGGGCAGCTCATGAGGCAATCATTTTTTTCTCTAGAGGGCAGGCAGAGTGCTGCATTGTGGGTCCGGAATTGCCAAACTTGAGGGCTTTGGGGCCAGGAGTGTGAGGATGGAAGTCTGAGAAGACAAGCTAGACTTGGGTTTCAGGGCGAGGGCACGGCAGGTACCCCCTGCAGATCTGAACCAATATCTCATGCATATGAAGTCAGGGCGAGGATCAGACGTTGGCTCAGGTGGGAGTTTCTGAGCATGACGGCCGCTTCATGAAGGGAGCGGAATCTCGAGACCATTGAGGTTTTCCCACGTTGGGAGTTGTGGGATGCCCCCTTCCAGGATTCCTTCTTCCGGACAATTGAGACCTGTTGGACAGCTCCAGGACATCCCATATGGAATGACTCCAGAGCAACGTTCGCGGATGGATGCCTGGGAAGCCCACCTCGCATTCCAATTGTCTCCTAGCAACAAGACAGTTTAGATCTGATGGCTCTGCGGGAGCAACCTCGGTGGCTGAGTTGAAATGGACTTTCCTGAGGATGTGTCCTAATGTGTTTTTGTGTCCATGAGGGCCTTGGAATGGGGCGGTGGCACCGGCAACCTGAAGTACTTTCCTAAGCTTTGGACATGGCTCCCATGCACAGGTTTACTTGTGGAGACGAGATGAGTTCTGATGGGTGCCTCTGGAAAACCCCTATGCTCGTATTGGAATCAGGCTTTTGAGGACACATGCCTGTAACCCATAGCAATGGATCCTATTATGGCCTAGGGTCCTGTCTGGTTCAATCTTCTTCTCTGGGGACATCCATCTATGGTATGAGTGGAGGTCGATTATCAGCTGGTGTCAGACACCCCTTGTTTGTTCCGGGTGACCCACACTATTGGGATGGCCTAAGGGTCGTTGGAGGTTTCTCCTAATTTGTACGATTTTGGACCATGGAATGGGCAGAATTCCCATGGATTGGTAGGCACAGTCCTAATGTGTGGCTCCAGGGGCCCAGCCTGGAGGGTGTGTGGCCCAAGACTTTGAGGACAGAAGTCTGAAAACACAAACTCAGCTTAGGTTTGGGGACGTAGGTATGGCAGGCCCGATCTACAAACCATGAGAAGAACTCTACAGGATATGAAGAAAGTGCGAGTCTGTGGCGATTGCTCAGGCTTTTGTCTCTGGATTTTGTATCATTGATGGCCGTGGAATGTCGGGGAGGCCTCATGGTCCATGGACGAATCTTCCTCTCTGAGGATTTGGCCCGATTCCCAATTGCTTTTCGTCAATCGGTGGGATGGGAGGACTCATTTCAGTTTTGTTACCTCAGGTGTCCCACCAAAAGAGGAATTCCAAAGCAAATCCGTGGAAAAGACTGAAGGGACAATCCGAACTATGGTGAAAAATTGGGGCCTAGGGGCATGGCAAGCCCAATATGCTATCTCTTCATCCAGCCACTGAGTGGCCTTACTTGAGGACTGGGCTCAGCCTGAGGGTCACAAAGTGTGTTTGTGACCAATGTGGCACGCGAGCATGGGCGGGGCCTCATGGGACACACTGGTTTCAACGACACTGAACGTTGGACAACATGCCAACCACAAGGTTTCTTGCCATGGGGAAGGAGTTCTGATTTCTGCATCACCTTCAACATGGACAGTGATTGGAGATAAGGTCTAGGTTCTGAAACCTGAAAACCGAGGTTGGGAAGAGATGACCACCTAAGGCCATGGCGGCTTGATGTGCTCAGTGTGCGGCCAGCTGTCTGGGAGGCGCCAGGGGGTCCAGGCTCAGGCTGTGTCAGAAAGGGCATTAGTGCCCTGGTCAGCCTATGTATTTGGGGTACAGCCAAGGTCGGTGCAGGTTGATCCTCATTTGGGGTTACTGGGTAGCCCCAGAGGACAATGTTTTTTATCTGGAGGGCAGGCAGAGTGCTGCATTGTAGTTCTGGATTGCCAAACTGGAGGCCTTGTGGGCCAGTAGTCTGACGACAAAAGTCTGAGAACACAAGCTAGGCTTAGGTTTCTGGGTGAGGCCATGGCAGGCACCATCTACAGACCTGAATCGAGATCTCGTGCATCTGAAGTCAGGGCGAGGATCAGACGATCGCTCAGGTTGGAGTTTCTGTCCCTGATGGCCCCTTCATGAATGGGGGGGCATCACGAGGCCATGGGGGTTTTCCCATGATGGGAGTTGTGAGAAGCTCCAAACTGCAGAGAGTCTTCGGCAGGACAATTGAGACCTGTTGTTTGGCTCCAGGCCAATGATTCTGAGCAGGGTTCTAAGGATGGATGGCTGGGTAGCCCACCTCGCATTCCAATTGTCTCCTAGCAACAAGACAGTTTAGATCTCCTGGATCTGTGGGGAGCTACCGAGGATGCTGAGTTGAAATGCACACCCCTGGGGATGGGTCCGAATGTGCTTTTGTGTCTATGGAGACCTTGGAATGAAGCGGTGGCACTGGGGCCCTAAAGGGTTCTCCTAAACAGAGGCTTTGACACAGCGCCAACGTGCAAGTTTCCCATGTGTAGATGAGATGTTTTCTGATGGGTGAAACAAAAAACAGCTATATGCTGCTTTTGAAATCCAGGCCTCTGAGGAGAGATGCCTGGAAACCAAAGCAATGGATCTGATTAGTGCCTAGGGGCCTGTTCTTTCCTTTTTACCTCTGGGGACATCTGTCTATGGGTCTGAGTGCAGGTAGGGGCTCATTTGGGCTCAGATTGCCCCTGTTTTTCCTGGGAAGCTACCACTATTGAGATATATCAGGGACTTTGGAGGTTTATCCTATTAGAAGGGTTGTGGCCATTGGAATGGGCACACACAATTCCCTTGGAGAGGGCAAGTACAGTCCTCAGGTTTGGCTCCAGGGGCCTGAGCCTGTAGGTTGTGTCGTCCAGCCCTTTTTGGACAGTTGTCTGAAAACACAAACTCGGCTTATGTTTCAGGTCATAGGTATGGCAGGACTGATCTACAGACCATGAGGAGAACTTTTCGGGATTTGAAAGAAGGGCGAGTGTGAGGCTCCTGCTCAAGTTTTTGTCTCGGGATATCGTGTCACTCATGGTCGTGGAATTTCTGGGTGACTTCATGGGAAATGGACGAGTCTTACTCTCTGGTGGTTTGGCCCCGTCCAAAGAGTTTGGGTTCATTCTGTGGGCTGGAAGAAGTCCGTTTTATTTTGTTGTTGTTGTTGTTTTCTTTTTTAACCTCAGGTGTCCCACCAAATGAGGGATTTCAGAGTAGAGCCCTAGGAGGGGCGACTGGACAATCAGAAATCTGGTTAAAAATTGGGGCCTAGGGACATGTCAAGCCCATTATGACATCTAATGGTCCAGCCACTGAGAGGACTTACTAGAGGACAGGACTCATGCTGAGGGTCACAATGCGTGTGTAAGCCCTCGTCGCATTCAAGAATGGGCGGGGCCTCAGGGTTTCTCCTACACTGATCGTTGGACAACGTGCCAACCACAAGGGTTCTTGCCATGGGTAAGGAGGAGTTCTGATTTCTGCATCAGACTCACCCCTGGGCAGTGATTGGAGATAAGGTCTCGGTTCTGAAGCCTGAAAACTGAGGTAGGGAAGAGATGATGACCTAAGGCCATGGCGGGTTTTATGTGCTCATTGTGCGGTCAGCTTTCTGGGTGTTGGTCAGGATTCCGGGCTCAGGATGTGTTCGACAGTGCATTAGTGCCCAGGTTAGACTATATAATTTGGGTAAAGTCGAGTGCTGTGTAGGTTTACCCTCATTTAAGGTGCCTGGGCAGCTCATGAGGCAATCATTTTTTTCTCTAGAGGGCAGGCAGAGTGCTGCATTGTGGGTCCGGAATTGCCAAACTTGAGGGCTTTGGGGCCAGGAGTGTGAGGATGGAAGTCTGAGAAGACAAGCTAGACTTGGGTTTCAGGGCGAGGGCACGGCAGGTACCCCCTGCAGATCTGAACCAATATCTCATGCATCTGAAGTCAGGGCGAGGATCAGACGTTGGCTCAGGTGGGAGTTTCTGAGCATGACGGCCGCTTCATGAAGGGAGCAGAATCTCGAGACCATTGAGGTTTTCCCACGTTGGGAGTTGTGGGATGCCCCCTTCCAGGATTCCTTCTTCCGGACAATTGAGACCTGTTGGACAGCTCCAGGACATCCCATATGGAATGACTCCAGAGCAACGTTCGCGGATGGATGCCTGGGAAGCCCGCCTCGCATTCCAATTGTCTCCTAGCAACAAGACAGTTTAGATCTGATGGCTCTGCGGGAGCAACCTCGGTGGCTGAGTTGAAATGGACTTTCCTGAGGATGTGTCCTAATGTGTTTTTGTGTCCATGAGGGCCTTGGAATGGGGCGGTGGCACCGGCAACCTGAAGTACTTTCCTAAGCTTTGGACATGGCTCCCATGCACAGGTTTACTTGTGGAGACGAGATGAGTTCTGATGGGTGCCTCAGGAAAACCCCTATGCTCGTATTGGAATCAGGCTTTTGAGGACACATGCCTGTAACCCAAAGCAATGGATCCTATTATGGCCTAGGGTCCTGTCTGGTTCAATCTTCTTCTCTGGGGACATCCATCTATGGTATGAGTGGAGGTCGATTATCAGCTGGTGTCAGACACCCCTTGTTTGTTCCGGGTGACCCACACTATTGGGATGGCCTAAGGGTCGTTGGAGGTTTCTCCTAATTTGTACGGTTTTGGACCATGGAATGGGCAGAATTCCCATGGATTGGTAGGCACAGTCCTAATGTGTGGCTCCAGGGGCCCAGCCTGGAGGGTGTGTGGCCCAAGACTTTGAGGACAGAAGTCTGAAAACACAACCTCAGCTTAGGTTTGGGGACGTAGGTATGGCAGGCCCGATCTACAAACCATGAGAAGAACTCTACAGGATATGAAGAAAGTGCGAGTCTGTGGCGATTGCTCAGGCTTTTGTCTCTGGATTTTGTATCATTGATGGCCGTGGAATGTCGGGGAGGCCTCATGGGCCATGGACGAATCTTCCTCTCTGAGGATTTGGCCCGATTCCCAATTGCTTTTCGTCAATCGGTGGGATGGGAGGACTCATTTCAGTTTTGTTACCTCAGGTGTCCCACCAAAAGAGGAATTCCAAAGCAAAGCCGTGGGGAAGACTGAAGGGACAATCCGAACTATGGTGAAAAATTGGGGCCTAGGGGCATGGCAAGCCCAATATGCTATCTCTTCATCCAGCCCCTGAGTGGCCTTACTTGAGGACTGGGCTCAGCCTGAGGGTCACAAAGTGTGTTTGTGACCAATGTGGCACGCGAGCATGGGCGGGGCCTCATGGGACACACTGGTTTCAACGACACTGAACGTTGGACAACATGCCAACCACAAGGTTTCTTGCCATGGGGAAGGAGTTCTGATTTCTGCATCACCTTCAACATGGACAGTGATTGGAGATAAGGTCTAGGTTCTGAAACCTGAAAACCGAGGTTGGGAAGAGATGACCACCTAAGGCCATGGCGGCTTGATGTGCTCAGTGTGCGGCCAGCTGTCTGGGAGGCGCCAGGGGGTCCAGGCTCAGGCTGTGTCAGAAAGGGCATTAGTGCCCTGGTCAGCCTATGTATTTGGGGTACAGCCAAGGTCGGTGCAGGTTGATCCTCATTTGGGGTTACTGGGTAGCCCCAGAGGACAATGTTTTTTATCTGGAGGGCAGGCAGAGTGCTGCATTGTAGTTCTGGATTGCCAAACTGGAGGCCTTGTGGGCCAGTAGTCTGACGACAAAAGTCTGAGAACACAAGCTAGGCTTAGGTTTCTGGGTGAGGCCATGGCAGGCACCATCTACAGACCTGAATCGAGATCTCGTGCATCTGAAGTCAGGGCGAGGATCAGACGATCGCTCAGGTTGGAGTTTCTGTCCCTGATGGCCCCTTCATGAATGGGGGGGCATCACGAGGCCATGGG
Organism: Mustela nivalis; assembly: GCF_964662115.1. Lineage (NCBI taxonomy): Eukaryota > Metazoa > Chordata > Mammalia > Carnivora > Mustelidae > Mustela > Mustela nivalis. Next base: position 546,074 of record NW_028136258.1, on the reverse strand, counting down.
GGTTTTCCCATGATGGGAGTTTTGAGAAGCTCCAAACTGCAGAGAGTCTTCGGCAGGACAATTGAGACCTGTTGTTTGGCTCCAGGCCAATGATTCTGAGCAGGGTTCTAAGGATGGATGGCTGGGTAGCCCACCTCGCATTCCAATTGTCTCCTAGCAACAAGACAGTTTAGATCTCCTGGATCTGTGGGGAGCTACCGAGGATGCTGAGTTGAAATGCACACCCCTGGGGATGGGTCCGAATGTGCTTTTGTGTCTATGGAGACCTTGGAATGAAGCGGTGGCACTGGGGCCCTAAAGGGTTCTCCTAAACAGAGGCTTTGACACAGCGCCAACGTGCAAGTTTCCCATGTGTAGATGAGATGTTTTCTGATGGGTGAAACAAGAAACAGCTATATGCTGCTTTTGAAATCCAGGCCTCTGAGGAGAGATGCCTGGAAACCAAAGCAATGGATCTGATTAGTGCCTAGGGGCCTGTTCTTTCCTTTTTACCTCTGGGGACATCTGTCTATGGGTCTGAGTGCAGGTAGGGGCTCATTTGGGCTCAGATTGCCCCTGTTTTTCCTGGGAAGCTACCACTATTGAGATATATCAGGGACTTTGGAGGTTTATCCTATTAGAAGGGTTGTGGCCATTGGAATGGGCACACACAATTCCCTTGGAGAGGGCAAGTACAGTCCTCAGGTTTGGCTCCAGGGGCCTGAGCCTGTAGGTTGTGTCGTCCAGCCCTTTTTGGACAGTTGTCTGAAAACACAAACTCGGCTTATGTTTCAGGTCATAGGTATGGCAGGACTGATCTACAGACCATGAGGAGAACTTTTCGGGATTTGAAAGAAGGGCGAGGGTGAGGCTCCTGCTCAAGTTTTTGTCTCGGGATATCGTGTCACTCATGGTCGTGGAATTTCTGGGTGACTTCATGGGAAATGGACGAGTCTTACTCTCTGGTGGTTTGGCCCCGTCCAAAGAGTTTGGGTTCATTCTGTGGGCTGGAAGAAGTCCGTTTTATTTTGTTGTTGTTGTTGTTGTTGTTGTTTTCTTTTTTAACCTCAGGTGTCCCACCAAATGAGGGATTTCAGAGTAGAGCCCTAGGAGGGGCGACTGGACAATCAGAAATCTGGTTAAAAATTGGGGCCTAGGGACATGTCAAGCCCATTATGACATCTAATGGTCCAGCCACTGAGAGGACTTACTAGAGGACAGGACTCATGCTGAGGGTCACAATGCGTGTGTAAGCCCTCGTCGCATTCAAGAATGGGCGGGGCCTCAGGGTTTCTCCTACACTGATCGTTGGACAACGTGCCAACCACAAGGGTTCTTGCCATGGGTAAGGAGGAGTTCTGATTTCTGCATCAGACTCACCCCTGGGCAGTGATTGGAGATAAGGTCTCGGTTCTGAAGCCTGAAAACTGAGGTAGGGAAGAGATGATGACCTAAGGCCATGGCGGGTTTTATGTGCTCATTGTGCGGTCAGCTTTCTGGGTGTTGGTCAGGATTCCGGGCTCAGGATGTGTTCGACAGTGCATTAGTGCCCAGGTTAGACTATATAATTTGGGTAAAGTCGAGTGCTGTGTAGGTTTACCCTCATTTAAGGTGCCTGGGCAGCTCATGAGGCAAACATTTTTTTCTCTAGAGGGCAGGCAGAGTGCTGCATTGTGGGTCCGGAATTGCCAAACTTGAGGGCTTTGGGGCCAGGAGTGTGAGGATGGAAGTCTGAGAAGACAAGCTAGACTTGGGTTTCAGGGCGAGGGCACGGCAGGTACCCCCTGCAGATCTGAACCAATATCTCATGCATCTGAAGTCAGGGCGAGGATCAGACGTTGGCTCAGGTGGGAGTTTCTGAGCATGACGGCCGCTTCATGAAGGGAGCGGAATCTCGAGACCATTGAGGTTTTCCCACGTTGGGAGTTGTGGGATGCCCCCTTCCAGGATTCCTTCTTCCGGACAATTGAGACCTGTTGGACAGCTCCAGGACATCCCATATGGAATGACTCCAGAGCAACGTTCGCGGATGGATGCCTGGGAAGCCCGCCTCGCATTCCAATTGTCTCCTAGCAACAAGACAGTTTAGATCTGATGGCTCTGCGGGAGCAACCTCGGTGGCTGAGTTGAAATGGACTTTCCTGAGGATGTGTCCTAATGTGTTTTTGTGTCCATGAGGGCCTTGGAATGGGGCGGTGGCACCGGCAACCTGAAGTACTTTCCTAAGCTTTGGACATGGCTCCCATGCACAGGTTTACTTGTGGAGACGAGATGAGTTCTGATGGGTGCCTCTGGAAAACCCCTATGCTCGTATTGGAATCAGGCTTTTGAGGACACATGCCTGTAACCCATAGCAATGGATCCTATTATGGCCTAGGGTCCTGTCTGGTTCAATCTTCTTCTCTGGGGACATCCATCTATGGTATGAGTGGAGGTCGATTATCAGCTGGTGTCAGACACCCCTTGTTTGTTCCGGGTGACCCACACTATTGGGATGGCCTAAGGGTCGTTGGAGGTTTCTCCTAATTTGTACGATTTTGGACCATGGAATGGGCAGAATTCCCATGGATTGGTAGGCACAGTCCTAATGTGTGGCTCCAGGGGCCCAGCCTGGAGGGTGTGTGGCCCAAGACTTTGAGGACAGAAGTCTGAAAACACAAACTCAGCTTAGGTTTGGGGACGTAGGTATGGCAGGCCCGATCTACAAACCATGAGAAGAACTCTACAGGATATGAAGAAAGTGCGAGTCTGTGGCGATTGCTCAGGCTTTTGTCTCTGGATTTTGTATCATTGATGGCCGTGGAATGTCGGGGAGGCCTCATGGTCCATGGACGAATCTTCCTCTCTGAGGATTTGGCCCGATTCCCAATTGCTTTTCGTCAATCGGTGGGATGGGAGGACTCATTTCAGTTTTGTTACCTCAGGTGTCCCACCAAAAGAGGAATTCCAAAGCAAATCCGTGGAAAAGACTGAAGGGACAATCCGAACTATGGTTAAAAATTGGGGCCTAGGGGCATGGCAAGCCCAATATGCTATCTCTTCATCCAGCCACTGAGTGGCCTTACTTGAGGACTGGGCTCAGCCTGAGGGTCACAAAGTGTGTTTGTGACCAATGTGGCACGCGAGCATGGGCGGGGCCTCATGGGACACACTGGTTTCAACGACACTGAACGTTGGACAACATGCCAACCACAAGGTTTCTTGCCATGGGGAAGGAGTTCTGATTTCTGCATCACCTTCAACATGGACAGTGATTGGAGATAAGGTCTAGGTTCTGAAACCTGAAAACCGAGGTTGGGAAGAGATGACCACCTAAGGCCATGGCGGCTTGATGTGCTCAGTGTGCGGCCAGCTGTCTGGGAGGGGCCAGGGGTTCCAGGCTCAGGCTGTGTCAGAAAGGGCATTAGTGCCCTGGTCAGCCTATCTATTTGGGGTACAGCCAAGGTCGGTGCAGGTTGATCCTCATTTGGGGTTACTGGGTAGCCCCAGAGGACAATGTTTTTTATCTGGAGGGCAGGCAGAGTGCTGCATTGTAGTTCTGGATTGCCAAACTGGAGGCCTTGTGGGCCAGTAGTCTGACGACAAAAGTCTGAGAACACAAGCTAGGCTTAGGTTTCTGGGTGAGGCCATGGCAGGCACCATCTACAGACCTGAATCGAGATCTCGTGCATCTGAAGTCAGGGCGAGGATCAGACGATCGCTCAGGTTGGAGTTTCTGTCCCTGATGGCCCCTTCATGAATGGGGGGGCATCACGAGGCCATGGGGGTTTTCCCATGATGGGAGTTGTGAGAAGCTCCAAACTGCAGAGAGTCTTCGGCAGGACAATTGAGACCTGTTGTTTGGCTCCAGGCCAATGATTCTGAGCAGGGTTCTAAGGATGGATGGCTGGGTAGCCCACCTCGCATTCCAATTGTCTCCTAGCAACAAGACAGTTTAGATCTCCTGGATCTGTGGGGAGCTACCGAGGATGCTGAGTTGAAATGCACACCCCTGGGGATGGGTCCGAATGTGCTTTTGTGTCTATGGAGACCTTGGAATGAAGCGGTGGCACTGGGGCCCTAAAGGGTTCTCCTAAACAGAGGCTTTGACACAGCGCCAACGTGCAAGTTTCCCATGTGTAGATGAGATGTTTTCTGATGGGTGAAACAAGAAACAGCTATATGCTGCTTTTGAAATCCAGGCCTCTGAGGAGAGATGCCTGGAAACCAAAGCAATGGATCTGATTAGTGCCTAGGGGCCTGTTCTTTCCTTTTTACCTCTGGGGACATCTGTCTATGGGTCTGAGTGCAGGTAGGGGCTCATTTGGGCTCAGATTGCCCCTGTTTTTCCTGGGAAGCTACCACTATTGAGATATATCAGGGACTTTGGAGGTTTATCCTATTAGAAGGGTTGTGGCCATTGGAATGGGCACACACAATTCCCTTGGAGAGGGCAAGTACAGTCCTCAGGTTTGGCTCCAGGGGCCTGAGCCTGTAGGTTGTGTCGTCCAGCCCTTTTTGGACAGTTGTCTGAAAACACAAACTCGGCTTATGTTTCAGGTCATAGGTATGGCAGGACTGATCTACAGACCATGAGGAGAACTTTTCGGGATTTGAAAGAAGGGCGAGTGTGAGGCTCCTGCTCAAGTTTTTGTCTCGGGATATCGTGTCACTCATGGTCGTGGAATTTCTGGGTGACTTCATGGGAAATGGACGAGTCTTACTCTCTGGTGGTTTGGCCCCGTCCAAAGAGTTTGGGTTCATTCTGTGGGCTGGAAGAAGTCCGTTTTATTTTGTTGTTGTTGTTGTTGTTGTTGTTTTCTTTTTTAACCTCAGGTGTCCCACCAAATGAGGGATTTCAGAGTAGAGCCCTAGGAGGGGCGACTGGACAATCAGAAATCTGGTTAAAAATTGGGGCCTAGGGACATGTCAAGCCCATTATGACATCTAATGGTCCAGCCACTGAGAGGACTTACTAGAGGACAGGACTCATGCTGAGGGTCACAATGCGTGTGTATGCCCTCGTCGCACTCAAGAATGGGCGGGGCCTCAGGGTTTCTCCTACACTGATCATTGGACAACGTGCCAACCACAAGGGTTCTTGCCATGGGTAAGGAGGAGTTCTGATTTCTGCATCAGACTCACCCCTGGGCAGTGATTGGAGATAAGGTCTCGGTTCTGAAGCCTGAAAACTGAGGTAGGGAAGAGATGATGACCTAAGGCCATGGCGGGTTTTATGTGCTCAGTGTGCGGTCAGCTTTCTGGGTGTTGGTCAGGAGGTCCGGGCTCAGGATGTGTTCGACAGTGCATTAGTGCCCAGGTTAGACTATATAATTTGGGTAAAGTCGAGTGCTGTGTAGGTTTACCCTCATTTAAGGTGCCTGGGCAGCTCATGAGGCAATCATTTTTTTCTCTAGAGGGCAGGCAGAGTGCTGCATTGTGGGTCCGGAATTGCCAAACTTGAGGGCTTTGGGGCCAGGAGTGTGAGGATGGAAGTCTGAGAAGACAAGCTAGACTTGGGTTTCAGGGCGAGGGCACGGCAGGTACCCCCTGCAGATCTGAACCAATATCTCATGCATCTGAAGTCAGGGCGAGGATCAGACGTTGGCTCAGGTGGGAGTTTCTGAGCATGACGGCCGCTTCATGAAGGGAGCGGAATCTCGAGACCATTGAGGTTTTCCCACGTTGGGAGTTGTGGGATGCCCCCTTCCAGGATTCCTTCTTCCGGACAATTGAGACCTGTTGGACAGCTCCAGGACATCCCATATGGAATGACTCCAGAGCAACGTTCGCGGATGGATGCCTGGGAAGCCCGCCTCGCATTCCAATTGTCTCCTAGCAACAAGACAGTTTAGATCTGATGGCTCTGCGGGAGCAACCTCGGTGGCTGAGTTGAAATGGACTTTCCTGAGGATGTGTCCTAATGTTTTTTTGTGTCCATGAGGGCCTTGGAATGGGGCGGTGGCACCGGCAACCTGAAGTACTTTCCTAAGCTTTGGACATGGCTCCCATGCACAGGTTTACTTGTGGAGACGAGATGAGTTCTGATGGGTGCCTCTGGAAAACCCCTATGCTCGTATTGGAATCAGGCTTTTGAGGACACATGCCTGTAACCCATAGCAATGGATCCTATTATGGCCTAGGGTCCTGTCTGGTTCAATCTTCTTCTCTGGGGACATCCATCTATGGTATGAGTGGAGGTCGATTATCAGCTGGTGTCAGACACCCCTTGTTTGTTCCGGGTGACCCACACTATTGGGATGGCCTAAGGGTCGTTGGAGGTTTCTCCTAATTTGTACGATTTTGGACCATGGAATGGGCAGAATTCCCATGGATTGGTAGGCACAGTCCTAATGTGTGGTTCCTGGGTGCCAGCCTGGAGGGTGTGTGGCCCAAGACTTTGAGGACAGAAGTCTGAAAACACAAACTCAGCTTAGGTTTGGGGACGTAGGTATGGCAGGCCCGATCTACAAACCATGAGAAGAACTCTACAGGATATGAAGAAAGTGCGAGTCTGTGGCGATTGCTCAGGCTTTTGTCTCTGGATTTTGTATCATTGATGGCCGTGGAATGTCGGGGAGGCCTCATGGTCCATGGACGAATCTTCCTCTCTGAGGATTTGGCCCGATTCCCAATTGCTTTTCGTCAATCGGTGGGATGGGAGGACTCATTTCAGTTTTGTTACCTCAGGTGTCCCACCAAAAGAGGAATTCCAAAGCAAAGCCGTGGGGAAGACTGAAGGGACAATCCGAACTATGGTGAAAAATTGGGGCCTAGGGGCATGGCAAGCCCAATATGCTATCTCTTCATCCAGCCACTGAGTGGCCTTACTTGAGGACTGGGCTCAGCCTGAGGGTCACAAAGTGTGTTTGTGACCAATGTGGCACGCGAGCATGGGCGGGGCCTCATGGGACACACTGGTTTCAACGACACTGAACGTTGGACAACATGCCAACCACAAGGTTTCTTGCCATGGGGAAGGAGTTCTGATTTCTGCATCACCTTCAACATGGACAGTGATTGGAGATAAGGTCTAGGTTCTGAAACCTGAAAACCGAGGTTGGGAAGAGATGACCACCTAAGGCCATGGCGGCTTGATGTGCTCAGTGTGCGGCCAGCTGTCTGGGAGGGGCCAGGGGGTCCAGGCTCAGGCTGTGTCAGAAAGGGCATTAGTGCCCTGGTCAGCCTATGTATTTGGGGTACAGCCAAGGTCGGTGCAGGTTGATCCTCATTTGGGGTTACTGGGTAGCCCCAGAGGACAATGTTTTTATCTGGAGGGCAGGCAGAGTGCTGCATTGTAGTTCTGGATTGCCAAACTGGAGGCCTTGTGGGCCAGTAGTCTGACGACAAAAGTCTGAGAACACAAGCTAGGCTTAGGTTTCTGGGTGAGGCCATGGCAGGCACCATCTACAGACCTGAATCGAGATCTCGTGCATCTGAAGTCAGGGCGAGGATCAGACGATCGCTCAGGTTGGAGTTTCTGTCCCTGATGGCCCCTTCATGAATGGGGGGGCATCACGAGGCCATGGGGGTTTTCCCATGATGGGAGTTTTGAGAAGCTCCAAACTGCAGAGAGTCTTCGGCAGGACAATTGAGACCTGTTGTTTGGCTCCAGGCCAATGATTCTGAGCAGGGTTCTAAGGATGGATGGCTGGGTAGCCCACCTCGCATTCCAATTGTCTCCTAGCAACAAGACAGTTTAGATCTCCTGGATCTGTGGGGAGCTACCGAGGATGCTGAGTTGAAATGCACACCCCTGGGGATGGGTCCGAATGTGCTTTTGTGTCTATGGAGACCTTGGAATGAAGCGGTGGCACTGGGGCCCTAAAGGGTTCTCCTAAACAGAGGCTTTGACACAGCGCCAACGTGCAAGTTTCCCATGTGTAGATGAGATGTTTTCTGATGGGTGAAACAAGAAACAGCTATATGCTGCTTTTGAAATCCAGGCCTCTGAGGAGAGATGCCTGGAAACCAAAGCAATGGATCTGATTAGTGCCTAGGGGCCTGTTCTTTCCTTTTTACCTCTGGGGACATCTGTCTATGGGTCTGAGTGCAGGTAGGGGCTCATTTGGGCTCAGATTGCCCCTGTTTTTCCTGGGAAGCTACCACTATTGAGATATATCAGGGACTTTGGAGGTTTATCCTATTAGAAGGGTTGTGGCCATTGGAATGGGCACACACAATTCCCTTGGAGAGGGCAAGTACAGTCCTCAGGTTTGGCTCCAGGGGCCTGAGCCTGTAGGTTGTGTCGTCCAGCCCTTTTTGGACAGTTGTCTGAAAACACAAACTCGGCTTATGTTTCAGGTCATAGGTATGGCAGGACTGATCTACAGACCATGAGGAGAACTTTTCGGGATTTGAAAGAAGGGCGAGTGTGAGGCTCCTGCTCAAGTTTTTGTCTCGGGATATCGTGTCACTCATGGTCGTGGAATTTCTGGGTGACTTCATGGGAAATGGACGAGTCTTACTCTCTGGTGGTTTGGCCCCGTCCAAAGAGTTTGGGTTCATTCTGTGGGCTGGAAGAAGTCCGTTTTATTTTGTTGTTGTTGTTGTTTTCTTTTTTAACCTCAGGTGTCCCACCAAATGAGGGATTTCAGAGTAGAGCCCTAGGAGGGGCGACTGGACAATCAGAAATCTGGTTAAAAATTGGGGCCTAGAAACATGTCAAGCCCATTATGACATCTAATGGTCCAGCCACTGAGAGGACTTACTAGAGGACAGGACTCATGCTGAGGGTCACAATGCGTGTGTATGCCCTCGTCGCACTCAAGAATGGGCGGCGCCTCAGGGTTTCTCCTACACTGATCGTTGGACAACGTGCCAACCACAAGGGTTCTTGCCATGGGTAAGGAGGAGTTCTGATTTCTGCATCAGACTCACCCCTGGGCAGTGATTGGAGATAAGGTCTCGGTTCTGAAGCCTGAAAACTGAGGTAGGGAAGAGATGATGACCTAAGGCCATGGCGGGTTTTATGTGCTCAGTGTGCGGTCAGCTTTCTGGGTGTTGGTCAGGAGGTCCGGGCTCAGGATGTGTTCGACAGTGCATTAGTGCCCAGGTTAGACTATATAATTTGGGTAAAGTCGAGTGCTGTGTAGGTTTACCCTCATTTAAGGTGCCTGGGCAGCTCATGAGGCAATCATTTTTTTTCTAGAGGGCAGGCAGAGTGCTGCATTGTGGGTCCGGAATTGCCAAACTTGAGGGCTTTGGGGCCAGGAGTGTGAGGATGGAAGTCTGAGAAGACAAGCTAGACTTGGGTTTCAGGGTGAGGGCACGGCAGGTACCCCCTGCAGATCTGAACCAATATCTCATGCATCTGAAGTCAGGGCGAGGATCAGACGTTGGCTCAGGTGGGAGTTTCTGAGCATGACGGCCGCTTCATGAAGGGAGCGGAATCTCGAGACCATTGAGGTTTTCCCACGTTGGGAGTTGTGGGATGCCCCCTTCCAGGATTCCTTCTTCCGGACAATTGAGACCTGTTGGACAGCTCCAGGACATCCCATATGGAATGACTCCAGAGCACCGTTCGCGGATGGATGCCTGGGAAGCCCGCCTCGCATTCCAATTCTCTCCTAGCAACAAGACAGTTTAGATCTGATGGCTCTGCGGGAGCAACCTCGGTGGCTGAGTTGAAATGGACTTTCCTGAGGATGTGTCCTAATGTGTTTTTGTGTCCATGAGGGCCTTGGAATGGGGCGGTGGCACCGGCAACCTGATGTACTTTCCTAAGCTTTGGACATGGCTCCCATGCACAGGTTTACTTGTGGAGACGAGATGAGTTCTGATGGGTGCCTCAGGAAAACCCCTATGCTCGTATTGGAATCAGGCTTTTGAGGACACATGCCTGTAACTCATAGCAATGGATCCTATTATGGCCTAGGGTCCTGTCTGGTTCAATCTTCTTCTCTGGGGACATCCATCTATGGTATGAGTGGAGGTCGATTATCAGCTGGTGTCAGACACCCCTTGTTTGTTCCGGGTGACCCACACTATTGGGATGGCCTAAGGGTCGTTGGAGGTTTCTCCTAATTTGTACGATTTTGGTCCATGGAATGGGCAGAATTCCCATGGATTGGTAGGCACAGTCCTAATGTGTGGCTCCAGGGGCCCAGCCTGGAGGGCGTGTGGCCCAAGACTTTGAGGACAGAAGTCTGAAAACACAAACTCAGCTTAGGTTTGGGGACGTAGGTATGGCAGGCCCGATCTACAAACCATGAGAAGAACTCTACAGGATATGAAGAAAGTGCGAGTCTGTGGCGATTGCTCAGGCTTTTGTCTCTGGATTTTGTATCAGTGATGGCCGTGGAATGTCGGGGAGGCCTCATGGGCCATGGACGAATCTCCCTCTCTGAGGATTTGGCCCGATTCCCAATTGCTTTTCGTCAATCTGTGGGATGGGAGGACTCATTTCAGTTTTGTTACCTCAGGTGTCCCACCAAAAGAGGAATTCCAAAGCAAAGCCGTGGGGAAGACTGAAGGGACAATCCGAACTATGGTTAAAAATTGGGGCCTAGGGGCATGGCAAGCCCAATATGCTATCTCTTCATCCAGCCACTGAGTGGCCTTACTTGAGGACTGGGCTCAGCCTGAGGGTCACAATGTGTGTTTGTGACCAATGTGGAACGCGAGCATGGGCGGGGCCTCATGGGACACACTGGTTTCAACGACACTGAACGTTGGACAACATGCCAACCACAAGGTTTCTTGCCATGGGGAAGGAGTTCTGATTTCTGCATCACCTTCAACATGGACAGTGATTGGAGATAAGGTCTAGGTTCTGAAACCTGAAAACCGAGGTTGGGAAGAGATGACCACCTAAGGCCATGGCGGCTCGATGTGCTCAGTGTGCGGCCAGCTGTCTGGGAGGGGCCAGGGGGTCCAGGCTCAGGCTGTGTCAGAAAGGGCATTAGTGCCCTGGTCAGCCTATGTATTTGGGGTACAGCCAAGGTCGGTGCAGGTTGATCCTCATTTGGGGTTACTGGGTAGCCCCAGAGGACAATGTTTTTTATCTGGAGGGCAGGCAGAGTGCTGCATTGTAGTTCTGGATTGCCAAACTGGAGGCCTTGTGGGCCAGTAGTCTGACGACAAAAGTCTGAGAACACAAGCTAGGCTTAGGTTTCTGGGTGAGGCCATGGCAGGCACAATCTACAGACCTGAATCGAGATCTCGTGCATCTGAAGTCAGGGCGAGGATCAGACGATCGCTCAGGTTGGAGTTTCTGTCCCTGATGGCCCCTTCATGAATGGGGGGGCATCACGAGGCCATGGGGGTTTTCCCATGATGGGAGTTGTGAGAAGCTCCAAACTGCAGAGAGTCTTCGGCAGGACAATTGAGACCTGTTGTTTGGCTCCAGGCCAATGATTCTGAGCAGGGTTCTAAGGATGGATGGCTGGGTAGCCCACCTCGCATTCCAATTGTCTCCTAGCAACAAGACAGTTTAGATCTCCTGGATCTGTGGGGAGCTACCGAGGATGCTGAGTTGAAATGCACACCCCTGGGGATGGGTCCGAATGTGCTTTTGTGTCTATGGAGACCTTGGAATGAAGCGGTGGCACTGGGGCCCTAAAGGGTTCTCCTAAACAGAGGCTTTGACACAGCTCCAACGTGCAAGTTTCCCATGTGTAGATGAGATGTTTTCTGATGGGTGAAACAAGAAACAGCTATATGCTGCTTTTGAAATCCAGGCCTCTGAGGAGAGATGCCTGGAAACCAAAGCAATGGATCTGATTAGTGCCTAGGGGCCTGTTCTTTCCTTTTTACCTCTGGGGACATCTGTCTATGGGTCTGAGTGCAGGTAGGGGCTCAGTTGGGCTCAGATTGCCCCTGTTTTTCCTGGGAAGCTACCACTATTGAGATATATCAGGGACTTTGGAGGTTTATCCTATTAGAAGGGTTGTGGCCATTGGAATGGGCACACACAATTCCCTTGGAGAGGGCAAGTACAGTCCTCAGGTTTGGCTCCAGGGGCCTGAGCCTGTAGGTTGTGTCGTCCAGCCCTTTTTGGACAGTTGTCTGAAAACACAAACTCGGCTTATGTTTCAGGTCATAGGTATGGCAGGACTGATCTACAGACCATGAGGAGAACTTTTCGGGATTTGAAAGAAGGGCGAGTGTGAGGCTCCTGCTCAAGTTTTTGTCTCGGGATATCGTGTCACTCATGGTCGTGGAATTTCTGGGTGACTTCATGGGAAATGGACGAGTCTTACTCTCTGGTGGTTTGGCCCCGTCCAAAGAGTTTGGGTTCATTCTGTGGGCTGGAAGAAGTCCGTTTTATTTTGTTGTTGTTGTTGTTTTCTTTTTTAACCTCAGGTGTCCCACCAAATGAGGGATTTCAGAGTAGAGCCCTAGGAGGGGCGACTGGACAATCAGAAATCTGGTTAAAAATTGGGGCCTAGAAACATGTCAAGCCCATTATGACATCTAATGGTCCAGCCACTGAGAGGACTTACTAGAGGACAGGACTCATGCTGAGGGTCACAATGCGTGTGTATGCCCTCGTCGCATTCAAGAATGGGCGGCGCCTCAGGGTTTCTCCTACACTGATCGTTGGACAACGTGCCAACCACAAGGGTTCTTGCCATGGGTAAGGAGGAGTTCTGATTTCTGCATCAGACTCACCCCTGGGCAGTGATTGGAGATAAAGTCTCGGTTCTGAAGCCTGAAAACTGAGGTAGAGAAGAGATGATGACCTAAGGCCATGGCGGGTTTTATGTGCTCAGTGTGCGGTCAGCTTTCTGGGTGTTGGTCAGGAGGTCCGGGCTCAGGATGTGTTCGACAGTGCATTAGTGCCCAGGTTAGACTATATAATTTGGGTAAAGTCGAGTGCTGTGTAGGTTTACCCTCATTTAAGGTGCCTGGGCAGCTCATGAGGCAATCATTTTTTTTCTAGAGGGCAGGCAGAGTGCTGCATTGTGGGTCCGGAATTGCCAAACTTGAGGGCTTTGGGGCCAGGAGTGTGAGGATGGAAGTCTGAGAAGACAAGCTAGACTTGGGTTTCAGGGCGAGGGCACGGCAGGTACCCCCTGCAGATCTGAACCAATATCTCATGCATCTGAAGTCAGGGCGAGGATCAGACGTTGGCTCAGGTGGGAGTTTCTGAGCATGACGGCCGCTTCATGAAGGGAGCGGAATCTCGAGACCATTGAGGTTTTCCCACGTTGGGAGTTGTGGGATGCCCCCTTCCAGGATTCCTTCTTCCGGACAATTGAGACCTGTTGGACAGCTCCAGGACATCCCATATGGAATGACTCCAGAGCACCGTTCGCGGATGGATGCCTGGGAAGCCCGCCTCGCATTCCAATTGTCTCCTAGCAACAAGACAGTTTAGATCTGATGGCTCTGCGGGAGCAACCTCGGTGGCTGAGTTGAAATGGACTTTCCTGAGGATGTGTCCTAATGTGTTTTTGTGTCCATGAGGGCCTTGGAATGGGGCGGTGGCACCGGCAACCTGAAGTACTTTCCTAAGCTTTGGACATGGCTCCCATGCACAGGTTTACTTGTGGAGACGAGATGAGTTCTGATGGGTGCCTCAGGAAAACCCCTATGCTCGTATTGGAATCAGGCTTTTGAGGACACATGCCTGTAACCCATAGCAATGGATCCTATAATGGCCTAGGGTCCTGTCTGGTTCAATCTTCTTCTCTGGGGACATCCATCTATGGTATGAGTGGAGGTCGATTATCAGCTGGTGTCAGACACCCCTTGTTTGTTCCGGGTGACCCACACTATTGGGATGGCCTAAGGGTCGTTGGAGGTTTCTCCTAATTTGTACGATTTTGGTCCATGGAATGGGCAGAATTCCCATGGATTGGTAGGCACAGTCCTAATGTGTGGCTCCAGGGGCCCAGCCTGGAGGGCGTGTGGCCCAAGACTTTGAGGACAGAAGTCTGAAAACACAAACTCAGCTTAGGTTTGGGGACGTAGGTATGGCAGGCCCGATCTACAAACCATGAGAAGAACTCTACAGGATATGAAGAAAGTGCGAGTCTGTGGCGATTGCTCAGGCTTTTGTCTCTGGATTTTGTATCAGCGATGGCCGTGGAATGTCGGGGAGGCCTCATGGGCCATGGACGAATCTTCCTCTCTGAGGATTTGGCCCGATTCCCAATTGCTTTTCGTCAATCGGTGGGATGGGAGGACTCATTTCAGTTTTGTTACCTCAGGTGTCCCACCAAAAGAGGAATTCCAAAGCAAAGCCGTGGGGAAGACTGAAGGGACAATCCGAACTATGGTGAAAAATTGGGGCCTAGGGGCATGGCAAGCCCAATATGCTATCTCTTCATCCAGCCACTGAGTGGCCTTACTTGAGGACTGGGCTCAGCCTGAGGGTCACAAAGTGTGTTTGTGACCAATGTGGCACGCGAGCATGGGCGGGGCCTCATGGGACACACTGGTTTCAACGACACTGAACGTTGGACAACATGCCAACCACAAGGTTTCTTGCCATGGGGAAGGAGTTCTGATTTCTGCATCACCTTCAACATGGACAGTGATTGGAGATAAGGTCTAGGTTCTGAAACCTGAAAACCGAGGTTGGGAAGAGATGACCACCTAAGGCCATGGCGGCTTGATGTGCTCAGTGTGCGGCCAGCTGTCTGGGAGGGGCCAGGGGGTCCAGGCTCAGGCTGTGTCAGAAAGGGCATTAGTGCCCTGGTCAGCCTATGTATTTGGGGTACAGCCAAGGTCGGTGCAGGTTGATCCTCATTTGGGGTTACTGGGTAGCCCCAGAGGACAATGTTTTTATCTGGAGGGCAGGCAGAGTGCTGCATTGTAGTTCTGGATTGCCAAACTGGAGGCCTTGTGGGCCAGTAGTCTGACGACAAAAGTCTGAGAACACAAGCTAGGCTTAGGTTTCTGGGTGAGGCCATGGCAGGCACCATCTACAGACCTGAATCGAGATCTCGTGCATCTGAAGTCAGGGCGAGAATCAGACGATCGCTCAGGTTGGAGTTTCTGTCCCTGATGGCCCCTTCATGAATGTGGGGGCATCACGAGGCCATGGGGGTTTTCCCATGATGGGAGTTGTGAGAAGCTCCAAACTGCAGAGAGTCTTCGGCAGGACAATTGAGACCTGTTGTTTGGCTCCAGGCCAATGATTCTGAGCAGGGTTCTAAGGATGGATGGCTGGGTAGCCCACCTCGCATTCCAATTGTCTCCTAGCAACAAGACAGTTTAGATCTCCTGGATCTGTGGGGAGCTACCGAGGATGCTGAGTTGAAATGCACACCCCTGGGGATGGGTCCGAATGTGCTTTTGTGTCTATGGAGACCTTGGAATGAAGCGGTGGCACTGGGGCCCTAAAGGGTTCTCCTAAACAGAGGCTTTGACACAGCTCCAACGTGCAAGTTTCCCATGTGTAGATGAGATGTTTTCTGATGGGTGAAACAAGAAACAGCTATATGCTGCTTTTGAAATCCAGGCCTCTGAGGAGAGATGCCTGGAAACCAAAGCAATGGATCTGATTAGTGCCTAGGGGCCTGTTCTTTCCTTTTTACCTCTGGGGACATCTGTCTATGGGTCTGAGTGCAGGTAGGGGCTCATTTGGGCTCAGATTGCCCCTGTTTTTCCTGGGAAGCTACCACTATTGAGATATATCAGGGACTTTGGAGGTTTATCCTATTAGAAGTGTTGTGGCCATTGGAATGGGCACACACAATTCCCTTGGAGAGGGCAAGTACAGTCCTCAGGTTTGGCTCCAGGGGCCTGAGCCTGTAGGTTGTGTCGTCCAGCCCTTTTTGGACAGTTGTCTGAAAACACAAACTCGGCTTATGTTTCAGGTCATAGGTATGGCAGGACTGATCTACAGACCATGAGGAGAACTTTTCGGGATTTGAAAGAAGGGCGAGTGTGAGGCTCCTGCTCAAGTTTTTGTCTCGGGATATCGTGTCACTCATGGTCGTGGAATTTCTGGGTGACTTCATGGGAAATGGACGAGTCTTACTCTCTGGTGGTTTGGCCCCGTCCAAAGAGTTTGGGTTCATTCTGTGGGCTGGAAGAAGTCCGTTTTATTTTGTTGTTGTTGTTGTTTTCTTTTTTAACCTCAGGTGTCCCACCAAATGAGGGATTTCAGAGTAGAGCCCTAGGAGGGGCGACTGGACAATCAGAAATCTGGTTAAAAATTGGGGCCTAGGGACATGTCAAGCCCATTATGACATCTAATGGTCCAGCCACTGAGAGGACTTACTAGAGGACAGGACTCATGCTGAGGGTCACAATGCGTGTGTAAGCCCTCGTCGCATTCAAGAATGGGCAGGGCCTCAGGGTTTCTCCTACACTGATCGTTGGACAACGTGCCAACCACAAGGGTTCTTGCCATGGGTAAGGAGGAGTTCTGATTTCTGCATCAGACTCACCCCTGGGCAGTGATTGGAGATAAGGTCTCGGTTCTGAAGCCTGAAAACTGAGGTAGGGAAGAGATGATGACCTAAGGCCATGGCGGGTTTTATGTGCTCATTGTGCGGTCAGCTTTCTGGGTGTTGGTCAGGATTCCGGGCTCAGGATGTGTTCGACAGTGCATTAGTGCCCAGGTTAGACTATATAATTTGGGTAAAGTCGAGTGCTGTGTAGGTTTACCCTCATTTAAGGTGCCTGGGCAGCTCATGAGGCAATCATTTTTTTCTCTAGAGGGCAGGCAGAGTGCTGCATTGTGGGTCCGGAATTGCCAAACTTGAGGGCTTTGGGGCCAGGAGTGTGAGGATGGAAGTCTGAGAAGACAAGCTAGACTTGGGTTTCAGGGCGAGGGCACGGCAGGTACCCCCTGCAGATCTGAACCAATATCTCATGCATCTGAAGTCAGGGCGAGGATCAGACGTTGGCTCAGGTGGGAGTTTCTGAGCATGACGGACGCTTCATGAAGGGAGCGGAATCTCGAGACCATTGAGGTTTTCCCACGTTGGGAGTTGTGGGATGCCCCCTTCCAGGATTCCTTCTTCCGGACAATTGAGACCTGTTGGACAGCTCCAGGACATCCCATATGGAATGACTCCAGAGCAACGTTCGCGGATGGATGCCTGGGAAGCCCGCCTCGCATTCCAATTGTCTCCTAGCAACAAGACAGTTTAGATCTGATGGCTCTGCGGGAGCAACCTCGGTGGCTGAGTTGAAATGGACTTTCCTGAGGATGTGTCCTAATGTGTTTTTGTGTCCATGAGGGCCTTGGAATGGGGCGGTGGCACCGGCAACTTGAAGTACTTTCCTAAGCTTTGGACATGGCTCCCATGCACAGGTTTACTTGTGGAGACGAGATGAGTTCTGATGGGTGCCTCAGGAAAACCCCTATGCTCGTATTGGAATCAGGCTTTTGAGGACACATGCCTGTAACCCATAGCAATGGATCCTATTATGGCCTAGGGTCCTGTCTGGTTCAATCTTCTTCTCTGGGGACATCCATCTATGGTATGAGTGGAGGTCGATTATCAGCTGGTGTCAGACACCCCTTGTTTGTTCCGGGTGACCCACACTATTGGGATGGCCTAAGGGTCGTTGGAGGTTTCTCCTAATTTGTACGGTTTTGGACCATGGAATGGACAGAATTCCCATGGATTGGTAGGCACAGTCCTAATGTGTGGCTCCAGGGGCCCAGCCTGGAGGGTGTGTGGCCCAAGACTTTGAGGACAGAAGTCTGAAAACACAACCTCAGCTTAGGTTTGGGGACGTAGGTATGGCAGGCCCGATCTACAAACCATGAGAAGAACTCTACAGGATATGAAGAAAGTGCGAGTCTGTGGCGATTGCTCAGGCTTTTGTCTCTGGATTTTGTATCAGTGATGGCCGTGGAATGTCGGGGAGGCCTCATGGGCCATGGACGAATCTCCCTCTCTGAGGATTTGGCCCGATTCCCAATTGCTTTTCGTCAATCTGTGGGATGGGAGGACTCATTTCAGTTTTGTTACCTCAGGTGTCCCACCAAAAGAGGAATTCCAAAGCAAAGCCGTGGGGAAGACTGAAGGGACAATCCGAACTATGGTTAAAAATTGGGGCCTAGGGGCATGGCAAGCCCAATATGCTATCTCTTCATCCAGCCACTGAGTGGCCTTACTTGAGGACTGGGCTCAGCCTGAGGGTCACAATGTGTGTTTGTGACCAATGTGGAACGCGAGCATGGGCGGGGCCTCATGGGACACACTGGTTTCAACGACACTGAACGTTGGACAACATGCCAACCACAAGGTTTCTTGCCATGGGGAAGGAGTTCTGATTTCTGCATCACCTTCAACCTGGGCAGTGATTGGAGATAAGGTCTAGGTTCTGAAACCTGAAAACCGAGGTTGGGAAGAGATGACGACCTAAGGCCATGGCGGCTCGATGTGCTCAGTGTGTGGCCAGCTGTCTGGGAGGGGCCAGGGGGTCCAGGCTCAGGCTGTGTCAGAAAGGGCATTAGTGCCCTGGTCAGCCTATGTATTTGGGGTACAGCCAAGGTCGGTGCAGGTTGATCCTCATTTGGGGTTACTGGGTAGCCCCAGAGGACAATGTTTTTTATCTGGAGGGCAGGCAGAGTGCTGCATTGTAGTTCTGGATTGCCAAACTGGAGGCCTTGTGGGCCAGTAGTCTGACGACAAAAGTCTGAGAACACAAGCTAGGCTTAGGTTTCTGGGTGAGGCCATGGCAGGCACAATCTACAGACCTGAATCGAGATCTCGTGCATCTGAAGTCAGGGCGAGGATCAGACGATCGCTCAGGTTGGAGTTTCTGTCCCTGATGGCCCCTTCATGAATGGGGGGGCATCACGAGGCCATGGGGGTTTTCCCATGATGGGAGTTGTGAGAAGCTCCAAACTGCAGAGAGTCTTCGGCAGGACAATTGAGACCTGTTGTTTGGCTCCAGGCCAATGATTCTGAGCAGGGTTCTAAGGATGGATGGCTGGGTAGCCCACCTCGCATTCCAATTGTCTCCTAGCAACAAGACAGTTTAGATCTCCTGGATCTGTGGGGAGCTACCGAGGATGCTGAGTTGAAATGCACACCCCTGGGGATGGGTCCGAATGTGCTTTTGTGTCTATGGAGACCTTGGAATGAAGCGGTGGCACTGGGGCCCTAAAGGGTTCTCCTAAACAGAGGCTTTGACACAGCTCCAACGTGCAAGTTTCCCATGTGTAGATGAGATGTTTTCTGATGGGTGAAACAAGAAACAGCTATATGCTGCTTTTGAAATCCAGGCCTCTGAGGAGAGATGCCTGGAAACCAAAGCAATGGATCTGATGAGTGCCTAGGGGCCTGTTCTTTCCTTTTTACCTCTGGGGACATCTGTCTATGGGTCTGAGTGCAGGTAGGGGCTCATTTGGGCTCAGATTGCCCCTGTTTTTCCTGGGAAGCTACCACTATTGAGATATATCAGGGACTTTGGAGGTTTATCCTATTAGAAGGGTTGTGGCCATTGGAATGGGCACACACAATTCCCTTGGAGAGGGCAAGTACAGTCCTCAGGTTTGGCTCCAGGGGCCTGAGCCTGTAGGTTGTGTCGTCCAGCCCTTTTTGGACAGTTGTCTGAAAACACAAACTCGGCTTATGTTTCAGGTCATAGGTATGGCAGGACTGATCTACAGACCATGAGGAGAACTTTTCGGGATTTGAAAGAAGGGCGAGTGTGAGGCTCCTGCTCAAGTTTTTGTCTCGGGATATCGTGTCACTCATGGTCGTGGAATTTCTGTGTGACTTCATGGGAAATGGACGAGTCTTACTCTCTGGTGGTTTGGCCCCGTCCAAAGAGTTTGGGTTCATTCTGTGGGCTGGAAGAAGTCCGTTTTATTTTGTTGTTGTTGTTGTTTTCTTTTTTAACCTCAGGTGTCCCACCAAATGAGGGATTTCAGAGTAGAGCCCTAGGAGGGGCGACTGGACAATCAGAAATCTGGTTAAAAATTGGGGCCTAGAAACATGTCAAGCCCATTATGACATCTAATGGTCCAGCCACTGAGAGGACTTACTAGAGGACAGGACTCATGCTGAGGGTCACAATGCGTGTGTATGCCCTCGTCGCATTCAAGAATGGGCGGCGCCTCAGGGTTTCTCCTACACTGATCGTTGGACAACGTGCCAACCACAAGGGTTCTTGCCATGGGTAAGGAGGAGTTCTGATTTCTGCATCAGACTCAACCCTGGGCAGTGATTGGAGATAAGGTCTCGGTTCTGAAGCCTGAAAACTGAGGTAGGGAAGAGATGATGACCTAAGGCCATGGCGGGTTTTATGTGCTCAGTGTGCGGTCAGCTTTCTGGGTGTTGGTCAGGAGGTCCGGGCTCAGGATGTGTTCGACAGTGCATTAGTGCCCAGGTTAGACTATATAATTTGGGTAAAGTCGAGTGCTGTGTAGGTTTACCCTCATTTAAGGTGCCTGGGCAGCTCATGAGGCAATCATTTTTTTTTCTAGAGGGCAGGCAGAGTGCTGCAATGTGGGTCCGGAATTGCCAAACTTGAGGGCTTTGGGGCCAGGAGTGTGAGGATGGAAGTCTGAGAAGACAAGCTAGACTTGGGTTTCAGGGCGAGGGCACGGCAGGTACCCCCTGCAGATCTGAACCAATATCTCATGCATCTGAAGTCAGGGCGAGGATCAGACGTTGGCTCAGGTGGGAGTTTCTGAGCATGACGGCCGCTTCATGAAGGGAGCGGAATCTCGAGACCATTGAGGTTTTCCCACGTTGGGAGTTGTGGGATGCCCCCTTCCAGGATTCCTTCTTCCGGACAATTGAGACCTGTTGGACAGCTCCAGGACATCCCATATGGAATGACTCCAGAGCACCGTTCGCGGATGGATGCCTGGGAAGCCCGCCTCGCATTCCAATTGTCTCCTAGCAACAAGACAGTTTAGATCTGATGGCTCTGCGGGAGCAACCTCGGTGGCTGAGTTGAAATGGACTTTCCTGAGGATGTGTCCTAATGTGTTTTTGTGTCCATGAGGGCCTTGGAATGGGGCGGTGGCACCGGCAACCTGAAGTACTTTCCTAAGCTTTGGACATGGCTCCCATGCACAGGTTTACTTGTGGAGACGAGATGAGTTCTGATGGGTGCCTCAGGAAAACCCCTATGCTCGTATTGGAATCAGGCTTTTGAGGACACATGCCTGTAACCCATAGCAATGGATCCTATAATGGCCTAGGGTCCTGTCTGGTTCAATCTTCTTCTCTGGGGACATCCATCTATGGTATGAGTGGAGGTCGATTATCAGCTGGTGTCAGACACCCCTTGTTTGTTCCGGGTGACCCACACTATTGGGATGGCCTAAGGGTCGTTGGAGGTTTCTCCTAATTTGTACGATTTTGGTCCATGGAATGGGCAGAATTCCCATGGATTGGTAGGCACAGTCCTAATGTGTGGCTCCAGGGGCCCAGCCTGGAGGGCGTGTGGCCCAAGACTTTGAGGACAGAAGTCTGAAAACACAAACTCAGCTTAGGTTTGGGGACGTAGGTATGGCAGGCCCGATCTACAAACCATGAGAAGAACTCTACAGGATATGAAGAAAGTGCGAGTCTGTGGCGATTGCTCAGGCTTTTGTCTCTGGATTTTGTATCAGCGATGGCCGTGGAATGTCGGGGAGGCCTCATGGGCCATGGACGAATCTTCCTCTCTGAGGATTTGGCCCGATTCCCAATTGCTTTTCGTCAATCTGTGGGATGGGAGGACTCATTTCAGTTTTGTTACCTCAGGTGTCCCACCAAAAGAGGAATTCCAAAGCAAAGCCGTGGGGAAGACTGAAGGGACAATCCGAACTATGGTTAAAAATTGGGGCCTAGGGGCATGGCAAGCCCAATATGCTATCTCTTCATCCAGCCACTGAGTGGCCTTACTTGAGGACTGGGCTCAGCCTGAGGGTCACAATGTGTGTTTGTGACCAATGTGGAACGCGAGCATGGGCGGGGCCTCATGGGACACACTGGTTTCAACGATACTGAACGTTGGACAACATGCCAACCACAAGGTTTCTTGCCATGGGGAAGGAGTTCTGATTTCTGCATCACCTTCAACCTGGGCAGTGATTGGAGATAAGGTCTAGGTTCTGAAACCTGAAAACCGAGGTTGGGAAGAGATGACGACCTAAGGCCATGGCGGCTCGATGTGCTCAGTGTGCGGCCAGCTGTCTGGGAGGGGCCAGGGGTCCAGGCTCAGGCTGTGTCAGAAAGGGCATTAGTGCCCTGGTCAGCCTATGTATTTGGGGTACAGCCAAGGTCGGTGCAGGTTGATCCTCATTTGGGGTTACTGGGTAGCCCCAGAGGACAATGTTTTTTATCTGGAGGGCAGGCAGAGTGCTGCATTGTAGTTCTGGATTGCCAAACTGGAGGCCTTGTGGGCCAGTAGTCTGACGACAAAAGTCTGAGAACACAAGCTAGGCTTAGGTTTCTGGGTGAGGCCATGGCAGGCACAATCTACAGACCTGAATCGAGATCTCGTGCATCTGAAGTCAGGGCGAGGATCAGACGATCGCTCAGGTTGGAGTTTCTGTCCCTGATGGCCCCTTCATGAATGGGGGGGCATCACGAGGCCATGGGGGTTTTCCCATGATGGGAGTTGTGAGAAGCTCCAAACTGCAGAGAGTCTTCGGCAGGACAATTGAGACCTGTTGTTTGGCTCCAGGCCAATGATTCTGAGCAGGGTTCTAAGGATGGATGGCTGGGTAGCCCACCTCGCATTCCAATTGTCTCCTAGCAACAAGACAGTTTAGATCTCCTGGATCTGTGGGGAGCTACCGAGGATGCTGAGTTGAAATGCACACCCCTGGGGATGGGTCCGAATGTGCTTTTGTGTCTATGGAGACCTTGGAATGAAGCGGTGGCACTGGGGCCCTAAAGGGTTCTCCTAAACAGAGGCTTTGACACAGCTCCAACGTGCAAGTTTCCCATGTGTAGATGAGATGTTTTCTGATGGGTGAAACAAGAAACAGCTATATGCTGCTTTTGAAATCCAGGCCTCTGAGGAGAGATGCCTGGAAACCAAAGCAATGAATCTGATTAGTGCCTAGGGGCCTGTTCTTTCCTTTTTACCTCTGGGGACATCTGTCTATGGGTCTGAGTGCAGGTAGGGGCTCAGTTGGGCTCAGATTGCCCCTGTTTTTCCTGGGAAGCTACCACTATTGAGATATATCAGGGACTTTGGAGGTTTATCCTATTAGAAGGGTTGTGGCCATTGGAATGGGCACACACAATTCCCTTGGAGAGGGCAAGTACAGTCCTCAGGTTTGGCTCCAGGGGCCTGAGCCTGTAGGTTGTGTCGTCCAGCCCTTTTTGGACAGTTGTCTGAAAACACAAACTCGGCTTATGTTTCAGGTTATAGGTATGGCAGGACTGATCTACAGACCATGAGGAGAACTTTTCGGGATTTGAAAGAAGGGCGAGTGTGAGGCTCCTGCTCAAGTTTTTGTCTCGGGATATCGTGTCACTCATGGTCGTGGAATTTCTGGGTGACTTCATGGGAAATGGACGAGTCTTACTCTCTGGTGGTTTGGCCCCGTCCAAAGAGTTTGGGTTCATTCTGTGGGCTGGAAGAAGTCCGTTTTATTTTGTTGTTGTTGTTGTTTTCTTTTTTAACCTCAGGTGTCCCACCAAATGAGGGATTTCAGAGTAGAGCCCTAGGAGGGGCGACTGGACAATCAGAAATCTGGTTAAAAATTGGGGCCTAGAAACATGTCAAGCCCATTATGACATCTAATGGTCCAGCCACTGAGAGGACTTACTAGAGGACAGGACTCATGCTGAGGGTCACAATGCGTGTGTATGCCCTCGTCGCACTCAAGAATGGGCGGCGCCTCAGGGTTTCTCCTACACTGATCGTTGGACAACGTGCCAACCACAAGGGTTCTTGCCATGGGTAAGGAGGAGTTCTGATTTCTGCATCAGACTCACCCCTGGGCAGTGATTGGAGATAAGGTCTCGGTTCTGAAGCCTGAAAACTGAGGTAGGGAAGAGATGATGACCTAAGGCCATGGCGGGTTTTATGTGCTCAGTGTGCGGTCAGCTTTCTGGGTGTTGGTCAGGAGGTCCGGGCTCAGGATGTGTTCGACAGTGCATTAGTGCCCAGGTTAGACTATATAATTTGGGTAAAGTCGAGTGCTGTGTAGGTTTACCCTCATTTAAGGTGCCTGGGCAGCTCATGAGGCAATCATTTTTTTCTCTAGAGGGCAGGCAGAGTGCTGCATTGTGGGTCCGGAATTGCCAAACTTGAGGGCTTTGGGGCCAGGAGTGTGAGGATGGAAGTCTGAGAAGACAAGCTAGACTTGGGTTTCAGGGCGAGGGCACGGCAGGTACCCCCTGCAGATCTGAACCAATATCTCATGCATCTGAAGTCAGGGCGAGGATCAGACGTTGGCTCAGGTGGGAGTTTCTGAGCATGACGGCCGCTTCATGAAGGGAGCGGAATCTCGAGACCATTGAGGTTTTCCCACGTTGGGAGTTGTGGGATGCCCCCTTCCAGGATTCCTTCTTCCGGACAATTGAGACCTGTTGGACAGCTCCAGGACATCCCATATGGAATGACTCCAGAGCACCGTTCGCGGATGGATGCCTGGGAAGCCCGCCTCGCATTCCAATTGTCTCCTAGCAACAAGACAGTTTAGATCTGATGGCTCTGCGGGAGCAACCTCGGTGGCTGAGTTGAAATGGACTTTCCTGAGGATGTGTCCTAATGTGTTTTTGTGTCCATGAGGGCCTTGGAATGGGGCGGTGGCACCGGCAACCTGAAGTACTTTCCTACGCTTTGGACATGGCTCCCATGCACAGGTTTACTTGTGGAGACGAGATGAGTTCTGATGGGTGCCTCAGGAAAACCCCTATGCTCGTATTGGAATCAGGCTTTTGAGGACACATGCCTGTAACCCATAGCAATGGATCCTATTATGGCCTAGGGTCCTGTCTGGTTCAATCTTCTTCTCTGGGGACATCCATCTATGGTATGAGTGGAGGTCGATTATCAGCTGGTGTCAGACACCCCTTGTTTGTTCCGGGTGACCCACACTATTGGGATGGCCTAAGGGTCGTTGGAGGTTTCTCCTAATTTGTACGATTTTGGTCCATGGAATGGGCAGAATTCCCATGGATTGGTAGGCACAGTCCTAATGTGTGGCTCCAGGGGCCCAGCCTGGAGGGCGTGTGGCCCAAGACTTTGAGGACAGAAGTCTGAAAACACAAACTCAGCTTAGGTTTGGGGACGTAGGTATGGCAGGCCCGATCTACAAACCATGAGAAGAACTCTACAGGATATGAAGAAAGTGCGAGTCTGTGGCGATTGCTCAGGCTTTTGTCTCTGGATTTTGTATCAGCGATGGCCGTGGAATGTCGGGGAGGCCTCATGGGCCATGGACGAATCTTCCTCTCTGAGGATTTGGCCCGATTCCCAATTGCTTTTCGTCAATCGGTGGGATGGGAGGACTCATTTCAGTTTTGTTACCTCAGGTGTCCCACCAAAAGAGGAATTCCAAAGCAAAGCCGTGGGGAAGACTGAAGGGACAATCCGAACTATGGTGAAAAATTGGGGCCTAGGGGCATGGCAAGCCCAATATGCTATCTCTTCATCCAGCCACTGAGTGGCCTTACTTGAGGACTGGGCTCAGCCTGAGGGTCACAAAGTGTGTTTGTGACCAATGTGGCACGCGAGCATGGGCGGGGCCTCATGGGACACACTGGTTTCAACGACACTGAACGTTGGACAACATGCCAACCACAAGGTTTCTTGCCATGGGGAAGGAGTTCTGATTTCTGCATCACCTTCAACATGGACAGTGATTGGAGATAAGGTCTAGGTTCTGAAACCTGAAAACCGAGGTTGGGAAGAGATGACCACCTAAGGCCATGGCGGCTTGATGTGCTCAGTGTGCGGCCAGCTGTCTGGGAGGGGCCAGGGGGTCCAGGCTCAGGCTGTGTCAGAAAGGGCATTAGTGCCCTGGTCAGCCTATGTATTTGGGGTACAGCCAAGGTCGGTGCAGGTTGATCCTCATTTGGGGTTACTGGGTAGCCCCAGAGGACAATGTTTTTATCTGGAGGGCAGGCAGAGTGCTGCATTGTAGTTCTGGATTGCCAAACTGGAGGCCTTGTGGGCCAGTAGTCTGACGACAAAAGTCTGAGAACACAAGCTAGGCTTAGGTTTCTGGGTGAGGCCATGGCAGGCACCATCTACAGACCTGAATCGAGATCTCGTGCATCTGAAGTCAGGGCGAGAATCAGACGATCGCTCAGGTTGGAGTTTCTGTCCCTGATGGCCCCTTCATGAATGTGGGGGCATCACGAGGCCATGGGGGTTTTCCCATGATGGGAGTTGTGAGAAGCTCCAAACTGCAGAGAGTCTTCGGCAGGACAATTGAGACCTGTTGTTTGGCTCCAGGCCAATGATTCTGAGCAGGGTTCTAAGGATGGATGGCTGGGTAGCCCACCTCGCATTCCAATTGTCTCCTAGCAACAAGACAGTTTAGATCTCCTGGATCTGTGGGGAGCTACCGAGGATGCTGAGTTGAAATGCACACCCCTGGGGATGGGTCCGAATGTGCTTTTGTGTCTATGGAGACCTTGGAATGAAGCGGTGGCACTGGGGCCCTAAAGGGTTCTCCTAAACAGAGGCTTTGACACAGCTCCAACGTGCAAGTTTCCCATGTGTAGATGAGATGTTTTCTGATGGGTGAAACAAGAAACAGCTATATGCTGCTTTTGAAATCCAGGCCTCTGAGGAGAGATGCCTGGAAACCAAAGCAATGGATCTGATTAGTGCCTAGGGGCCTGTTCTTTCCTTTTTACCTCTGGGGACATCTGTCTATGGGTCTGAGTGCAGGTAGGGGCTCATTTGGGCTCAGATTGCCCCTGTTTTTCCTGGGAAGCTACCACTATTGAGATATATCAGGGACTTTGGAGGTTTATCCTATTAGAAGTGTTGTGGCCATTGGAATGGGCACACACAATTCCCTTGGAGAGGGCAAGTACAGTCCTCAGGTTTGGCTCCAGGGGCCTGAGCCTGTAGGTTGTGTCGTCCAGCCCTTTTTGGACAGTTGTCTGAAAACACAAACTCGGCTTATGTTTCAGGTCATAGGTATGGCAGGACTGATCTACAGACCATGAGGAGAACTTTTCGGGATTTGAAAGAAGGGCGAGTGTGAGGCTCCTGCTCAAGTTTTTGTCTCGGGATATCGTGTCACTCATGGTCGTGGAATTTCTGGGTGACTTCATGGGAAATGGACGAGTCTTACTCTCTGGTGGTTTGGCCCCGTCCAAAGAGTTTGGGTTCATTCTGTGGGCTGGAAGAAGTCCGTTTTATTTTGTTGTTGTTGTTGTTTTCTTTTTTAACCTCAGGTGTCCCACCAAATGAGGGATTTCAGAGTAGAG
Organism: Mustela nivalis; assembly: GCF_964662115.1. Classification (NCBI taxonomy): domain Eukaryota; kingdom Metazoa; phylum Chordata; class Mammalia; order Carnivora; family Mustelidae; genus Mustela; species Mustela nivalis. The sequence continues at coordinate 518,838 of NW_028136258.1, read as the reverse complement.
CCCTAGGAGGGGCGACTGGACAATCAGAAATCTGGTTAAAAATTGGGGCCTAGGGACATGTCAAGCCCATTATGACATCTAATGGTCCAGCCACTGAGAGGACTTACTAGAGGACAGGACTCATGCTGAGGGTCACAATGCGTGTGTAAGCCCTCGTCGCATTCAAGAATGGGCAGGGCCTCAGGGTTTCTCCTACACTGATCGTTGGACAACGTGCCAACCACAAGGGTTCTTGCCATGGGTAAGGAGGAGTTCTGATTTCTGCATCAGACTCACCCCTGGGCAGTGATTGGAGATAAGGTCTCGGTTCTGAAGCCTGAAAACTGAGGTAGGGAAGAGATGATGACCTAAGGCCATGGCGGGTTTTATGTGCTCATTGTGCGGTCAGCTTTCTGGGTGTTGGTCAGGATTCCGGGCTCAGGATGTGTTCGACAGTGCATTAGTGCCCAGGTTAGACTATATAATTTGGGTAAAGTCGAGTGCTGTGTAGGTTTACCCTCATTTAAGGTGCCTGGGCAGCTCATGAGGCAATCATTTTTTTCTCTAGAGGGCAGGCAGAGTGCTGCATTGTGGGTCCGGAATTGCCAAACTTGAGGGCTTTGGGGCCAGGAGTGTGAGGATGGAAGTCTGAGAAGACAAGCTAGACTTGGGTTTCAGGGCGAGGGCACGGCAGGTACCCCCTGCAGATCTGAACCAATATCTCATGCATCTGAAGTCAGGGCGAGGATCAGACGTTGGCTCAGGTGGGAGTTTCTGAGCATGACGGACGCTTCATGAAGGGAGCGGAATCTCGAGACCATTGAGGTTTTCCCACGTTGGGAGTTGTGGGATGCCCCCTTCCAGGATTCCTTCTTCCGGACAATTGAGACCTGTTGGACAGCTCCAGGACATCCCATATGGAATGACTCCAGAGCAACGTTCGCGGATGGATGCCTGGGAAGCCCGCCTCGCATTCCAATTGTCTCCTAGCAACAAGACAGTTTAGATCTGATGGCTCTGCGGGAGCAACCTCGGTGGCTGAGTTGAAATGGACTTTCCTGAGGATGTGTCCTAATGTGTTTTTGTGTCCATGAGGGCCTTGGAATGGGGCGGTGGCACCGGCAACTTGAAGTACTTTCCTAAGCTTTGGACATGGCTCCCATGCACAGGTTTACTTGTGGAGACGAGATGAGTTCTGATGGGTGCCTCAGGAAAACCCCTATGCTCGTATTGGAATCAGGCTTTTGAGGACACATGCCTGTAACCCATAGCAATGGATCCTATTATGGCCTAGGGTCCTGTCTGGTTCAATCTTCTTCTCTGGGGACATCCATCTATGGTATGAGTGGAGGTCGATTATCAGCTGGTGTCAGACACCCCTTGTTTGTTCCGGGTGACCCACACTATTGGGATGGCCTAAGGGTCGTTGGAGGTTTCTCCTAATTTGTACGGTTTTGGACCATGGAATGGACAGAATTCCCATGGATTGGTAGGCACAGTCCTAATGTGTGGCTCCAGGGGCCCAGCCTGGAGGGTGTGTGGCCCAAGACTTTGAGGACAGAAGTCTGAAAACACAACCTCAGCTTAGGTTTGGGGACGTAGGTATGGCAGGCCCGATCTACAAACCATGAGAAGAACTCTACAGGATATGAAGAAAGTGCGAGTCTGTGGCGATTGCTCAGGCTTTTGTCTCTGGATTTTGTATCAGTGATGGCCGTGGAATGTCGGGGAGGCCTCATGGGCCATGGACGAATCTCCCTCTCTGAGGATTTGGCCCGATTCCCAATTGCTTTTCGTCAATCTGTGGGATGGGAGGACTCATTTCAGTTTTGTTACCTCAGGTGTCCCACCAAAAGAGGAATTCCAAAGCAAAGCCGTGGGGAAGACTGAAGGGACAATCCGAACTATGGTTAAAAATTGGGGCCTAGGGGCATGGCAAGCCCAATATGCTATCTCTTCATCCAGCCACTGAGTGGCCTTACTTGAGGACTGGGCTCAGCCTGAGGGTCACAATGTGTGTTTGTGACCAATGTGGAACGCGAGCATGGGCGGGGCCTCATGGGACACACTGGTTTCAACGACACTGAACGTTGGACAACATGCCAACCACAAGGTTTCTTGCCATGGGGAAGGAGTTCTGATTTCTGCATCACCTTCAACCTGGGCAGTGATTGGAGATAAGGTCTAGGTTCTGAAACCTGAAAACCGAGGTTGGGAAGAGATGACGACCTAAGGCCATGGCGGCTCGATGTGCTCAGTGTGTGGCCAGCTGTCTGGGAGGGGCCAGGGGGTCCAGGCTCAGGCTGTGTCAGAAAGGGCATTAGTGCCCTGGTCAGCCTATGTATTTGGGGTACAGCCAAGGTCGGTGCAGGTTGATCCTCATTTGGGGTTACTGGGTAGCCCCAGAGGACAATGTTTTTTATCTGGAGGGCAGGCAGAGTGCTGCATTGTAGTTCTGGATTGCCAAACTGGAGGCCTTGTGGGCCAGTAGTCTGACGACAAAAGTCTGAGAACACAAGCTAGGCTTAGGTTTCTGGGTGAGGCCATGGCAGGCACAATCTACAGACCTGAATCGAGATCTCGTGCATCTGAAGTCAGGGCGAGGATCAGACGATCGCTCAGGTTGGAGTTTCTGTCCCTGATGGCCCCTTCATGAATGGGGGGGCATCACGAGGCCATGGGGGTTTTCCCATGATGGGAGTTGTGAGAAGCTCCAAACTGCAGAGAGTCTTCGGCAGGACAATTGAGACCTGTTGTTTGGCTCCAGGCCAATGATTCTGAGCAGGGTTCTAAGGATGGATGGCTGGGTAGCCCACCTCGCATTCCAATTGTCTCCTAGCAACAAGACAGTTTAGATCTCCTGGATCTGTGGGGAGCTACCGAGGATGCTGAGTTAAAATGCACACCCCTGGGGATGGGTCCGAATGTGCTTTTGTGTCTATGGAGACCTTGGAATGAAGCGGTGGCACTGGGGCCCTAAAGGGTTCTCCTAAACAGAGGCTTTGACACAGCTCCAACGTGCAAGTTTCCCATGTGTAGATGAGATGTTTTCTGATGGGTGAAACAAGAAACAGCTATATGCTGCTTTTGAAATCCAGGCCTCTGAGGAGAGATGCCTGGAAACCAAAGCAATGGATCTGATGAGTGCCTAGGGGCCTGTTCTTTCCTTTTTACCTCTGGGGACATCTGTCTATGGGTCTGAGTGCAGGTAGGGGCTCATTTGGGCTCAGATTGCCCCTGTTTTTCCTGGGAAGCTACCACTATTGAGATATATCAGGGACTTTGGAGGTTTATCCTATTAGAAGGGTTGTGGCCATTGGAATGGGCACACACAATTCCCTTGGAGAGGGCAAGTACAGTCCTCAGGTTTGGCTCCAGGGGCCTGAGCCTGTAGGTTGTGTCGTCCAGCCCTTTTTGGACAGTTGTCTGAAAACACAAACTCGGCTTATGTTTCAGGTCATAGGTATGGCAGGACTGATCTACAGACCATGAGGAGAACTTTTCGGGATTTGAAAGAAGGGCGAGTGTGAGGCTCCTCCTCAAGTTTTTGTCTCGGGATATCGTGTCACTCATGGTCGTGGAATTTCTGTGTGACTTCATGGGAAATGGACGAGTCTTACTCTCTGGTGGTTTGGCCCCGTCCAAAGAGTTTGGGTTCATTCTGTGGGCTGGAAGAAGTCCGTTTTATTTTGTTGTTGTTGTTGTTTTCTTTTTTAACCTCAGGTGTCCCACCAAATGAGGGATTTCAGAGTAGAGCCCTAGGAGGGGCGACTGGACAATCAGAAATCTGGTTAAAAATTGGGGCCTAGAAACATGTCAAGCCCATTATGACATCTAATGGTCCAGCCACTGAGAGGACTTACTAGAGGACAGGACTCATGCTGAGGGTCACAATGCGTGTGTATGCCCTCGTCGCATTCAAGAATGGGCGGCGCCTCAGGGTTTCTCCTACACTGATCGTTGGACAACGTGCCAACCACAAGGGTTCTTGCCATGGGTAAGGAGGAGTTCTGATTTCTGCATCAGACTCAACCCTGGGCAGTGATTGGAGATAAGGTCTCGGTTCTGAAGCCTGAAAACTGAGGTAGGGAAGAGATGATGACCTAAGGCCATGGCGGGTTTTATGTGCTCAGTGTGCGGTCAGCTTTCTGGGTGTTGGTCAGGAGGTCCGGGCTCAGGATGTGTTCGACAGTGCATTAGTGCCCAGGTTAGACTATATAATTTGGGTAAAGTCGAGTGCTGTGTAGGTTTACCCTCATTTAAGGTGCCTGGGCAGCTCATGAGGCAATCATTTTTTTTTCTAGAGGGCAGGCAGAGTGCTGCAATGTGGGTCCGGAATTGCCAAACTTGAGGGCTTTGGGGCCAGGAGTGTGAGGATGGAAGTCTGAGAAGACAAGCTAGACTTGGGTTTCAGGGCGAGGGCACGGCAGGTACCCCCTGCAGATCTGAACCAATATCTCATGCATCTGAAGTCAGGGCGAGGATCAGACGTTGGCTCAGGTGGGAGTTTCTGAGCATGACGGCCGCTTCATGAAGGGAGCGGAATCTCGAGACCATTGAGGTTTTCCCACGTTGGGAGTTGTGGGATGCCCCCTTCCAGGATTCCTTCTTCCGGACAATTGAGACCTGTTGGACAGCTCCAGGACATCCCATATGGAATGACTCCAGAGCACCGTTCGCGGATGGATGCCTGGGAAGCCCGCCTCGCATTCCAATTGTCTCCTAGCAACAAGACAGTTTAGATCTGATGGCTCTGCGGGAGCAACCTCGGTGGCTGAGTTGAAATGGACTTTCCTGAGGATGTGTCCTAATGTGTTTTTGTGTCCATGAGGGCCTTGGAATGGGGCGGTGGCACCGGCAACCTGAAGTACTTTCCTAAGCTTTGGACATGGCTCCCATGCACAGGTTTACTTGTGGAGACGAGATGAGTTCTGATGGGTGCCTCAGGAAAACCCCTATGCTCGTATTGGAATCAGGCTTTTGAGGACACATGCCTGTAACCCATAGCAATGGATCCTATAATGGCCTAGGGTCCTGTCTGGTTCAATCTTCTTCTCTGGGGACATCCATCTATGGTATGAGTGGAGGTCGATTATCAGCTGGTGTCAGACACCCCTTGTTTGTTCCGGGTGACCCACACTATTGGGATGGCCTAAGGGTCGTTGGAGGTTTCTCCTAATTTGTACGATTTTGGTCCATGGAATGGGCAGAATTCCCATGGATTGGTAGGCACAGTCCTAATGTGTGGCTCCAGGGGCCCAGCCTGGAGGGCGTGTGGCCCAAGACTTTGAGGACAGAAGTCTGAAAACACAAACTCAGCTTAGGTTTGGGGACGTAGGTATGGCAGGCCCGATCTACAAACCATGAGAAGAACTCTACAGGATATGAAGAAAGTGCGAGTCTGTGGCGATTGCTCAGGCTTTTGTCTCTGGATTTTGTATCAGCGATGGCCGTGGAATGTCGGGGAGGCCTCATGGGCCATGGACGAATCTTCCTCTCTGAGGATTTGGCCCGATTCCCAATTGCTTTTCGTCAATCTGTGGGATGGGAGGACTCATTTCAGTTTTGTTACCTCAGGTGTCCCACCAAAAGAGGAATTCCAAAGCAAAGCCGTGGGGAAGACTGAAGGGACAATCCGAACTATGGTTAAAAATTGGGGCCTAGGGGCATGGCAAGCCCAATATGCTATCTCTTCATCCAGCCACTGAGTGGCCTTACTTGAGGACTGGGCTCAGCCTGAGGGTCACAATGTGTGTTTGTGACCAATGTGGAACGCGAGCATGGGCGGGGCCTCATGGGACACACTGGTTTCAACGATACTGAACGTTGGACAACATGCCAACCACAAGGTTTCTTGCCATGGGGAAGGAGTTCTGATTTCTGCATCACCTTCAACCTGGGCAGTGATTGGAGATAAGGTCTAGGTTCTGAAACCTGAAAACCGAGGTTGGGAAGAGATGACGACCTAAGGCCATGGCGGCTCGATGTGCTCAGTGTGCGGCCAGCTGTCTGGGAGGGGCCAGGGGTCCAGGCTCAGGCTGTGTCAGAAAGGGCATTAGTGCCCTGGTCAGCCTATGTATTTGGGGTACAGCCAAGGTCGGTGCAGGTTGATCCTCATTTGGGGTTACTGGGTAGCCCCAGAGGACAATGTTTTTTATCTGGAGGGCAGGCAGAGTGCTGCATTGTAGTTCTGGATTGCCAAACTGGAGGCCTTGTGGGCCAGTAGTCTGACGACAAAAGTCTGAGAACGCAAGCTAGGCTTAGGTTTCTGGGTGAGGCCATGGCAGGCACAATCTACAGACCTGAATCGAGATCTCGTGCATCTGAAGTCAGGGCGAGGATCAGACGATCGCTCAGGTTGGAGTTTCTGTCCCTGATGGCCCCTTCATGAATGGGGGGGCATCACGAGGCCATGGGGGTTTTCCCATGATGGGAGTTGTGAGAAGCTCCAAACTGCAGAGAGTCTTCGGCAGGACAATTGAGACCTGTTGTTTGGCTCCAGGCCAATGATTCTGAGCAGGGTTCTAAGGATGGATGGCTGGGTAGCCCACCTCGCATTCCAATTGTCTCCTAGCAACAAGACAGTTTAGATCTCCTGGATCTGTGGGGAGCTACCGAGGATGCTGAGTTGAAATGCACACCCCTGGGGATGGGTCCGAATGTGCTTTTGTGTCTATGGAGACCTTGGAATGAAGCGGTGGCACTGGGGCCCTAAAGGGTTCTCCTAAACAGAGGCTTTGACACAGCTCCAACGTGCAAGTTTCCCATGTGTAGATGAGATGTTTTCTGATGGGTGAAACAAGAAACAGCTATATGCTGCTTTTGAAATCCAGGCCTCTGAGGAGAGATGCCTGGAAACCAAAGCAATGGATCTGATTAGTGCCTAGGGGCCTGTTCTTTCCTTTTTACCTCTGGGGACATCTGTCTATGGGTCTGAGTGCAGGTAGGGGCTCAGTTGGGCTCAGATTGCCCCTGTTTTTCCTGGGAAGCTACCACTATTGAGATATATCAGGGACTTTGGAGGTTTATCCTATTAGAAGGGTTGTGGCCATTGGAATGGGCACACACAATTCCCTTGGAGAGGGCAAGTACAGTCCTCAGGTTTGGCTCCAGGGGCCTGAGCCTGTAGGTTGTGTCGTCCAGCCCTTTTTGGACAGTTGTCTGAAAACACAAACTCGGCTTATGTTTCAGGTTATAGGTATGGCAGGACTGATCTACAGACCATGAGGAGAACTTTTCGGGATTTGAAAGAAGGGCGAGTGTGAGGCTCCTGCTCAAGTTTTTGTCTCGGGATATCGTGTCACTCATGGTCGTGGAATTTCTGGGTGACTTCATGGGAAATGGACGAGTCTTACTCTCTGGTGGTTTGGCCCCGTCCAAAGAGTTTGGGTTCATTCTGTGGGCTGGAAGAAGTCCGTTTTATTTTGTTGTTGTTGTTGTTTTCTTTTTTAACCTCAGGTGTCCCACCAAATGAGGGATTTCAGAGTAGAGCCCTAGGAGGGGCGACTGGACAATCAGAAATCTGGTTAAAAATTGGGGCCTAGAAACATGTCAAGCCCATTATGACATCTAATGGTCCAGCCACTGAGAGGACTTACTAGAGGACAGGACTCATGCTGAGGGTCACAATGCGTGTGTATGCCCTCGTCGCACTCAAGAATGGGCGGCGCCTCAGGGTTTCTCCTACACTGATCGTTGGACAACGTGCCAACCACAAGGGTTCTTGCCATGGGTAAGGAGGAGTTCTGATTTCTGCATCAGACTCACCCCTGGGCAGTGATTGGAGATAAGGTCTCGGTTCTGAAGCCTGAAAACTGAGGTAGGGAAGAGATGATGACCTAAGGCCATGGCGGGTTTTATGTGCTCAGTGTGCGGTCAGCTTTCTGGGTGTTGGTCAGGAGGTCCGGGCTCAGGATGTGTTCGACAGTGCATTAGTGCCCAGGTTAGACTATATAATTTGGGTAAAGTCGAGTGCTGTGTAGGTTTACCCTCATTTAAGGTGCCTGGGCAGCTCATGAGGCAATCATTTTTTTCTCTAGAGGGCAGGCAGAGTGCTGCATTGTGGGTCCGGAATTGCCAAACTTGAGGGCTTTGGGGCCAGGAGTGTGAGGATGGAAGTCTGAGAAGACAAGCTAGACTTGGGTTTCAGGGCGAGGGCACGGCAGGTACCCCCTGCAGATCTGAACCAATATCTCATGCATCTGAAGTCAGGGCGAGGATCAGACGTTGGCTCAGGTGGGAGTTTCTGAGCATGACGGCCGCTTCATGAAGGGAGCGGAATCTCGAGACCATTGAGGTTTTCCCACGTTGGGAGTTGTGGGATGCCCCCTTCCAGGATTCCTTCTTCCGGACAATTGAGACCTGTTGGACAGCTCCAGGACATCCCATATGGAATGACTCCAGAGCACCGTTCGCGGATGGATGCCTGGGAAGCCCGCCTCGCATTCCAATTGTCTCCTAGCAACAAGACAGTTTAGATCTGATGGCTCTGCGGGAGCAACCTCGGTGGCTGAGTTGAAATGGACTTTCCTGAGGATGTGTCCTAATGTGTTTTTGTGTCCATGAGGGCCTTGGAATGGGGCGGTGGCACCGGCAACCTGAAGTACTTTCCTACGCTTTGGACATGGCTCCCATGCACAGGTTTACTTGTGGAGACGAGATGAGTTCTGATGGGTGCCTCAGGAAAACCCCTATGCTCGTATTGGAATCAGGCTTTTGAGGACACATGCCTGTAACCCATAGCAATGGATCCTATTATGGCCTAGGGTCCTGTCTGGTTCAATCTTCTTCTCTGGGGACATCCATCTATGGTATGAGTGGAGGTCGATTATCAGCTGGTGTCAGACACCCCTTGTTTGTTCCGGGTGACCCACACTATTGGGATGGCCTAAGGGTCGTTGGAGGTTTCTCCTAATTTGTACGATTTTGGACCATGGAATGGGCAGAATTCCCATGGATTGTTAGGCACAGTCCTAATGTGTGGCTCCAGGGGCCCAGCCTGGAGGGCGTGTGGCCCAAGACTTTGAGGACAGAAGTCTGAAAACACAAACTCAGCTTAGGTTTGGGGACGTAGGTATGGCAGGCCCGATCTACAAACCATGAGAAGAACTCTACAGGATATGAAGAAAGTGCGAGTCTGTGGCGATTGCTCAGGCTTTTGTCTCTGGATTTTGTATCAGTGATGGCCGTGGAATGTCGGGGAGGCCTCATGGGCCATGGACGAATCTCCCTCTCTGAGGATTTGGCCCGATTCCCAATTGCTTTTCGTCAATCTGTGGGATGGGAGGACTCATTTCAGTTTTGTTACCTCAGGTGTCCCACCAAAAGAGGAATTCCAAAGCAAAGCCGTGGGGAAGACTGAAGGGACAATCCGAACTATGGTTAAAAATTGGGGCCTAGGGGCATGGCAAGCCCAATATGCTATCTCTTCATCCAGCCACTGAGTGGCCTTACTTGAGGACTGGGCTCAGCCTGAGGGTCACAATGTGTGTTTGTGACCAATGTGGCCCGCGAGCATGGGCGGGGCCTCATGGGCCACACTGGTTTCAACGACACTGAACGTTGGACAACATGCCAACCACAAGGTTTCTTGCCATGGGGAAGGAGTTCTGATTTCTGCATCACCTTCAACCCTGGGCAGTGATTGGAGATAAGGTCTAGGTTCTGAAACCTGAAAACCGAGGTTGGGAAGAGATGACGACCTAAGGCCATGGCGGCTCGATGTGCTCAGTGTGCGGCCAGCTGTCTGGGAGGGGCCAGGGGGTCCAGGCTCAGGCTGTGTCAGAAAGGGCATTAGTGCCCTGGTCAGCCTATGTATTTGGGGTACAGCCAAGGTCGGTGCAGGTTGATCCTCATTTGGGGTTACTGGGTAGCCCCAGAGGACAATGTTTTTTATCTGGAGGGCAGGCAGAGTGCTGCATTGTAGTTCTGGATTGCCAAACTGGAGGCCTTGTGGGCCAGTAGTCTGACGACAAAAGTCTGAGAACACAAGCTAGGCTTAGGTATCTGGGTGAGGCCATGGCAGGCACCATCTACAGACCTGAATCGAGATCTCGTGCATCTGAAGTCAGGGCGAGGATCAGACGATCGCTCAGGTTGGAGTTTCTGTCCCTGATGGCCCCTTCATGAATGGGGGGGCATCACGAGGCCATGGGGGTTTTCCCATGATGGGAGTTGTGAGAAGCTCCAAACTGCAGAGAGTCTTCGGCAGGACAATTGAGACCTGTTGTTTGGCTCCAGGCCAATGATTCTGAGCAGGGTTCTAAGGATGGATGGCTGGGTAGCCCACCTCGCATTCCAATTGTCTCCTAGCAACAAGACAGTTTAGATCTCCTGGATCTGTGGGGAGCTACCGAGGATGCTGAGTTGAAATGCACACCCCTGGGGATGGGTCCGAATGTGCTTTTGTGTCTATGGAGACCTTGGAATGAAGCGGTGGCACTGGGGCCCTAAAGGGTTCTCCTAAACAGAGGCTTTGACACAGCTCCAACGTGCAAGTTTCCCATGTGTAGATGAGATGTTTTCTGATGGGTGAAACAAGAAACAGCTATATGCTGCTTTTGAAATCCAGGCCTCTGAGGAGAGATGCCTGGAAACCAAAGCAATGGATCTGATTAGTGCCTAGGGGCCTGTTCTTTCCTTTTTACCTCTGGGGACATCTGTCTATGGGTCTGAGTGCAGGTAGGGGCTCAGTTGGGCTCAGATTGCCCCTGTTTTTCCTGGGAAGCTACCACTATTGAGATATATCAGGGACTTTGGAGGTTTATCCTATTAGAAGGTTGTGGCCATTGGAATGGGCACACACAATTCCCTTGGAGAGGGCAAGTACAGTCCTCAGGTTTGGCTCCAGGGGCCTGAGCCTGTAGGTTGTGTCGTCCAGCCCTTTTTGGACAGTTGTCTGAAAACACAAACTCGGCTTATGTTTCAGGTCATAGGTATGGCAGGACTGATCTACAGACCATGAGGAGAACTTTTCGGGATTTGAAAGAAGGGCGAGTGTGAGGCTCCTGCTCAAGTTTTTGTCTCGGGATATCGTGTCACTCATGGTCGTGGAATTTCTGGGTGACTTCATGGGAAATGGACGAGTCTTACTCTCTGGTGGTTTGGCCCCGTCCAAAGAGTTTGGGTTCATTCTGTGGGCTGGAAGAAGTCCGTTTTATTTTGTTGTTGTTGTTGTTGTTGTTGTTTTCTTTTTTAACCTCAGGTGTCCCACCAAATGAGGGATTTCAGAGTAGAGCCCTAGGAGGGGCGACTGGACAATCAGAAATCTGGTTAAATTTGGGGCCTAGGGACATGTCAAGCCCATTATGACATCTAATGATCCAGCCACTGAGAGGACTTACTAGAGGACAGGACTCATGCTGAGGGTCACAATGCGTGTGTATGCCCTCGTCGCACTCAAGAATGGGCGGGGCCTCAGGGTTTCTCCTACACTGATCGTTGGACAACGTGCCAACCACAAGGGTTCTTGCCATGGGTAAGGAGGAGTTCTGATTTCTGCATCAGACTCACCCCTGGGCAGTGATTGGAGATAAGGTCTCGGTTCTGAAGCCTGAAAACTGAGGTAGGGAAGAGATGATGACCTAAGGCCATGGCGGGTTTTATGTGCTCAGTGTGCGGTCAGCTTTCTGGGTGTTGGTCAGGAGGTCCGGGCTCAGGATGTGTTCGACAGTGCATTAGTGCCCAGGTTAGACTATATAATTTGGGTAAAGTCGAGTGCTGTGTAGGTTTACCCTCATTTAAGGTGCCTGGGCAGCTCATGAGGCAATCATTTTTTTTCTAGAGGGCAGGCAGAGTGCTGCATTGTGGGTCCGGAATTGCCAAACTTGAGGGCTTTGGGGCCAGGAGTGTGAGGATGGAAGTCTGAGAAGACAAGCTAGACTTGGGTTTCAGGGCGAGGGCACGGCAGGTACCCCCTGCAGATCTGAACCAATATCTCATGCATCTGAAGTCAGGGCGAGGATCAGACGTTGGCTCAGGTGGGAGTTTCTGAGCATGACGGCCGCTTCATGAAGGGAGCGGAATCTCGAGACCATTGAGGTTTTCCCACGTTGGGAGTTGTGGGATGCCCCCTTCCAGGATTCCTTCTTCCGGACAATTGAGACCTGTTGGACAGCTCCAGGACATCCCATATGGAATGACTCCAGAGCACCGTTCGCGGATGGATGCCTGGGAAGCCCGCCTCGCATTCCAATTGTCTCCTAGCAACAAGACAGTTTAGATCTGATGGCTCTGCGGGAGCAACCTCGGTGGCTGAGTTGAAATGGACTTTCCTGAGGATGTGTCCTAATGTGTTTTTGTGTCCATGAGGGCCTTGGAATGGGGCGGTGGCACCGGCAACCTGAAGTACTTTCCTAAGCTTTGGACATGGCTCCCATGCACAGGTTTACTTGTGGAGACGAGATGAGTTCTGATGGGTGCCTCAGGAAAACCCCTATGCTCGTATTGGAATCAGGCTTTTGAGGACACATGCCTGTAACCCAAAGCAATGGATCCTATAATGGCCTAGGGTCCTGTCTGGTTCAATCTTCTTCTCTGGGGACATCTATCTATGGTATGAGTGGAGGTCGATTATCAGCTGGTGTCAGACACCCCTTGTTTGTTCCGGGTGACCCACACTATTGGGATGGCCTAAGGGTCGTTGGAGGTTTCTCCTAATTTGTACGATTTTGGACCATGGAATGGGCAGAATTCCCATGGATTGGTAGGCACAGTCCTAATGTGTGGCTCCAGGGGCCCAGCCTGGAGGGCGTGTGGCCCAAGACTTTGAGGACAGAAGTCTGAAAACACAAACTCAGCTTAGGTTTGGGGACGTAGGTATGGCAGGCCCGATCTACAAACCATGAGAAGAACTCTACAGGATATGAAGAAAGTGCGAGTCTGTGGCGATTGCTCAGGCTTTTGTCTCTGGATTTTGTATCAGTGATGGCCGTGGAATGTCGGGGAGGCCTCATGGGCCATGGACGAATCTCCCTCTCTGAGGATTTGGCCCGATTCCCAATTGCTTTTCGTCAATCTGTGGGATGGGAGGACTCATTTCAGTTTTGTTACCTCAGGTGTCCCACCAAAAGAGGAATTCCAAAGCCAAGCCGTGGGGAAGACTGAAGGGACAATCGGAACTATGGTGAAAAATTGGGGCCTAGGGGCATGGCAAGCCCAATATGCTATCTCTTCATCCAGCCACTGAGTGGCCTTACTTGAGGACTGGGCTCAGCCTGAGGGTCACAATGTGTGTTTGTGACCAATGTGGCCCGCGAGCATGGGCGGTGCCTCATGGGACACACTGGTTTCAACGACACTGAACGTTGGACAACATGCCAACCACAAGGTTTCTTGCCATGGGGAAGGAGTTCTGATTTCTGCATCACCTTCAACATGGACAGTGATTGGAGATAAGGTCTAGGTTCTGAAACCTGAAAACCGAGGTTGGGAAGAGATGACGACCTAAGGCCATGGCGGCTCGATGTGCTCAGTGTGCGGCCAGCTGTCTGGGAGGGGCCAGGGGGTCCAGGCTCAGGCTGTGTCAGAAAGGGCATTAGTGCCCTGGTCAGCCTATGTATTTGGGGTACAGCCAAGGTCGGTGCAGGTTGATCCTCATTTGGGGTTACTGGGTAGCCCCAGAGGACAATGTTTTTTATCTGGAGGGCAGGCAGAGTGCTGCATTGTAGTTCTAGATTGCCAAACTGGAGGCCTTGTGGGCCAGTAGTCTGACGACAAAAGTCTGAGAACACAAGCTAGGCTTAGGTTTCTGGGTGAGGCCATGGCAGGCACCATCTACAGACCTGAATCGAGATCTCGTGCATCTGAAGTCAGGGCGAGGATCAGACGATCGCTCAGGTTGGAGTTTCTGTCCCTGATGGCCCCTACATGAATGGGGGGGCATCACGAGGCCATGGGGGTTTTCCCATGATGGGAGTTGTGAGAAGCTCCAAACTGCAGAGAGTCTTCGGCAGGACAATTGAGACCTGTTGTTTGGCTCCAGGCCAATGATTCTGAGCAGGGTTCTAAGGATGGATGGCTGGGTAGCCCACCTCGCATTCCAATTGTCTCCTAGCAACAAGACAGTTTAGATCTCCTGGATCTGTGGGGAGCTACCGAGGATGCTGAGTTGAAATGCACACCCCTGGGGATGGGTCCGAATGTGCTTTTGTGTCTATGGAGACCTTGGAATGAAGCGGTGGCACTGGGACCCTAAAGGGTTCTCCTAAACAGAGGCTTTGACACAGCTCCAACGTGCAAGTTTCCCATGTGTAGATGAGATGTTTTCTGATGGGTGAAACAAGAAACAGCTATATGCTGCTTTTGAAATCCAGGCCTCTGAGGAGCGATGACTGGAAACCAAAGCAATGGATCTGATGAGTGCCTAGGGGCCTGTTCTTTCCTTTTTACCTCTGAGGACATCTGTCTATGGGTCTGAGTGCAGGTAGGGGCTCATTTGGGCTCAGATTGCCCCTGTTTTTCCTGGGAAGCTACCACTATTGAGATATATCAGGGACTTTGGAGGTTTATCCTATTAGAAGGGTTGTGGCCATTGGAATGGGCACACACAATTCCCTTGGAGAGGGCAAGTACAGTCCTCAGGTTTGGCTCCAGGGGCCTGAGCCTGTAGGTTGTGTCGTCCAGCCCTTTTTGGACAGTTGTCTGAAAACACAAACTCGGCTTATGTTTCAGGTCATAGGTATGGCAGGACTGATCTACAGACCATGAGGAGAACTTTTCGGGATTTGAAAGAAGGGCGAGTGTGAGGCTCCTGCTCAAGTTTTTGTCTCGGGATATCGTGTCACTCATGGTCGTGGAATTTCTGGGTGACTTCATGGGAAATGGACGAGTCTTACTCTCTGGTGGTTTGGCCCCGTCCAAGAGTATGGGTTCATTCTGTGGGCTGGAAGAAGTCCGTTTTATTTTGTTGTTGTTGTTGTTGTTGTTGTTGTTTTCTTTTTTAACCTCAGGTGTCCCACCAAATGAGGGATTTCAGAGTAGAGCTTTAGGAGGGGCGACTGGACAATCAGAAATCTGGTTAAATTTGGGGCCTAGGGACATGTCAAGGCCAACATGACATCTAACGGTCCAGCCACTGAGAGGACTTACTAGAGGACAGGACTCATGCTGAGGGTCACAATGCGTGTGTATGCCCTCGTCGCACTCAAGAATGGGCGGCGCCTCAGGGTTTCTCCTACACTGATCGTTGGACAACGTGCCAACCACAAGGGTTCTTGCCATGGGTAAGGAGGAGTTCTGATTTCTGCATCAGACTCACCCCTGGGCAGTGATTGGAGATAAGGTCTCGGTTCTGAAGCCTGAAAACTGAGGTAGGGAAGAGATGATGACCTAAGGCCATGGCGGGTTTTATGTGCTCAGTGTGCGGTCAGCTTCCTGGGTGTTGGTCAGGATGTCCGGGCTCAGGATGTGTTCGACAGTGCATTAGTGCCCAGGTTAGACTATATAATTTGGGTAAAGTCGAGTGCTGTGTAGGTTTACCCTCATTTAGGTTGCCTGGGCAGCTCATGATGCAATAATTTTTTTTTCTAGAGGGCAGGCAGAGTGCTGCATTGTGGGTCCGGAATTGCCAAACTTGAGGGCTTTCGGGCCAGGAGTGTGAGGATGGAAGTCTGAGAAGACAAGCTAGACTTGGGTTTCAGGGCGAGGGCACGGCAGGTACCCCCTGCAGATCTGAACCAATATCTCATGCATCTGAAGTCAGGGCGAGGATCAGACGTTGGCTCAGGTGGGAGTTTCTGAGCATGACGCCCGCTTCATGAAGGGAGCGGAATCTCGAGACCATTGAGGTTTTCCCACGTTGGGAGTTGTGGGATGCCCCCTTCCAGGATTCCTTCTTCCGGACAATTGAGACCTGTTGGACAGCTCCAGGACATCCCATATGGAATGACTCCAGAGCACCGTTCGTGGATGGATGCCTGGGAAGCCCGCCTCGCATTCCAATTGTCTCCTAGCAACAAAACAGTTTAGATCTGATGGCTCTGCGGGACCAACCTCGGTGGCTGAGTTGAAATGGACTTTCCTGAGGATGTGTCCTAATGTGTTTTTGTGTCCATGAGGGCCTTGGAATGGGGCGGTGGCACCGGCAACCTGAAGTACTTTCCTAAGCTTTGGACATGGCTCCCATGCACAGGTTTACTTGTGGAGACGAGATGAGTTCTGACGGGTGCCTCAGGAAAACCCCTATGCTCGTATTGGAATCAGGCTTTTGAGGACACATGCCTGTAACCCAAAGCAATGGATCCTATAATGGCCTAGGGTCCTGTCTGGTTCAATCTTCTTCTCTGGGGACATCCATCTATGGTATGAGTGGAGGTCGATTATCAGCTGGTGTCAGACACCCCTTGTTTGTTCCGGGTGACCCACACTATTGGGATGGCCTAAGGGTCGTTGGAGGTTTCTCCTAATTTGTACGATTTTGGACCATGGAATGGGCAGAATTCCCATGGATTGGTAGGCACAGTCCTAATGTGTGGCTCCAGGGGCCCAGCCTGGAGGGCGTGTGGCCCAAGACTTTGAGGACAGAAGTCTGAAAACACAAACTCAGCTTAGGTTTGGGGACGTAGGTATGGCAGGCCCGATCTACAAACCATGAGAAGAACTCTACAGGATATGAAGAAAGTGCGAGTCTGTGGCGATTGCTCAGGCTTTTGTCTCTGGATTTTGTATCAGTGATGGCCGTGGAATGTCGGGGAGGCCTCATGGGCCATGGACGAATCTTCCTCTCTGAGGATTTGGCCCGATTCCCAATTGCTTTTCGTCAATCTGTGGGATGGGAGGACTCATTTCAGTTTTGTTAACTCAGGTGTCCCACCAAAAGAGGAATTCCAAAGCAAAGCCGTGGGGAAGACTGAAGGGACAATCCGAACTATGGTTAAAAATTGGGGCCTAGGGGCATGGCAAGCCCAATATGCTATCTCTTCATCCAGCCAATGAGTGGCCTTACTTGAGGACTGGGCTCAGCCTGAGGGTCACAATGGGTGTTTGTGACCAATGTGGCCCGCGAGCATGGGCGGGGCCTCATGGGACACACTGGTTTCAACGACACTGAACGTTGGACAACATGCCAACCACAAGGTTTCTTGCCATGGGGAAGGAGTTCTGATTTCTGCATCACCTTCAACATGGACAGTGATTGGAGATAAAGTCTAGGTTCTGAAACCTGAAAACCGAGGTTGGGAAGAGATGACGACCTAAGGCCATGGCGGCTCGATGTGCTCAGTGTGCGGCCAGCTGTCTGGGAGGGGCCAGGGGGTCCAGGCTCAGGCTGTGTCAGAAAGGGCATTAGTGCCCTGGTCAGCCTATGTATTTGGGGTACAGCCAAGGTCGGTGCAGGTTGATCCTCATTTGGGGTCCTGGTAGCCCCAGAGGACAATGTTTTTTATCTGGAGGGCAGGCAGAGTGCTGCATTGTAGTTCTGGATTGCCAAACTGGAGGCCTTGTGGGCCAGTAGTCTGACGACAAAAGTCTGAGAACACAAGCTAGGCTTAGGTTTCTGGGTGAGGCCATGGCAGGCACAATCTACAGACCTGAATCGAGATCTCGTGCATCTGAAGTCAGGGCGAGGATCAGACGATCGCTCAGGTTGGAGTTTCTGTCCCTGATGGCCCCTACATGAATGGGGGGGCATCACGAGGCCATGGGGGTTTTCCCATGATGGGAGTTGTGAGAAGCTCCAAACTGCAGAGAGTCTTCGGCAGGACAATTGAGACCTGTTGTTTGGCTCCAGGCCAATGATTCTGAGCAGGGTTCTAAGGATGGATGGCTGGGTAGCCCACCTCGCATTCCAATTGTCTCCTAGCAACAAGACAGTTTAGATCTCCTGGATCTGTGGGGAGCTACCGAGGATGCTGAGTTGAAATGCACACCCCTGGGGATGGGTCCGAATGTGCTTTTGTGTCTATGGAGACCTTGGAATGAAGCGGTGGCCCTGGGGCCCTAAAGGGTTCTCCTAAACAGAGGCTTTGACACAGCTCCAACGTGCAAGTTTCCCATGTATAGATGAGATGTTTTCTGAGGGGGGAAACAAGAAACAGCTATATGCTGCTTTTGAAATCCAGGCCTCTGAGGAGAGATGCCTGGAAACCAAAGCAATGGATCTGATTAGTGCCTAGGGGCCTGTTCTTTCATTTTTACCTCTGAGGACATCTGTCTATGGGTCTGAGAGCAGGTAGGGGCTCATTTGGGCTCAGATTGCCCCTGTTTTTCCTGGGAAGCTACCACTATTGAGATATATCAGGGACTTTGGAGGTTTATCCTATTAGAAGGGTTGTGGCCATTGGAATGGGCACACACAATTCCCTTGGAGAGGGCAAGTACAGTCCTCAGGTTTGGCTCCAGGGGCCTGAGCCTGTAGGTTGTGTCGTCCAGCCCTTTTTGGACAGTTGTCTGAAAACACAAACTCGGCTTATGTTTCAGGTCATAGGTATGGCAGGACTGATCTACAGACCATGAGGAGAACTTTTCGGGATTTGAAAGAAGGGCGAGTGTGAGGCTCCTGCTCAAGTTTTTGTCTCGGGATATCGTGTCACTCATGGTCGTGGAATTTCTGGGTGACTTCATGGGAAATGGACGAGTCTTACTCTCTGGTGGTTTGGCCCCGTCCAAAGAGTTTGGGTTCATTCTGTGGGCTGGAAGAAGTCCGTTTTATTTTGTTGTTGTTGTTGTTGTTGTTGTTGTTGTTGTTGTTTTCTTTTTTAACCTCAGGTGTCCCACCAAATGAGGGATTTCAGAGTAGAGCTTTAGGAGGGGCGACTGGACAATCAGAAATCTGGTTAAATTTGGGGCCTAGGGACATGTCAAGCCCATTATGACATCTAACGGGCCAGCCACTGAGAGGACTTACTAGAGGACAGGACTCATGCTGAGGGTCACAATGCGTGTGTATGCCCTCGTCGCACTCAAGAATGAGCGGGGCCTCAGGGTTTCTCCTACACTGATCGTTGCACAACGTGCCAACCACAAGGGTTCTTGCCATGGGTAAGGAGGAGTTCTGATTTCTGCATCAGACTCACCCCTGGGCAGTGATTGGAGATAAGGTCTCGGTTCTGAAGCCTGAAAACTGAGGTAGGGAAGAGATGATGACCTAAGGCCATGGCGGGTTTTATGTGCTCAGTGTGCGGTCAGCTTTCTGGGTGTTGGTCAGGAGGTCCGGGCTCAGGATGTGTTCGACAGTGCATTAGTGCCCAGGTTAGACTATATAATTTGGGTAAAGTCGAGTGCTGTGTAGGTTGAACCTCATTTAAGGTGCCTGGGCAGCTCATGAGGCAATAATTTTTTTTTTTCTAGAGGGCAGGCAGAGTGCTGCATTGTGGGTCCGGAATTGCCAAACTTGAGGGCTTTGGGGCCAGGAGTGTGAGGATGGAAGTCTGAGAAGACAAGCTAGACTTGGGTTTCAGGGCGAGGGCACGGCAGGTACCCCCTGCAGATCTGAACCAATATCTCATGCATCTGAAGTCAGGGCGAGGATCAGACGTTGGCTCAGGTGGGAGTTTCTGAGCATGACGGCCGCTTCATGAAGGGAGCGGAATCTCGAGACCATTGAGGTTTTCCCACGTTGGGAGTTGTGGGATGCCCCCTTCCAGGATTCCTTCTTCCGGACAATTGAGACCTATTGGACAGCTCCAGGACATCCCAATGGAATGACTCCAGAGCACCGTTCGCGGATGGATGCCTGGGAAGCCCGCCTCGCATTCCAATTGTCTCCTAGCAACAAGACAGTTTAGATCTGATGGCTCTGCGGGAGCAACCTCGGTGGCTGAGTTGAAATGGACTTTCCTGAGGATGTGTCCTAATGTGTTTTTATGTCCATGAGGGCCTTGGAATGGGGCGGTGGCACCGGCAACCTGAAGTACTTTCCTAAGCTTTGGACATGGCTCCCATGCACAGGTTTACTTGTGGAGACGAGATGAGTTCTGATGGGTGCCTCAGGAAAACCCCTATGCTCGTATTGGAATCAGGCTTTTGAGGACACATGCCTGTAACCCATAGCAATGGATCCTATTATGGCCTAGGGTCCTGTCTGGTTCAATCTTCTTCTCTGGGGACATCCATCTATGGTATGAGTGGAGGTCGATTATCAGCTGGTGTCAGACACCCCTTGTTTGTTCCGGGTGACCCACACTATTGGGATGGCCTAAGGGTCGTTGGAGGTTTCTCCTAATTTGTACGATTTTGGACCATGGAATGGGCACAATTCCCATGGATTGGTAGGCACAGTCCTAATGTGTGGCTCCAGGGGCCCAGCCTGGAGGGCGTGTGGCCCAAGACTTTGAGGACAGAAGTCTGAGAACACAAACTCAGCTTAGGTTTGGGGACGTAGGTATGGCAGGCCCGATCTACAAACCATGAGAAGAACTCTACAGGATATGAAGAAAGTGCGAGTCTGTGGCGATTGCTCAGGCTTTTGTCTCTGGATTTTGTATCAGTGATGGCCGTGGAATGTCGGGGACGCCTCATGGGCCATGGACGAATCTCCCTCTCTGAGGATTTGGCCCGATTCCCAATTGCTTTTCGTCAATCTGTTGAATGGGAGGATTCATTTCAGTTTTGTTACCTCCGGTGTCCCACCAAAAGAGGAATTCCAAAGCAAAGCCGTGGGGAAGACTGAAGGGACAATCCGAACTATGGTTAAAAATTGGGGCCTAGGGGCATGGCAAGCCCAATATGCTATCTCTTCATCCAGCCACTGAGTGGCCTTACTTGAGGACTGGGCTCAGCCTGAGGGTCACAATGGGTGTTTGTGACCAATGTGGCCCGCGAGCATGGGCGGGGCCTCATGGGCCACACTGGTTTCAACGACACTGAACGTTGGACAACATGCCAACCACAAGGTTTCTTGCCATGGGGAAGGAGTTCTGATTTCTGCATCACCTTCAACATGGACAGTGATTGGAGATAAGGTCTAGGTTCTGAAACCTGAAAACCGAGGTTGGGAAGAGATGACGACCTAAGGCCATGGCGGCTCGATGTGCTCAGTGTGCGGCCAGCTGTCTGGGAGGGGCCAGGGGGTCCAGGCTCAGGCTGTGTCAGAAAGGGCATTAGTGCCCTGGTCAGCCTATGTATTTGGGGTACAGCCAAGGTCGGTGCAGGTTGATCCTCATTTGGGGTTACTGGGTAGCCCCAGAGGACAATGTTTTTTATCTGGAGGGCAGGCAGAGCGCTGCATTGTAGTTCTGGATTGCCAAACTGGAGGCCTTGTGGGCCAGTAGTCTGACGACAAAAGTCTGAGAACACAAGCTAGGCTTAGGTTTCTGGGTGAGGCCATGGCAGGCACAATCTACAGACCTGAATCGAGATCTCGTGCATCTGAAGTCAGGGCGAGGATCAGACGATCGCTCAGGTTGGAGTTTCTGTCCCTGATGGCCCCTACATGAATGGGGGGGCATCACGAGGCCATGGGGGTTTTCCCATGATGGGAGTTGTGAGAAGCTCCAAACTGCAGAGAGTCTTCGGCAGGACAATTGAGACCTGTTGTTTGGCTCCAGGCCAATGATTCTGAGCAGGGTTCTAAGGATGGATGGCTGGGTAGCCCACCTCGCATTCCAATTGTCTCCTAGCAACAAGACAGTTTAGATCTCCTGGATCTGTGGGGAGCTACCGAGGATGCTGAGTTGAAATGCACACCCCTGGGGATGGGTCCGAATGTGCTTTTGTGTCTATGGAGACCTTGGAATGAAGCGGTGGCCCTGGGGCCCTAAAGGGTTCTCCTAAACAGAGGCTTTGACACAGCTCCAACGTGCAAGTTTCCCATGTATAGATGAGATGTTTTCTGAGGGGGGAAACAAGAAACAGCTATATGCTGCTTTTGAAATCCAGGCCTCTGAGGAGAGATGCCTGGAAACCAAAGCAATGGATCTGATTAGTGCCTAGGGGCCTGTTCTTTCATTTTTACCTCTGAGGACATCTGTCTATGGGTCTGAGAGCAGGTAGGGGCTCATTTGGGCTCAGATTGCCCCTGTTTTTCCTGGGAAGCTACCACTATTGAGATATATCAGGGACTTTGGAGGTTTATCCTATTAGAAGGGTTGTGGCCATTGGAATGGGCACACACAATTCCCTTGGAGAGGGCAAGTACAGTCCTCAGGTTTGGCTCCAGGGGCCTGAGCCTGTAGGTTGTGTCGTCCAGCCCTTTTTGGACAGTTGTCTGAAAACACAAACTCGGCTTATGTTTCAGGTCATAGGTATGGCAGGACTGATCTACAGACCATGAGGAGAACTTTTCGGGATTTGAAAGAAGGGCGAGTGTGAGGCTCCTGCTCAAGTTTTTGTCTCGGGATATCGTGTCACTCATGGTCGTGGAATTTCTGGGTGACTTCATGGGAAATGGACGAGTCTTACTCTCTGGTGGTTTGGCCCCGTCCAAAGAGTTTGGGTTCATTCTGTGGGCTGGAAGAAGTCCGTTTTATTTTGTTGTTGTTGTTGTTGTTGTTGTTGTTGTTTTCTTTTTTAACCTCAGGTGTCCCACCAAATGAGGGATTTCAGAGTAGAGCTTTAGGAGGGGCGACTGGACAATCAGAAATCTGGTTAAATTTGGGGCCTAGGGACATGTCAAGCCCATTATGACATCTAACGGGCCAGCCACTGAGAGGACTTACTAGAGGACAGGACTCATGCTGAGGGTCACAATGCGTGTGTATGCCCTCGTCGCACTCAAGAATGAGCGGGGCCTCAGGGTTTCTCCTACACTGATCGTTGCACAACGTGCCAACCACAAGGGTTCTTGCCATGGGTAAGGAGGAGTTCTGATTTCTGCATCAGACTCACCCCTGGGCAGTGATTGGAGATAAGGTCTCGGTTCTGAAGCCTGAAAACTGAGGTAGGGAAGAGATGATGACCTAAGGCCATGGCGGGTTTTATGTGCTCAGTGTGCGGTCAGCTTTCTGGGTGTTGGTCAGGAGGTCCGGGCTCAGGATGTGTTCGACAGTGCATTAGTGCCCAGGTTAGACTATATAATTTGGGTAAAGTCGAGTGCTGTGTAGGTTGAACCTCATTTAAGGTGCCTGGGCAGCTCATGAGGCAATAATTTTTTTTTTTCTAGAGGGCAGGCAGAGTGCTGCATTGTGGGTCCGGAATTGCCAAACTTGAGGGCTTTGGGGCCAGGAGTGTGAGGATGGAAGTCTGAGAAGACAAGCTAGACTTGGGTTTCAGGGCGAGGGCACGGCAGGTACCCCCTGCAGATCTGAACCAATATCTCATGCATCTGAAGTCAGGGCGAGGATCAGACGTTGGCTCAGGTGGGAGTTTCTGAGCATGACGGCCGCTTCATGAAGGGAGCGGAATCTCGAGACCATTGAGGTTTTCCCACGTTGGGAGTTGTGGGATGCCCCCTTCCAGGATTCCTTCTTCCGGACAATTGAGACCTATTGGACAGCTCCAGGACATCCCAATGGAATGACTCCAGAGCACCGTTCGCGGATGGATGCCTGGGAAGCCCGCCTCGCATTCCAATTGTCTCCTAGCAACAAGACAGTTTAGATCTGATGGCTCTGCGGGAGCAACCTCGGTGGCTGAGTTGAAATGGACTTTCCTGAGGATGTGTCCTAATGTGTTTTTATGTCCATGAGGGCCTTGGAATGGGGCGGTGGCACCGGCAACCTGAAGTACTTTCCTAAGCTTTGGACATGGCTCCCATGCACAGGTTTACTTGTGGAGACGAGATGAGTTCTGATGGGTGCCTCAGGAAAACCCCTATGCTCGTATTGGAATCAGGCTTTTGAGGACACATGCCTGTAACCCATAGCAATGGATCCTATTATGGCCTAGGGTCCTGTCTGGTTCAATCTTCTTCTCTGGGGACATCCATCTATGGTATGAGTGGAGGTCGATTATCAGCTGGTGTCAGACACCCCTTGTTTGTTCCGGGTGACCCACACTATTGGGATGGCCTAAGGGTCGTTGGAGGTTTCTCCTAATTTGTACGATTTTGGACCATGGAATGGGCACAATTCCCATGGATTGGTAGGCACAGTCCTAATGTGTGGCTCCAGGGGCCCAGCCTGGAGGGCGTGTGGCCCAAGACTTTGAGGACAGAAGTCTGAGAACACAAACTCAGCTTAGGTTTGGGGACGTAGGTATGGCAGGCCCGATCTACAAACCATGAGAAGAACTCTACAGGATATGAAGAAAGTGCGAGTCTGTGGCGATTGCTCAGGCTTTTGTCTCTGGATTTTGTATCAGTGATGGCCGTGGAATGTCGGGGACGCCTCATGGGCCATGGACGAATCTCCCTCTCTGAGGATTTGGCCCGATTCCCAATTGCTTTTCGTCAATCTGTGGAATGGGAGGATTCATTTCAGTTTTGTTACCTCAGGTGTCCCACCAAAAGAGGAATTCCAAAGCAAAGCCGTGGGGAAGACTGAAGGGACAATCCGAACTATGGTTAAAAATTGGGGCCTAGGGGCATGGCAAGCCCAATATGCTATCTCTTCATCCAGCCACTGAGTGGCCTTACTTGAGGACTGGGCTCAGCCTGAGGGTCACAATGTGTGTTTGTGACCAATGTGGCCCGCGAGCATGGGCGGGGCCTCATGGGCCACACTGGTTTCAACGACACTGAACGTTGGACAACATGCCAACCACAAGGTTTCTTGCCATGGGGAAGGAGTTCTGATTTCTGCATCACCTTCAACATGGACAGTGATTGGAGATAAGGTCTAGGTTCTGAAACCTGAAAACCGAGGTTGGGAAGAGATGACGACCTAAGGCCATGGCGGCTCGATGTGCTCAGTGTGCGGCCAGCTGTCTGGGAGGGGCCAGGGGGTCCAGGCTCAGGCTGTGTCAGAAAGGGCATTAGTGCCCTGGTCAGCCTATGTATTTGGGGTACAGCCAAGGTCTGTGCAGGTTGATCCTCATTTGGGGTTACTGGGTAGCCCCAGAGGACAATGTTTTTTATCTGGAGGGCAGGCAGAGCGCTGCATTGTAGTTCTGGATTGCCAAACTGGAGGCCTTGTGGGCCAGTAGTCTGACGACAAAAGTCTGAGAACACAAGCTAGGCTTAGGTTTCTGGGTGAGGCCATGGCAGGCACAATCTACAGACCTGAATCGAGATCTCGTGCATCTGAAGTCAGGGCGAGGATCAGACGATCGCTCAGGTTGGAGTTTCTGTCCCTGATGGCCCCTTCATGAATGGGGGGGCATCACGAGGCCATGGGGGTTTTCCCATGATGGGAGTTGTGAGAAGCTCCAAACTGCAGAGAGTCTTCGGCAGGACAATTGAGACCTGTTGTTTGGCTCCAGGCCAATGATTCTGAGCAGGGTTCTAAGGATGGATGGCTGGGTAGCCCACCTCGCGTTCCAATTGTCTCCTAGCAACAAGACAGTTTAGATCTCCTGGATCTGTGGGGAGCTACCGAGGATGCTGAGTTGAAATGCACACCCCTGGGGATGGGTCCGAATGTGCTTTTGTGTCTATGGAGACCTTGGAATGAAGCGGTGGCACTGGGGCCCTAAAGGGTTCTCCTAAACAGAGGCTTTGACACAGCTCCAACGTGCAAGTTTCCCATGTGTAGATGAGATGTTTTCTGATGGGTGAAACAAGAAACAGCTATATGCAGCTTTTGAAAACCAGGCCTCTGAGGAGAGATGCCTGGAAACCAAAGCAATGGATCTGATTAGTGCCTAGGGGCCTGTTCTTTCCTTTTTACCTCTGAGGACATCTGTCTATGGGTCTGAGTGCAGGTAGGGGCTCATTTGGGCTCAGATTGCCGCTGTTTTTCCTGGGAAGCTACCACTATTGAGATATATCAGGGACTTTGGAGGTTTATCCTATTAGAAGGGTTGTGGCCATTGGAATGGGCACACACAATTCCCTTGGAGAGGGCAAGTACAGTCCTCAGGTTTGGCTCCAGGGGCCTGAGCCTGTAGGTTGTGTAGTCCAGCCCTTTTTGGACAGTTGTCTGAAAACACAAACTCGGCTTATGTTTCAGGTCATAGGTATGGCAGGACTGATCTACAGACCATGAGGAGAACTTTTCGGGATTTGAAAGAAGGGCGAGTGTGAGGCTCCTGCTCAAGTTTTTGTCTCGGGATATCGTGTCACTCATGGTCGTGGAATTTCTGGGTGACTTCATGGGAAATGGACGAGTCTTACTCTCTGGTGGTTTGGCCCCGTCCAAAGAGTTTGGGTTCATTCTGTGGGCTGGAAGAAGTCCGTTTTATTTTGTTGTTGTTGTTGTTGTTGTTTTCTTTTTTAACCTCAGGTGTCCCACCAAATGAGGGATTTCAGAGTAGAGCCCTAGGAGGGGCGACTGGACAATCAGAAATCTGGTTAAAAATTGGGGCCTAGGGACATGTCAAGCCCATTATGACATCTAATGGTCCAGCCACTGAGAGGACTTACTAGAGGACAGGACTCATGCTGAGGGTCACAATGCCTGTGTATGCCCTCGTCGCACTCAAGAATGGGCGGGGCCTCAGGGTAAATGCTGGTTTCTCCTACACTGAACGTTGGACAACATGCCAACCACAAGAGTTTTTGCCATGGGTAATGAGGAGTTCTGATTTCTGCTTCAGACTCACCCCTGGGCAGTGATTGGAGATAAGGTCTCGGTTCTGAAGCCTGAAAACTGAGGTAGGGAAGAGATGATGACCTAAGGCCATGGCGGGTTTTATGTGCTCAGTGTGCGGTCAGCTTTCTGGGTGTTGGTCAGGAGGTCCGGGCTCAGGATGTGTTCGACAGTGCATTAGTGCCCAGGTTAGACTATATAATTTGGGTAAAGTCGAGTGCTGTGTAGGTTTACCCTCATTTAAGGTGCCTGGGCAGCTCATGAGGCAATCATTTTTTTTCTAGAGGGCAGGCAGAGTGCTGCATTGTGGGTCCGGAATTGCCAAACGTGAGGGCTTTGGGGCCAGGAGTGTGAGGATGGAAGTCTGAGAAGACAAGCTAGACTTGGGTTTCAGGGCGAGGGCACGGCAGGTACCCCCTGCAGATCTGAACCAATATCTCATGCATCTGAAGTCAGGGCGAGGATCAGACGTTGGCTCAGGTGGGAGTTTCTGAGCATGACGGCCGCTTCATGAAGGGAGCGGAATCTCGAGACCATTGAGGTTTTCCCACGTTGGGAGTTGTGGGATGCTCCCTTCCAGGATTCCTTCTTCCGGACAATTGAGACCTGTTGGACAGCTCCAGGACATCCCATATGGAATGACTCCAGAGCACCGTTCGCGGATGGATGCCTGGGAAGCCCGCCTCGCATTCCAATTGTCTCCTAGCAACAAGACAGTTTAGATCTGATGGCTCTGCGGGAGCAACCTCGGTGGCTGAGTTGAAATGGACTTTCCTGAGGATGTGTCCTAATGTGTTTTTGTGTCCATGAGGGCCTTGGAATGGGGCGGTGGCACCGGCAACCTGAAGTACTTTCCTAAGCTTTGGACATGGCTCCCATGCACAGGTTTACTTGTGGAGACGAGATGAGTTCTGATGGGTGCCTCAGGAAAACCCCTATGCTCGTATTGGAATCAGGCTTTTGAGGACACATGCCTGTAACACATAGCAATGGATCCTATTATGGCCTAGGGTCCTGTCTGGTTCAATCTTCTTCTCTGGGGACATCCATCTATGGTATGAGTGGAGGTCGATTATCAGCTGGTGTCAGACACCCCTTGTTTGTTCCGGGTGACCCACACTATTGGGATGGCCTAAGGGTCGTTGGAGGTTTCTCCTAATTTGTACGATTTTGGACCATGGAATGGGCACAATTCCCATAGATTGGTAGGCACAGTCCTAATGTGTGGCTCCAGGGGCCCAGCCTGGAGGATGTGTGGCCCAAGACTTTGAGGACAGAAGTCTGAAAACACAAACTCAGCTTAGGTTTGGGGACGTAGGTATGGCAGGCCCGATCTACAAACCATGAGAAGAACTCTACAGGATATGAAGAAAGTGCGAGTCTGTGGCGATTGCTCAGGCTTTTGTCTCTGGATTTTGTATCAGTGATGGCCGTGGAATGTCGGGGAGGCCTCATGGGCCATGGACGAATCTTCCTCTCTGAGGATTTGGCCCGATTCCCAATTGCTTTTCGTCAATCTGTGGAATGGGAGGACTCATTTCAGTTTTGTTACCTCAGGTGTCCCACCAAAAGAGGAATTCCAAAGCAAAGCCGTGGGGAAGACTGAAGGGACAATCCGAACTATGGTTAAAAATTGGGGCCTAGGGGCATGGCAAGCCCAATATGCTATCTCTTCATCCAGCCACTGAGTGGCCTTACTTGAGGACTGGGCTCAGCCTGAGGGTCACAATGTGTGTTTGTGACCAATGTGGCCCGTGAGCATGGGCGGGGCCTCATGGGCCACACTGGTTTCAACGACACTGAACGTTGGACAACATGCCAACCACAAGGTTCCTTGCCATGGGGAAGGAGTTCTGATTTCTGCATCACCTTCAACATGGACAGTGATTGGAGATAAGGTCTAGGTTCTGAAACCTGAAAACCGAGGTTGGGAAGAGATGACGACCTAAGGCCATGGCGGCTCGATGTGCTCAGTGTGCGGCCAGCTGTCTGGGAGGGGCCAGGGGGTCCAGGCTCAGGCTGTGTCAGAAAGGGCATTAGTGCCCTGGTCAGCCTATGTATTTGGGGTACAGCCAAGGTCGGTGCAGGTTGATCCTCATTTGGGGTTACTGGGTAGCCCCAGAGGACAATGTTTTTTATCTGGAGGGCAGGCAGAGTGCTGCATTGTAGTTCTGGATTGCCAAACTGGAGGCCTTGTGGGCCAGTAGTCTGACGACAAAAGTCTGAGAACACAAGCTAGGCTTAGGTTTCTGGGTGAGGCCATGGCAGGCACAATCTACAGACCTAAATCGAGATCTCGTGCATCTGAAGTCAGGGCGAGGATCAGACGATCGCTCAGGTTGGAGTTTCTGTCCCTGATGGCCCCTTCATGAATGGGGGGGCATCACGAGGCCATGGGGGTTTTCCCATGATGGGAGTTGTGAGAAGCTCCAAACTGCAGAGAGTCTTCGGCAGGACAATTGAGACCTGTTGTTTGGCTCCAGGCCAATGATTCTGAGCAGGGTTCTAAGGATGGATGGCTGGGTAGCCCACCTCGCGTTCCAATTGTCTCCTAGCAACAAGACAGTTTAGATCTCCTGGATCTGTGGGGAGCTACCGAGGATGCTGAGTTGAAATGCACACCCCTGGGGATGGGTCCGAATGTGCTTTTGTGTCTATGGAGACCTTGGAATGAAGCGGTGGCACTGGGGCCCTAAAGGGTTCTCCTAAACAGAGGCTTTGACACAGCTCCAACGTGCAAGTTTCCCATGTGTAGATGAGATGTTTTCTGATGGGTGAAACAAGAAACAGCTATATGCAGCTTTTGAAAACCAGGCCTCTGAGGAGAGATGCCTGGAAACCAAAGCAATGGATCTGATTAGTGCCTAGGGGCCTGTTCTTTCCTTTTTACCTCTGAGGACATCTGTCTATGGGTCTGAGTGCAGGTAGGGGCTCATTTGGGCTCAGATTGCCGCTGTTTTTCCTGGGAAGCTACCACTATTGAGATATATCAGGGACTTTGGAGGTTTATCCTATTAGAAGGGTTGTGGCCATTGGAATGGGCACACACAATTCCCTTGGAGAGGGCAAGTACAGTCCTCAGGTTTGGCTCCAGGGGCCTGAGCCTGTAGGTTGTGTAGTCCAGCCCTTTTTGGACAGTTGTCTGAAAACACAAACTCGGCTTATGTTTCAGGTCATAGGTATGGCAGGACTGATCTACAGACCATGAGGAGAACTTTTCGGGATTTGAAAGAAGGGCGAGTGTGAGGCTCCTGCTCAAGTTTTTGTCTCGGGATATCGTGTCACTCATGGTCGTGGAATTTCTGGGTGACTTCATGGGAAATGGACGAGTCTTACTCTCTGGTGGTTTGGCCCCGTCCAAAGAGTTTGGGTTCATTCTGTGGGCTGGAAGAAGTCCGTTTTATTTTGTTGTTGTTGTTGTTGTTGTTTTCTTTTTTAACCTCAGGTGTCCCACCAAATGAGGGATTTCAGAGTAGAGCCCTAGGAGGGGCGACTGGACAATCAGAAATCTGGTTAAAAATTGGGGCCTAGGGACATGTCAAGCCCATTATGACATCTAATGGTCCAGCCACTGAGAGGACTTACTAGAGGACAGGACTCATGCTGAGGGTCACAATGCCTGTGTATGCCCTCGTCGCACTCAAGAATGGGCGGGGCCTCAGGGTAAATGCTGGTTTCTCCTACACTGAACGTTGGACAACATGCCAACCACAAGAGTTTTTGCCATGGGTAATGAGGAGTTCTGATTTCTGCTTCAGACTCACCCCTGGGCAGTGATTGGAGATAAGGTCTCGGTTCTGAAGCCTGAAAACTGAGGTAGGGAAGAGATGATGACCTAAGGCCATGGCGGGTTTTATGTGCTCAGTGTGCGGTCAGCTTTCTGGGTGTTGGTCAGGAGGTCCGGGCTCAGGATGTGTTCGACAGTGCATTAGAACCCAGGTTAGACTATATAATTTGGGTAAAGTCGAGTGCTGTGTAGGTTTACCCTCATTTAAGGTGCCTGGGCAGCTCATGAGGCAATCATTTTTTTTCTAGAGGGCAGGCAGAGTGCTGCATTGTGGGTCCGGAATTGCCAAACTTGAGGGCTTTGGGGCCAGGAGTGTGAGGATGGAAGTCTGAGAAGACAAGCTAGACTTGGGTTTCAGGGCGAGGGCACGGCAGGTACCCCCTGCAGATCTGAACCAATATCTCATGCATCTGAAGTCAGGGCGAGGATCAGACGTTGGCTCAGGTGGGAGTTTCTGAGCATGACGGCCGCTTCATGAAGGGAGCGGAATCTCGAGACCATTGAGGTTTTCCCACGTTGGGAGTTGTGGGATGCTCCCTTCCAGGATTCCTTCTTCCGGACAATTGAGACCTGTTGGACAGCTCCAGGACATCCCATATGGAATGACTCCAGAGCACCGTTCGCGGATGGATGCCTGGGAAGCCCGCCTCGCATTCCAATTGTCTCCTAGCAACAAGACAGTTTAGATCTGATGGCTCTGCGGGAGCAACCTCGGTGGCTGAGTTGAAATGGACTTTCCTGAGGATGTGTCCTAATGTGTTTTTGTGTCCATGAGGGCCTTGGAATGGGGCGGTGGCACCGGCAACCTGAAGTACTTTCCTAAGCTTTGGACATGGCTCCCATGCACAGGTTTACTTGTGGAGACGAGATGAGTTCTGATGGGTGCCTCAGGAAAACCCCTATGCTCGTATTGGAATCAGGCTTTTGAGGACACATGCCTGTAACACATAGCAATGGATCCTATTATGGCCTAGGGTCCTGTCTGGTTCAATCTTCTTCTCTGGGGACATCCATCTATGGTATGAGTGGAGGTCGATTATCAGCTGGTGTCAGACACCCCTTGTTTGTTCCGGGTGACCCACACTATTGGGATGGCCTAAGGGTCGTTGGAGGTTTCTCCTAATTTGTACGATTTTGGACCATGGAATGGGCACAATTCCCATAGATTGGTAGGCACAGTCCTAATGTGTGGCTCCAGGGGCCCAGCCTGGAGGATGTGTGGCCCAAGACTTTGAGGACAGAAGTCTGAAAACACAAACTCAGCTTAGGTTTGGGGACGTAGGTATGGCAGGCCCGATCTACAAACCATGAGAAGAACTCTACAGGATATGAAGAAAGTGCGAGTCTGTGGCGATTGCTCAGGCTTTTGTCTCTGGATTTTGTATCAGTGATGGCCGTGGAATGTCGGGGAGGCCTCATGGGCCATGGACGAATCTTCCTCTCTGAGGATTTGGCCCGATTCCCAATTGCTTTTCGTCAATCTGTGGAATGGGAGGACTCATTTCAGTTTTGTTACCTCAGGTGTCCCACCAAAAGAGGAATTCCAAAGCAAAGCCGTGGGGAAGACTGAAGGGACAATCCGAACTATGGTGAAAAATTGGGGCCTAGGGGCATGGCAAGCCCAATATGCTATCTCTTCATCCAGCCACTGAGTGGCCTTACTTGAGGACTGGGCTCAGCCTGAGGGTCACAATGTGTGTTTGTGACCAATGTGGCCCGTGAGCATGGGCGGGGCCTCATGGGCCACACTGGTTTCAACGACACTGAACGTTGGACAACATGCCAACCACAAGGTTCCTTGCCATGGGGAAGGAGTTCTGATTTCTGCATCACCTTCAACATGGACAGTGATTGGAGATAAGGTCTAGGTTCTGAAACCTGAAAACCGAGGTTGGGAAGAGATGACGACCTAAGGCCATGGCGGCTCGATGTGCTCAGTGTGCAGCCAGCTGTCTGGGAGGGGCCAGGGGGTCCAGGCTCAGGCTGTGTCAGAAAGGGCATTAGTGCCCTGGTCAGCCTATGTATTTGGGGTACAGCCAAGGTCGGTGCAGGTTGATCCTCATTTGGGGTTACTGGGTAGCCCCAGAGGACAATGTTTTTTATCTGGAGGGCAGGCAGAGTGCTGCATTGTAGTTCTGGATTGCCAAACTGGAGGCCTTGTGGGCCAGTAGTCTGACGACAAAAGTCTGAGAACACAAGCTAGGCTTAGGTTTCTGGGTGAGGCCATGGCAGGCACAATCTACAGACCTAAATCGAGATCTCGTGCATCTGAAGTCAGGGCGAGGATCAGACGATCGCTCAGGTTGGAGTTTCTGTCCCTGATGGCCCCTTCATGAATGGGGGGGCATCACGAGGCCATGGGGGTTTTCCCATGATGGGAGTTGTGAGAAGCTCCAAACTGCAGAGAGTCTTCGGCAGGACAATTGAGACCTGTTGTTTGGCTCCAGGCCAATGATTCTGAGCAGGGTTCTAAGGATGGATGGCTGGGTAGCCCACCTCGCATTCCAATTGTCTCCTAGCAACAAGACAGTTTAGATCTCCTGGATCTGTTGGGAGCTACCGAGGATGCTGAGTTGAAATGCACACCCCTGGGGATGGGTCCGAATGTGCTTTTGTGTCTATGGAGACCTTGGAATGAAGCGGTGGCACTGGGGCCCTAAAGGGTTCTCCTAAACAGAGGCTTTGACACAGCTCCAACGTGCAAGTTTCCCATGTGTAGATGAGATGTTTTCTGATGGGTGAAACAAGAAACAGCTATATGCTGCTTTTGAAATCCAGGCCTCTGAGGAGAGATGCCTGGAAACCAAAGCAATGGATCTGATTAGTGCCTAGGGGCCTGTTCTTTCCTTTTTACCTCTGAGGACATCTGTCTATGGGTCTGAGTGCAGGTAGGGGCTCATTTGGGCTCAGATTGCCCCTGTTTTTCCTGGGAAGCTACCACTATTGAGATATATCAGGGACTTTGGAGGTTTATCCTATTAGAAGGGTTGTGGCCATTGGAATGGGCACACACAATTCCCTTGGAGAGGGCAAGTACAGTCCTCAGGTTTGGCTCCAGGGGCCTGAGCCTGTAGGTTGTGTCGTCCAGCCCCTTTTGGACAGTTGTCTGAAAACACAAACTCGGCTTATGTTTCAGGTCATAGGTATGGCAGGACTGATCTACAGACCATGAGGAGAACTTTTCGGGATTTGAAAGAAGGGTGAGTGTGAGGCTCTTGCTCAAGTTTTTGTCTCGGGATATCGTGTCACTCATGGTCGTGGAATTTCTGGGTGACTTCATGGGAAATGGACGAGTCTTACTCTCTGGTGGTTTGGCCCCGTCCAAAGAGTTTGGGTTCATTCTGTGGGCCGGAAGAAGTCCGTTTTATTTTGTTGTTGTTGTTGTTGTTGTTGTTGTTGTTTTCTTTTTTAACCTCAGGTGTCCCACCAAATGAGGGATTTCAGAGTAGAGCCCTAGGAGGGGCGACTGGACAATCAGAAATCTGGTTAAAAATTGGGGCCTAGGGACATGTCAAGCCCATTATGACATCTAATGGTCCAGCCACTGAGAGGACTTACTAGAGGACAGGACTCATGCTGAGGGTCACAATGCGTGTGTATGCCCTCGTCGCACTCAAGAATGAGCGGGGCCTCAGGGTTTCTCCTACACTGATCGTTGCACAACGTGCCAACCACAAGGGTTCTTGCCATGGGTAAGGAGGAGTTCTGATTTCTGCATCAGACTCACCCCTGGGCAGTGATTGGAGATAAGGTCTCGGTTCTGAAGCCTGAAAACTGAGGTAGGGAAGAGATGATGACCTAAGGCCATGGCGGGTTTTATGTGCTCAGTGTGCGGTCAGCTTTCTGGGTGTTGGTCAGGAGGTCCGGGCTCAGGATGTGTTCGACAGTGCATTAGTGCCCAGGTTAGACTATATAATTTGGGTAAAGTCGAGTGCTGTGTAGGTTTACCCTCATTTAAGGTGCCTGGGCAGCTCATGAGGCAATCATTTTTTTTCTAGAGGGCAGGCAGAGTGCTGCATTGTGGGTCCGGAATTGCCAAACTTGAGGGCTTTGGGGCCAGGAGTGTGAGGATGGAAGTCTGAGAAGACAAGCTAGACTTGGGTTTCAGGGCGAGGGCACGGCAGGTACCCCCTGCAGATCTGAACCAATATCTCATGCATCTGAAGTCAGGGCGAGGATCAGACGTTGGCTCAGGTGGGAGTTTCTGAGCATGACGGCCGCTTCATGAAGGGAGCGGAATCTCGAGACCATTGAGGTTTTCCCACGTTGGGAGTTGTGGGATGCCCCCTTCCAGGATTCCTTCTTCCGGACAATTGAGACCTGTTGGACAGCTCCAGGACATCCCATATGGAATGACTCCAGAGCACCGTTCGCGGATGGATGCCTGGGAAGCCCGCCTCGCATTCCAATTGTCTCCTAGCAACAAGACAGTTTAGATCTGATGGCTCTGCGGGAGCAACCTCGGTGGCTGAGTTGAAATGGACTTTCCTGAGGATGTGTCCTAATGTGTTTTTGTGTCCATGAGGGCCTTGGAATGGGGCGGTGGCACCGGCAACCTGAAGTACTTTCCTAAGCTTTGGACATGGCTCCCATGCACAGGTTTACTTGTGGAGACGAGATGAGTTCTGATGGGTGCCTCAGGAAAACCCCTATGCTCGTATTGGAATCAGGCTTTTGAGGACACATGCCTGTAACACATAGCAATGGATCCTATTATGGCCTAGGGTCCTGTCTGGTTCAATCTTCTTCTCTGGGGACATCCATCTATGGTATGAGTGGAGGTCGATTATCAGCTGGTGTCAGACACCCCTTGTTTGTTCCGGGTGACCCACACTATTGGGATGGCCTAAGGGTCGTTGGAGGTTTCTCCTAATTTGTACGATTTTGGACCATGGAATGGGCAGAATTCCCATAGATTGGTAGGCACAGTCCTAATGTGTGGCTCCAGGTGCCCAGCCTGGAGGATGTGTGGCCCAAGACTTTGAGGACAGAAGTCTGAAAACACAAACTCAGCTTAGATTTGGGGACGTAGGTATGGCAGGCCCGATCTACAAACCATGAGAAGAACTCTACAGGATATGAAGAAAGTGCGAGTCTGTGGCGATTGCTCAGGCTTTTGTCTCTGGATTTTGTATCAGTGATGGCCGTGGAATGTCGGGGAGGCCTCATGGGCCATGGACGAATCTTCCTCTCTGAGGATTTGGCCCGATTCCCAATTGCTTTTCGTCAATCTGTGGAATGGGAGGACTCATTTCAGTTTTGTTACCTCAGGTGTCCCACCAAAAGAGGAATTCCAAAGCAAAGCCGTGGGGAAGACTGAAGGGACAATCGGAACTATGGTGAAAAATTGGGGCCTAGGGGCATGGCAAGCCCAATATGCTATCTCTTCATCCAGCCACTGAGTGGCCTTACTTGAGGACTGGGCTCAGCCTGAGGGTCACAATGTGTGTTTGTGACCAATGTGGCCCGTGAGCATGGGCGGGGCCTCATGGGCCACACTGGTTTCAACGACACTGAACGTTGGACAACATGCCAACCACAAGGTTCCTTGCCATGGGGAAGGAGTTCTGATTTCTGCATCACCTTCAACATGGACAGTGATTGGAGATAAGGTCTAGGTTCTGAAACCTGAAAACCGAGGTTGGGAAGAGATGACGACCTAAGGCCATGGCGGCTCGATGTGCTCAGTGTGCGGCCAGCTGTCTGGGAGGGGCCAGGGGGTCCAGGCTCAGGCTGTGTCAGAAAGGGCATTAGTGCCCTTGTCAGCCTATGTATTTGGGGTACAGCCAAGGTCGGTGCAGGTTGATCCTCATTTGGGGTTACTGGGTAGCCCCAGAGGACAATGTTTTTTATCTGGAGGGCAGGCAGAGTGCTGCATTGTAGTTCTGGATTGCCAAACTGGAGGCCTTGTGGGCCAGTAGTCTGACGACAAAAGTCTGAGAACACAAGCTAGGCTTAGGTTTCTGGGTGAGGCCATGGCAGGCACAATCTACAGACCTGAATCGAGATCTCGTGCATCTGAAGTCAGGGCGAGGATCAGACGATCGCTCAGGTTGGAGTTTCTGTCCCTGATGGCCCCTTCATGAATGGGGGGGCATCACGAGGCCATGGGGGTTTTCCCATGATGGGAGTTGTGAGAAGCTCCAAACTGCAGAGAGTCTTCGGCAGGACAATTGAGACCTGTTGTTTGGCTCCAGGCCAATGATTCTGAGCAGGGTTCTAAGGATGGATGGCTGGGTAGCCCACCTCGCATTCCAATTGTCTCCTAGCAACAAGACAGTTTAGATCTCCTGGATCTGTGGGGAGCTACCGAGGATGCTGAGTTGAAATGCACACCCCTGGGGATGGGTCCGAATGTGCTTTTGTGTCTATGGAGACCTTGGAATGAAGCGGTGGCACTGGGGCCCTAAAGGGTTCTCCTAAACAGAGGCTTTGACACAGCTCCAACGTGCAAGTTTCCCATGTGTAGATGAGATGTTTTCTGATGGGTGAAACAAGAAACAGCTATATGCTGCTTTTGAAATCCAGGCCTCTGAGGAGAGATGCCTGGAAACCAAAGCAATGGATCTGATTAGTGCCTAGGGGCCTGTTCTTTCCTTTTTACCTCTGAGGACATCTGTCTATGGGTCTGAGTGCAGGTAGGGGCTCATTTGGGCTCAGATTGCCCCTGTTTTTCCTGGGAAGCTACCACTATTGAGATATATCAGGGACTTTGGAGGTTTATCCTATTAGAAGGGTTGTGGCCATTGGAATGGGCACACACAATTCCCTTGGAGAGGGCAAGTACAGTCCTCAGGTTTGGCTCCAGGGGCCTGAGCCTGTAGGTTGTGTCGTCCAGCCCCTTTTGGACAGTTGTCTGAAAACACAAACTCGGCTTATGTTTCAGGTCATAGGTATGGCAGGACTGATCTACAGACCATGAGGAGAACTTTTCGGGATTTGAAAGAAGGGCGAGTGTGAGGCTCCTGCTCAAGTTTTTGTCTCGGGATATCGTGTCACTCATGGTCGTGGAATTTCTGGGTGACTTCATGGGAAATGGACGAGTCTTACTCTCTGGTGGTTTGGCCCCGTCCAAAGAGTTTGGGTTCATTCTGTGGCCTGGAAGAAGTCCGTTTTATTTTGTTGTTGTTGTTGTTGTTGTTGTTGTTGTTTTCTTTTTTAACCTCAGGTGTCCCACCAAATGAGGGATTTCAGAGTAGAGCCCTAGGAGGGGCGACTGAACAATCAGAAATCTGGTTAAAAATTGGGGCCTAGGGACATGTCAAGCCCATTATGACATCTAATGGTCCAGCCACTGAGAGGACTTACTAGAGGACAGGACTCATGCTGAGGGTCACAATGCGTGTGTATGCCCTCGTCGCACTCAAGAATGGGCGGGGCCTCAGGGTTTCTCCTACACTGATCGTTGCACAACGTGCCAACCACAAGGGTTCTTGCCATGGGTAAGGAGGAGTTCTGATTTCTGCATCAGACTCACCCCTGGGCAGTGATTGGAGATAAGGTCTCGGTTCTGAAGCCTGAAAACTGAGGTAGGGAAGAGATGATGACCTAAGGCCATGGCGGGTTTTATGTGCTCAGTGTGCGGTCAGCTTTCTGGGTGTTGGTCAGGAGGTCCGGGCTCAGGATGTGTTCGACAGTGCATTAGTGCCCAGGTTAGACTATATAATTTGGGTAAAGTCGAGTGCTGTGTAGGTTTACCCTCATTTAAGGTGCCTGGGCAGCTCATGAGGCAATCATTTTTTTTCTAGAGGGCAGGCAGAGTGCTGCATTGTGGGTCCGGAATTGCCAAACTTGAGGGCTTTGGGGCCAGGAGTGTGAGGATGGAAGTCTGAGAAGACAAGCTAGACTTGGGTTTCAGGGCGAGGGCACGGCAGGTACCCCCTGCAGATCTGAACCAATATCTCATGCATCTGAAGTCAGGGCGAGGATCAGACGTTGGCTCAGGTGGGAGTTTCTGAGCATGACGGCCGT
The DNA here is from genome assembly GCF_964662115.1 of Mustela nivalis. NCBI lineage: Eukaryota > Metazoa > Chordata > Mammalia > Carnivora > Mustelidae > Mustela > Mustela nivalis. The sequence goes on along the minus strand of NW_028136258.1, from coordinate 480,600 downwards.
TTCATGAAGGGAGCGGAATCTCGAGACCATTGAGGTTTTCCCACGTTGGGAGTTGTGGGATGCCCCCTTCCAGGATTCCTTCTTCCGGACAATTGAGACCTGTTGGACAGCTCCAGGACATCCCATATGGAATGACTCCAGAGCACCATTCGCGGATGGATGCCTGGGAAGCCCGCCTCGCATTCCAATTGTCTCCTAGCAACAAGACAGTTTAGATCTGATGGCTCTGCGGGAGCAACCTCGGTGGCTGAGTTGAAATGGACTTTCCTGAGGATGTGTCCTAATGTGTTTTTGTGTCCATGAGGGCCTTGGAATGGGGTGGTGGCACCGGCAACCTGAAGTACTTTCCTAAGCTTTGGACATGGCTCCCATGCACAGGTTTACTTGTGGAGACGAGATGAGTTCTGATGGGTGCCTCAGGAAAACCCCTATGCTCGTATTGGAATCAGGCTTTTGAGGACACATGCCTGTAACCCATAGCAATGGATCCTATTATGGCCTAGGGTCCTGTCTGGTTCAATCTTCTTCTCTGGGGACATCCATCTATGGTATGAGTGGCGGTCGATTATCAGCTGGTGTCAGACACCCCTTGTTTGTTCCGGGTGACCCACACTATTGGGATGGCCTAAGGGTCGTTGGAGGTTTCTCCTAATTTGTACGATTTTGGACCATGGAATGGGCAGAATTCCCATAGATTGGTAGGCACAGTCCTAATGTGTGGCTCCAGGGCCCAGCCTGGAGGATGTGTGGCCCAAGACTTTGAGGACAGAAGTCTGAAAACACAAACTCAGCTTAGGTTTGGGGACGTAGGTATGACAGGCCCGATCTACAAACCATGAGAAGAAATCTACAGGATATGAAGAAAGTGCGAGTCTGTGGCGATTGCTCAGGCTTTTGTCTCTGGATTTTGTATCAGTGATGGCCGTGGAATGTCGGGGAGGCCTCATGGGCCATGGACGAATCTTCCTCTCTGAGGATTTGGCCCGATTCCCAATTGCTTTTCGTCAATCTGTGGAATGGGAGGACTCATTTCAGTTTTGTTACCTCAGGTGTCCCACCAAAAGAGGAATTCCAAAGCAAAGCCGTGGGGAAGACTGAAGGGACAATCCGAACTATGGTTAAAAATTGGGGCCTAGGGGCATGGCAAGCCCAATATGCTATCTCTTCATCCAGCCACTGAGTGGCCTTACTTGAGGACTGGGCTCAGCCTGAGGGTCACAATGTGTGTTTCTGACCAATGTGGCCCGTGAGCATGGGCGGGGCCTCATGGGCCACACTGGTTTCAACGACACTGAACGTTGGACAACATGCCAACCACAAGGTTCCTTGCCATGGGGAAGGAGTTCTGATTTCTGCATCACCTTCAACATGGACAGTGATTGGAGATAAGTTCTAGGTAATGAAACCTGAAACCCGAGGTTGGGAAGAGATGACGACCTAAGGCCATGGCGGCTCGATGTGCTCAGTGTGCGGCCAGCTGTCTGGGAGGGGCCAGGGGGTCCAGGCTCAGGCTGTGTCAGAAAGGGCATTAGTGCCCTGGTCAGCCTATGTATTTGGGGTACAGCCAAGGTCGGTGCAGGTTGATCCTCATTTGGGGTTACTGGGTAGCCCCAGAGGACAATGTTTTTTATCTGGAGGGCAGGCAGAGTGCTGCATTGTAGTTCTGGATTGCCAAACTGGAGGCCTTGTGGGCCAGTAGTCTGACGACAAAAGTCTGAGAACACAAGCTAGGCTTAGGTTTCTGGGTGAGGCCATGGCAGGCACAATCTACAGACCTGAATCGAGATCTCGTGCATCTGAAGTCAGGGCGAGGATCAGACGATCGCTCAGGTTGGAGTTTCTGTCCCTGATGGCCCCTTCATGAATGGGGGGGCATCACGAGGCCATGGGTGTTTTCCCATGATGGGAGTTGTGAGAAGCTCCAAACTGCAGAGAGTCTTCGGCAGGACAATTGAGACCTGTTGTTTGGCTCCAGGCCAATGATTCTGAGCAGGGTTCTAAGGATGGATGGCTGGGTAGCCCACCTCGCATTCCAATTGTCTCCTAGCAACAAGACAGTTTAGATCTCCTGGATCTGTGGGGAGCTACCGAGGATGCTGAGTTGAAATGCACACCCCTGGGGATGGGTCCGAATGTCCTTTTGTGTCTATGGAGACCTTGGAATGAAGTGGTGGCACTGGGGCCCTAAAGGGTTCTCCTAAACAGAGGCTTTGACACAGCTCCAACGTGCAAGTTTCCCATGTGTAGATGAGATGTTTTCTGATGGGTGAAACAAGAAACAGCTATATGCTGCTTTTGAAATCCAGGCCTCTGAGGAGAGATGCCTGGAAACCAAAGCAATGGATCTGATTAGTGCCTAGGGGCCTGTTCTTTCCTTTTTACCTCTGAGGACATCTGTCTATGGGTCTGAGTGCAGGTAGGGGCTCATTTGGGCTCAGATTGCCCCTGTTTTTCCTGGGAAGCTACCACTATTGAGATATATCAGGGACTTTGGAGGTTTATCCTATTAGAAGGGTTGTGGCCATTGGAATGGGCACACACAATTCCCTTGGAGAGGGCAAGTACAGTCCTCAGGTTTGGCTCCAGGGGCCTGAGCCTGTAGGTTGTGTCGTCCAGCCCCTTTTGGACAGTTGTCTGAAAACACAAACTCGGCTTATGTTTCAGGTCATAGGTATGGCAGGACTTATCTACAGACCATGAGGAGAACTTTTCGGGATTTGAAAGAAGGGCGAGTGTGAGGCTCCTGCTCAAGTTTTTGTCTCGGGATATCGTGTCACTCATGGTCGTGGAATTTCTGGGTGACTTCATGGGAAATGGACGAGTCTTACTCTCTGGTGGTTTGGCCCCGTCCAAAGAGTTTGGGTTCATTCTGTGGGCTGGAAGAAGTCCGTTTTTTTTTGTTGTTGTTGTTGTTGTTGTTGTTGTTGTTTTCTTTTTTAACCTCAGGTGTCCCACCAAATGAGGGATTTCAGAGTAGAGCCCTAGGAGGGGCGACTGGACAATCAGAAATCTGGTTAAAAATTGGGGCCTAGGGACATGACAAGCCCATTATGACATCTAATGGTCCAGCCACTGAGAGGACTTACTAGAGGACAGGACTCATGCTGAGGGTCACAATGCGTGTGTATGCCCTCCTCGCACTCAAGAATGGGCGGGGCCTCAGGGTTTCTCCTACACTGATCGTTGCACAACGTGCCAACCACAAGGGTTCTTGCCATGGGTAAGGAGGAGTTCTGATTTCTGCATCAGACTCACCCCTGGGCAGTGATTGGAGATAAGGTCTCGGTTCTGAAGCCTGAAAACTGAGGTAGGGAAGAGATGATGACCTAAGGCCATGGCGGGTTTTATGTGCTCAGTGTGCGGTCAGCTTTCTGGGTGTTGGTCAGGAGGTCCGGGCTCAGGATGTGTTTGACAGTGCATTAGTGCCCAGGTTAGACTATATAATTTGGGTAAAGTCGAGTGCTGTGTAGGTTTACCCTCATTTAAGGTGCCTGGGCAGCTCATGAGGCAATCATTTTTTTTCTAGAGGGCAGGCAGAGTGCTGCATTGTGGGTCCGGAATTGCCAAACTTGAGGGCTTTGGGGCCAGGAGTGTGAGGATGGAAGTCTGAGAAGACAAGCTAGACTTGGGTTTCAGGGCGAGGGCACGGCAGGTACCCCCTGCAGATCTGAACCAATATCTCATGCATCTGAAGTCAGGGCGAGGATCAGACGTTGGCTCAGGTGGGAGTTTCTGAGCATGACGGCCGCTTCATGAAGGGAGCGGAATCTCGAGACCATTGAGGTTTTCCCACGTTGGGAGTTGTGGGATGCCCCCTTCCAGGATTCCTTCTTCCGGACAATTGAGACCTGTTGGACAGCTCCAGGACATCCCATATGGAATGACTCCAGAGCACCGTTCGCGGATGGATGCCTGGGAAGCCCGCCTCGCATTCCAATTGTCTCCTAGCAACAAGACAGTTTAGATCTGATGGCTCTGCGGGAGCAACCTCGGTGGCTGAGTTGAAATGGACTTTCCTGAGGATGTGTCCTAATGTGTTTTTGTGTCCATGAGGGCCTTGGAATGGGGCGGTGGCACCGGCAACCTGAAGTACTTTCCTAAGCTTTGGACATGGCTCCCATGCACAGGTTTACTTGTGGAGACGAGATGAGTTCTGATGGGTGCCTCAGGAAAACCCCTATGCTCGTATTGGAATCAGGCTTTTGAGGACACATGCCTGTAACCCATAGCAATGGATCCTATTATGGTCTAGGGTCCTGTCTGGTTCAATCTTCTTCTCTGGGGACATCCATCTATGGTATGAGTGGCGGTCGATTATCAGCTGGTGTCAGACACCCCTTGTTTGTTCCGGGTGACCCACACTATTGGGATGGCCTAAGGGTCGTTGGAGGTTTCTCCTAATTTGTACGATTTTGGACCATGGAATGGGCAGAATTCCCATAGATTGGTAGGCACAGTCCTAATGTGTGGCTCCAGGGGCCCAGCCTGGAGGATGTGTGGCCCAAGACTTTGAGGACAGAAGTCTGAAAACACAAACTCAGCTTAGGTTTGGGGACGTAGGTATGGCAGGCCCGATCTACAAACCATGAGAAGAACTCTACAGGATATAAAGAAAGTGCGAGTCTGTGGCGATTGCTCAGGCTTTTGTCTCTGGATTTTGTATCAGTGATGGCCGTGGAATGTCGGGGAGGCCTCATGGGCCATGGACGAATCTTCCTCTCTGAGGATTTGGCCCGATTCCCAATTGCTTTTCGTCAATCTGTGGAATGGGAGGACTCATTTCAGTTTTGTTACCTCAGGTGTCCCACCAAAAGAGGAATTCCAAAGCAAAGCCGTGGAAAAGACTGAAGGGACAATCCGAACTATGGTGAAAAATTGGGGCCTAGGGGCATGGCAAGCCCAATATGCTATCTCTTCATCCAGCCACTGAGTGATCTTACTTGAGGACTGGGCTCAGCCTGAGGGTCACAATGTGTGTTCGTGACCAATGTGGCCCGTGAGCATGGGCGGGGCCTCATGGGCCACACTGGTTTCAACGACACTGAACGTTGGACAACATGCCAACCACAAGGTTTCTTGCCATGGGGAAGGAGTTCTAATTTCTGCATCACCTTCAACATGGACAGTGATTGGAGATAAGGTCTAGGTTCTGAAACCTGAAAACCGAGGTTGGGAAGAGATGACGACCTAAGGCCATGGCGGCTCGATGTGCTCAGTGTGCGGCCAGCTGTCTGGGAGGGGCCAGGGGGTCCAGGCTCAGGTTGTGTCAGAAAGGGCATTAGTGCCCTGGTCAGCCTATGTATTTGGGGTACAGCCAAGGTCGGTGCAGGTTGATCCTCATTTGGGGTTACTGGGTAGCCCCAGAGGACAACGTTTTTTATCTGGAGGGCAGGCAGAGTGCTGCATTGTAGTTCTGGATTGCCAAACTGGAGGCCTTGTGGGCCAGTAGTCTGACGACAAAAGTCTGAGAACACAAGCTAGGCTTAGGTTTCTGGGTGAGGCCATGGCAGGCACAATCTACAGACCTGAATCGAGATCTCGTGCATCTGAAGTCAGGGCGAGGATCAGACGATCGCTCAGGTTGGAGTTTCTGTCCCTGATGGCCCCTTCATGAATGGGGGGGCATCACGAGGCCATGGGTGTTTTCCCATGATGGGAGTTGTGAGAAGCTCCAAACTGCAGAGAGTCTTCGGCAGGACAATTGAGACCTGTTGTTTGGCTCCAGGCCAATGATTCTGAGCAGGGTTCTAAGGATGGATGGCTGGGTAGCCCACCTCGCATTCCAATTGTCTCCTAGCAACAAGACAGTTTAGATCTCCTGGATCTGTGGGGAGCTACCGAGGATGCTGAGTTGTAATGCACACCCCTTGGGATGGGTCCGAATGTGCTTTTGTGTCTATGGAGACCTTGGAATGAAGCGGTGGCACTGGGGCCCTAAAGGGTTCTCCTAAACAGAGGCTTTGACACAGCTCCAACGTGCAAGTTTCCCATGTGTAGATGAGATGTTTTCTGATGGGTGAAACAAGAAACAGCTATATGCTGCTTTTGAAATCCAGGCCTCTGAGGAGAGATGCCTGGAAACCAAAGCAATGGATCTGATTAGTGCCTAGGGGCCTGTTCTTTCCTTTTTACCTCTGAGGACATCTGTCTATGGGTCTGAGTGCAGGTAGGGGCTCATTTGGGCTCAGATTGCCCCTGTTTTTCCTGGGAAGCTACCACTATTGAGATATATCAGGGACTTTGGAGGTTTATCCTATTAGAAGGGTTGTGGCCATTGGAATGGGCACACACAATTCCCTTGGAGAGGGCAAGTACAGTCCTCAGGTTTGGCTCCAGGGGCCTGAGCCTGTACGTTGTGTCGTCCAGCCCCTTTTGGACAGTTGTCTGAAAACACAAACTCGGCTTATGTTTCAGGTCATAGGTATGGCAGGACTGATCTACAGACCATGAGGAGAACTTTTCGGGATTTGAAAGAAGGGCGAGTGTGAGGCTCCTGCTCAAGTTTTTGTCTCGGGATATCGTGTCACTCATGGTCGTGGAATTTCTGGGTGACTTCATGGGAAATGGACGAGTCTTACTCTCTGGTGGTTTGGCCCCGTCCAAAGAGTTTGGGTTCATTCTGTGGGCTGGAAGAAGTCCGTTTTATTTTGTTGTTGTTGTTGTTGTTGTTGTTGTTGTTGTTGTTTTCTTTTTTAACCTCAGGTGTCCCACCAAATGAGGGATTTCAGAGTAGAGCCCTAGGAGGGGCGACTGGACAATCAGAAATCTGGTTAAAAATTGGGGCCTAGGGACATGTCAAGCCCATTATGACATCTAATGGTCCAGCCACTGAGAGGACTTACTAGAGGACAGGACTCATGCTGAGGGTCACAATGCGTGTGTATGCCCTCGTCGCACTCAAGAATGGGCGGGGCCTCAGGGTTTCTCCTACACTGATCGTTGCACAACGTGCCAACCACAAGGGTTCTTGCCATGGGTAAGGAGGAGTTCTGATTTCTGCATCAGACTCACCCCTGGGCAGTGATTGGAGATAAGGTCTCGGTTCTGAAGCCTGAAAACTGAGGTAGGGTAGAGATGATGACCTAAGGCCATGGCGGGTTTTATGTGCTCAGTGTGCGGTCAGCTTTCTGGGTGTTGGTCAGGAGGTCCGGGCTCAGGATGTGTTCGACAGTGCATTAGTGCCCAGGTTAGACTATATAATTTGGGTAAAGTCGAGTGCTGTGTAGGTTTACCCTCATTTAAGGTGCCTGGGCAGCTCATGAGGCAATCATTTTTTTTCTAGACGGCAGGCAGAGTGCTGCATTGTGGGTCCGGAATTGCCAAACTTGAGGGCTTTGGGGCCAGGAGTGTGAGGATGGAAGTCTGAGAAGACAAGCTAGACTTGGGTTTCAGGGCGAGGGCACGGCAGGTACCCCCTGCAGATCTGAACCAATATCTCATGCATCTGAAGTCAGGGCGAGGATCAGACGTTGGCTCAGGTGGGAGTTTCTGAGCATGACGGCCGCTTCATGAAGGGAGCGGAATCTCGAGACCATTGAGGTTTTCCCACGTTGTGAGTTGTGGGATGCCCCCTTCCAGGATTCCTTCTTCCGGACAATTGAGACCTATTGGACAGCTCCAGAACATCCCATATGGAATGACTCCAGAGCACCGTTCGCGGATGGATGCCTGGGAAGCCCGCCTCGCATTCCAATTGTCTCCTAGCAACAAGACAGTTTAGATCTGATGGCTCTGCGGGAGCAACCTCGGTGGCTGAGTTGAAATGGACTTTCCTGAGGATGTGTCCTAATGTGTTTTTGTGTCCATGAGGGCCTTGGAATGGGGCGGTGGCACCGGCAACCTGAAGTACTTTCCTAAGCTTTGGACATGGCTCCCATGCACAGGTTTACTTGTGGAGACGAGATGAGTTCTGATGGGTGCCTCAGGAAAACCCCTATGCTCGTATTGGAATCAGGCTTTTGAGGACACATGCCTGTAACCCATAGCAATGGATCCTATTATGGCCTAGGGTCCTGTCTGGTTCAATCTTCTTCTCTGGGGACATCCATCTATGGTATGAGTGGAGGTCGATTATCAGCTGGTGTCAGACACCCCTTGTTTGTTCCGGGTGACCCTCACTATTGGGATGGCCTAAGGGTCGTTGGAGGTTTCTCCTAATTTGTACGATTTTGGACCATGGAATGGGCAGAATTCCCATAGATTGGTAGGCACAGTCCTAATGTGTGGCTCCAGGGCCCGGCCTGAAGGATGTGTGGCCCAAGACTTTGAGGACAGAAGTCTGAAAACACAAACTCAGCTTAGGTTTGGGGACGTAGGTATGACAGGCCCGATCTACAAACCATGAGAAGAAATCTACAGGATATGAAGAAAGTGCGAGTCTGTGGCGATTGCTCAGGCTTTTGTCTCTGGATTTTGTATCAGTGATGGCCGTGGAATGTCGGGGAGGCCTCATGGGCCATGGACGAATCTTCCTCTCTGAGGATTTGGCCCGATTCCCAATTTTTTTTCGTCAATCTGTGGAATGGGAGGACTCATTTCAATTTTGTTACCTCAGGTGTCCCACCAAAAGAGGAATTCCAAAGCAAAGCCGTGGGGAAGACTGAAGGGACAATATGAACTATGGTGAAAAATGGGGCCTAGGGGCATGGCAAGCCCAATATGCTATCTCTTCATCCAGCCACTGAGTGATCTTACTTGAGGACTGGGCTCAGCCTGAGGGTCACAATGTGTGTTCGTGACCAATGTGGCCCGTGAGCATGGGCGGGGCCTCATGGGCCACACTGGTTTCAACGACACTGAACGTTGGACAACATGCCAACCACAAGGTTTCTTGCCATGGGGAAGGAGTTCTGATTTCTGCATCACCTTCAACATGGACAGTGATTGGAGATAAGGTCTAGGTTCTGAAACCTGAAAACCGAGGTTGGGAAGAGATGACGACCTAAGGCCATGGCGGCTCGATGTGCTCAGTGTGCGGCCAGCTGTCTGGGAGGGGCCAGGGGGTCCAGGCTCAGGCTGTGTCAGAAAGGGCATTAGTGCCCTGGTCAGCCTATGTATTTGGGGTACAGCCAAGGTCGGTGCAGGTTGATCCTCATTTGGGGTTACTGGGTAGCCCCAGAGGACAACGTTTTTTATCTGGAGGGCAGGCAGAGTGCTGCATTGTAGTTCTGGATTGCCAAACTGGAGGCCTTGTGGGCCAGTAGTCTGACGACAAAAGTCTGAGAACACAAGCTAGGCTTAGGTTTCTGGGTGAGGCCATGGCAGGCACAATCTACAGACCTGAATCGAGATCTCGTGCATCTGAAGTCAGGGCGAGGATCAGACGATCGCTCAGGTTGGAGTTTCTGTCCCTGATGGCCCCTTCATGAATGGGGGGGCATCACGAGGCCATGGGTGTTTTCCCATGATGGGAGTTGTGAGAAGCTCCAAACTGCAGAGAGTCTTCGGCAGGACAATTGAGACCTGTTGTTTGGCTCCAGGCCAATGATTCTGAGCAGGGTTCTAAGGATGGATGGCTGGGTAGCCCACCTCGCATTCCAATTGTCTCCTAGCAACAAGACAGTTTAGATCTCCTGGATCTGTGGGGAGCTACCGAGGATGCTGAGTTGAAATGCACACCCCTGGGGATGGGTCCGAATGTGCTTTTGTGTCTATGGAGACCTTGGAATGAAGCGGTGGCACTGGGGCCCTAAAGGGTTCTCCTAAACAGAGGCTTTGACACAGCTCCAACGTGCAAGTTTCCCATGTGTAGATGAGATGTTTTCTGATGGGTGAAACAAGAAACAGCTATATGCTGCTTTTGAAATCCAGGCCTCTGAGGAGAGATGCCTGGAAACCAAAGCAATGGATCTGATTAGTGCCTAGGGGCCTGTTCTTTCCTTTTTACCTCTGAGGACATCTGTCTATGGGTCTGAGTGCAGGTAGGGGCTCATTTGGGCTCAGATTGCCCCTGTTTTTCCTGGGAAGCTACCACTATTGAGATATATCAGGGACTTTGGAGGTTTATCCTATTAGAAGGGTTGTGGCCATTGGAATGGGCACACACAATTCCCTTGGAGAGGGCAAGTACAGTCCTCAGGTTTGGCTCCAGGGGCCTGAGCCTGTACGTTGTGTCGTCCAGCCCCTTTTGGACAGTTGTCTGAAAACACAAACTCGGCTTATGTTTCAGGTCATAGGTATGGCAGGACTGATCTACAGACCATGAGGAGAACTTTTCGGGATTTGAAAGAAGGGCGAGTGTGAGGCTCCTGCTCAAGTTTTTGTCTCGGGATATCGTGTCACTCATGGTCGTGGAATTTCTGGGTGACTTCATGGGAAATGGACGAGTCTTACTCTCTGGTGGTTTGGCCCCGTCCAAAGAGTTTGGGTTCATTCTGTGGGCTGGAAGAAGTCCGTTTTATTTTGTTGTTGTTGTTGTTGTTGTTGTTGTTGTTGTTGTTTTCTTTTTTAACCTCAGGTGTCCCACCAAATGAGGGATTTCAGAGTAGAGCCCTAGGAGGGGCGACTGGACAATCAGAAATCTGGTTAAAAATTGGGGCCTAGGGACATGTCAAGCCCATTATGACATCTAATGGTCCAGCCACTGAGAGGACTTACTAGAGGACAGGACTCATGCTGAGGGTCACAATGCGTGTGTATGCCCTCGTCGCACTCAAGAATGGGCGGCGCCTCAGGGTTTCTCCTACACTGATCGTTGCACAACGTGCCAACCACAAGGGTTCTTGCCATGGGTAAGGAGGAGTTCTGATTTCTGCATCAGACTCACCCCTGGGCAGTGATTGGAGATAAGGTCTCGGTTCTGAAGCCTGAAAACTGAGGTAGGGAAGAGATGATGACCTAAGGCCATGGCGGGTTTTATGTGCTCAGTGTGCGGTCAGCTTTCTGGGTTTTGGTCAGGAGGTCCGGGCTCAGGATGTGTTCGACAGTGCATTAGTGCCCAGGTTAGACTATATAATTTGGGTAAAGTCGAGTGCTGTGTAGGTTTACCCTCATTTAAGGTGCCTGGGCAGCTCATGAGGCAATCATTTTTTTTCTAGAGGGCACGCAGAGTGCTGCATTGTGGGTCCGGAATTGCCAAACTTGAGGGCTTTGGGGCCAGGAGTGTGAGGATGGAAGTCTGAGAAGACAAGCTAGACTTGGGTTTCAGGGCGAGGGCACGGCAGGTACCCCCTGCAGATCTGAACCAATATCTCATGCATCTGAAGTCAGGGCGAGGATCAGACGTTGGCTCAGGTGGGAGTTTCTGAGCATGACGGCCGCTTCATGAAGGGAGCGGAATCTCGAGACCATTGAGGTTTTCCCACGTTGTGAGTTGTGGGATGCCCCCTTCCAGGATTCCTTCTTCCGGACAATTGAGACCTGTTGGACAGCTCCAGAACATCCCATATGGAATGACTCCAGAGCACCGTTCGCGGATGGATGCCTGGGAAGCCCGCCTCGCATTCCAATTGTCTCCTAGCAACAAGACAGTTTAGATCTGATGGCTCTGCGGGAGCAACCTCGGTGGCTGAGTTGAAATGGACTTTCCTGAGGATGTGTCCTAATGTGTTTTTGTGTCCATGAGGGCCTTGGAATGGGGCGGTGGCACCGGCAACCTGAAGTACTTTCCTAAGCTTTGGACATGGCTCCCATGCACAGGTTTACTTGTGGAGACGAGATGAGTTCTGATGGGTGCCTCAGGAAAACCCCTATGCTCGTATTGGAATCAGGCTTTTGAGGACACATGCCTGTAACCCATAGCAATGGATCCTATTATGGCCTAGGGTCCTGTCTGGTTCAATCTTCTTCTCTGGGGACATCCATCTATGGTATGAGTGGAGGTCGATTATCAGCTGGTGTCAGACACCCCTTGTTTGTTCCGGGTGACCCACACTATTGGGATGGCCTAAGGGTCGTTGGAGGTTTCTCCTAATTTGTACGATTTTGGACCATGGAATGGGCAGAATTCCCATAGATTGGTAGGCACAGTCCTAATGTGTGGCTCCAGGGCCCAGCCTGGAGGATGTGTGGCCCAAGACTTTGAGGACAGAAGTCTGAAAACACAAACTCAGCTTAGGTTTGGGGACGTAGGTATGACAGGCCCGATCTACAAACCATGAGAAGAAATCTACAGGATATGAAGAAAGTGCGAGTCTGTGGCGATTGCTCAGGCTTTTGTCTCTGGATTTTGTATCAGTGATGGCCGTGGAATGTCGGGGAGGCCTCATGGGCCATGGACGAATCTTCCTCTCTGAGGATTTGGCCCGATTCCCAATTTTTTTTCGTCAATCTGTGGAATGGGAGGACTCATTTCAATTTTGTTACCTCAGGTGTCCCACCAAAAGAGAAATTCCAAAGCAAAGCCGTGGGGAAGACTGAAGGGACAATATGAACTATGGTGAAAAATTGGGGCCTAGGGGCATGGCAAGCCCAATATGCTATCTCTTCATCCAGCCACTGAGTGATCTTACTTGAGGACTGGGCTCAGCCTGAGGGTCACAATGTGTGTTCGTGACCAATGTGGCCCGTGAGCATGGGCGGGGCCTCATGGGCCACACTGGTTTCAACAACACTGAACGTTGGACAACATGCCAACCACAAGGTTTCTTGCCATGGGGAAGGAGTTCTGATTTCTGCATCACCTTCAACATGGACAGTGATTGGAGATAAGGTCTAGGTTCTGAAACCTGAAAACCGAGGTTGGGAAGAGATGACGACCTAAGGCCATGGCGGCTCGATGTGCTCAGTGTGCGGCCAGCTGTCTGGGAGGGGCCAGGGGGTCCAGGCTCAGGCTGTGTCAGAAAGGGCATTAGTGCCCTGGTCAGCCTATGTATTTGGGGTACAGCCAAGGTCGGTGCAGGTTGATCCTCATTTGGGGTTACTGGGTAGCCCCAGAGGACAACGTTTTTTATCTGGAGGGCAGGCAGAGTGCTGCATTGTAGTTCTGGATTGCCAAACTGGAGGCCTTGTGGGCCAGTAGTCTGACGACAAAAGTCTGAGAACACAAGCTAGGCTTAGGTTTCTGGGTGAGGCCATGGCAGGCACAATCTACAGACCTGAATCGAGATCTCGTGCATCTGAAGTCAGGGCGAGGATCAGACGATCGCTCAGGTTGGAGTTTCTGTCCCTGATGGCCCCTTCATGAATGGGGGGGCATCACGAGGCCATGGGTGTTTTCCCATGATGGGAGTTGTGAGAAGCTCCAAACTGCAGAGAGTCTTCGGCAGGACAATTGAGACCTGTTGTTTGGCTCCAGGCCAATGATTCTGAGCAGGGTTCTAAGGATGGATGGCTGGGTAGCCCACCTCGCATTCCAATTGTCTCCTAGCAACAAGACAGTTTAGATCTCCTGGATCTGTGGGGAGCTACCGAGGATGCTGAGTTGAAATGCACACCCCTGGGGATGGGTCCGAATGTGCTTTTGTGTCTATGGAGACCTTGGAATGAAGCGGTGGCACTGGGGCCCTAAAGGGTTCTCCTAAACAGAGGCTTTGACACAGCTCCAACGTGCAAGTTTCCCATGTGTAGATGAGATGTTTTCTGATGGGTGAAACAAGAAACAGCTATATGCTGCTTTTGAAATCCAGGCCTCTGAGGAGAGATGCCTGGAAACCAAAGCAATGGATCTGATTAGTGCCTAGGGGCCTGTTCTTTCCTTTTTACCTCTGGGGACATCTGTCTATGGGTCTGAGTGCAGGTAGGGGCTCATTTGGGCTCAGATTGCCCCTGTTTTTCCTGGGAAGCTACCACTATTGAGATATATCAGGGACTTTGGAGGTTTATCCTATTAGAAGGGTTGTGGCCATTGGAATGGGCACACACAATTCCCTTGGAGAGGGCAAGTACAGTCCTCAGGTTTGGCTCCAGGGGCCTGAGCCTGTAGGTTGTGTCGTCCAGCCCCTTTTGGACAGTTGTCTGAAAACACAAACTCGGCTTATGTTTCAGGTCATAGGTATGGCAGGACTAATCTACAGACCATGAGGAGAACTTTTGGGGATTTGAAAGAAGGGCGAGTGTGAGGCTCCTGCTCAAGTTTTTGTCTCAGGATATCGTGTCACTCATGGTCGTGGAATTTCTGGGTGACTTCATGGGAAATGGACGAGTCTTACTCTCTGGTGGTTTGGCCCCGTCCAAAGAGTTTGGGTTCATTCTGTGGGCTGGAAGAAGTCCGTTTTATTTTGTTGTTGTTGTTGTTGTTGTTGTTGTTGTTGTTGTTTTCTTTTTTAACCTCAGGTGTCCCACCAAATGAGGGATTTCAGAGTAGAGCCCTAGGAGGGGCGACTGGACAATCAGAAATCTGGTTAAAAATTGGGGCCTAGGGACATGTCAAGCCCATTATGAAATCTAATGGTCCAGCCACTGAGAGGACTTACTAGAGGACAGGACTCATGCTGAGGGTCACAATGCGTGTGTATGCCCTCGTCGCACTCAAGAATGGGCGGGGCCTCAGCGTTTCTCCTACACTGATCGTTGCACAACGTGCCAACCACAAGGGTTCTTGCCATGGGTAAGGAGGAGTTCTGATTTCTGCATCAGACTCACCCCTGGGCAGTGATTGGAGATAAGGTCTCGGTTCTGAAGCCTGAAAACTGAGGTAGGGAAGAGATGATGACCTAAGGCCATGGCGGGTTTTATGTGCTCAGTGTGCGGTCAGCTTTCTGGGTGTTGGTCAGGAGGTCCGGGCTCAGGATGTGTTCGACAGTGCATTAGTGCCCAGGTTAGACTATATAATTTGGGTAAAGTCGAGTGCTGTGTAGGTTTACCCTCATTTAAGGTGCCTGGGCAGCTCATGAGGCAATCATTTTTTTTCTAGAGGGCAGGCAGAGTGCTGCATTGTGGGTCCGGAATTGCCAAACTTGAGGGCTTTGGGGCCAGGAGTGTGAGGATGGAAGTCTGAGAAGACAAGCTAGACTTGGGTTTCAGGGCGAGGGCACGGCAGGTACCCCCTGCAGATCTGAACCCATATCTCATGCATCTGAAGTCAGGGCGAGGATCAGACGTTGGCTCAGGTGGGAGTTTCTGAGCATGACGGCCGCTTCATGAAGGGAGCGGAATCTCGAGACCATTGAGGTTTTCCCACGTTGGGAGTTGTGGGATGCCCCCTTCCAGGATTCCTTCTTCCGGACAATTGAGACCTGTTGGACAGCTCCAGGACATCCCATATGGAATGACTCCAGAGCACCGTTCGCGGATGTATGCCTGGGAAGCCCGCCTCGCATTCCAACTGTCTCCTAGCAACAAGACAGTTTAGATCTGATGGCTCTGCGGGAGCAACCTCGGTGGCTGAGTTGAAATGGACTTTCCTGAGGATGTGTCCTAATGTGTTTTTGTGTCCATGAGGGCCTTGGAATGGGGCGGTGGCACCGGCAACCTGAAGTACTTTCCTAAGCTTTGGACATGGCTCCCATGCACAGGTTTACTTGTGGAGACGAGATGAGTTCTGATGGGTGCCTCAGGAAAACCCCTATGCTCGTATTGGAATCAGGCTTTTGAGGACACATGCCTGTAACCCATAGCAATGGATCCTATTATGGCCTAGGGTCCTGTCTGGTTCAATCTTCTTCTCTGGGGACATCCATCTATGGTATGAGTGGAGGTCGATTATCAGCTGGTGTCAGACACCCCTTGTTTGTTCCGGGTGACCCACACTATTGGGATGGCCTAAGGGTCGTTGGAGGTTTCTCCTAATTTGTACGATTTTGGACCATGGAATGGGCAGAATTCCCATAGATTGGTAGGCACAGTCCTAATGTGTGGCTCCAGGGGCCCAGCCTGGAGGATGTGTGGCCCAAGACTTTGAGGACAGAAGTCTGAAAACACAAACTCAGCTTAGGTTTGGGGACGTAGGTATGGCAGGCCCGATCTACAAACCATGAGAAGAACTCTACAGGATATGAAGAAAGTGCGAGTCTGTGGCGATTGCTCAGGCTTTTGTCTCTGGATTTTGTATCAGTGATGGCCGTGGAATGTCGGGGAGGCCTCATGGGCCATGGACGAATCTTCCTCTCTGAGGATTTGGCCCGATTCCCAATTGCTTTTCGTCAATCTGTGGAATGGGAGGACTCATTTCAGTTTTGTTACCTCAGGTGTCCCACCAAAAGAGGAATTCCAAAGCAAAGCCGTGGAAAAGACTGAAGGGACAATCCGAACTATGGTGAAAAATTGGGGCCTAGGGGCATGGCAAGCCCAATATGCTATCTCTTCATCCAGCCACTCAGTGGCCTTACTTGAGGACTGGGCTCAGCCTGAGGGTCACAATGTGTGTTTGTGACCAATGTGGCCCGTGAGCATGGGCGGGGCCTCATGGGCCACACTGGTTTCAACGACACTGAACGTTGGACAACATGCCAACCACAAGGTTTCTTGCCATGGGGAAGGAGTTCTGATTTCTGCATCACCTTCAACATGGACAGTGATTGGAGATAAGGTCTAGGTTCTGAAACCTGAAAACCGAGGTTGGGAAGAGATGACGACCTAAGGCCATGGCGGCTCGATGTGCTCAGTGTGCGGCCAGCTGTCTGGGAGGGGCCAGGGGGTCCAGGCTCAGGCTGTGTCAGAAAGGGCATTAGTGCCCTGGTCAGCCTATGTATTTGGGGTACAGCCAAGGTCGGTGCAGGTTGATCCTCATTTGGGGTTACTGGGTAGCCCCAGAGGACAATGTTTTTTATCTGGAGGGCAGGCAGAGTGCTGCATTGTAGTTCTGGATTGCCAAACTGGAGGCCTTGTGGGCCAGTTGTCTGACAACAAAAGTCTGAGAACACAAGCTAGGCTTAGGTTTCTGGGTGAGGCCATTGCAGGCACAATCTACAGACCTGAATCGAGATCTCGTGCATCTGAAGTCAGGGCGAGGATCAGACGATCGCTCAGGTTGGAGTTTCTGTCCCTGATGGCCCCTTCATGAATGGGGGGGCATCACGAGGCCATGGGTGTTTTCCCATGATGGGAGTTGTGAGAAGCTCCAAACTGCAGAGAGTCTTCGGCAGGACAATTGAGACCTGTTGTTTGGCTCCAGGCCAATGATTCTGAGCAGGGTTCTAAGGATGGATGGTTGGGTAGCCCACCTCGCATTCCAATTGTCTCCTAGCAACAAGACAGTTTAGATCTCCTGGATCTGTGGGGAGCTACCGAGGATGCTGAGTTGAAATGCACACCCCTGGGGATGGGTCCGAATGTGCTTTTGTGTCTATGGAGACCTTGGAATGAAGCGGTGGCACTGGGGCCCTAAAGGGTTCTCCTAAACAGAGGCTTTGACACAGCTCCAACGTGCAAGTTTCCCATGTGTAGATGAGATGTTTTCTGATGGGTGAAACAAGAAACAGCTATATGCTGCTTTTGAAATCCAGGCCTCTGAGGAGAGATGCCTGGAAACCAAAGCAATGGATCTGACTAGTGCCTAGGGGCCTGTTCTTTCCTTTTTACCTCTGAGGACATCTGTCTATGGGTCTGAGTGCAGGTAGGGGCTCATTTGGGCTCAGATTGCCCCTGTTTTTCCTGGGAAGCTACCACTATTGAGATATATCAGGGACTTTGGAGGTTTATCCTATTAGAAGGGTTGTGGCCATTGGAATGGGCACACACAATTCCCTTGGAGAGGGCAAGTACAGTCCTCAGGTTTGGCTCCAGGGGCCTGAGCCTGTAGGTTGTGTCGTCCATCCCCATTTGGACAGTTGTCTGAAAACACAAACTCGGCTTATGTTTCAGGTCATAGGTATGGCAGGACTGATCTACAGACCATGAGGAGAACATTTCGGGATTTGAAAGAAGGGCGAGTGTGAGGCTCCTGCTCAAGTTTTTGTCTCGGGATATCGTGTCACTCATGGTCGTGGAATTTCTGGGTGACTTCAAGGGGAAATGGACGAGTCTTACTCTCTGGTGGTTTGGCCCCGTCCAAAGAGTTTGGGTTCATTCTGTGGGCTGGAAGAAGTCCGTTTTATTTTGTTGTTGTTGTTGTTGTTGTTGTTGTTGTTGTTGTTTTCTTTTTTAACCTCAGGTGTCCCACCAAATGAGGGATTTCAGAGTAGAGCCCTAGGAGGGGCGACTGGACAATCAGAAATCTGGTTAAAAATTGGGGCCTAGGGACATGTCAAGCCCATTATGACATCTAATGGTCCAGCCACTGAGAGGACTTACTAGAGGACAGGACTCATGCTGAGGGTCACAATGCGTGTGTATGCCCTCGTCGCACTCAAGAATGGGCGGGGCCTCAGCGTTTCTCCTACACTGATCGTTGCACAACGTGCCAACCACAAGGGTTCTTGCCATAGGTAAGGAGGAGTTCTGATTTCTGCATCAGACTCACCCCTGGGCAGTGATTGGAGATAAGGTCTCGGTTCTGAAGCCTGAAAACTGAGGTAGGGAAGAGATGATGACCTAAGGCCATGGCGGGTTTTATGTGCTCAGTGTGCGGTCAGCTTTCTGGGTGTTGGTCAGGAGGTCCGGGCTCAGGATGTGTTCGACAGTGCATTAGTGCCCAGGTTAGACTATATAATTTGGGTAAAGTCGAGTGCTGTGTAGGTTTACCGTCATTTAAGGTGCCTGGGCAGCTCATGAGGCAATCATTTTTTTTCTAGAGGGCAGGCAGAGTGCTGCATTGTGGGTCCGGAATTGCCAAACTTGAGGGCTTTGGGGCCAGGAGTGTGAGGATGGAAGTCTGAGAAGACAAGCTAGACTTGGGTTTCAGGGCGAGGGCACGGCAGGTACCCCCTGCAGATCTGAACCAATATCTCATGCATCTGAAGTCAGGGCGAGGATCAGACGTTGGCTCAGGTGGGAGTTTCTGAGCATGACGGCCGCTTCATGAAGGGAGCGGAATCTCGAGACCATTGAGGTTTTCCCACGTTGGGAGTTGTGGGATGCCCCCTTCCAGGATTCCTTCTTCCGGACAATTGAGACCTGTTGGACAGCTCCAGGACATCCCATATGGAATGACTCCAGAGCACCGTTCGCGGATGGATGCCTGGGAAGCCCGCCTCGCATTCCAATTGTCTCCTAGCAACAAGACAGTTTAGATCTGATGGCTCTGCGGGAGCAACCTCGGTGGCTGAGTTGAAATGGACTTTCCTGAGGATGTGTCCTAATGTGTTTTTGTGTCCATGAGGGCCTTGGAATGGGGCGGTGGCACCGGCAACCTGAAGTACTTTCCTAAGCTTTGGACATGGCTCCCATGCACAGGTTTACTTGTGGAGACGAGATGAGTTCTGATGGGTGCCTCAGGAAAACCCCTATGCTCGTATTGGAATCAGGCTTTTGAGGACACATGCCTGTAACACATAGCAATGGATCCTATTATGGCCTAGGGTCCTGTCTGGTTCAATCTTCTTCTCTGGGGACATCCATCTATGGTATGAGTGGAGGTCGATTATCAGCTGGTGTCAGACACCCCTTGTTTGTTCCGGGTGACCCACACTGTTGGGATGGCCTAAGGGTCGTTGGAGGTTTCTCCTAATTTGTACGATTTTGGACCATGGAATGGGCAGAATTCCCATAGATTGGTAGGCACAGTCCTAATGTGTGGCTCCAGGGGCCCAGCCTGGAGGATGTGTGGCCCAAGACTTTGAGGACAGAAGTCTGAAAACACAAACTCAGCTTAGGTTTGGGGACGTAGGTATGGCAGGCCCGATCTACAAACCATGAGAAGAACTCTACAGGATATGAAGAAAGTGCGAGTCTGTGGCGATTGCTCAGGCTTTTGTCTCTGGATTTTGTATCAGTGATGGCCGTGGAATGTCGGGGAGGCCTCATGGGCCATGGACGAATCTTCCTCTCTGAGGATTTGGCCCGATTCCCAATTGCTTTTCGTCAATCTGTGGAATGGGAGGACTCATTTCAGTTTTGTTACCTCAGGTGTCCCACCAAAAGAGGAATTCCAAAGCAAAGCCGTGGGGAAGACTGAAGGGACAATCGGAACTATGGTGAAAAATTGGGGCCTAGGGGCATGGCAAGCCCAATATGCTATCTCTTCATCCAGCCACTGAGTGGCCTTACTTGAGGACTGGGCTCAGCCTGAGGGTCACAATGTGTGTTTGTGACCAATGTGGCCCGTGAGCATGGGCGGGGCCTCATGGGCCACACTGGTTTCAACGACACTGAACGTTGGACAACATGCCAACCACAAGGTTTCTTGCCATGGGGAAGGAGTTCTGATTTCTGCATCACCTTCAACATGGACAGTGATTGGAGATAAGGTCTAGGTTCTGAAACCTGAAAACCGAGGTTGGGAAGAGATGACGACCTAAGGCCATGGCGGCTCGATGTGCTCAGTGTGCGGCCAGCTGTCTGGGAGGGGCCAGGGGGTCCAGGCTCAGGCTGTGTCAGAAAGGGCATTAGTGCCCTGGTCAGCCTATGTATTTGGGGTACAGCCAAGGTCGGTGCAGGTTGATCCTCATTTGGGGTTACTGGGTAGCCCCAGAGGACAACGTTTTTTATCTGGAGGGCAGGCAGAGTGCTGCATTGTAGTTCTGGATTGCCAAACTGGAGGCCTTGTGGGCCAGTAGTCTGACGACAAAAGTCTGAGAACACAAGCTAGGCTTAGGTTTCTGGGTGAGGCCATGGCAGGCACAATCTACAGACCTGAATCGAGATCTCGTGCATCTGAAGTCAGGGCGAGGATCAGACGATCGCTCAGGTTGGAGTTTCTGTCCCTGATGGCCCCTTCATGAATGGGGGTCATCACGAGGCCATGGGGGTTTTCCCATGATGGGAGTTGTGAGAAGCTCCAAACTGCAGAGAGTCTTCGGCAGGACAATTGAGACCTGTTGTTTGGCTCCAGGCCAATGATTCTGAGCAGGGTTCTAAGGATGGATGGCTGGGTAGCCCACCTCGCATTCCAATTGTCTCCTAGCAACAAGACAGTTTAGATCTCCTGGATCTGTGGGGAGCTACCGAGGATGCTGAGTTGAAATGCACACCCCTGGGGATGGGTCCGAATGTGCTTTTGTGTCTATGGAGACCTTGGAATGAAGCGGTGGCACTGGGGCCCTAAAGGGTTCTCCTAAACAGAGGCTTTGACACAGCTCCAACGTGCAAGTTTCCCATGTGTAGATGAGATGTTTTCTGATGGGTGAAACAAGAAACAGCTATATGCTGCTTTTGAAATCCAGGCTTCTGAGGAGAGATGCCTGGAAACCAAAGCAATGGATCTGACTAGTGCCTACGGGCCTGTTCTTTCCTTTTTACCTCTGAGGACATCTGTCTATGGGTCTGAGTGCAGGTAGGGGCTCATTTGGGCTCAGATTGCCCCTGTTTTTCCTGGGAAGCTACCACTATTGAGATATATCAGGGACTTTGGAGGTTTATCCTATTAGAAGGGTTGTGGCCATTGGAATGGGCACACACAATTCCCTTGGAGAGGGCAAGTACAGTCCTCAGGTTTGGCTCCAGGGGCCTGAGCCTGTAGGTTGTGTCGTCCAGCCCCTTTTGGACAGTTGTCTGAAAACACAAACTCGGCTTATGTTTCAGGTCATAGGTATGGCAGGACTGATCTACAGACCATGAGGAGAACATTTCGGGATTTGAAAGAAGGGCGAGTGTGAGGCTCCTGCTCAAGTTTTTGTCTCGGGATATCGTGTCACTCATGGTCGTGGAATTTCTGGGTTACTTCATGGGGAAATGGACGAGTCTTACTCTCTGGTGGTTTGGCCCCGTCCAAAGAGTTTGGGTTCATTCTGTGGGCTGGAAGAAGTCCGTTTTATTTTGTTGTTGTTGTTGTTGTTGTTGTTGTTTTCTTTTTTAACCTCAGGTGTCCCACCAAATGAGGGATTTCAGAGTAGAGCCCTAGGAGGGGCGACTGGACAATCAGAAATCTGGTTAAAAATTGGGGCCTAGGGACATGTCAAGCCCATTATGACATCTAATGGTCCAGCCACTGAGAGGACTTACTAGAGGACAGGACTCATGCTGAGGGTCACAATGCGTGTGTATGCCCTCGTCGCACTCAAGAATGGGCGGGGCCTCAGCGTTTCTCCTACACTGATCGTTGCACAACGTGCCAACCACAAGGGTTCTTGCCATGGGTAAGGAGGAGTTCTGATTTCTGCATCAGACTCACCCCTGGGCAGTGATTGGAGATAAGGTCTCGGTTCTGAAGCCTGAAAACTGAGGTAGGGAAGAGATGATGACCTAAGGCCATGGCGGGTTTTATGTGCTCAGTGTGCGGTCAGCTTTCTGGGTGTTGGTCAGGAGGTCCGGGCTCAGGATGTGTTCGACAGTGCATTAGTGCCCAGGTTAGACTATATAATTTGGGTAAAGTCGAGTGCTGTGTAGGTTTACCCTCATTTAAGGTGCCTGGGCAGCTCATGAGGCAATCATTTTTTTTCTAGAGGGCAGGCAGAGTGCTGCATTGTGGGTCCGGAATTGCCAAACTTGAGGGCTTTGGGGCCAGGAGTGTGAGGATGGAAGTCTGAGAAGACAAGCTAGACTTGGGTTTCAGGGCGAGGGCACGGCAGGTACCCCCTGCAGATCTGAACCCATATCTCATGCATCTGAAGTCAGGGCGAGGATCAGACGTTGGCTCAGGTGGGAGTTTCTGAGCATGACGGCCACTTCATGAAGGGAGCGGAATCTCGAGACCATTGAGGTTTTCCCACGTTGGGAGTTGTGGGATGCCCCCTTCCAGGATTCCTTCTTCCGGACAATTGAGACCTGTTGGACAGCTCCAGGACATCCCATATGGAATGACTCCAGAGCACCGTTCGCGGATGTATGCCTGGGAAGCCCGCCTCGCATTCCAACTGTCTCCTAGCAACAAGACAGTTTAGATCTGATGGCTCTGCGGGAGCAACCTCGGTGGCTGAGTTGAAATGGACTTTCCTGAGGATGTGTCCTAATGTGTTTTTGTGTCCATGAGGGCCTTGGAATGGGGCGGTGGCACCGGCAACCTGAAGTACTTTCCTAAGCTTTGGACATGGCTCCCATGCACAGGTTTACTTGTGGAGACGAGATGAGTTCTGATGGGTGCCTCAGGAAAACCCCTATGCTCGTATTGGAATCAGGCTTTTGAGGACACATGCCTGTAACCCATAGCAATGGATCCTATTATGGCCTAGGGTCCTGTCTGGTTCAATCTTCTTCTCTGGGGACATCCATCTATGGTATGAGTGGAGGTCGATTATCAGCTGGTGTCAGACACCCCTTGTTTGTTCCGGGTGACCCACACTATTGGGATGGCCTAAGGGTCGTTGGAGGTTTCTCCTAATTTGTACGATTTTGGACCATGGAATGGGCAGAATTCCCATAGATTGGTAGGCACAGTCCTAATGTGTGGCTCCAGGGGCCCAGCCTGGAGGATGTGTGGCCCAAGACTTTGAGGACAGAAGTCTGAAAACACAAACTCAGCTTAGGTTTGGGGACGTAGGTATGGCAGGCCCGATCTACAAACCATGAGAAGAACTCTACAGGATATGAAGAAAGTGCGAGTCTGTGGCGATTGCTCAGGCTTTTGTCTCTGGATTTTGTATCAGTGATGGCCGTGGAATGTCGGGGAGGCCTCATGGGCCATGGACGAATCTTCCTCTCTGAGGATTTGGCCCGATTCCCAATTGCTTTTCGTCAATCTGTGGAATGGGAGGACTCATTTCAGTTTTGTTACCTCAGGTGTCCCACCAAAAGAGGAATTCCAAAGCAAAGCCGTGGAAAAGACTGAAGGGACAATCCGAACTATGGTGAAAAATTGGGGCCTAGGGGCATGGCAAGCCCAATATGCTATCTCTTCATCCAGCCACTCAGTGGCCTTACTTGAGGACTGGGCTCAGCCTGAGGGTCACAATGTGTGTTTGTGACCAATGTGGCCCGTGAGCATGGGCGGGGCCTCATGGGCCACACTGGTTTCAACGACACTGAACGTTGGACAACATGCCAACCACAAGGTTTCTTGCCATGGGGAAGGAGTTCTGATTTCTGCATCACCTTCAACATGGACAGTGATTGGAGATAAGGTCTAGGTTCTGAAACCTGAAAACCGAGGTTGGGAAGAGATGACGACCTAAGGCCATGGCGGCTCGATGTGCTCAGTGTGCGGCCAGCTGTCTGGGAGGGGCCAGGGGGTCCAGGCTCAGGCTGTGTCAGAAAGGGCATTAGTGCCCTGGTCAGCCTATGTATTTGGGGTACAGCCAAGGTCGGTGCAGGTTGATCCTCATTTGGGGTTACTGGGTAGCCCCAGAGGACAATGTTTTTTATCTGGAGGGCAGGCAGAGTGCTGCATTGTAGTTCTGGATTGCCAAACTGGAGGCCTTGTGGGCCAGTTGTCTGACAACAAAAGTCTGAGAACACAAGCTAGGCTTAGGTTTCTGGGTGAGGCCATTGCAGGCACAATCTACAGACCTGAATCGAGATCTCGTGCATCTGAAGTCAGGGCGAGGATCAGACGATCGCTCAGGTTGGAGTTTCTGTCCCTGATGGCCCCTTCATGAATGGGGGGGCATCACGAGGCCATGGGTGTTTTCCCATGATGGGAGTTGTGAGAAGCTCCAAACTGCAGAGAGTCTTCGGCAGGACAATTGAGACCTGTTGTTTGGCTCCAGGCCAATGATTCTGAGCAGGGTTCTAAGGATGGATGGTTGGGTAGCCCACCTCGCATTCCAATTGTCTCCTAGCAACAAGACAGTTTAGATCTCCTGGATCTGTGGGGAGCTACCGAGGATGCTGAGTTGAAATGCACACCCCTGGGGATGGGTCCGAATGTGCTTTTGTGTCTATGGAGACCTTGGAATGAAGCGGTGGCACTGGGGCCCTAAAGGGTTCTCCTAAACAGAGGCTTTGACACAGCTCCAACGTGCAAGTTTCCCATGTGTAGATGAGATGTTTTCTGATGGGTGAAACAAGAAACAGCTATATGCTGCTTTTGAAATCCAGGCCTCTGAGGAGAGATGCCTGGAAACCAAAGCAATGGATCTGACTAGTGCCTAGGGGCCTGTTCTTTCCTTTTTACCTCTGAGGACATCTGTCTATGGGTCTGAGTGCAGGTAGGGGCTCATTTGGGCTCAGATTGCCCCTGTTTTTCCTGGGAAGCTACCACTATTGAGATATATCAGGGACTTTGGAGGTTTATCCTATTAGAAGGGTTGTGGCCATTGGAATGGGCACACACAATTCCCTTGGAGAGGGCAAGTACAGTCCTCAGGTTTGGCTCCAGGGGCCTGAGCCTGTAGGTTGTGTCGTCCATCCCCATTTGGACAGTTGTCTGAAAACACAAACTCGGCTTATGTTTCAGGTCATAGGTATGGCAGGACTGATCTACAGACCATGAGGAGAACATTTCGGGATTTGAAAGAAGGGCGAGTGTGAGGCTCCTGCTCAAGTTTTTGTCTCGGGATATCGTGTCACTCATGGTCGTGGAATTTCTGGGTGACTTCAAGGGGAAATGGACGAGTCTTACTCTCTGGTGGTTTGGCCCCGTCCAAAGAGTTTGGGTTCATTCTGTGGGCTGGAAGAAGTCCGTTTTATTTTGTTGTTGTTGTTGTTGTTGTTGTTGTTGTTGTTGTTTTCTTTTTTAACCTCAGGTGTCCCACCAAATGAGGGATTTCAGAGTAGAGCCCTAGGAGGGGCGACTGGACAATCAGAAATCTGGTTAAAAATTGGGGCCTAGGGACATGTCAAGCCCATTATGACATCTAATGGTCCAGCCACTGAGAGGACTTACTAGAGGACAGGACTCATGCTGAGGGTCACAATGCGTGTGTATGCCCTCGTCGCACTCAAGAATGGGCGGGGCCTCAGCGTTTCTCCTACACTGATCGTTGCACAACGTGCCAACCACAAGGGTTCTTGCCATAGGTAAGGAGGAGTTCTGATTTCTGCATCAGACTCACCCCTGGGCAGTGATTGGAGATAAGGTCTCGGTTCTGAAGCCTGAAAACTGAGGTAGGGAAGAGATGATGACCTAAGGCCATGGCGGGTTTTATGTGCTCAGTGTGCGGTCAGCTTTCTGGGTGTTGGTCAGGAGGTCCGGGCTCAGGATGTGTTCGACAGTGCATTAGTGCCCAGGTTAGACTATATAATTTGGGTAAAGTCGAGTGCTGTGTAGGTTTACCGTCATTTAAGGTGCCTGGGCAGCTCATGAGGCAATCATTTTTTTTCTAGAGGGCAGGCAGAGTGCTGCATTGTGGGTCCGGAATTGCCAAACTTGAGGGCTTTGGGGCCAGGAGTGTGAGGATGGAAGTCTGAGAAGACAAGCTAGACTTGGGTTTCAGGGCGAGGGCACGGCAGGTACCCCCTGCAGATCTGAACCAATATCTCATGCATCTGAAGTCAGGGCGAGGATCAGACGTTGGCTCAGGTGGGAGTTTCTGAGCATGACGGCCGCTTCATGAAGGGAGCGGAATCTCGAGACCATTGAGGTTTTCCCACGTTGGGAGTTGTGGGATGCCCCCTTCCAGGATTCCTTCTTCCGGACAATTGAGACCTGTTGGACAGCTCCAGGACATCCCATATGGAATGACTCCAGAGCACCGTTCGCGGATGGATGCCTGGGAAGCCCGCCTCGCATTCCAATTGTCTCCTAGCAACAAGACAGTTTAGATCTGATGGCTCTGCGGGAGCAACCTCGGTGGCTGAGTTGAAATGGACTTTCCTGAGGATGTGTCCTAATGTGTTTTTGTGTCCATGAGGGCCTTGGAATGGGGCGGTGGCACCGGCAACCTGAAGTACTTTCCTAAGCTTTGGACATGGCTCCCATGCACAGGTTTACTTGTGGAGACGAGATGAGTTCTGATGGGTGCCTCAGGAAAACCCCTATGCTCGTATTGGAATCAGGCTTTTGAGGACACATGCCTGTAACACATAGCAATGGATCCTATTATGGCCTAGGGTCCTGTCTGGTTCAATCTTCTTCTCTGGGGACATCCATCTATGGTATGAGTGGAGGTCGATTATCAGCTGGTGTCAGACACCCCTTGTTTGTTCCGGGTGACCCACACTGTTGGGATGGCCTAAGGGTCGTTGGAGGTTTCTCCTAATTTGTACGATTTTGGACCATGGAATGGGCAGAATTCCCATAGATTGGTAGGCACAGTCCTAATGTGTGGCTCCAGGGGCCCAGCCTGGAGGATGTGTGGCCCAAGACTTTGAGGACAGAAGTCTGAAAACACAAACTCAGCTTAGGTTTGGGGACGTAGGTATGGCAGGCCCGATCTACAAACCATGAGAAGAACTCTACAGGATATGAAGAAAGTGCGAGTCTGTGGCGATTGCTCAGGCTTTTGTCTCTGGATTTTGTATCAGTGATGGCCGTGGAATGTCGGGGAGGCCTCATGGGCCATGGACGAATCTTCCTCTCTGAGGATTTGGCCCGATTCCCAATTGCTTTTCGTCAATCTGTGGAATGGGAGGACTCATTTCAGTTTTGTTACCTCAGGTGTCCCACCAAAAGAGGAATTCCAAAGCAAAGCCGTGGGGAAGACTGAAGGGACAATCGGAACTATGGTGAAAAATTGGGGCCTAGGGGCATGGCAAGCCCAATATGCTATCTCTTCATCCAGCCACTGAGTGGCCTTACTTGAGGACTGGGCTCAGCCTGAGGGTCACAATGTGTGTTTGTGACCAATGTGGCCCGTGAGCATGGGCGGGGCCTCATGGGCCACACTGGTTTCAACGACACTGAACGTTGGACAACATGCCAACCACAAGGTTTCTTGCCATGGGGAAGGAGTTCTGATTTCTGCATCACCTTCAACATGGACAGTGATTGGAGATAAGGTCTAGGTTCTGAAACCTGAAAACCGAGGTTGGGAAGAGATGACGACCTAAGGCCATGGCGGCTCGATGTGCTCAGTGTGCGGCCAGCTGTCTGGGAGGGGCCAGGGGGTCCAGGCTCAGGCTGTGTCAGAAAGGGCATTAGTGCCCTGGTCAGCCTATGTATTTGGGGTACAGCCAAGGTCGGTGCAGGTTGATCCTCATTTGGGGTTACTGGGTAGCCCCAGAGGACAACGTTTTTTATCTGGAGGGCAGGCAGAGTGCTGCATTGTAGTTCTGGATTGCCAAACTGGAGGCCTTGTGGGCCAGTAGTCTGACGACAAAAGTCTGAGAACACAAGCTAGGCTTAGGTTTCTGGGTGAGGCCATGGCAGGCACAATCTACAGACCTGAATCGAGATCTCGTGCATCTGAAGTCAGGGCGAGGATCAGACGATCGCTCAGGTTGGAGTTTCTGTCCCTGATGGCCCCTTCATGAATGGGGGTCATCACGAGGCCATGGGGGTTTTCCCATGATGGGAGTTGTGAGAAGCTCCAAACTGCAGAGAGTCTTCGGCAGGACAATTGAGACCTGTTGTTTGGCTCCAGGCCAATGATTCTGAGCAGGGTTCTAAGGATGGATGGCTGGGTAGCCCACCTCGCATTCCAATTGTCTCCTAGCAACAAGACAGTTTAGATCTCCTGGATCTGTGGGGAGCTACCGAGGATGCTGAGTTGAAATGCACACCCCTGGGGATGGGTCCGAATGTGCTTTTGTGTCTATGGAGACCTTGGAATGAAGCGGTGGCACTGGGGCCCTAAAGGGTTCTCCTAAACAGAGGCTTTGACACAGCTCCAACGTGCAAGTTTCCCATGTGTAGATGAGATGTTTTCTGATGGGTGAAACAAGAAACAGCTATATGCTGCTTTTGAAATCCAGGCTTCTGAGGAGAGATGCCTGGAAACCAAAGCAATGGATCTGACTAGTGCCTACGGGCCTGTTCTTTCCTTTTTACCTCTGAGGACATCTGTCTATGGGTCTGAGTGCAGGTAGGGGCTCATTTGGGCTCAGATTGCCCCTGTTTTTCCTGGGAAGCTACCACTATTGAGATATATCAGGGACTTTGGAGGTTTATCCTATTAGAAGGGTTGTGGCCATTGGAATGGGCACACACAATTCCCTTGGAGAGGGCAAGTACAGTCCTCAGGTTTGGCTCCAGGGGCCTGAGCCTGTAGGTTGTGTCGTCCAGCCCCTTTTGGACAGTTGTCTGAAAACACAAACTCGGCTTATGTTTCAGGTCATAGGTATGGCAGGACTGATCTACAGACCATGAGGAGAACATTTCGGGATTTGAAAGAAGGGCGAGTGTGAGGCTCCTGCTCAAGTTTTTGTCTCGGGATATCGTGTCACTCATGGTCGTGGAATTTCTGGGTTACTTCATGGGGAAATGGACGAGTCTTACTCTCTGGTGGTTTGGCCCCGTCCAAAGAGTTTGGGTTCATTCTGTGGGCTGGAAGAAGTCCGTTTTATTTTGTTGTTGTTGTTGTTGTTGTTGTTGTTGTTGTTGTTTTCTTTTTTAACCTCAGGTGTCCCACCAAATGAGGGATTTCAGAGTAGAGCCCTAGGAGGGGCGACTGGACAATCAGAAATCTGGTTAAAAATTGGGGCCTAGGGACATGTCAAGCCCATTATGACATCTAATGGTCCAGCCACTGAGAGGACTTACTAGAGGACAGGACTCATGCTGAGGGTCACAATGCGTGTGTATGCCCTCGTCGCACTCAAGAATGGGCGGGGCCTCAGCGTTTCTCCTACACTGATCGTTGCACAACGTGCCAACCACAAGGGTTCTTGCCATGGGTAAGGAGGAGTTCTGATTTGTGCATCAGACTCACCCCTGGGCAGTGATTGGAGATAAGGTCTCGGTTCTGAAGCCTGAAAACTGAGGTAGGGAAGAGATGATGACCTAAGGCCATGGCGGGTTTTATGTGCTCAGTGTGCGGTCAGCTTTCTGGGTGTTGGTCAGGAGGTCCGGGCTCAGGATGTGTTCGACAGTGCATTAGTGCCCAGGTTAGACTATATAATTTGGGTAAAGTCGAGTGCTGTGTAGGTTTACCCTCATTTAAGGTGCCTGGGCAGCTCATGAGGCAATCATTTTTTTTCTAGAGGGCAGGCAGAGTGCTGCATTGTGGGTCCGGAATTGCCAAACTTGAGGGCTTTGGGGCCAGGAGTGTGAGGATGGAAGTCTGAGAAGACAAGCTAGACTTGGGTTTCAGGGCGAGGGCACGGCAGGTACCCCCTGCAGATCTGAACCAATATCTCATGCATCTGAAGTCAGGGCGAGGATCAGACGTTGGCTCAGGTGGGAGTTTCTGAGCATGACGGCCGCTTCATGAAGGGAGCGGAATCTCGAGACCATTGAGGTTTTCCCACGTTGGGAGTTGTGGGATGCCCCCTTCCAGGATTCCTTCTTCCGGACAATTGAGACCTGTTGGACAGCTCCAGGACATCCCATATGGAATGACTCCAGAGCACCGTTCGCGGATGGATGCCTGGGAAGCCCGCCTCGCATTCCAATTGTCTCCTAGCAACAAGACAGTTTAGATCTGATGGCTCTGCGGGAGCAACCTCGGTGGCTGAGTTGAAATGGACTTTCCTGAGGATGTGTCCTAATGTGTTTTTGTGTCCATGAGGGCCTTGGAATGGGGCGGTGGCACCGGCAACCTGAAGTACTTTCCTAAGCTTTGGACATGGCTCCCATGCACAGGTTTACTTGTGGAGACGAGATGAGTTCTGATGGGTGCCTCAGGAAAACCCCTATGCTCGTATTGGAATCAGGCTTTTGAGGACACATGCCTGTAACACATAGCAATGGATCCTATTATGGACTAGGGTCCTGTCTGGTTCAATCTTCTTCTCTGGGGACATCCATCTATGGTATGAGTGGAGGTCGATTATCAGCTGGTGTCAGACACCCCTTGTTTGTTCCGGGTGACCCACACTGTTGGGATGGCCTAAGGGTCGTTGGAGGTTTCTCCTAATTTGTACGATTTTGGACCATGGAATGGGCAGAATTCCCATAGATTGGTAGGCACAGTCCTAATGTGTGGCTCCAGGGGCCCAGCCTGGAGGATGTGTGGCCCAAGACTTTGAGGACAGAAGTCTGAAAACACAAACTCAGCTTAGGTTTGGGGACGTAGGTATGGCAGGCCCGATCTACAAACCATGAGAAGAACTCTACAGGATATGAAGAAAGTGCGAGTCTGTGGCGATTGATCAGGCTTTTGTCTCTGGATTTTGTATCAGTGATGGCCGTGGAATGTCGGGGAGGCCTCATGGGCCATGGACGAATCTTCCTCTCTGAGGATTTGGCCCGATTCCCAATTGCTTTTCGTCAATCTGTGGAATGGGAGGACTCATTTCAGTTTTGTTACCTCAGGTGTCCCACCAAAAGAGGAATTCCAAAGCAAAGCCGTGGGGAAGACTGAAGGGACAATCGGAACTATGGTGAAAAATTGGGGCCTAGGGGCATGGCAAGCCCAATATGCTATCTCTTCATCCAGCCACTGAGTGGCCTTACTTGAGGACTGGGCTCAGCCTGAGGGTCACAATGTGTGTTTGTGACCAATGTGGCCCGTGAGCATGGGCGGGGCCTCATGGGCCACACTGGTTTCAACGACACTGAACGTTGGACAACATGCCAACCACAAGGTTTCTTGCCATGGGGAAGGAGTTCTGATTTCTGCATCACCTTCAACATGGACAGTGATTGGAGATAAGGTCTAGGTTCTGAAACCTGAAAACCGAGGTTGGGAAGAGATGACGACCTAAGGCCATGGCGGCTCGATGTGCTCAGTGTGCGGCCAGCTGTCTGGGAGGGGCCAGGGGGTCCAGGCTCAGGCTGTGTCAGAAAGGGCATTAGTGCCCTGGTCAGCCTATGTATTTGGGGTACAGCCAAGGTCGGTGCAGGTTGATCCTCATTTGGGGTTACTGGGTAGCCCCAGAGGACAATGTTTTTTATCTGGAGGGCAGGCAGAGTGCTGCATTGTAGTTCTGGATTGCCAAACTGGAGGCCTTGTGGGCCAGTAGTCTGACGACAAAAGTCTGAGAACACAAGCTAGGCTTAGGTTTCTGGGTGAGGCCATGGCAGGCACAATCTACAGACCTGAATCGAGATCTCGTGCATCTGAAGTCAGGGCGAGGATCAGACGATCGCTCAGGTTGGAGTTTCTGTCCCTGATGGCCCCTTCATGAATGGGGGTCATCACGAGGCCATGGGGGTTTTCCCATGATGGGAGTTGTGAGAAGCTCCAAACTGCAGAGAGTCTTCGGCAGGACAATTGAGACCTGTTGTTTGGCTCCAGGCCAATGATTCTGAGCAGGGTTCTAAGGATGGATGGCTGGGTAGCCCACCTCGCATTCCAATTGTCTCCTAGCAACAAGACAGTTTAGATCTCCTGGATCTGTGGGGAGCTACCGAGGATGCTGAGTTGAAATGCACACCCCTGGGGATGGGTCCGAATGTGCTTTTGTGTCTATGGAGACCTTGGAATGAAGCGGTGGCACTGGGGCCCTAAAGGGTTCTCCTAAACAGAGGCTTTGACACAGCTCCAACGTGCAAGTTTCCCATGTGTAGATGAGATGTTTTCTGATGGGTGAAACAAGAAACAGCTATATGCTGCTTTTGAAATCCAGGCCTCTGAGGAGAGATGCCTGGAAACCAAAGCAATGGATCTGATTAGTGCCTAGGGGCCTGTTCTTTCCTTTTTACCTCTGAGGACATCTGTCTATGGGTCTGAGTGCAGGTAGGGGCTCATTTGGGCTCAGATTGCCCCTGTTTTTCCTGGGTAGCTACCACTATTGAGATATATCAGGGACTTTGGAGGTTTATCCTATTAGAAGGGTTGTGGCCATTGGAATGGGCACACACAATTCCCTTGGAGAGGGCAAGTACAGTCCTCAGGTTTGGCTCCAGGGGCCTGAGCCTGTAGGTTGTGTCGTCCAGCCCCTTTTGGACAGTTGTCTGAAAACACAAACTCGGCTTATGTTTCAGGTCATAGGTATGGCAGGACTGATCTACAGACCATGAGGAGAACTTTTCGGGATTTGAAAGAAGGGCGAGTGTGAGGCACCTGCTCAAGTTTTTGTCTCAGGATATCGTGTCACTCATGGTCGTGGAATTTCTGGGTGACTTCATGGGAAATGGACGAGTCTTACTCTCTGGTGGTTTGGCCCCGTCCAAAGAGTTTGGGTTCATTCTGTGGGCTGGAAGAAGTCCGTTTTATTTTGTTGTTGTTGTTGTTGTTGTTGTTGTTTTCTTTTTTAACCTCAGGTGTCCCACCAAATGAGGGATTTCAGAGTAGAGCCCTAGGAGGGGCGACTGGACAATCAGAAATCTGGTTAAAAATTGGGGCCTAGGGACATGTCAAGCCCATTATGACATCTAATGGTCCAGCCACTGAGAGGACTTACTAGAGGACAGGACTCATGCTGAGGGTCACAATGCGTGTGTATGCCCTCGTCGCACTCAAGAATGGGCGGGGCCTCAGCGTTTCTCCTACACTGATCGTTGCACAACGTGCCAACCACAAGGGTTCTTGCCATGGGTAAGGAGGAGTTCTGATTTCTGCATCAGACTCACCCCTGGGCAGTGATTGGAGATAAGGTCTCGGTTCTGAAGCCTGAAAACTGAGGTAGGGAAGAGATGATGACCTAAGGCCATGGCGGGTTTTATGTGCTCAGTGTGCGGTCAGCTTTCTGGGTGTTGGTCAGGAGGTCCAGGCTCAGGATGTGTTCGACAGTGCATTAGTGCCCAGGTTAGACTATATAATTTGGGTAAAGTCGAGTGCTGTGTAGGTTTACCCTCATTTAAGGTGCCTGGGCAGCTCATGAGGCAATCATTTTTTTTCTAGAGGGCAGGCAGAGTGCTGCATTGTGGGTCCGGAATTGCCAAACTTGAGGGCTTTGGGGCCAGGAGTGTGAGGATGGAAGTCTGAGAAGACAAGCTAGACTTGGGTTTCAGGGCGAGGGCACGGCAGGTACCCCCTGCAGATCTGAACCCATATCTCATGCATCTGAAGTCAGGGCGAGGATCAGACGTTGGCTCAGGTGGGAGTTTCTGAGCATGACGGCCGCTTCATGAAGGGAGCGGAATCTCGAGACCATTGAGGTTTTCCCACGTTGGGAGTTGTGGGATGCCCCCTTCCAGGATTCCTTCTTCCGGACAATTGAGACCTGTTGGACAGCTCCAGGACATCCCATATGGAATGACTCCAGAGCACCGTTCGCGGATGGATGCCTGGGAAGCCCGCCTCGCATTCCAATTGTCTCCTAGCAACAAGACAGTTTAGATCTGATGGCTCTGCGGGAGTAACCTCGGTGGCTGAGTTGAAATGGACTTTCCTGAGGATGTGTCCTAATGTGTTTTTGTGTCCATGAGGGCCTTGGAATGGGGCGGTGGCACCGGCAACCTGAAGTACTTTCCTAAGCTTTGGACATGGCTCCCATGCACAGGTTTACTTGTGGAGACGAGATGAGTTCTGATGGGTGCCTCAGGAAAACCCCTATGCTCGTATTGGAATCAGGCTTTTGAGGACACATGCCTGTAACCCATAGCAATGGATCCTATTATGGCCTAGGGTCCTGTCTGGTTCAATCTTCTTCTCTGGGGACATCCATCTATGGTATGAGTGGAGGTCGATTATCAGCTGGTGTCAGACACCCCTTGTTTGTTCCGGGTGACCCACACTATTGGGATGGCCTAAGGGTCGTTGGAGGTTTCTCCTAATTTGTACGATTTTGGACCATGGAATGGGCAGAATTCCCATAGATTGGTAGGCACAGTCCTAATGTGTGGCTCCAGGGGCCCAGCCTGGAGGATGTGTGGCCCAAGACTTTGAGGACAGAAGTCTGAAAACACAAACTCAGCTTAGGTTTGGGGACGTAGGTATGGCAGGCCCGATCTACAAACCATGAGAAGAACTCTACAGGATATGAAGAAAGTGCGAGTCTGTGGCGATTGATCAGGCTTTTGTCTCTGGATTTTGTATCAGTGATGGCCGTGGAATGTCGGGGAGGCCTCATGGGCCATGGACGAATCTTCCTCTCTGAGGATTTGGCCCGATTCCCAATTGCTTTTCGTCAATCTGTGGAATGGGAGGACTCATTTCAGTTTTGTTACCTCAGGTGTCCCACCAAAAGAGGAATTCCAAAGCAAAGCCGTGGGGAAGACTGAAGGGACAATCGGAACTATGGTGAAAAATTGGGGCCTAGGGGCATGGCAAGCCCAATATGCTATCTCTTCATCCAGCCACTGAGTGGCCTTACTTGAGGACTGGGCTCAGCCTGAGGGTCACAATGTGTGTTTGTGACCAATGTGGCCCGTGATCATGGGCGGGGCCTCATGGGCCACACTGGTTTCAACGACACTGAACGTTGGACAACATGCCAACCACAAGGTTTCTTGCCATGGGGAAGGAGTTCTGATTTCTGCATCACCTTCAACATGGACAGTGATTGGAGATAAGGTCTAGGTTCTGAAACCTGAAAACCGAGGTTGGGAAGAGATGACGACCTAAGGCCATGGCGGCTCGATGTGCTCAGTGTGCGGCCAGCTGTCTGGGAGGGGCCAGGGGGTCCAGGCTCAGGCTGTGTCAGAAAGGGCATTAGTGCCCTGGTCAGCCTATGTATTTGGGGTACAGCCAAGGTCGGTGCAGGTTGATCCTCATTTGGGGTTACTGGGTAGCCCCAGAGGACAATGTTTTTTATCTGGAGGGCAGGCAGAGTGCTGCATTGTAGTTCTGGATTGCCAAACTGGAGGCCTTGTGGGCCAGTAGTCTGACGACAAAAGTCTGAGAACACAAGCTAGGCTTAGGTTTCTGGGTGAGGCCATGGCAGGCACAATCTACAGACCTGAATCGAGATCTCGTGCATCTGAAGTCAGGGCGAGGATCAGACGATCGCTCAGGTTGGAGTTTCTGTCCCTGATGGCCCCTTCATGAATGGGGGGTCATCACGAGGCCATGGGGGTTTTCCCATGATGGGAGTTGTGAGAAGCTCCAAACTGCAGAGAGTCTTCGGCAGGACAATTGAGACCTGTTGTTTGGCTCCAGGCCAATGATTCTGAGCAGGGTTCTAAGGATGGATGGCTGGGTAGCCCACCTCGCATTCCAATTGTCTCCTAGCAACAAGACAGTTTAGATCTCCTGGATCTGTGGGGAGCTACCGAGGATGCTGAGTTGAAATGCACACCCCTGGGGATGGGTCCGAATGTGCTTTTGTGTCTATGGAGACCTTGGAATGAAGCGGTGGCACTGGGGCCCTAAAGGGTTCTCCTAAACAGAGGCTTTGACACAGCTCCAACGTGCAAGTTTCCCATGTGTAGATGAGATGTTTTCTGATGGGTGAAACAAGAAACAGCTATATGCTGCTTTTGAAATCCAGGCCTCTGAGGAGAGATGCCTGGAAACCAAAGCAATGGATCTGATTAGTGCCTAGGGGCCTGTTCTTTCCTTTTTACCTCTGAGGACATCTGTCTATGGGTCTGAGTGCAGGTAGGGGCTCATTTGGGCTCAGATTGCCCCTGTTTTTCCTGGGAAGCTACCACTATTGAGATATATCAGGGACTTTGGAGGTTTATCCTATTAGAAGGGTTGTGGCCATTGGAATGGGCACACACAATTCCCTTGGAGAGGGCAAGTACAGTCCTCAGGTTTGGCTCCAGGGGCCTGAGCCTGTACGTTGTGTCGTCCAGCCCCTTTTGGACAGTTGTCTGAAAACACAAACTCGGCTTATGTTTCAGGTCATAGGTATGGCAGGACTAATCTACAGACCATGAGGAGAACTTTTCGGGATTTGAAAGAAGGGCGAGTGTGAGGCTCCTGCTCAAGTTTTTGTCTCAGGATATCGTGTCACTCATGGTCGTGGAATTTCTGGGTGACTTCATGGGAAATGGACGAGTCTTACTCTCTGGTGGTTTGGCCCCGTCCAAAGAGTTTGGGTTCATTCTGTGGGCTGGAAGAAGTCCGTTTTATTTTGTTGTTGTTGTTGTTGTTGTTGTTGTTTTCTTTTTTAACCTCAGGTGTCCCACCAAATGAGGGATTTCAGAGTAGAGCCCTAGGAGGGGCGACTGGACAATCAGAAATCTGGTTAAAAATTGGGGCCTAGGGACATGTCAAGCCCATTATGACATCTAATGGTCCAGCCACTGAGAGGACTTACTAGAGGACAGGACTCATGCTGAGGGTCACAATGCGTGTGTATGCCCTCGTCGCACTCAAGAATGGGCGGGGCCTCAGCGTTTCTCCTACACTGATCGTTGCACAACGTGCCAACCACAAGGGTTCTTGCCATGGGTAAGGAGGAGTTCTGATTTCTGCATCAGACTCACCCCTGGGCAGTGATTGGAGATAAGGTCTCGGTTCTGAAGCCTGAAAACTGAGGTAGGGAAGAGATGATGACCTAAGGCCATGGCGGGTTTTATGTGCTCAGTGTGCGGTCAGCTTTCTGGGTGTTGGTCAGGAGGTCCGGGCTCAGGATGTGTTCGACAGTGCATTAGTGCCCAGGTTAGACTATATAATTTGGGTAAAGTCGAGTGCTGTGTAGGTTTACCCTCATTTAAGGTGCCTGGGCAGCTCATGAGGCAATCATTTTTTTTCTAGAGGGCAGGCAGAGTGCTGCATTGTGGGTCCGGAATTGCCAAACTTGAGGGCTTTGGGGCCAGGAGTGTGAGGATGGAAGTCTGAGAAGACAAGCTAGACTTGGGTTTCAGGGCGAGGGCACGGCAGGTACCCCCTGCAGATCTGAACCCATATCTCATGCATCTGAAGTCAGGGCGAGGATCAGACGTTGGCTCAGGTGGGAGTTTCTGAGCATGACGGCCGCTTCATGAAGGGAGCGGAATCTCGAGACCATTGAGGTTTTCCCACGTTGGGAGTTGTGGGATGCCCCCTTCCAGGATTCCTTCTTCCGGACAATTGAGACCTGTTGGACAGCTCCAGGACATCCCATATGGAATGACTCCAGAGCACCGTTCGCGGATGGATGCCTGGGAAGCCCGCCTCGCATTCCAATTGTCTCCTAGCAACAAGACAGTTTAGATCTGATGGCTCTGCGGGAGCAACCTCGGTGGCTGAGTTGAAATGGACTTTCGTGAGGATGTGTCCTAATGTGTTTTTGTGTCCATGAGGGCCTTGGAATGGGGCGGTGGCACCCGCAACCTGAAGTACTTTCCTAAGCTTTGGACATGGCTCCCATGCACAGGTTTACTTGTGGAGACGAGATGAGTTCTGATGGGTGCCTCAGGAAAACCCCTATGCTCGTATTGGAATCAGGCTTTTGAGGACACATGCCTGTAACCCATAGCAATGGATCCTATTATGGCCTAGGGTCCTGTCTGGTTCAATCTTCTTCTCTGGGGACATCCATCTATGGTATGAGTGGAGGTCGATTATCAGCTGGTGTCAGACACCCCTTGTTTGTTCCGGGTGACCCACACTATTGGGATGGCCTAAGGGTCGTTGGAGGTTTCTCCTAATTTGTACGATTTTGGACCATGGAATGGGCAGAATTCCCATAGATTGGTAGGCACAGTCCTAATGTGTGGCTCCAGGGGCCCAGCCTGGAGGATGTGTGGCCCAAGACTTTGAGGACAGAAGTCTGAAAACACAAACTCAGCTTAGGTTTGGGGACGTAGGTATGGCAGGCCCGATCTACAAACCATGAGAAGAACTCTACAGGATATGAAGAAAGTGCGAGTCTGTGGCGATTGCTCAGGCTTTTGTCTCTGGATTTTGTATCAGTGATGGCCGTGGAATGTCGGGGAGGCCTCATGGGCCATGGACGAATCTTCCTCTCTGAGGATTTGGCCCGATTCCCAATTGCTTTTCGTCAATCTGTGGAATGGGAGGACTCATTTCAGTTTTGTTACCTCAGGTGTCCCACCAAAAGAGGAATTCCAATGCAAAGCCGTGGGGAAGACTGAAGGGACAATCGGAACTATGGTGAAAAATTGGGGCCTAGGGGCATGGCAAGCCCAATATGCTATCTCTTCATCCAGCCACTGAGTGGCCTTACTTGAGGACTGGGCTCAGCCTGAGGGTCACAATGTGTGTTTGTGACCAATGTGGCCCGTGAGCATGGGCGGGGCCTCATGGGCCACACTGGTTTCAACGACACTGAACGTTGGACAACATGCCAACCACAAGGTTTCTTGCCATGGGGAAGGAGTTCTGATTTCTGCATCACCTTCAACATGGACAGTGATTGGAGATAAGGTCTAGGTTCTGAAACCTGAAAACCGAGGTTGGGAAGAGATGACGACCTAAGGCCATGGCGGCTCGATGTGCTCAGTGTGCGGCCAGCTGTCTGGGAGGGGCCAGGGGTTCCAGGCTCAGGCTGTGTCAGAAAGGGCATTAGTGCCCTGGTCAGCCTATGTATTTGGGGTACAGCCAAGGTCGGTGCAGGTTGATCCTCATTTGGGGTTACTGGGTAGCCCCAGAGGACAATGTTTTTTATCTGGAGGGCAGGCAGTGTGCTGCATTGTAGTTCTGGATTGCCAAACTGGAGGCCTTGTGGGCCAGTAGTCTGACAACAAAAGTCTGAGAACACAAGCTAGGCTTAGGTGTCTGGGTGAGGCCATGGCAGGCACAATCTACAGACCTGAATCGAGATCTCGTGCATCTGAAGTCAGGGCGAGGATCAGACGATCGCTCAGGTTGGAGTTTCTGTCCCTGATGGCCCCTTCATGAATGGGGGGTCATCACGAGGCCATGGGGGTTTTCCCATGATGGGAGTTGTGAGAAGCTCCAAACTGCAGAGAGTCTTCGGCAGGACAATTGAGACCTGTTGTTTGGCTCCAGGCCAATGATTCTGAGCAGGGTTCTAAGGATGGATGGCTGGGTAGCCCACCTCGCATTCCAATTGTCTCCTAGCAACAAGACAGTTTAGATCTCCTGGATCTGTGGGGAGCTACCGAGGATGCTGAGTTGAAATGCACACCCCTGGGGATGGGTCCGAATGTGCTTTTGTGTCTATGGAGACCTTGGAATGAAGCGGTGGCACTGGGGCCCTAAAGGGTTCTCCTAAACAGAGGCTTTGACACAGCTCCAACGTGCAAGTTTCCCATGTGTAGATGAGATGTTTTCTGATGGGTGAAACAAGAAACAGCTATATGCTGCTTTTGAAATCCAGGCCTCTGAGGAGAGATGCCTGGAAACCAAAGCAATGGATCTGATTAGTGCCTAGGGGCCTGTTCTTTCCTTTTTACCTCTGAGGACATCTGTCTATGGGTCTGAGTGCAGGTAGGGGCTCATTTGGGCTCAGATTGCCCCTGTTTTTCCTGGGAAGCTACCACTATTGAGATATATCAGGGACTTTGGAGGTTTATCCTATTAGAAGGGTTGTGGCCATTGGAATGGGCACACACAATTCCCTTGGAGAGGGCAAGTACAGTCCTCAGGTTTGGCTCCAGGGGCCTGAGCCTGTAGGTTGTGTCGTCCAGCCCCTTTTGGACAGTTGTCTGAAAACACAAACTCGGCTTATGTTTCAGGTCATAGGTATGGCAGGACTGATCTACAGACCATGAGGAGAACATTTCGGGATTTGAAAGAAGGGCGAGTGTGAGGCTCCTGCTCAAGTTTTTGTCTCGGGATATCGTGTCACTCATGGTCGTGGAATTTCTGGGTGACTTCATGGGGAAATGGACGAGTCTTACTCTCTGGTGGTTTGGCCCCGTCCAAAGAGTTTGGGTTCATTCTGTGGGCTGGAAGAAGTCCGTTTTATTTTGTTGTTGTTGTTGTTGTTGTTGTTGTTGTTTTCTTTTTTAACCTCAGGTGTCCCACCAAATGAGGGATTTCAGAGTAGAGCCCTAGGAGGGGCGACTGGACAATCAGAAATCTGGTTAAAAATTGGGGCCTAGGGACATGTCAAGCCCATTATGACATCTAATGGTCCAGCCACTGAGAGGACTTACTAGAGGACAGGACTCATGCTGAGGGTCACAATGCGTGTGTATGCCCTCGTCGCACTCAAGAATGGGCGGGGCCTCAGCGTTTCTCCTACACTGATCGTTGCACAACGTGCCAACCACAAGGGTTCTTGCCATGGGTAAGGAGGAGTTCTGATTTCTGCATCAGACTCACCCCTGGGCAGTGATTGGAGATAAGGTCTCGGTTCTGAAGCCTGAAAACTGAGGTAGGGAAGAGATGATGACCTAAGGCCATGGCGGGTTTTATGTGCTCAGTGTGCGGTCAGCTTTCTGGGTGTTGGTCAGGAGGTCCGGGCTCAGGATGTGTTCGACAGTGCATTAGTGCCCAGGTTAGACTATATAATTTGGGTAAAGTCGAGTGCTGTGTAGGTTTACCCTCATTTAAGGTGCCTGGGCAGCTCATGAGGCAATCATTTTTTTTCTAGAGGGCAGGCAGAGTGCTGCATTGTGGGTCCGGAATTGCCAAACTTGAGGGCTTTGGGGCCAGGAGTGTGAGGATGGAAGTCTGAGAAGACAAGCTAGACTTGGGTTTCAGGGCGAGGGCACGGCAGGTACCCCCTGCAGATCTGAACCCATATCTCATGCATCTGAAGTCAGGGCGAGGATCAGACGTTGGCTCAGGTGGGAGTTTCTGAGCATGACGGCCGCTTCATGAAGGGAGCGGAATCTCGAGACCATTGAGGTTTTCCCACGTTGGGAGTTGTGGGATGCCCCCTTCCAGGATTCCTTCTTCCGGACAATTGAGACCTGTTGGACAGCTCCAGGACATCCCATATGGAATGACTCCAGAGCACCGTTCGCGGATGGATGCCTGGGAAGCCCGCCTCGCATTCCAATTGTCTCCTAGCAACAAGACAGTTTAGATCTGATGGCTCTGCGGGAGTAACCTCGGTGGCTGAGTTGAAATGGACTTTCCTGAGGATGTGTCCTAATGTGTTTTTGTGTCCATGAGGGCCTTGGAATGGGGCGGTGGCACCGGCAACCTGAAGTACTTTCCTAAGCTTTGGACATGGCTCCCATGCACAGGTTTACTTGTGGAGACGAGATGAGTTCTGATGGGTGCCTCAGGAAAACCCCTATGCTCGTATTGGAATCAGGCTTTTGAGGACACATGCCTGTAACCCATAGCAATGGATCCTATTATGGCCTAGGGTCCTGTCTGGTTCAATCTTCTTCTCTGGGGACATCCATCTATGGTATGAGTGGAGGTCGATTATCAGCTGGTGTCAGACACCCCTTGTTTGTTCCGGGTGACCCACACTATTGGGATGGCCTAAGGGTCGTTGGAGGTTTCTCCTAATTTGTACGATTTTGGACCATGGAATGGGCAGAATTCCCATAGATTGGTAGGCACAGTCCTAATGTGTGGCTCCAGGGGCCCAGCCTGGAGGATGTGTGGCCCAAGACTTTGAGGACAGAAGTCTGAAAACACAAACTCAGCTTAGGTTTGGGGACGTAGGTATGGCAGGCCCGATCTACAAACCATGAGAAGAACTCTACAGGATATGAAGAAAGTGCGAGTCTGTGGCGATTGCTCAGGCTTTTGTCTCTGGATTTTGTATCAGTGATGGCCGTGGAATGTCGGGGAGGCCTCATGGGCCATGGACGAATCTTCCTCTCTGAGGATTTGGCCCGATTCCCAATTGCTTTTCGTCAATCTGTGGAATGGGAGGACTCATTTCAGTTTTGTTACCTCAGGTGTCCCACCAAAAGAGGAATTCCAAAGCAAAGCCGTGGGGAAGACTGAAGGGACAATCGGAACTATGGTGAAAAATTGGGGCCTAGGGGCATGGCAAGCCCAATATGCTATCTCTTCATCCAGCCACTGAGTGATCTTACTTGAGGACTGGGCTCAGCCTGAGGGTCACAATGTGTGTTTGTGACCAATGTGGCCCGTGAGCATGGGCGGGGCCTCATGGGCCACACTGGTTTCAACGACACTGAACGTTGGACAACATGCCAACCACAAGGTTTCTTGCCATGGGGAAGGAGTTCTGATTTCTGCATCACCTTCAACATGGACAGTGATTGGAGATAAGGTCTAGGTTCTGAAACCTGAAAACCGAGGTTGGGAAGAGATGACGACCTAAGGCCATGGCGGCTCGATGTGCTCAGTGTGCGGCCAGCTGTCTGGGAGGGGCCAGGGGGTCCAGGCTCAGGCTGTGTCAGAAAGGGCATTAGTGCCCTGGTCAGCCTATGTATTTGGGGTACAGCCAAGGTCGGTGCAGGTTGATCCTCATTTGGGGTTACTGGGTAGCCCCAGAGGACAATGTTTTTTATCTGGAGGGCAGGCAGAGTGCTGCATTGTAGTTCTGGATTGCCAAACTGGAGGCCTTGTGGGCCAGTAGTCTGACAACAAAAGTCTGAGAACACAAGCTAGGCTTAGGTTTCTGGGTGAGGCCATGGCAGGCACAATCTACAGACCTGAATCGAGATCTCGTGCATCTGAAGTCAGGGCGAGGATCAGACGATCGCTCAGGTTGGAGTTTCTGTCCCTGATGGCCCCTTCATGAATGGGGGGTCATCACGAGGCCATGGGGGTTTTCCCATGATGGGAGTTGTGAGAAGCTCCAAACTGCAGAGAGTCTTCGGCAGGACAATTGAGACCTGTTGTTTGGCTCCAGGCCAATGATTCTGAGCAGGGTTCTAAGGATGGATGGCTGGGTAGCCCACCTCGCATTCCAATTGTCTCCTAGCAACAAGACAGTTTAGATCTCCTGGATCTGTGGGGAGCTACCGAGGATGCTGAGTTGAAATGCACACCCCTGGGGATGGGTCCGAATGTGCTTTTGTGTCTATGGAGACCTTGGATTGAAGCGGTGGCACTGGGGCCCTAAAGGGTTCTCCTAAACAGAGGCTTTGACACAGCTCCAACGTGCAAGTTTCCCATGTGTAGATGAGATGTTTTCTGATGGGTGAAACAAGAAACAGCTATATGCTGCTTTTGAAATCCAGGCCTCTGAGGAGAGATGCCTGGAAACCAAAGCAATGGATCTGATTAGTGCCTAGGGGCCTGTTCTTTCCTTTTTACCTCTGAGGACATCTGTCTATGGGTCTGAGTGCAGGTAGGGGCTCATTTGGGCTCAGATTGCCCCTGTTTTTCCTGGGAAGCTACCACTATTGAGATATATCAGGGACTTTGGAGGTTTATCCTATTAGAAGGGTTGTGGCCATTGGAATGGGCACACACAATTCCCTTGGAGAGGGCAAGTACAGTCCTCAGGTTTGGCTCCAGGGGCCTGAGCCTGTAGGTTGTGTCGTCCAGCCCCTTTTGGACAGTTGTCTGAAAACACAAACTCGGCTTATGTTTCAGGTCATAGGTATGGCAGGACTAATCTACAGACCATGAGGAGAACTTTTGGGGATTTGAAAGAAGGGCGAGTGTGAGGCTCCTGCTCAAGTTTTTGTCTCAGGATATCGTGTCACTCATGGTCGTGGAATTTCTGGGTGACTTCATGGGAAATGGACGAGTCTTACTCTCTGGTGGTTTGGCCCCGTCCAAAGAGTTTGGGTTCATTCTGTGGGCTGGAAGAAGTCCGTTTTATTTTGTTGTTGTTGTTGTTGTTGTTGTTGTTGTTGTTGTTGTTGTTTTCTTTTTTAACCTCAGGTGTCCCACCAAATGAGGGATTTCAGAGTAGAGCCCTAGGAGGGGCGACTGGACAATCAGAAATCTGGTTAAAAATTGGGGCCTAGGGACATGTCAAGCCCATTATGACATCTAATGGTCCAGCCACTGAGAGGACTTACTAGAGGACAGGACTCATGCTGAGGGTCACAATGCGTGTGTATGCCCTCGTCGCACTCAAGAATGGGCGGGGCCTCAGCGTTTCTCCTACACTGATCGTTGCACAACGTGCCAACCACAAGGGTTCTTGCCATGGGTAAGGAGGAGTTCTGATTTCTGCATCAGACTCACCCCTGGGCAGTGATTGGAGATAAGGTCTCGGTTCTGAAGCCTGAAAACTGAGGTAGGGAAGAGATGATGACCTAAGGCCATGGCGGGTTTTATGTGCTCAGTGTGCGGTCAGCTTTCTGGGTGTTGGTCAGGAGGTCCGGGCT
Source organism: Mustela nivalis (assembly GCF_964662115.1). NCBI lineage: Eukaryota > Metazoa > Chordata > Mammalia > Carnivora > Mustelidae > Mustela > Mustela nivalis. The sequence goes on along the minus strand of NW_028136258.1, from coordinate 435,914 downwards.
CAGGATGTGTTCGACAGTGCATTAGCGCCCAGGTTAGACTATATAATTTGGGTAAAGTCGAGTGCTGTGTAGGTTTACCCTCATTTAAGGTGCCTGGGCAGCTCATGAGGCAATCATTTTTTTTCTAGAAGGCAGGCAGAGTGCTGCATTGTGGGTCCGGAATTGCCAAACTTGAGGGCTTTGGGGCCAGGAGTGTGAGGATGGAAGTCTGAGAAGACAAGCTAGACTTGGGTTTCAGGGCGAGGGCACGGCAGGTACCCCCTGCAGATCTGAACCCATATCTCATGCATCTGAAGTCAGGGCGAGGATCAGACGTTGGCTCAGGTGGGAGTTTCTGAGCATGACGGCCGCTTCATGAAGGGAGCGGAATCTCGAGACCATTGAGGTTTTCCCACGTTGGGAGTTGTGGGATGCCCCCTTCCAGGATTCCTTCTTCCGGACAATTGAGACCTGTTGGACAGCTCCAGGACATCCCATATGGAATGACTCCAGAGCACCGTTCGCGGATGGATGCCTGGGAAGCCCGCCTCGCATTCCAATTGTCTCCTAGCAACAAGACAGTTTAGATCTGATGGCTCTGCGGGAGTAACCTCGGTGGCTGAGTTGAAATGGACTTTCCTGAGGATGTGTCCTAATGTGTTTTTGTGTCCATGAGGGCCTTGGAATGGGGCGGTGGCACCGGCAACCTGAAGTACTTTCCTAAGCTTTGGACATGGCTCCCATGCACAGGTTTACTTGTGGAGACGAGATGAGTTCTGATGGGTGCCTCAGGAAAACCCCTATGCTCGTATTGGAATCAGGCTTTTGAGGACACATGCCTGTAACCCATAGCAATGGATCCTATTATGGCCTAGGGTCCTGTCTGGTTCAATCTTCTTCTCTGGGGACATCCATCTATGGTATGAGTGGAGGTCGATTATCAGCTGGTGTCAGACACCCCTTGTTTGTTCCGGGTGACCCACACTATTGGGATGGCCTAAGGGTCGTTGGAGGTTTCTCCTAATTTGTACGATTTTGGACCATGGAATGGGCAGAATTCCCATAGATTGGTAGGCACAGTCCTAATGTGTGGCTCCAGGGGCCCAGCCTGGAGGATGTGTGGCCCAAGACTTTGAGGACAGAAGTCTGAAAACACAAACTCAGCTTAGGTTTGGGGACGTAGGTATGGCAGGCCCGATCTACAAACCATGAGAAGAACTCTACAGGATATGAAGAAAGTGCGAGTCTGTGGCGATTGCTCAGGCTTTTGTCTCTGGATTTTGTATCAGTGATGGCCGTGGAATGTCGGGGAGGCCTCATGGGCCATGGACGAATCTTCCTCTCTGAGGATTTGGCCCGATTCCCAATTGCTTTTCGTCAATCTGTGGAATGGGAGGACTCATTTCAGTTTTGTTACCTCAGGTGTCCCACCAAAAGAGGAATTCCAAAGCAAAGCCGTGGGGAAGACTGAAGGGACAATCGGAACTATGGTGAAAAATTGGGGCCTAGGGGCATGGCAAGCCCAATATGCTATCTCTTCATCCAGCCACTGAGTGGCCTTACTTGAGGACTGGGCTCAGCCTGAGGGTCACAATGTGTGTTTGTGACCAATGTGGCCCGTGAGCATGGGCGGGGCCTCATGGGACACACTGGTTTCAACGACACTGAACGTTGGACAACATGCCAACCACAAGGTTTCTTGCCATGGGGAAGGAGTTCTGATTTCTGCATCACCTTCAACATGGACAGTGATTGGAGATAAGGTCTAGGTTCTGAAACCTGAAAACCGAGGTTGGGAAGAGATGACGACCTAAGGCCATGGCGGCTCGATGTGCTCAGTGTGCGGCCAGCTGTCTGGGAGGGGCCAGGGGGACCAGGCTCAGGCTGTGTCAGAAAGGGCATTAGTGCCCTGGTCAGCCTATGTATTTGGGGTACAGCCAAGGTCGGTGCAGGTTGATCCTCATTTGGGGTTACTGGGTAGCCCCAGAGGACAATGTTTTTTATCTGGAGGGCAGGCAGAGTGCTGCATTGTAGTTCTGGATTGCCAAACTGGAGGCCTTGTGGGCCAGTAGTGTGACGACAAAAGTCTGAGAACACAAGCTAGGCTTAGGTTTCTGGGTGAGGCCATGGCAGGCACAATCTACAGACCTGAATCGAGATCTCGTGCATCTGAAGTCAGGGCGAGGATCAGACGATCGCTCAGGTTGGAGTTTCTGTCCCTGATGGCCCCTTCATGAATGGGGGGGCATCACGAGGCCATGGGTGTTTTCCCATGATGGGAGTTGTGAGAAGCTCCAAACTGCAGAGAGTCTTCGGCAGGACAATTGAGACCTGTTGTTTGGCTCCAGGCCAATGATTCTGAGCAGGGTTCTAAGGATGGATGGCTGGGTAGCCCACCTCGCATTCCAATTGTCTCCTAGCAACAAGACAGTTTAGATCTCCTGGATCTGTGGGATAGCTACCGAGGATGCTGAGTTGAAATGCACACCCCTGGGGATGGGTCCGAATGTGCTTTTGTGTCTATGGAGACCTTGGAATGAAGCGGTGGCACTGGGGCCCTAAAGGGTTCTCCTAAACAGAGGCTTTGACACAGCTCCAACGTGCAAGTTTCCCATGTGTAGATGAGATGTTTTCTGATGGGTGAAACAAGAAACAGCTATATGCTGCTTTTGAAATCCAGGCCTCTGAGGAGAGATGCCTGGAAACCAAAGCAATGGATCTGATTAGTGCCTAGGGGCCTGTTCTTTCCTTTTTACCTCTGAGGACATCTGTCTATGGGTCTGAGTGCAGGTAGGGGCTCATTTGGGCTCAGATTGCCCCTGTTTTTCCTGGGAAGCTACCACTATTGAGATATATCAGGGACTTTGGAGGTTTATCCTATTAGAAGGGTTGTGGCCATTGGAATGGGCACACACAATTCCCTTGGAGAGGGCAAGTACAGTCCTCAGGTTTGGCTCCAGGGGCCTGAGCCTGTAGGTTGTGTCGTCCAGCCCCTTTTGGACAGTTGTCTGAAAACACAAACTCGGCTTATGTTTCAGGTCATAGGTATGGCAGGACTAATCTACAGACCATGAGGAGAACTTTTGGGGATTTGAAAGAAGGGCGAGTGTGAGGCTCCTGCTCAAGTTTTTGTCTCAGGATATCGTGTCACTCATGGTCGTGGAATTTCTGGGTGACTTCATGGGAAATGGACGAGTCTTACTCTCTGGTGGTTTGGCCCCGTCCAAAGAGTTTGGGTTCATTCTGTGGGCTGGAAGAAGTCCGTTTTATTTTGTTGTTGTTGTTGTTGTTGTTGTTGTTGTTGTTGTTGTTTTCTTTTTTAACCTCAGGTGTCCCACCAAATGAGGGATTTCAGAGTAGAGCCCTAGGAGGGGCGACTGGACAATCAGAAATCTGGTTAAAAATTGGGGCCTAGGGACATGTCAAGCCCATTATGACATCTAATGGTCCAGCCACTGAGAGGACTTACTAGAGGACAGGACTCATGCTGAGGGTCACAATGCGTGTGTATGCCCTCGTCGCACTCAAGAATGGGCGGGGCCTCAGCGTTTCTCCTACACTGATCGTTGCACAACGTGCCAACCACAAGGGTTCTTGCCATGGGTAAGGAGGAGTTCTGATTTCTGCATCAGACTCACCCCTGGGCAGTGATTGGAGATAAGGTCTCGGTTCTGAAGCCTGAAAACTGAGGTAGGGAAGAGATGATGACCTAAGGCCATGGCGGGTTTTATGTGCTCAGTGTGCGGTCAGCTTTCTGGGTGTTGGTCAGGAGGTCCGGGCTCAGGATGTGTTCGACAGTGCATTAGTGCCCAGGTTAGACTATATAATTTGGGTAAAGTCGAGTGCTGTGTAGGTTTACCCTCATTTAAGGTGCCTGGGCAGCTCATGAGGCAATCATTTTTTTTCTAGAGGGCAGGCAGAGTGCTGCATTGTGGGTCCGGAATTGCCAAACTTGAGGGCTTTGGGGCCAGGAGTGTGAGGATGGAAGTCTGAGAAGACAAGCTAGACTTGGGTTTCAGGGCGAGGGCACGGCAGGTACCCCCTGCAGATCTGAACCCATATCTCATGCATCTGAAGTCAGGGCGAGGATCAGACGTTGGCTCAGGTGGGAGTTTCTGAGCATGACGGCCGCTTCATGAAGGGAGCGGAATCTCGAGACCATTGAGGTTTTCCCACGTTGGGAGTTGTGGGATGCCCCCTTCCAGGATTCCTTCTTCCGGACAATTGAGACCTGTTGGACAGCTCCAGGACATCCCATATGGAATGACTCCAGAGCACCGTTCGCGGATGGATGCCTGGGAAGCCCGCCTCGCATTCCAATTGTCTCCTAGCAACAAGACAGTTTAGATCTGATGGCTCTGCGGGAGCAACCTCGGTGGCTGAGTTGAAATGGACTTTCCTGAGGATGTGTCCTAATGTGTTTTTGTGTCCATGAGGGCCTTGGAATGGGGCGGTGGCACCGGCAACCTGAAGTACTTTCCTAAGCTTTGGACATGGCTCCCATGCACAGGTTTACTTGTGGAGACGAGATGAGTTCTGATGGGTGCCTCAGGAAAACCCCTATGCTCGTATTGGAATCAGGCTTTTGAGGACACATGCCTGTAACACATAGCAATGGATCCTATTATGGCCTAGGGTCCTGTCTGGTTCAATCTTCTTCTCTGGGGACATCCATCTATGGTATGAGTGGAGGTCGATTATCAGCTGGTGTCAGACACCCCTTGTTTGTTCCGGGTGACCCACACTATTGGGATGGCCTAAGGGTCGTTGGAGGTTTCTCCTAATTTGTACGATTTTGGACCATGGAATGGGCAGAATTCCCATAGATTGGTAGGCACAGTCCTAATGTGTGGCTCCAGGTGCCCAGCCTGGCGGGTGTGTGGCCCAAGACTTTGAGGACAGAAGTCTGAGAACACAAACTCAGCTTAGGTTTGGGGACGTAGGTATGGCAGGCCCGATCTACAAACCATGAGAAGAACTCTACAGGATATGAAGAAAGTGCGAGTCTGTGGCGATTGCTCAGGCTTTTGTCTCTGGATTTTGTATCAGTGATGGCCGTGGAATGTCGGGGAGGCCTCATGGGCCATGGACGAATCTTCCTCTCTGAGGATTTGGCCCGATTCCCAATTGCTTTTCGTCAATCTGTGGAATGGGAGGATTCATTTCAGTTTTGTTACCTCAGGTGTCCCACCAAAAGAGGAATTCCAAAGCCAAGCCGTGGGGAAGACTGAAGGGACAATCCGAACTATGGTGAAAAATTGGGGCCTAGGGGCATGGCAAGCCCAATATGCTATCTCTTCATCCAGCCACTGAGTGGCCTTACTTGAGGACTGGGCTCAGCCTGAGGGTCACAATGTGTGTTTGTGACCAATGTGGCCCGTGAGCATGGGCGGGGCCTCATGGGCCACACTGGTTTCAACGACACTGAACGTTGGACAACATGCCAACCACAAGGTTTCCTGCCATGGGGAAGGAGTTCTGATTTCTGCATCACCTTCAACATGGACAGTGATTGGAGATAAGGTCTAGGTTCTGAAACCTGAAAACCGAGGTTGGGAAGAGATGACGACCTAAGGCCATGGCGGCTCGATGTGCTCAGTGTGCGGCCAGCTGTCTGGGAGGGGCCAGGGGGTCCAGGCTCAGGCTGTGTCAGAAAGGGCATTAGTGCCCTGGTCAGCCTATGTATTTGGGGTACAGCCAAGGTCGGTGCAGGTTGATCCTCATTTGGGGTTACTGGGTAGCCCCAGAGGACAATGTTTTTTATCTGGAGGGCAGGCAGAGTGCTGCATTGTAGTTCTGGATTGCCAAACTGGAGGCCTTGTGGGCCAGTAGTCTGAAGACAAAAGTCTGAGAACACAAGCTAGGCTTAGGTTTCTGGGTGAGGCCATGGCAGGCACAATCTACAGACCTGAATCGAGATCTCGTGCATCTGAAGTCAGGGCGAGGATCAGACGATCGCTCAGGTTGGAGTTTCTGTCCCTGATGGCCCCTTCATGAATGGGGGGGCATCACGAGGCCATGGGTGTTTTCCCATGATGGGAGTTGTGAGAAGCTCCAAACTGCAGAGAGTCTTCGGCAGGACAATTGAGACCTGTTGTTTGGCTCCAGGCCAATGATTCTGAGCAGGGTTCTAAGGATGGATGGCTGGGTAGCCCACCTCGCATTCCAATTGTCTCCTAGCAACAAGACAGTTTAGATCTCCTGGATCTGTGGGGAGCTACCGAGGATGCTGAGTTGAAATGCACACCCCTGGGGATGGGTCCGAATGTGCTTTTGTGTCTATGGAGACCTTGGAATGAAGCGATGGCACTGGGGCCCTAAAGGGTTCTCCTAAACAGAGGCTTTGACACAGCTCCAACGTGCAAGTTTCCCATGTGTAGATGAGATGTTTTCTGATGGGTGAAACAAGAAACAGCTATATGCTGCTTTTGAAATCCAGGCCTCTGAGGAGAGATGCCTGGAAACCAAAGCAATGGATCTGATTAGTGCCTAGGGGCCTGTTCTTTCCTTTTTACCTCTGAGGACATCTGTCTATGGGTCTGAGTGCAGGTAGGGGCTCATTTGGGCTCAGATTGCCCCTGTTTTTCATGGGAAGCTACCACTATTGAGATATATCAGGGACTTTGGAGGTTTATCCTATTAGAAGGGTTGTGGCCATTGGAATGGGCACACACAATTCCCTTGGAGAGGGCAAGTACAGTCCTCAGGTTTGGCTCCAGGGGCCTGAGCCTGTAGGTTGTGTCGTCCATCCCCTTTTGGACAGTTGTCTGAAAACACAAACTCGGCTTATGTTTCAGGTCATAGGTATGGCAGGACTGATCTACAGACCATGAGGAGAACTTTTGGGGATTTGAAAGAAGGGCGAGTGTGAGGCTCCTGCTCAAGTTTTTGTCTCAGGATATCGTGTCACTCATGGTCGTGGAATTTCTGGGTGACTTCATGGGAAATGGACGAGTCTTACTCTCTGGTGGTTTGGCCCCGTCCAAAGAGTTTGGGTTCATTCTGTGGGCTGGAAGAAGTCCGTTTTATTTTGTTGTTGTTGTTGTTGTTGTTGTTGTTGTTGTTGTTTTCTTTTTTAACCTCAGGTTTCCCACCAAATGAGGGATTTCAGAGTAGAGCCCTAGGAGGGGCGACTGGACAATCAGAAATCTGGTTAAAAATTGGGGCCTAGGGACATGTCAAGCCCATTATGAAATCTAATGGTCCAGCCACTGAGAGGACTTACTAGAGGACAGGACTCATGCTGAGGGTCACAATGCGTGTGTATGCCCTCGTCGCACTCAAGAATGGGCGGGGCCTCAGCGTTTCTCCTACACTGATCGTTGCACAACGTGCCAACCACAAGGGTTCTTGCCATGGGTAAGGAGGAGTTCTGATTTCTGCATCAGACTCACCCCTGGGCAGTGATTGGAGATAAGGTCTCGGTTCTGAAGCCTGAAAACTGAGGTAGGGAAGAGATGATGACCTAAGGCCATGGCGGGTTTTATGTGCTCAGTGTGCGGTCAGCTTTCTGGGTGTTGGTCAGGAGGTCCGGGCTCAGGATGTGTTCGACAGTGCATTAGTGCCCAGGTTAGACTATATAATTTGGGTAAAGTCGAGTGCTGTGTAGGTTTACCCTCATTTAAGGTGCCTGGGCAGCTCATGAGGCAATCATTTTTTTTCTAGAGGGCAGGCAGAGTGCTGCATTGTGGGTCCGGAATTGCCAAACTTGAGGGCTTTGGGGCCAGGAGTGTGAGGATGGAAGTCTGAGAAGACAAGCTAGACTTGGGTTTCAGGGCGAGGGCACGGCAGGTACCCCCTGCAGATCTGAACCCATATCTCATGCATCTGAAGTCAGGGCGAGGATCAGACGTTGGCTCAGGTGGGAGTTTCTGAGCATGACGGCCGCTTCATGAAGGGAGCGGAATCTCGAGACCATTGAGGTTTTCCCACGTTGGGAGTTGTGGGATGCCCCCTTCCAGGATTCCTTCTTCCGGACAATTGAGACCTGTTGGACAGCTCCAGGACATCCCATATGGAATGACTCCAGAGCACCGTTCGCGGATGGATGCCTGGGAAGCCCGCCTCGCATTCCAATTGTCTCCTAGCAACAAGACAGTTTAGATCTGATGGCTCTGCGGGAGCAACCTCGGTGGCTGAGTTGAAATGGACTTTCCTGAGGATGTGTCCTAATGTGTTTTTGTGTCCATGAGGGCCTTGGAATGGGGCGGTGGCACCGGCAACCTGAAGTACTTTCCTAAGCTTTGGACATGGCTCCCATGCACAGGTTTACTTGTGGAGACGAGATGAGTTCTGATGGGTGCCTCAGGAAAACCCCTATGCTCGTATTGGAATCAGGCTTTTGAGGACACATGCCTGTAACACATAGCAATGGATCCTATTATGGCCTAGGGTCCTGTCTGGTTCAATCTTCTTCTCTGGGGACATCCATCTATGGTATGAGTGGAGGTCGATTATCAGCTGGTGTCAGACACCCCTTGTTTGTTCCGGGTGACCCACACTATTGGGATGGCCTAAGGGTCGTTGGAGGTTTCTCCTAATTTGTACGATTTTGGACCATGGAATGGGCAGAATTCCCATGGATTGGTAGGCACAGTCCTAATGTGTGGCTCCAGGTGCCCAGCCTGGAGGGTGTGTGGCCCAAGACTTTGAGGACAGAAGTCTGAGAACACAAACTCAGCTTAGGTTTGGGGACGTAGGTATGGCAGGCCCGATCTACAAACCATGAGAAGAACTCTACAGGATATGAAGAAAGTGCGAGTCTGTGGCGATTGATCAGGCTTTTGTCTCTGGATTTTGTATCAGTGATGGCCGTGGAATGTCGGGGAGGCCTCATGGGCCATGGACGAATCTTCCTCTCTGAGGATTTGGCCCGATTCCCAATTGCTTTTCGTCAATCTGTGGAATGGGAGGATTCATTTCAGTTTTGTTACCTCAGGTGTCCCACCAAAAGAGGAATTCCAAAGCCAAGCCGTGGGGAAGACTGAAGGGACAATCCGAACTATGGTGAAAAATTGGGGCCTAGGGGCATGGCAAGCCCAATATGCTATCTCTTCATCCAGCCACTGAGTGATCTTACTTGAGGACTGGGCTCAGCCTGAGGGTCACAATGTGTGTTTGTGACCAATGTGGCCCGTGAGCATGGGCGGGGCCTCATGGGCCACACTGGTTTCAACAACACTGAACGTTGGACAACATGCCAACCACAAGGTTTCCTGCCATGGGGAAGGAGTTCTGATTTCTGCATCACCTTCAACATGGACAGTGATTGGAGATAAGGTCTAGGTTCTGAAACCTGAAAACCGAGGTTGGGAAGAGATGACGACCTAAGGCCATGGCGGCTCGATGTGCTCAGTGTGCGGCCAGCTGTCTGGGAGGGGCCAGGGGGTCCAGGCTCAGGCTGTGTCAGAAAGGGCATTAGTGCCCTGGTCAGCCTATGTATTTGGGGTACAGCCAAGGTCGGTGCAGGTTGATCCTCATTTGGGGTTACTGGGTAGCCCCAGAGGACAATATTTTTTATCTGGAGGGCAGGCAGAGTGCTGCATTGTAGTTCTGGATTGCCAAACTGGAGGCCTTGTGGGCCAGTAGTCTGACGACAAAAGTCTGAGAACACAAGCTAGGCTTAGGTTTCTGGGTGAGGCCATGGCAGGCACAATCTACAGACCTGAATCGAGATCTCGTGCATCTGAAGTCAGGGCGAGGATCAGACGATCGCTCAGGTTGGAGTTTCTGTCCCTGATGGCCCCTTCATGAATGGGGGGGCATCACGAGGCCATGGGTGTTTTCCCATGATGGGAGTTGTGAGAAGCTCCAAACTGCAGAGAGTCTTCGGCAGGACAATTGAGACCTGTTGTTTGGCTCCAGGCCAATGATTCTGAGCAGGGTTCTAAGGATGGATGGCTGGGTAGCCCACCTCGCATTCCAATTGTCTCCTAGCAACAAGACAGTTTAGATCTCCTGGATCTGTGGGGAGCTACCGAGGATGCTGAGTTGAAATGCACACCCCTGGGGATGGGTCCGAATGTGCTTTTGTGTCTATGGAGACCTTGGAATGAAGCGGTGGCACTGGGGCCCTAAAGGGTTCTTCTAAACAGAGGCTTTGACACAGCTCCAACGTGCAAGTTTCCCATGTGTAGATGAGATGTTTTCTGATGGGTGAAACAAGAAACAGCTATATGCTGCTTTTGAAATCCAGGCCTCTGAGGAGAGATGCCTGGAAACCAAAGCAATGGATCTGACTAGTGCCTAGGGGCCTGTTCTTTCCTTTTTACCTCTGAGGACATCTGTCTATGGGTCTGAGTGCAGGTAGGGGCTCATTTGGGCTCAGATTGCCCCTGTTTTTCCTGGGAAGCTACCACTATTGAGATATATCAGGGACTTTGGAGGTTTATCCTATTAGAAGGGTTGTGGCCATTGGAATGGGCACACACAATTCCCTTGGAGAGGGCAAGTACAGTCCTCAGGTTTGGCTCCAGGGGCCTGAGCCTGTAGGTTGTGTCGTCCAGCCCCTTTTGGACAGTTGTCTGAAAACACAAACTCGGCTTAAGTTTCAGGTCATAGGTATGGCAGGACTGATCTACAGACCATGAGGAGAACATTTCGGGATTTGAAAGAAGGGCGAGTGTGAGGCTCCTGCTTAAGTTTTTGTCTAGGGATATCGTGTCACTCATGGTCGTGGAATTTCTGGGTGACTTCATGGGGAAATGGACGAGTCTTACTCTCTGGTGGTTTGGCCCCGTCCAAAGAGTTTGGGTTCATTCTGTGGGCTGGAAGAAGTCCGTTTTATTTTGTTGTTGTTGTTGTTGTTGTTGTTGTTTTCTTTTTTAACCTCAGGTGTCCCACCAAATGAGGGATTTCAGAGTAGAGCCCTAGGAGGGGCGACTGGACAATCAGAAATCTGGTTAAAAATTGGGGCCTACGGACATGTCAAGCCCATTATGACATCTAATGGTCCAGCCACTGAGAGGACTTACTAGAGGACAGGACTCATGCTGAGGGTCACAATGCGTGTGTATGCCCTTGTCGCACTCAAGAATGGGCGGGGCCTCAGGGTTTCTCCTACACTGATCGTTGCACAACGTGCCAACCACAAGGGTTCTTGCCATGGGTAAGGAGGAGTTCTGATTTCTGCATCAGACTCACCCCTGGGCAGTGATTGGAGATAAGGTCTCGGTTCTGAAGCCTGAAAACTGAGGTAGGGAAGAGATGATGACCTAAGGCCATGGCGGGTTTTATGTGCTCAGTGTGCGGTCAGCTTTCTGGGTGTTGGTCAGGAGGTCCGGGCTCAGGATGTGTTCGACAGTGCATTAGTGCCCAGGTTAGACTATATAATTTGGGTAAAGTCGAGTGCTGTGTAGGTTTACCCTCATTTAAGGTGCCTGGGCAGCTCATGAGGCAATCATTTTTTTTCTAGAGGGCAGGCAGAGTGCTGCATTGTGGGTCCGGAATTGCCAAACTTGAGGGCTTTGGGGCCAGGAGTGTGAGGATGGAAGTCTGAGAAGACAAGCTAGACTTGGGTTTCAGGGCGAGGGCACGGCAGGTACCCCCTGCAGATCTGAACCAATATCTCATGCATCTGAAGTCAGGGCGAGGATCAGACGTTGGCTCAGGTGGGAGTTTCTGAGCATGACGGCCGCTTCATGAAGGGAGCGGAATCTCGAGACCATTGAGGTTTTCCCACGTTGGGAGTTGTGGGATGCCCCCTTCCAGGATTCCTTCTTCCGGACAATTGAGACCTGTTGGACAGCTCCAGGACATCCCATATGGAATGACTCCAGAGCACCGTTCGCGGATGGATGCCTGGGAAGCCCGCCTCGCATTCCAATTGTCTCCTAGCAACAAGACAGTTTAGATCTGATGGCTCTGCGGGAGTAACCTCGGTGGCTGAGTTGAAATGGACTTTCCTGAGGATGTGTCCTAATGTGTTTTTGTGTCCATGAGGGCCTTGGAATGGGGCGGTGGCACCGGCAACCTGAAGTACTTTCCTAAGCTTTGGACATGGCTCCCATGCACAGGTTTACTTGTGGAGACGAGATGAGTTCTGATGGGTGCCTCAGGAAAACCCCTATGCTCGTATTGGAATCAGGCTTTTGAGGACACATGCCTGTAACCCATAGCAATGGATCCTATTATGGCCTAGGGTCCTGTCTGGTTCAATCTTCTTCTCTGGGGACATCCATCTATGGTATGAGTGGAGGTCGATTATCAGCTGGTGTCAGACACCCCTTGTTTGTTCCGGGTAACCCACACTATTGGGATGGCCTAAGGGTCGTTGGAGGTTTCTCCTAATTTGTACGATTTTGGACCATGGAATGGGCAGAATTCCCATAGATTGGTAGGCACAGTCCTAATGTGTGGCTCCAGGGGCCCAGCCTGGAGGATGTGTGGCCCAAGACTTTGAGGACAGAAGTCTGAAAACACAAACTCAGCTTAGGTTTGGGGACGTAGGTATGGCAGGCCCGATCTACAAACCATGAGAAGAACTCTACAGGATATGAAGAAAGTGCGAGTCTGTGGCGATTGCTCAGGCTTTTGTCTCTGGATTTTGTATCAGTGATGGCCGTGGAATGTCGGGGAGGCCTCATGGGCCATGGACGAATCTTCCTCTCTGAGGATTTGGCCCGATTCCCAATTGCTTTTCGTCAATCTGTGGAATGGGAGGACTCATTTCAGTTTTGTTACCTCAGGTGTCCCACCAAAAGAGGAATTCCAAAGCAAAGCCGTGGGGAAGACTGAAGGGACAATCGGAACTATGGTGAAAAATTGGGGCCTAGGGGCATGGCAAGCCCAATATGCTATCTCTTCATCCAGCCACTGAGTGGTCTTACATGAGGACTGGGCTCAGCCTGAGGGTCACAATGTGTGTTTGTGACCAATGTGGCCCGTGAGCATGGGCGGGGCCTCATGGGCCACACTGGTTTCAACGACACTGAACGTTGGACAACATGCCAACCACAAGGTTTCTTGCCATGGGGAAGGAGTTCTGATTTCTGCATCACCTTCCACATGGACAGTGATTGGAGATAAGGTCTAGGTTCTGAAACCTGAAAACCGAGGTTGGGAAGAGATGACGACCTAAGCCATGGCGGCTCGATGTGCTCAGTGTGCGGCCAGCTGTCTGGGAGGGGCCAGGGGGTCCAGGCTCAGGCTGTGTCAGAAAGGGCATTAGTGCCCTGGTCAGCCTATGTATTTGGGGTACAGCCAAGGTCGGTGCAGGTTGATCCTCATTTGGGGTTACTGGGTAGCCCCAGAGGACAATGTTTTTTATCTGGAGGGCAGGCAGAGTGCTGCATTGTAGTTCTGGATTGCCAAACTGGAGGCCTTGTGGGCCAGTAGTCTGACGACAAAAGTCTGAGAACACAAGCTAGGCTTAGGTTTCTGGGTGAGGCCATGGCAGGCACAATCTACAGACCTGAATCGAGATCTCATGCATCTGAAGTCAGGGCGAGGATCAGACGATCGCTCAGGTTGGAGTTTCTGTCCCTGATGGCCCCTTCATGAATGGGGGGGCATCACGAGGCCATGGGTGTTTTCCCATGATGGGAGTTGTGAGAAGCTCCAAACTGCAGAGAGTCTTCGGCAGGACAATTGAGACCTGTTGTTTGGCTCCAGGCCAATGATTCTGAGCAGGGTTCTAAGGATGGATGGCTGGGTAGCCCACCTCGCATTCCAATTGTCTCCTAGCAACAAGACAGTTTAGATCTCCTGGATCTGTGGGGAGCTACCAAGGATGCTGAGTTGAAATGCACACCCCTGGGGATGGGTCCGAATGTGCTTTTGTGTCTATGGAGACCTTGGATTGAAGCGGTGGCACTGGGGCCCTAAAGGGTTCTCCTAAACAGAGGCTTTGACACAGCTCCAACGTGCAAGTTTCCCATGTGTAGATGAGATGTTTTCTGATGGGAGAAACAAGAAACAGCTATATGCTGCTTTTGAAATCCAGGCCTCTGAGGAGAGATGCCTGGAAACCAAAGCAATGGATCTGACTAGTGCCTAGGGGCCTGTTCTTTCCTTTTTACCTCTGAGGACATCTGTCTATGGGTCTGAGTGCAGGTAGGTGCTCATTTGAGCTCAGATTGCCCCTGTTTTTCCTGGGAAGCTACCACTATTGAGATATATCAGGGACTTTGGAGGTTTATCCTATTAGAAGGGTTGTGGCCATTGGAATGGGCACACACAATTCCCTTGGAGAGGGCAAGTACAGTCCTCAGGTTTGGCTCCAGGGGCCTGAGCCTGTAGGTTGTGTCGTCCAGCCCCTTTTGGACAGTTGTCTGAAAACACAAACTCGGCTTATGTTTCAGGTCATAGGTATGGCACGACTGATCTACAGACCATGAGGAGAACATTTCGGGATTTGAAAGAAGGGCGAGTGTGAGGCTCCTGCTCAAGTTTTTGTCTCGGGATATCGTGTCACTCATGGTCGTGGAATTTCTGGGTGACTTCATGGGGAAATGGACGAGTCTTACTCTCTGGTGGTTTGGCCCCGTCCAAAGAGTTTGGGTTCATTCTGTGGGCTGGAAGAAGTCCGTTTTATTTTGTTGTTGTTGTTGTTGTTGTTGTTGTTGTTTTCTTTTTTAACCTCAGGTGTCCCACCAAATGAGGGATTTCAGAGTAGAGCCCTAGGAGGGGCGACAGGACAATCAGAAATCTGGTTAAAAATTGGGGCCTACGGACATGTCAAGCCCATTATGACATCTAATGGTCCAGCCACTGAGAGGACTTACTAGAGGACAGGACTCATGCTGAGGGTCACAATGCGTGTGTATGCCCTTGTCGCACTCAAGAATGGGCGGGGCCTCAGGGTTTCTCCTACACTGATCGTTGCACAACGTGCCAACCACAAGGGTTCTTGCCATGGGTAAGGAGGAGTTCTGATTTCTGCATCAGACTCACCCCTGGGCAGTGATTGGAGATAAGGTCTCGGTTCTGAAGCCTGAAAACTGAGGTAGGGAAGAGATGATGACCTAAGGCCATGGCGGGTTTTATGTGCTCAGTGTGCGGTCAGCTTTCTGGGTGTTGGTCAGGAGGTCCGGGCTCAGGATGTGTTCGACAGTGCATTAGTGCCCAGGTTAGACTATATAATTTGGGTAAAGTCGAGTGCTGTGTAGGTTTACCCTCATTTAAGGTGCCTGGGCAGCTCATGAGGCAATCATTTTTTTTCTAGAGGGCAGGCAGAGTGCTGCATTGTGGGTCCGGAATTGCCAAACTTGAGGGCTTTGGGGCCAGGAGTGTGAGGATGGAAGTCTGAGAAGACAAGCTAGACTTGGGTTTCAGGGCGAGGGCACGGCAGGTACCCCCTGCAGATCTGAACCCATATCTCATGCATCTGAAGTCAGGGCGAGGATCAGACGTTGGCTCAGGTGGGAGTTTCTGAGCATGACGGCCGCTTCATGAAGGGAGCGGAATCTCGAGACCATTGAGGTTTTCCCACGTTGGGAGTTGTGGGATGCCCCCTTCCAGGATTCCTTCTTCCGGACAATTGAGACCTGTTGGACAGCTCCAGGACATCCCATATGGAATGACTCCAGAGCACCGTTCGCGGATGGATGCCTGGGAAGCCCGCCTCGCATTCCAATTGTCTCCTAGCAACAAGACAGTTTAGATCTGATGGCTCTGCGGGAGCAACCTCGGTGGCTGAGTTGAAATGGACTTTCCTGAGGATGTGTCCTAATGTGTTTTTGTGTCCATGAGGGCCTTGGAATGGGGCGGTGGCACCGGCAACCTGAAGTACTTTCCTAAGCTTTGGACATGGCTCCCATGCACAGGTTTACTTGTGGAGACGAGATGAGTTCTGATGGGTGCCTCAGGAAAACCCCTATGCTCGTATTGGAATCAGGCTTTTGAGGACACATGCCTGTAACCCATAGCAATGGATCCTATTATGGCCTAGGGTCCTGTCTGGTTCAATCTTCTTCTCTGGGGACATCCATCTATGGTATGAGTGGAGGTCGATTATCAGCTGGGTCAGACACCCCTTGTTTGTTCCGGGTGTCAGACACCCCTTGTTTGTTCCGGGTGACCCACACTATTGGGATGGCCTAAGGGTCGTTGGAGGTTTCTCCTAATTTGTACGATTTTGGACCATGGAATGGGCAGAATTCCCATAGATTGGTAGGCACAGTCCTAATGTGTGGCTCCAGGGGCCCAGCCTGGAGGATGTGTGGCCCAAGACTTTGAGGACAGAAGTCTGAAAACACAAACTCAGCTTAGGTTTGGGGACGTAGGTATGGCAGGCCCGATCTACAAACCATGAGAAGAACTCTACAGGATATGAAGAAAGTGCGAGTCTGTGGCGATTGCTCAGGCTTTTGTCTCTGGATTTTGTATCAGTGATGGCCGTGGAATGTCGGGGAGGCCTCATGGGCCATGGACGAATCTTCCTCTCTGAGGATTTGGCCCGATTCCCAATTGCTTTTCGTCAATCTGTGGAATGGGAGGACTCATTTCAGTTTTGTTACCTCAGGTGTCCCACCAAAAGAGGAATTCCAAAGCAAAGCCGTGGGGAAGACTGAAGGGACAATCGGAACTATGGTGAAAAATTGGGGCCTAGGGGCATGGCAAGCCCAATATGCTATCTCTTCATCCAGCCACTGAGTGGCCTTACTTGAGGACTGGGCTCAGCCTGAGGGTCACAATGTGTGTTTGTGACCAATGTGGCCCGTGAGCATGGGCGGGGCCTCATGGGCCACACTGGTTTCAACGACACTGAACGTTGGACAACATGCCAACCACAAGGTTTCTTGCCATGGGGAAGGAGTTCTGATTTCTGCATCACCTTCAACATGGACAGTGATTGGAGATAAGGTCTAGGTTCTGAAACCTGAAAACCGAGGTTGGGAAGAGATGACGACATAAGGCCATGGCGGCTCGATGTGCTCAGTGTGCGGCCAGCTGTCTGGGAGGGGCCAGGGGGTCCAGGCTCAGGCTGTGTCAGAAAGGGCATTAGTGCCCTGGTCAGCCTATGTATTTGGGGTACAGCCAAGGTCGGTGCAGGTTGATCCTCATTTGGGGTTACTGGGTAGCCCCAGAGGACAATGTTTTTTATCTGGAGGGCAGGCAGAGTGCTGCATTGTAGTTCTGGATTGCCAAACTGGAGGCCTTGTGGGCCAGTAGTCTGACGACAAAAGTCTGAGAACACAAGCTAGGCTTAGGTTTCTGGGTGAGGCCATGGCAGGCACAATCTACAGACCTGAATCGAGATCTCGTGCATCTGAAGTCAGGGCGAGGATCAGACGATCGCTCAGGTTGGAGTTTCTGTCCCTGATGGCCCCTTCATGAATGGGGGGGCATCACGAGGCCATGGGTGTTTTCCCATGATGGGAGTTGTGAGAAGCTCCAAACTGCAGAGAGTCTTCGGCAGGACAATTGAGACCTGTTGTTTGGCTCCAGGCCAATGATTCTGAGCAGGGTTCTAAGGATGGATGGCTGGGTAGCCCACCTCGCATTCCAATTGTCTCCTAGCAACAAGACAGTTTAGATCTCCTGGATCTGTGGGGAGCTACCGAGGATGCTGAGTTGAAATGCACACCCCTGGGGATGGGTCCGAATGTGCTTTTGTGTCTATGGAGACCTTGGAATGAAGCGGTGGCACTGGGGCCCTAAAGGGTTCTCCTAAACAGAGGCTTTGACACAGCTCCAACGTGCAAGTTTCCCATGTGTAGATGAGATGTTTTCTGATGGGTGAAACAAGAAACAGCTATATGCTGCTTTTGAAATCCAGGCCTCTGAGGAGAGATGCCTGGAAACCAAAGCAATGGATCTGACTAGTGCCTAGGGGCCTGTTCTTTCCTTTTTACCTCTGAGGACATCTGTCTATGGGTCTGAGTGCAGGTAGGGGCTCATTTGGGCTCAGATTGCCCCTGTTTTTCCTGGGAAGCTACCACTATTGAGATATATCAGGGACTTTGGAGGTTTATCCTATTAGAAGGGTTGTGGCCATTGGAATGGGCACACACAATTCCCTTGGAGAGGGCAAGTACAGTCCTCAGGTTTGGCTCCAGGGGCCTGAGCCTGTAGGTTGTGTCGTCCATCCCCTTTTGGACAGTTGTCTGAAAACACAAACTCGGCTTATGTTTCAGGTCATAGGTATGGCAGGACTGATCTACAGACCATGAGGAGAACATTTCGGGATTTGAAAGAAGGGCGAGTGTGAGGCTCCTGCTCAAGTTTTTGTCTCGGGATATCGTGTCACTCATGGTCGTGGAATTTCTGGGTGACTTCATGGGGAAATGGACGAGTCTTACTCTCTGGTGGTTTGGCCCCGTCCAAAGAGTTTGGGTTCATTCTGTGGGCTGGAAGAAGTCCGTTTTATTTTGTTGTTGTGGTTGTTGTTGTTGTTGTTGTTGTTTTCTTTTTTAACCTCAGGTGTCCCACCAAATGAGGGATTTCAGAGTAGAGCCCTAGGAGGGGCGACTGGACAATCAGAAATCTGGTTAAAAATTGGGGCCTACGGACATGTCAAGCCCATTATGACATCTAATGGTCCAGCCACTGAGAGGACTTACTAGAGGACAGGACTCATGCTGAGGGTCACAATGCGTGTGTATGCCCTTGTCGCACTCAAGAATGGGCGGGGCCTCAGGGTTTCTCCTACACTGATCGTTGCACAACGTGCCAACCACAAGGGTTCTTGCCATGGGTAAGGAGGAGTTCTGATTTCTGCATCAGACTCACCCCTGGGCAGTGATTGGAGATAAGGTCTCGGTTCTGAAGCCTGAAAACTGAGGTAGGGAAGAGATGATGACCTAAGGCCATGGCGGGTTTTATGTGCTCAGTGTGCGGTCAGCTTTCTGGGTGTTGGACAGGAGGTCCGGGCTCAGGATGTGTTCGACAGTGCATTAGTGCCCAGGTTAGACTATATAATTTGGGTAAAGTCGAGTGCTGTGTAGGTTTACCCTCATTTAAGGTGCCTGGGCAGCTCATGAGGCAATCATTTTTTTTCTAGAGGGCAGGCAGAGTGCTGCATTGTGGGTCCGGAATTGCCAAACTTGAGGGCTTTGGGGCCAGGAGTGTGAGGATGGAAGTCTGATAAGACGAGCTAGACTTGGGTTTCAGGGCGAGGGCACGGCAGGTACCCCCTGCAGATCTGAACCAATATCTCATGCATCTGAAGTCAGGGCGAGGATCAGACGTTGGCTCAGGTGGGAGTTTCTGAGCATGACGGCCGCTTCATGAAGGGAGCGGAATCTCGAGACCATTGAGGTTTTCCCACGTTGGGAGTTGTGGGATGCCCCCTTCCAGGATTCCTTCTTCCGGACAATTGAGACCTGTTGGACAGCTCCAGGACATCCCATATGGAATGACTCCAGAGCACCGTTCGCGGATGGATGCCTGGGAAGCCCGCCTCGCATTCCAATTGTCTCCTAGCAACAAGACAGTTTAGATCTGATGGCTCTGCGGGAGCAACCTCGGTGGCAGAGTTGAAATGGACTTTCCTGAGGATGTGTCCTAATGTGTTTTTGTGTCCATGAGGGCCTTGGAATGGGGCGGTGGCACCGGCAACCTGAAGTACTTTCCTAAGCTTTGGACATGGCTCCCATGCACAGGTTTACTTGTGGAGACAAGATGAGTTCTGATGGGTGCCTCAGGAAAACCCCTATGCTCGTATTGGAATCAGGCTTTTGAGGACACATGCCTGTAACCCATAGCAATGGATCCTATTATGGCCTAGGGTCCTGTCTGGTTCAATCTTCTTCTCTGGGGACATCCATCTATGGTATGAGTGGAGGTCGATTATCAGCTGGTGTCAGACACCCCTTGTTTGTTCCGGGTGACCCACACTATTGGGATGGCCTAAGGGTCGTTGGAGGTTTCTCCTAATTTGTACGATTTTGGACCATGGAATGGGCAGAATTCCCATGGATTGGTAGGCACAGTCCTAATGTGTGGCTCCAGGGGCCCAGCCTGGAGGATGTGTGGCCCAAGACTTTGAGGACAGAAGTCTGAAAACACAAACTCAGCTTAGGTTTGGGGACGTAGGTATGGCAGGCCCGATCTGCAAACCATGAGAAGAACTCTACAGGATATGAAGAAAGTGCGAGTCTGTGGCGATTGCTCAGGCTTTTGTCTCTGGATTTTGTATCAGTGATGGCCGTGGAATGTCGGGGAGGCCTCATGGGCCATGGACGAATCTTCCTCTCTGAGGATTTGGCCCGATTCCCAATTGCTTTTCGTCAATCTGTGGAATGGGAGGACTCATTTCAGTTTTGTTACCTCAGGTGTCCCACCAAAAGAGGAATTCCAAAGCAAAGCCGTGGGGAAGACTGAAGGGACAATCGGAACTATGGTGAAAAATTGGGGCCTAGGGGCATGGCAAGCCCAATATGCTATCTCTTCATCCAGCCACTGAGTGGCCTTACTTGAGGACTGGGCTCAGCCTGAGGGTCACAATGTGTGTTTGTGACCAATGTGGCCCGTGAGCATGGGCGGGGCCTCATGGGCCACACTGGTTTCAACGACACTGAACGTTGGACAACATGCCAACCACAAGGTTTCTTGCCATGGGGAAGGAGTTCTGATTTCTGCATCACCTTCAACATGGACAGTGATTGGAGATAAGGTCTAGGTTCTGAAACCTGAAAACCGAGGTTGGGAAGAGATGACGACCTAAGGCCATGGCGGCTCGATGTGCTCAGTGTGCGGCCAGCTGTCTGGGAGGGGCCAGGGGGTCCAGGCTCAGGCTGTGTCAGAAAGGGCATTAGTGCCCTGGTCAGCCTATGTATTTGGGGTACAGCCAAGGTCGGTGCAGGTTGATCCTCATTTGGGGTTACTGGGTAGCCCCAGAGGACAATGTTTTTTATCTGGAGGGCAGGCAGAGTGCTGCATTGTAGTTCTGGATTGCCAAACTGGAGGCCTTGTGGGCCAGTAGTCTGACGACAAAAGTCTGAGAACACAAGCTAGGCTTAGGTTTCTGGGTGAGGCCATGGCAGGCACAATCTACAGACCTGAATCGAGATCTCGTGCATCTGAAGTCAGGGCGAGGATCAGACGATCGCTCAGGTTGGAGTTTCTGTCCCTGATGGCCCCTTCATGAATGGGGGGGCATCACGAGGCCATGGGGGTTTTCCCATGATGGGAGTTGTGAGAAGCTCCAAACTGCAGAGAGTCTTCGGCAGGACAATTGAGACCTGTTGTTTGGCTCCAGGCCAATGATTCTGAGCAGGGTTCTAAGGATGGATGGCTGGGTAGCCCACCTCGCATTCCAATTGTCTCCTAGCAACAAGACAGTTTAGATCTCCTGGATCTGTGGGGAGCTACCGAGGATGCTGAGTTGAAATGCACACCCCTGGGGATGGGTCCGAATGTGCTTTTGTGTCTATGGAGACCTTGGAATGAAGCGGTGGCACTGGGGCCCTAAAGGGTTCTCCTAAACAGAGGCTTTGACACAGCTCCAACGTGCAAGTTTCCCATGTGTAGATGAGATGTTTTCTGATGGGTGAAACAAGAAACAGCTATATGCTGCTTTTGAAATCCAGGCCTCTGAGGAGAGATGCCTGGAAACCAAAGCAATGGATCTGATTAGTGCCTAGGGGCCTGTTCTTTCCTTTTTACCTCTGAGGACATCTGTCTATGGGTCTGATTGCAGGTAGGGGCTCATTTGGGCTCAGATTGCCCCTGTTTTTCCTGGGAAGCTACCACTATTGAGATATATCAGGGACTTTGGAGGTTTATCCTATTAGAAGGGTTGTGGCCATTGGAATGGGCACACACAATTCCCTTGGAGAGGGCAAGTACAGTCCTCAGGTTTGGCTCCAGGGGCCTGAGCCTGTAGGTTGTGTCGTCCATCCCCTTTTGGACAGTTGTCTGAAAACACAAACTCGGCTTATGTTTCAGGTCATAGGTATGGCAGGACTGATCTACAGACCATGAGGAGAACTTTTCGGGATTTGAAAGAAGGGCGAGTGTGAGGCTCCTGCTCAAGTTTTTGTCTCGGGATATCGTGTCACTCATGGTCGTGGAATTTCTGGGTGACTTCATGGGAAATGGACGAGTCTTACTCTCTGGTGGTTTGGCCCCGTCCAAAGAGTTTGGGTTCATTCTGTGGGCTGGAAGAAGTCCGTTTTATTTTGTTGTTGTTGTTGTTGTTGTTGTTGTTTTCTTTTTTAACCTCAGGTGTCCCACCAAATGAGGGATTTCAGAGTAGAGCCCTAGGAGGGGCGACTGGACAATCTGAAATCTGGTTAAAAATTGGGGCCTAGGGACATGTCAAGCCCATTATGACATCTAATGGTCCAGCCACTGAGAGGACTTACTAGAGGACAGGACTCATGCTGAGGGTCACAATGCGTGTGTATGCCCTTGTCGCACTCAAGAATGGGCGGGGCCTCAGGGTTTCTCCTACACTGATCGTTGCACAACGTGCCAACCACAAGGGTTCTTGCCATGGGTAAGGAGGAGTTCTGATTTCTGCATCAGACTCACCCCTGGGCAGTGATTGGAGATAAGGTCTCGGTTCTGAAGCCTGAAAACTGAGGTAGGGAAGAGATGATGACCTAAGGCCATGGCGGGTTTTATGTGCTCAGTGTGCGGTCAGCTCTCTGGGTGTTGGTCAGGAGGTCTGGGCTCAGGATGTGTTCGACAGTGCATTAGTGCCCAGGTTAGACTATATAATTTGGGTAAAGTCGAGTGCTGTGTAGGTTTACCCTCATTTAAGGTGCCTGGGCAGCTCATGAGGCAATCATTTTTTTTCTAGAGGGCAGGCAGAGTGCTGCATTGTGGGTCCGGAATTGCCAAACTTGAGGGCTTTGGGGCCAGGAGTGTGAGGATGGAAGTCTGAGAAGACAAGCTAGACTTGGGTTTCAGGGCGAGGGCACGGCAGGTACCCCCTGCAGATCTGAACCAATATCTCATGCATCTGAAGTCAGGGCGAGGATCAGACGTTGGCTCAGGTGGGAGTTTCTGAGCATGACGGCCGCTTCATGAAGGGAGCGGAATCTCGAGACCATTGAGGTTTTCCCACGTTGGGAGTTGTGGGATGCCCCCTTCCAGGATTCCTTCTTCCGGACAATTGAGACCTGTTGGACAGCTCCAGGACATCCCATATGGAATGACTCCAGAGCAACGTTCGCGGATGGATGCCTGGGAAGCCCGCCTCGCATTCCAATTGTCTCCTAGCAACAAGACAGTTTAGATCTGATGGCTCTGCGGGAGCAACCTCGGTGGCTGAGTTGAAATGGACTTTCCTGAGGATGTGTCCTAATGTGTTTTTGTGTCCATGAGGGCCTTGGAATGGGGCGGTGGCACCGGCAACCTGAAGTACTTTCCTAAGCTTTGGACATGGCTCCCATGCACAGGTTTACTTGTGGAGACGAGATGAGTTCTGATGGGTGCCTCAGGAAAACCCCTATGCTCGTATTGGAATCAGGCTTTTGAGGACACATGCCTGTAACCCATAGCAATGGATCCTATTATGGCCTAGGGTCCTGTCTGGTTCAATCTTCTTCTCTGGGGACATCCATCTATGGTATGAGTGGAGGTCGATTATCAGCTGGTGTCAGACACCCCTTGTTTGTTCCGGGTGACCCACACTATTGGGATGGCCTAAGGGTCGTTGGAGGTTTCTCCTAATTTGTACGATTTTGGACCATGGAATGGGCAGAATTCCCATAGATTGGTAGGCACAGTCCTAATGTGTGGCTCCAGGGGCCCAGCCTGGAGGATGTGTGGCCCAAGACTTTGAGGACAGAAGTCTGAAAACACAAACTCAGCTTAGGTTTGGGGACGTAGGTATGGCAGGCCCGATCTACAAACCATGAGAAGAACTCTACAGGATATGAAGAAAGTGCGAGTCTGTGGCGATTGCTCAGGCTTTTGTCTCTGGATTTTGTATCAGTGATGGCCGTGGAATGTCGGGGAGGCCTCATGGGCCATGGACGAATCTTCCTCTCTGAGGATTTGGCCCGATTCCCAATTGCTTTTCGTCAATCTGTGGAATGGGAGGACTCATTTCAGTTTTGTTACCTCAGGTGTCCCACCAAAAGAGGAATTCCAAAGCAAAGCCGTGGGGAAGACTGAAGGGACAATCGGAACTATGGTGAAAAATTGGGGCCTAGGGGCATGGCAAGCCCAATATGCTATCTCTTCATCCAGCCACTGAGTGGCCTTACTTGAGGACTGGGCTCAGCCTGAGGGTCACAATGTGTGTTTGTGACCAATGTGGCCCGTGAGCATGGGCGGGGCCTCATGGGCCACACTGGTTTCAACGACACTGAACGTTGGACAACATGCCAACCACAAGGTTTCTTGCCATGGGGAAGGAGTTCTGATTTCTGCATCACCTTCAACATGGACAGTGATTGGAGATAAGGTCTAGGTTCTGAAACCTGAAAACCGAGGTTGGGAAGAGATGACGACCTAAGGCCATGGCGGCTCGATGTGCTCAGTGTGCGGCCAGCTGTCTGGGAGGGGCCAGGGGGTCCAGGCTCAGGCTGTGTCAGAAAGGGCATTAGTGCCCTGGTCAGCCTATGTATTTGGGGTACAGCCAAGGTCGGTGCAGGTTGATCCTCATTTGGGGATACTGGGTAGCCCCAGAGGACAATGTTTTTTTATCTGGAGGGCAGGCAGAGTGCTGCATTGTAGTTCTGGATTGCCAAACTGGAGGCCTTGTGGGCCAGTAGTCTGACGACAAAAGTCTGAGAACACAAGCTAGGCTTAGGTTTCTGGGTGAGGCCATGGCAGGCACAATCTACAGACCTGAATCGAGATCTCGTGCATCTGAAGTCAGGGCGAGGATCAGACGATCGCTCAGGTTGGAGTTTCTGTCCCTGATGGCCCCTTCATGAATGGGGGGGCATCACGAGGCCATGGGTGTTTTCCCATGATGGGAGTTGTGAGAAGCTCCAAACTGCAGAGAGTCTTCGGCAGGACAATTGAGACCTGTTGTTTGGCTCCAGGCCAATGATTCTGAGCAGGGTTCTAAGGATGGATGGCTGGGTAGCCCAACTCGCATTCCAATTGTCTCCTAGCAACAAGACAGTTTAGATCTCCTGGATCTGTGGGGAGCTACCGAGGATGCTGAGTTGAAATGCACACTTCTGGGGATGGGTCCGAATGTGCTTTTGTGTCTATGGAGACCTTGGAATGAAGCGGTGGCACTGGGGCCCTAAAGGGTTCTCCTAAACAGAGGCTTTGACACAGCTCCAACGTGCAAGTTTCCCATGTGTAGATGAGATGTTTTCTGATGGGTGAAACAAGAAACAGCTATATGCTGCTTTTGAAATCCAGGCCTCCGAGGAGAGATGCCTGAAAACCAAAGCAATGGATCTGATTAGTGCCTAGGGGCCTGTTCTTTCCTTTTTACCTCTGAGGACATCTGTCTATGGGTCTGAGTGCAGGTAGGGGCTCATTTGGGCTCAGATTGCCCCTGTTTTTCCTGGGAAGCTACCACTATTGAGATATATCAGGGACTTTGGAGGTTTATCCTATTAGAAGGGTTGTGGCCATTGGAATGGGCACACACAATTCCCTTGGAGAGGGCAAGTACAGTCTTCAGGTTTGGCTCCAGGGGCCTGAGCCTGTAGGTTGTTCGTCCAGCCCCTTTTGGACAGTTGTCTGAAAACACAAACTCGGCTTATGTTTCAGGTCATAGGTATGGCAGGACTGATCTACAGACCATGAGGAGAACTTTTCGGGATTTGAAAGAAGGGCGAGTGTGAGGCTCCTGCTCAAGTTTTTGTCTCGGGATATCATGTCACTCATGGTCGTGGAATTTCTGGGTGACTTCATGGGAAATGGACGAGTCTTACTCTCTGGTGGTTTGGCCCCGTCCAAAGAGTTTGGGTTCATTCTGTGGGCTGGAAGAAGTCCGTTTTATTTTGTTGTTGTTGTTGTTGTTGTTGTTGTTTTCTTTTTTAACCTCATGTGTCCCACCAAATGAGGGATTTCAGAGTAGAGCCCTAGGAGGGGCGACTGGACAATCAGAAATCTGGTTAAAAATTGGGGCCTATGGACATGTCAAGCCCATTATGACATCTAATGGTCCAGCCACTGAGAGGACTTACTAGAGGACAGGACTCATGCTGAGGGTCACAATGCGTGTGTATGCCCTCGTCGCACTCAAGAATGGGCGGGGCCTCAGGGTTTCTCCTACACTGATCATTGCACAACGTGCCAACCACAAGGGTTCTTGCCATGGGTAAGGAGGAGTTCTGATTTCTGCATCAGACTCACCCCTGGGCAATGATTGGAGATAAGGTCTCGGTTCTGAAGCCTGAAAACTGAGGTAGGGAAGAGATGATGACCTAAGGCCATGGCGGGTTTTATGTGCTCAGTGTGCGGTCAGCTTTCTGGGTGTTGGTCAGGAGGTCCGGGCTCAGGATGTGTTCGACAGTGCATTAGTGCCCAGGTTAGACTATATAATTTGGGTAAAGTCGAGTGCTGTGTAGGTTTACCCTCATTTAAGGTGCCTGGGCAGCTCATGAGGCAATCATTTTTTTTCTAGAGGGCAGGCAGAGTGCTGCATTGTGGGTCCGGAATTGCCAAACTTGAGGGCTTTGGGGCCAGGAGTGTGAGGATGGAAGTCTGAGAAGACAAGCTAGACTTGGGTTTCAGGGCGAGGGCACGGCAGGTACCCCCTGCAGATCTGAACCCATATCTCATGCATCTGAAGTCAGGGCGAGGATCAGACGTTGGCTCAGGTGGGAGTTTCTGAGCATGACGGCCGCTTCATGAAGGGAGCGGAATCTCGAGACCATTGAGGTTTTCCCAGTTGGGAGTTGTGGGATGCCCCCTTCCAGGATTCCTTCTTCCGGACAATTGAGACCTGTTGGACAGCTCCAGGACATCCCATATGGAATGACTCCAGAGCACCGTTCGCGGATGGATGCCTGGGAAGCCCGCCTCGCATTCCAATTGTCTCCTAGCAACAAGACAGTTTAGATCTGATGGCTCTGCGGGAGCAACCTCGGTGGCTGAGTTGAAATGGACTTTCCTGAGGATGTGTCCTAATGTGTTTTTGTGTCCATGAGGGCCTTGGAATGGGGCGGTGGCACCGGCGACCTGAAGTACTTTCCTAAGCTTTGGACATGGCTCCCATGCACAGGTTTACTTGTGGAGACGAGATGAGTTCTGATGGGTGCCTCAGGAAAACCCCTATGCTCGTATTGGAATCAGGCTTTTGAGGACACATGCCTGTAACCCAAAGCAATGGATCCTATTATGGCCTAGGGTCCTGTCTGGTTCAATCTTCTTCTCTGGGGACATCCATCTATGGTATGAGTGGAGGTCGATTATCAGCTGGTGTCAGACACCCCTTGTTTGTTCCGGGTGACCCACACTATTGGGATGGCCTAAGGGTCGTTGGAGGTTTCTCCTAATTTGTACGATTTTGGACCATGGAATGGGCAGAATTCCCATAGATTGGTAGGCACAGTCCTAATGTGTGGCTCCAGGGGCCCAGCCTGGAGGATGTGTGGCCCAAGACTTTGAGGACAGAAGTCTGAAAACACAAACTCAGCTTAGGTTTGGGGACGTAGGTATGGCAGGCCCGATCTACAAACCATGAGAAGAACTCTACAGGATATGAAGAAAGTGCGAGTCTGTGGCGATTGCTCAGGCTTTTGTCTCTGGATTTTGTATCAGTGATGGCCGTGGAATGTCGGGGAGGCCTCATGGGCCATGGACGAATCTTCCTCTCTGAGGATTTGGCCCGATTCCCAATTGCTTTTCGTCAATCTGTGGAATGGGAGGACTCATTTCAGTTTTGTTACCTCAGGTGTCCCACCAAAAGAGGAATTCCAAAGCAAAGCCGTGGGGAAGACTGAAGGGACAATCGGAACTATGGTGAAAAATTGGGGCCTAGGGGCATGGCAAGCCCAATATGCTATCTCTTCATCCAGCCACTGAGTGGCCTTACTTGAGGACTGGGCTCAGCCTGAGGGTCACAATGTGTGTTTGTGACCAATGTGGCCCGTGAGCATGGGCGGGGCCTCATGGGCCACACTGGTTTCAACGACACTGAACGTTGGACAACATGCCAACCACAAGGTTTCTTGCCATGGGGAAGGAGTTCTGATTTCTGCATCACCTTCAACATGGACAGTGATTGGAGATAAGGTCTAGGTTCTGAAACCTGAAAACCGAGGTTGGGAAGAGATGACGACCTAAGGCCATGGCGGCTCGATGTGCTCAGTGTGCGGCCAGCTGTCTGGGAGGGGCCAGGGGGTCCAGGCTCAGGCTGTGTCAGAAAGGGCATTAGTGCCCTGGTCAGCCTATGTATTTGGGGTACAGCCAAGGTCGGTGCAGGTTGATCCTCATTTGGGGATACTGGGTAGCCCCAGAGGACAATGTTTTTTTATCTGGAGGGCAGGCAGAGTGCTGCATTGTAGTTCTGGATTGCCAAACTGGAGGCCTTGTGGGCCAGTAGTCTGACGACAAAAGTCTGAGAACACAAGCTAGGCTTAGGTTTCTGGGTGAGGCCATGGCAGGCACAATCTACAGACCTGAATCGAGATCTCGTGCATCTGAAGTCAGGGCGAGGATCAGACGATCGCTCAGGTTGGAGTTTCTGTCCCTGATGGCCCCTTCATGAATGGGGGGGCATCACGAGGCCATGGGTGTTTTCCCATGATGGGAGTTGTGAGAAGCTCCAAACTGCAGAGAGTCTTCGGCAGGACAATTGAGACCTGTTGTTTGGCTCCAGGCCAATGATTCTGAGCAGGGTTCTAAGGATGGATGGCTGGGTAGCCCAACTCGCATTCCAATTGTCTCCTAGCAACAAGACAGTTTAGATCTCCTGGATCTGTGGGGAGCTACCGAGGATGCTGAGTTGAAATGCACACTTCTGGGGATGGGTCCGAATGTGCTTTTGTGTCTATGGAGACCTTGGAATGAAGCGGTGGCACTGGGGCCCTAAAGGGTTCTCCTAAACAGAGGCTTTGACACAGCTCCAACGTGCAAGTTTCCCATGTGTAGATGAGATGTTTTCTGATGGGTGAAACAAGAAACAGCTATATGCTGCTTTTGAAATCCAGGCCTCCGAGGAGAGATGCCTGAAAACCAAAGCAATGGATCTGATTAGTGCCTAGGGGCCTGTTCTTTCCTTTTTACCTCTGAGGACATCTGTCTATGGGTCTGAGTGCAGGTAGGGGCTCATTTGGGCTCAGATTGCCCCTGTTTTTCCTGGGAAGCTACCACTATTGAGATATATCAGGGACTTTGGAGGTTTATCCTATTAGAAGGGTTGTGGCCATTGGAATGGGCACACACAATTCCCTTGGAGAGGGCAAGTACAGTCTTCAGGTTTGGCTCCAGGGGCCTGAGCCTGTAGGTTGTGTCGTCCAGCCCCTTTTGGACAGTTGTCTGAAAACACAAACTCGGCTTATGTTTCAGGTCATAGGTATGGCAGGACTGATCTACAGACCATGAGGAGAACTTTTCGGGATTTGAAAGAAGGGCGAGTGTGAGGCTCCTGCTCAAGTTTTTGTCTCGGGATATCATGTCACTCATGGTCGTGGAATTTCTGGGTGACTTCATGGGAAATGGACGAGTCTTACTCTCTGGTGGTTTGGCCCCGTCCAAAGAGTTTGGGTTCATTCTGTGGGCTGGAAGAAGTCCGTTTTATTTTGTTGTTGTTGTTGTTGTTGTTGTTGTTTTCTTTTTTAACCTCATGTGTCCCACCAAATGAGGGATTTCAGAGTAGAGCCCTAGGAGGGGCGACTGGACAATCAGAAATCTGGTTACAAATTGGGGCCTATGGACATGTCAAGCCCATTATGACATCTAATGGTCCAGCCACTGAGAGGACTTACTAGAGGACAGGACTCATGCTGAGGGTCACAATGCGTGTGTATGCCCTCGTCGCACTCAAGAATGGGCGGGGCCTCAGGGTTTCTCCTACACTGATCATTGCACAACGTGCCAACCACAAGGGTTCTTGCCATGGGTAAGGAGGAGTTCTGATTTCTGCATCAGACTCACCCCTGGGCAATGATTGGAGATAAGGTCTCGGTTCTGAAGCCTGAAAACTGAGGTAGGGAAGAGATGATGACCTAAGGCCATGGCGGGTTTTATGTGCTCAGTGTGCGGTCAGCTTTCTGGGTGTTGGTCAGGAGGTCCGGGCTCAGGATGTGTTCGACAGTGCATTAGTGCCCAGGTTAGACTATATAATTTGGGTAAAGTCGAGTGCTGTGTAGGTTTACCCTCATTTAAGGTGCCTGGGCAGCTCATGAGGCAATCATTTTTTTTCTAGAGGGCAGGCAGAGTGCTGCATTGTGGGTCCGGAATTGCCAAACTTGAGGGCTTTGGGGCCAGGAGTGTGAGGATGGAAGTCTGAGAAGACAAGCTAGACTTGGGTTTCAGGGCGAGGGCACGGCAGGTACCCCCTGCAGATCTGAACCCATATCTCATGCATCTGAAGTCAGGGCGAGGATCAGACGTTGGCTCAGGTGGGAGTTTCTGAGCATGACGGCCGCTTCATGAAGGGAGCGGAATCTCGAGACCATTGAGGTTTTCCCAGTTGGGAGTTGTGGGATGCCCCCTTCCAGGATTCCTTCTTCCGGACAATTGAGACCTGTTGGACAGCTCCAGGACATCCCATATGGAATGACTCCAGAGCACCGTTCGCGGATGGATGCCTGGGAAGCCCGCCTCGCATTCCAATTGTCTCCTAGCAACAAGACAGTTTAGATCTGATGGCTCTGCGGGAGCAACCTCGGTGGCTGAGTTGAAATGGACTTTCCTGAGGATGTGTCCTAATGTGTTTTTGTGTCCATGAGGGCCTTGGAATGGGGCGGTGGCACCGGCGACCTGAAGTACTTTCCTAAGCTTTGGACATGGCTCCCATGCACAGGTTTACTTGTGGAGACGAGATGAGTTCTGATGGGTGCCTCAGGAAAACCCCTATGCTCGTATTGGAATCAGGCTTTTGAGGACACATGCCTGTAACCCAAAGCAATGGATCCTATTATGGCCTAGGGTCCTGTCTGGTTCAATCTTCTTCTCTGGGGACATCCATCTATGGTATGAGTGGAGGTCGATTATCAGCTGGTGTCAGACACCCCTTGTTTGTTCCGGGTGACCCACACTATTGGGATGGCCTAAGGGTCGTTGGAGGTTTCTCCTAATTTGTACGATTTTGGACCATGGAATGGGCAGAATTCCCATAGATTGGTAGGCACAGTCCTAATGTGTGGCTCCAGGGGCCCAGCCTGGAGGATGTGTGGCCCAAGACTTTGAGGACAGAAGTCTGAAAACACAAACTCAGCTTAGGTTTGGGGACGTAGGTATGGCAGGCCCGATCTACAAACCATGAGAAGAACTCTACAGGATATGAAGAAAGTGCGAGTCTGTGGCGATTGCTCAGGCTTTTGTCTCTGGATTTTGTATCAGTGATGGCCGTGGAATGTCGGGGAGGCCTCATGGGCCATGGACGAATCTTCCTCTCTGAGGATTTGGCCCGATTCCCAATTGCTTTTCGTCAATCTGTGGAATGGGAGGACTCATTTCAGTTTTGTTACCTCAGGTGTCCCACCAAAAGAGGAATTCCAAAGCAAAGCCGTGGGGAAGACTGAAGAGACAATCCGAACTATGGTGAAAAATTGGGGCCTAGGGGCATGGCAAGCCCAATATGCTATCTCTTCATCCAGCCACTGAGTGGCCTTACTTGAGGACTGGGCTCAGCCTGAGGGTCACAATGTGTGTTTGTGACCAATGTGGCCCGTGAGCATGGGCGGGGCCTCATGGGCCACACTGGTTTCAACGACACTGAACGTTCGACAACATGCCAACCACAAGGTTTCTTGCCATGGGGAAGGAGTTCTGATTTCTGCATCACCTTCAACCCTGGGCAGTTCTTGGAGATAAGGTCTAGGTTCTGAAACCTGGAAACCGAGGTTGGGAAGAGATGACAACCTAAGGCCATGGCGGCTCGATGTGCTCAGTGTGCGGCCAGCTGTCTGGGAGGGGCCAGGGGGTCCAGGCTCAGGCTGTGTCAGAAAGGGCATTAGTGCCCTGGTCAGCCTATGTATTTGGGGTACAGCCAAGGTCGGTGCAGGTTGATCCTCATTTGGGGTTACTGGGTAGCCCCAGAGGACAATGTTTTTTATCTGGAGGGCAGGCAGAGTGCTGCATTGTAGTTCTGGATTGCCAAACTGGAGGCCTTGTGGGCCAGTAGTCTGACGACAAAAGTCTGAGAACACAAGCTAGGCTTAGGTTTCTGGGTGAGGCCATGGCAGGCACAATCTACAGACCTGAATCGAGATCTCGTGCATCTGAAGTCAGGGCGAGGATCAGACGATCGCTCAGGTTGGAGTTTCTGTCCCTGATGGCCCCTTCATGAATGGGGGGGCATCACGAGTCCATGGGTGTTTTCCCATGATGGGAGTTGTGAGAAGCTCCAAACTGCAGAGAGTCTTCGGCAGGACAATTGAGACCTGTTGTTTGGCTCCAGGCCAATGATTCTGAGCAGGGTTCTAAGGATGAATGGCTGGGTAGCCCACCTCGCATTCCAATTGTCTCCTAGCAACAAGACAGTTTAGATCTCCTGTATCTGTGGGGAGCTACCGAGGATGCTGAGTTGAAATGCACACCCCTGGGGATGGGTCCGAATGTGCTTTTGTGTCTATGGAGACCTTGGAATGAAGCGGTGGCACTGGGGCCCTAAAGGGTTCTCTTAAACAGAGGCTTTGACACAGCTCCAACGTGGAAGTTTCCCATGTGTAGATGAGATGTTTTCTGATGGGTGAAACAAGAAACTGCTATATGCTGCTTTTGAAATCCAGGCATCTGAGGAGAGATGCCTGGAAACAAAAGCAATGGATCTGATTAGTGCCTAGGGGCCTGTTCTTTCCTTTTTACCTCTGAGGACATCTGTCTATGGGTCTGAGTGTAGGCAGGGGCTCATTTGGGCTCAGATTGACCCTGTTTTTCCTGGGATGCTAACACTATTGAGATATATCAGGGACTTTGGAGGTTTATCCTATTAGAAGGGTTGTGGCCATTGGAATGGGCACACACAATTCCCTTGGAGAGGGCAAGTACAGTCCTCAGGTTTGGCTCCAGGGGCCTGAGCCTGTAGGTTGTGTCGTCAAGCCCCTTTTGGACAGTTGTCTGAAAACACAAACTCGGCTTATGTTTCAGGTCATAGGTATGGCAGGACTGATCTACAGACCATGAGGAGAACTTTTCGGGATTTGAAAGAAGGGCGAGTGTGAGGCTCCTGCTCAAGTTTTTGTCTCGGGATATCGTGTCACTCATGGTCGTGGAATTTCTGGGTGACTTCATGAAAAATGGACGAGTCTTACTCTCTGGTGGTTTGGCCCCGTCCAAAGAGTTTGGGTTCATTCTGTGGGCTGGAAGAAGTCCGTTTTATTTTGTTGTTGTTGTTGTTGTTGTTGTTGTTTTCTTTTTTAACCTCATGTGTCCCACCAAATGAGGGATTTCAGAGTAGAGCGTTAGGAGGTGCGACTGGACAATCAGAAATCTGGTTAAAAATTGGGGCCTAGGGACATGTCAAGCCCATTATGACATCTAACGGTCCAGCCACTGAGAGGACTTACTAGAGGACAGGACTCATGCTGCGGGTCACAATGCGTGTGTATGCCCTCGTCGCACTCAAGAATGGGCGGGGCCTCAGTGTTTTTCCTACATGATCGTTGGACAACGTGCCAACCACAAGGGTTCTTGCCATGGGTAAGGAGGAGTTCTGATTTCTGCATCAGACTCACCCCTGGGCAGTGATTGGAGATAAGGTCTCGGTTCTGAAGCCTGAAAACTGAGGTAGGGAAGAGATGATGACCTAAGGCCATGGCGGGTTTTATGTGCTCAGTGTGCGGTCAGCTTTCTGGGTGTTGGTCAGGAGGTCCTGGCTCAGGTTGTGCTCGACAGTGCATTAGTGCCCAGGTTAGACTATATAATATGGGTAAGGTCGAGTGCTGTGTAGGTTTATCCTCATTTAAGTTGCCTGGGCACCTCATGAGGCAATAATTTTTTTTTTTTCTAGAGGGCAGGCAGAGTGCTGCATTGTGGGTCCGGAATTGCCAAATTTTAGGACTTCGGGGCCAGGAGTTTGAGGACGGAATTGTGAGAAGACAAGCTAGACTTGGGTTTCAGGGCGAGGGCACGACAGGTACCCCCTGCAGATCTGAACCAATATCTCATGCTTCTGAAGTCAGGGCGAGGATCATATGTTGGCTTAGGTTGGAGTTCCTGTGCATGACGGCCGCTTTATGAAGGGAGCGGTATCTCGGGGCCATTGAGGTTTTCCCACGTTGGGAGTTGTGGGATGCCCCCTTCAAGGATTCCTTCTGCGGGACATTTGAGACCTGTTGGACAGCTCCAGGACATCCCATATGGAATGACTCCAGAGCACCGTTCGCGGATGGATGCCTGGGAAGCCCGCCTCGCATTCCAATTGTCTCCTAGCAACAAGACAGTTTAGATCTGATGGCTCTGCCGGAGCAACCGGGGTGGCTGAGTTGAAATGGACTTTCCTGAGGATGGGTCCTAATGTGTTTTTGTGTCCATGAGGGCCTTGGAATGGGGCGGTGGCACCGGGAACCTGAAGTAATCTCCTAAGCTATGGACATGGCTCCCATGCACAGGTTTCCTTGTGGAGACGAATTGAGTTCTGATGGGTGCCTCAGGAAAACCCCTATGCTCGTATTGGAATCAGGCTTTTGAGGACACATGCCTGTAACCCATAGCAATGGATCCTATTATGGCCTAGGGTCCTGTCTGGTTCAATCTTCTTCTCTGGGGACATCCATCTATGATATGAGTGGAGGTCGATTATCAGCTGGTGTCAGAGAGCCCTTGTTTGTTCCGGGCGACCTACACTATTGGGATGGCCTCAGGGACTTTGGAAGTTTCTCCTAATTTGTACGATTTTGGATCATGGAATGGGCAGAATTCCCATGGATTGGTAGGCACAGTCCTAATGTGTGGCTCCAGGCGCCCAGCCTGGAGGCTGTGTGGCCCAAGAATTTGAGGACAGAAGTCTGAAAACACAAACTCAGCTTAGTTTTGGGGACGTAGGTTTGGCAGGCCCGATCGACAAACCATGAGAAGAACTCTTCTGGATACGAAGAAAGTGCGAGTCTGAGGTGCTTGCTCAGGCTTTTGTCTCTGGATTTTGTATCAGCGATGGCCTTGGAATGTCGGGGAGGCCTCATGGGCCATGGACGAATCTTCCTCTCTGAGGATTTGGCCCGATTCCCAATTGATTTTCGTCAATCTGTGGGATGGGAGGACTCATTTCAGTTTTGTTACCTCAGGTGTCCCACCAAAAGAGGAATTCCAAAGCCAAGCCGTGGGGAAGACTGAAGGGACAATCCAAACTATGGTTAAAAATTGGGGCCTAGGGGCATGGCAAGCCCAATATGCTATCTCTTCATCCAGCCACGGAGTGGCCTTACTTGAGGACTGGGCTCAGCCTGAGCATCACAATGTGTGTTTGTGACCAATGTAGCCCGTGACCATGGGTGGGGCCTCATGGGCCACTCTGGTTTCAACTACACTGAACGTTGGACAACATGCCAACTACAAGGTTGATCTTCGCCTTGACTTCAGATGCACGAGATCTTGATTCAGCTCTTCAGAGTGTACCTGCTGTGCCCTCACCAGTTTGGTTCCCATACTGTGCAACTTTCAGTGTAGGAGAAACCAGCATGGTACATTAGGCCACCCCCTGACTGGAGGGGCTCCTTGGGCACAAAACCACATTGTGAAACTCAGTGTGAGACCTATCCTCAAGGAAGGCCTCTCAGTGTCTGGACCAAGAGCCCACATAAGGGGCTTGCCATGTTCTTAGGTCCCAATGTTAACCAGAGGTCTGGATGTCCAGTTGCCCCCACCCACGACTCTGCTCTGGAATCCCTCTTTTGGTGGTCCACCTGAGTTAAAAAAAAAACAAAACAAAACAAAAAAAATAAACAAAAAAAACAGAAAGGCCTCCTCCCTTCCCACAGAATGACCCCAAACTCTTGGTATCGGGTCAAATCCCCAGAAAGGGAGCCTCATCGATGGCCCATGAGGACACCCCGACATTCCATGGCAATCGGTGACACATTTCCAGAAAAAAAAAAAAAAAAAAAGCATGAGCAAGCACCTCACATTCGCCCTTTGTTCATATCCCGAAGAGGTCTCCTCACGGTCTATAGATAGGGCCGGCCATACCTACATCCCCCAACCTAAGTGGAGTTTGTGTTTTCAGACTTCTGTCCCCACAGGCCTGGACCACAAACGCTCCAAACTTGGGTCCCTGGAGCGACACCTCAGGACTGTGCTTCCCTTTCAAGGGAATTCTTCCCATTCCATTGGCCACAACCTTGAAAATTAGGAAAAACCTCCAAAGTCACCGAGGCTATCCCAATAGTGTAGGCCGCCCAGGACAAACAGGGGTGATCTCAAACCAGCTGAGCAACTACCTCCACTCAGACAACAGATGTCCCCAGAGAAGAATATGGAACCGGACAGGCCCCAAGGCCCTAATCAGATCCAATGCTTTGGTTTCCAGGCATCTGTCCTCAGAGGCCTCGTTTCCAATACCAGCATATGGTGGTTTCCTGAGGCACCAATAAAAACAAATCTCGTCTCCCCATGGAAAACTTGCTCATTGGAGCTTTGTCATAACCTCTGGTTAGGAGAATCCTTCAGGGCCCTGGTGCCACTGCCCCATACCAAGGTCTCCATGGACTCAAACCAACATTAAGACCATCCTCAGGAAAGTCCATTTCAACTCAGCCCCCTCTGTTGCTAACCCAAGCCGGCAGATCAAACGTTTCTTGTTGCTAGGAGACAATTGGAATGTGAACTGGCTTCCCAGGCATCCATACTTAGAACCCTGTTCTGGAAAAATACCTTATAAGACGTCCTGGAGCCATCCAACAAATCTTAATTGTCCCACAGAAGGAATCCTTGCGGTTTGGAGCATCTCACAACTCCAATAGTGGGAAAACCCCCATGGCCTCATAATGCCCCCCCTTCCTGAAGGGGCCAACATGGACAGAAACTCAAACCTGAGTCAAAGTCTGAACCTCGACCTGAATTCAGACGCATGAGATCTCAATTCAGCTCTGCAGAGTGTGCCTGCCATGTCCTTGCCCCGAAACCTAAGCCTAGCTTGTGTTCTCAGACTTCCGTCCTCACTCTCCTGGCCCACAAGCCCTCCAGTTTGGGAATTCCGAAGCCACAATGCAGCACTCTGCCTGCCCTCCAGAAGAAAAACTTTGCCCTATGCTGCTAATAAGAAACCCCAAATGATTTTCTAATGCATGCCACTCGATTGTAAAGCAATTATACAGCCCACCCTGTATACTAAAGCCCTGTCTGGCACAGCCTGAGACAAGACATCCCAAACGACACCCAGACAGCTGGCCCCAACCTGGACACATAGGACCCGCTATGGCTGTAGGTCGTCATCTCTTCCCAACCTCGATTTCAGGCTTCAGAACCTAGACCTTATCTCCAATCACTGCCCAGGGGTGAACGTGATGCAGAAATTAGAATTCCTCCTTCCCCATGGCCAGAAACCTTGTGGTTGGCATGTTGTCCAACGTTCAATGTGGGAAAACCTGCATTGTCCGAAAGGCCACGCCAGTGCTTGTGGGCCGCCTAGGGCACAGACATGCATTGTGACCTGCAGCGTGAGTCCCGTATTAAAGTAACGCCTCTCAGTGGCCGGACCAAGATCCTGCATATGGGGCTTGTCATATCCATAGGCCCCCAGGCTTAACCAGAGGGCGAGTATTGCAGTTGTCAGTACCCACTGCTATGCTCTAGAATCCCTCTACTGGGGGGACACATGAAGCAGAAAACAGGACACTTCCCTTCCCACAGAATGACCCCAAACTCTTGGGGGCTGGACAAACTACCAGAGAGGGAGACTTCTACGACCCATGAGGCAACTCCTACATTAAACGGCCATTGTGGACAAAACATCCAGAGACAAAAGCCTGAGCGACTGCCTCCCTCTCACCCTTCTTTCATATCCAGAGGAGCTCCCCTCATGGACTGTAGATAAGGCCTGCCGTAACCTCGGCCCCAAACCTGAGCTGAGTTAGGGTTTTTTGGATGTCTGTCTGCACAGCCATGGCCCACACAGCCTCCAGGCTGGGGTCTCTGGAGCCACACCACAGAACTGTGCCTGCTCTCTCCTAAGAAACTGCACATTCCATTGGCCACAACTCTACAAAATAGTAGAAACCTCAAGTTCCCCAAGGACATCCCAATACCGCAAGCCGCACTGGACAAATAGGGGCATTATGACACAAGCTGAGCAACTACTACCTCCATGCAGACACACAGACAGATATCCGCAGAGACAGAAGATTGAACCAGATAGGCCCCTAGGCCCTATTATGAACTCTTGCTTTGGTGTCCAGGTATCACTCCTCAGAGGCCTGGGTTCGAAGACCAGCATACGGGGCTTTCTTGAGGCACCAGACAAAAGACCTATCATCTCCACATGGGAAGCTTCCTTGTTGGAGTTGTGTCAAGCCCTTCGGGTTGGAGAATCCTGCAGAGTCCCTTAGCTACTGCCACATTCCAAGGTCTCCATGGCCACCAACCCACATTATGACTCATCCTCGGCGAGTCCATTTAAACTCAGGCTTCTGGGTAGCTCACCCAAGAGCCCGCAGATTGAGCGTGCCTTGTCTCCACCAGGAAATGGGAGGGTGAGTTGGGGTTTCTCGGCATCCATGCTTAGGGCCCTGCTCTCGAATCTTTCTGTATGAGGCATCCTGGAACCATCCAATAGTACTCGACTGTCCTGAAGAAGGAAACTTTGAAGTATGGAGCAGCTCACAACTCCCAGCGTAGGGAAACCTCCCTGGACTCATGACGCCCCCACCCCCTTCAGGAAGGGGCCGTCATGGACACAAACTCCAGCTTGAGGCAACATCTGATAATCGCCCTGACCTCACCTGCAGGAGATCTCGATTAACCCTCTGCAGAGTGGGCCTGCCATGCTCTTGGCCCCAAAACTTGTGCTAGCTTGTGTTTTCAGACTTCCTTCCTCACAATCCTGGCCACACCCTTCCAGTTTGGCAATTCTGGAGACACAATGCAGCACTCTGCCTGCCCTCCAGAAGAAAAATGTTGCCCTATAGGGCTAACCAGAAACGCCAAATGAGTAACAACCTGCATGCCACTCGACCATACCCCAATTATACAGTCTAGCCTGTGCACTAAAGCCCTGTCTGACACAGCCTGAGGGCAGACCTCCAGTCCAACACCCAGACAGCTGGCAGTACACAGAGCATATCACACCCACAATGGCTTTAGGCCATCATCTCTACCCAACCTCAGTTTTTACCCTCAGAACCTAGACCTTATCTCCACTCACTGCTCAGGAGTGAACGTGATGCAAGAATCAGAAATTCTCCTTCGCCTTGGCAAGAAACCTAGTGGTTGGCATGTTGTCCAATGTTCATTGTAGGAGAAAGCAGCATGGACTATGAGACCCCACCTATCCCTGAGGGCCACAATGTGCACAAACACACATTGTGACCCTCAGCGTGAGCCCTATCCTCATGTAAAGCCTCTTAGTGACTGGAACAACAGCCCCCATATGGGGCTTGCCAAGCCCCTAGTCCCCCAATCTCAACCAGAGTTCGAGATGTCTAGTCACCCCTACTCA
Source organism: Mustela nivalis (assembly GCF_964662115.1). Classification (NCBI taxonomy): domain Eukaryota; kingdom Metazoa; phylum Chordata; class Mammalia; order Carnivora; family Mustelidae; genus Mustela; species Mustela nivalis. The sequence continues at coordinate 396,361 of NW_028136258.1, read as the reverse complement.
GGGCTCTACTCGGGAATCCCTCTTTGGTGGAACACTTGAGGTAAAAAAAAAAAATACAGAAAGGACTCTTCCCATCCACAGAATGATCCCAACCACTTGGGATCAGGCCAAATCACCAGAGAAAGAATTGTCCATGGCCCTTGAGGACACCCCGACATTCCACGGCCACCATTGACACAAAATCCAGAGACAAAACCCTGAGCAAGCGCCACATACTCGCCCTTTGTTCATAGCCCGGAAAATTCTCACGGTCTGCAGATCGAGCCTTCATACATACATCCCCAAACCTAAGCTGAGTTTGTGTTTTCAGACTTCTGTCCCCACAGGCCTGGACCACACACGCTCCACACTTGGGTCCCTGGAGCCACACCTCAGGACTGTGCTTCCCTTTCAAGGGAATTCTTCCCATTCCATTGGCCACAACTTTGCAAATTAGGAAAAACCTCCAAAGTCACCGAGGCCATCCCAATAGTGTAGGCCGCCCAGGACAAACAGGGGTGATCTCAAACCAGCTGAGCAACTACCTCCACTCAGACAACAGATGTCCCCAGAGAAGAATATTGAACCGGACAGGCCCCTAGGCCCTAATCAGATCCATTGCTTTGGTTTCCAGGCATCTGTCCTCAGAGGCCTCGTTTCCAATACCAGCATATGGTGGTTTCCTGAGGCACCAATAAGAACAAATCTCGTCTCCCCATGGAAAACTTGCTCATTGGAGCTTTGTCATAACCTCTGGTTAGGAGAATCCTTCAGGGCCCTGGTGCCACTGCCCCATACCAAGGTCTCCATGGACTCAAACCAACATTAAGACCATCCTCAGGAAAGTCCATTTCAACTCAGCCCCCTCTGTTGCTACCCCAAGCCAGCAGATCAAACGTTTCTTGTTGCTAGGAGACAATTGGAATGTGAGGCTGGCTGCCCAGGCATCCATACTTAGAACCCTGTTCTGGAAAAATACCTTATAAGACGTCCTGGAGCCATCCAACAAATCTTAATTGTCCCACAGAAGGAATCCTTGCGGTTTGGAGCATCTCACAACTCCAATAGTGGGAAAACCCCCATGGCCTCATAATGCCCCCCCTTCCTGAAGGGGCCCACATGGACAGAAACTCAAACCTGAGCCAAAGTCTGAACCTCGACCTGACTTAAGACGCATGAGATCTCAATTCAGCTCTGCAGAGTGTGCCTGCCATGTCCTTTCCCCGAAACCCAAGCCTAGCTTGTGTTCTCAGACTTCCGTCCTCACTCTCCTGGCCCACAAGCCCTCCAGTTTGGGAATTCCGAAGCCACAATGCAGCACTCTGCCTGCCCTCCAGAAGAAAAACTTTGCCCTATGCTGCTAATAAGAAACCCCAAATGATTTTCTAATTCATGCCACTCGATTGTAAAGCAATTATACAGCCCACCCTGTATACTAATGCCCTGTCTGGCACAGCCTGAGACACGACATCCCAAACGACACCCAGACAGCTGGCCCCAACCTGGACACATAGGACCCGCTATGGCTGTAGGTCGTCATCTCTTCCCAACCTCGGTTTTCAGGCTTCAGAAACTAGACCTTATCTCCAATCACTGCCCAGGGGTGAACGTGATGCAGAAATTAGAATTCCTCCTTCCCCATGGCCAGAAACCTTGTGGTTGGCATGTTGTCCAACGTTCAATGTGGGAAAACCTGCATTGTCCGAAAGGCCACGCCAGTGCTTGAGGGCCGCCTAGGGCACAGACATGCATTGTGACCTGCAGCGTGAGTCCCGTATTAAAGTAACGCCTCTCAGTGGCTGGACAGAGATCCTGCATATGGGGCTTGTCATATCCATAGGCCCCCAGGCTTAACCAGAGGGCGAGTATTCCAGTTGTAGTACCCACTGCTATGCTCTAGAATCCCTCTACTGGGGGGACACATGAAGCAGAAAACAGGACACTTCCCTTCCCACAGAATGACCCCAAACTCTTGGGAGCTGGACAAACTACCAGAGAGGGAGACTTCTACGACCCATGAGGCAACTCCTACATTAAACGGCCATTGTGGACAAAACATCCAGAGACAAAAGCCTGAGCGACTGCCTCCCTCTCACCCTTCCTTCATATCCAGAGGAGCTCCCCTCATGGACTGTAGATCAGGCCTGCCGTAACCTCGGCCCCAAACCTGAGCTGAGTTAGGGTTTTTGGATGTCTGTCTGCACAGCCATGGCCCACACAGCCTCCAGGCTGGGGTCTCTGGAGCCACACCACAGAACTGTGCCTGCTCTCTCCTAAGAAACTGCACATTCCATTGGCCACAACTTTACAAAATAGTAGAAACCTCAAGGTCCCCAAGGACATCCCACTACCGCAAGCCGCACTGGACAAATAGGGGCATTATGACACAAGCTGAGCAACTACTACCTCCATGCAGACACACAGACAGATATCCGCAGAGACAGAAGATTGAACCAGACAGGCCCCTAGGCCCTATTATGAACTCTTGCTTTGGTGTCCAGGTATCACTCCTCAGAGGCCTGGGTTCGAAGACCAGCATACGGGGCTTTCCTGAGGCACCAGACAGAAGACCTCTCATCTCCACATGGGAAGCTTCCTTGTTGGAGTTGTGTCAAGCCCTTCGGGTTGGAGAATCCTGCAGAGTCCCTTAGCTACTGCCACATTCCAAGGTCTCCATGGCCACCAACCCACATTATGACTCATCCTCGGCAGAGTCCATTTAAACTCAGGCTTCTGGGTAGCTCACCCAAGAGCCCGCAGATTGAGCGTGCCTTGTCTCCACCAGGCAATGGGAAGGTGAGTTGGCGTTTCTCGGCATCCATGCGTAGGGCCCTGCTCTCGAGTCTTTCTGTATGGGGCATCCTGGAACCATCCAATAGTACTCGACTGTCCTGAAGAAGGAAACTTTGAAGTTTGGAGCAGCTCACAACTCCCAGCGTAGGGAAACCTCCCTGGACTCATGACGCCCCCACCCCCTTCAGGAAGGGGCCGTCATGGACACAAACTCCAGCTTGAGGCAACATCTGATAATCGCCCGGACCTCACGTGCAGGAGATCTCGATTCAGCCTCTGCAGAGTGGGCCTGCCATGCTCTTGGCGCCAAAACTTGTGCTAGCTTGTGTTTTCAGACTTCCTTCCTCACAATCCTGGCCACACCCCTCCAGTTTGGCAATTCTGTAGACACAATGCAGCACTCTGCCTGCCCTCCAGAAGAAAAATGTTGCCCTATAGGGCTAACCAGAAACGCCAAATGAGTAACAACCTGCATGCCACTCGACCATACCCCAATTATACAGTCTAGCCTGTGCACTAAAGCCCTGTCTGACACAGCCTGAGGGCAGACCTCCAGTCCAACACCCAGACAGCTGGCCATACACAGAGCATATCACACCCACAATGGCTTTAGGCCATCATCTCTACCCAACTTCAGTTTTCACCTTCAGAACCTAGACCTTAACACCACTCACTGCTCATGAGTGAACGTGATGCAAGAATCAGAACTTCTCCTTCGCCTTGGCAAGAAACCTAGTGGTTGGCATGTTGTCCAATGTTCATTGTAGGAGAAAGCAGCATGGACTATGAGGCCCCACCTATCCCTGAGGGCCACAATGTGCACAAACATACATTGTGACCCTCAGCGTGAGCCCTATCCTCATGTAAAGCCTCTTAGTGACTGGAACAACAGCCCCCATATGGGGCTTGCCAAGCCCCTAGTCCCCCAATCTCAACCAGAGTTCGAGATGTCTAGTCACCCCTACTCAGGGCTCTACTCGGGAATCCCTCTTTGGTGGGACACTTGAGGTAAAAAAAAAAAATACAGAAAGGACTCTTCCCATCCACAGAATGATCCCAACCACTTGGGATCAGGCCAAATCACCAGAGAAAGAATTGTCCATGGCCCTTGAGGACACCCCGACATTCCACGGCCACCATTGACACAAAATCCAGAGACAAAACCCTGAGCAAGCGCCACATACTCGCCCTTTGTTCATAGCCCGGAAAATTCTCACGGTCTGTAGATCGAGCCTTCATACATACATCCCCTAACCTAAGCTGAGTTTGTGTTTTCAGACTTCTGTCCCCACAGGCCTGGACCACACACGCTCCACACTTGGGTCCCTGGAGCCACACCTCAGGACTGTGCTTCCCTTTCAAGGGAATTCTTCCCATTCCATTGGCCACAACCTTGCAAATTAGGAAAAACCTCCAAAGTCACCGAGGCCATCCCAATAGTGTAGGCCGCCCAGGACAAACAGGGGTGATCTCAAACCAGCTGAGCAACTACCTCCACTCAGACAACAGATGTCCCCAGAGAAGAATATTGAACCGGACAGGCCCCTAGGCCCTAATCAGATCCATTGCTTTGGTTTCCAGGCATCTGTCCTCAGAGGCCTCGTTTCCAATACCAGCATATGGTGGTTTCCTGAGGCACCAATAAGAACAAATCTCGTCTCCCCATGGAAAACTTGCTCATTGGAGCTTTGTCATAACCTCTGGTTAGGAGAATCCTTCAGGGCCCTGGTGCCACTGCCCCATACAAAGGTCTCCATGGACTCAAACCAACATTAAGACCATCCTCAGGAAAGTCCATTTCAACTCAGCCCCCTCTGTTGCTACCCCAAGCCAGCAGATCAAACGTTTCTTGTTGCTAGGAGACAATTGGAATGTGAGGCTGGCTGCCCAGGCATCCATACTTAGAACCCTGTTCTGGAAAAATACCTTATAAGACGTCCTGGAGCCATCCAACAAATCTTAATTGTCCCACAGAAGGAATCCTTGCGGTTTGGAGCATCTCACAACTCCAATAGTGGGAAAACCCCCATGGCCTCATAATGCCCCCCCCTTCCTGAAGAGCCGAACATGGACAGAAACTCAAACCTGAGCCAAAGTCTGAACCTCGACCTGACTTCAGACGCATGAGATCTCAATTCAGCTCTGCAGAGTGTGCCTGCCATGTCCTTTCCCCGAAACCTAAGCCTAGCTTGTGTTCTCAGACTTTCGTCCTCACTCTCCTGGCCCACAAGCCCTCCAGTTTGGGAATTCCGAAGCCACAATGCAGCACTCTGCCTGCCCTCCAGAAGAAAAACTTTGCCCTATGCTGCTAATAAGAAACCCCAAATGATTTTCTAATGCATGCCACTCTATTGTAAAGCAATTATACAGCCCACCCTGTATTCTAATGCCCTGTCTGGCACAGCCTGAGACAAGACATCCCAAACGACACCCAGACAGCTGGCCCCAACCTGGACACATAGGACCCGCTATGGCTGTAGGTCGTCATTCTTCCCAACCTCGGTTTTCAGGCTTCAGAACCTAGACCTTATCTCCAATCACTGCCCAGGGGTGAACGTGATGCAGAAATTAGAATTCCTCCTTCCCCATGGCCAGAAACCTTGTGGTTGGCATGTTGTCCAATGTTCAATGTGGGAAAACCTGCATTGTCCGAAAGGCCACGCCAGTGCTTGAGGGCCGCCTAGGGCACAGACCTGCTGCATGAGTCCCGTATTAAAGTAACGCCTCTCAGTGCCTGGACCAAGATCCTGCATATGGGGCTTGTCATATCCATAGGCCCCCAGGCTTAACCAGAGGGCGAGTATTCCAGTTGTCAGTACCCACTGCTATGCTCTAGAATCCCTCTACTGGGGGGACACATGAAGCAGAAAACAGGACACTTCCCTTCCCACAGAATGACCCCAAACTCTTGGGGGCTGGACAAACTACCAGAGAGGGAGACTTCTACGACCCATGAGGCAACTCCTACATTAAACGGCCATTGTGGACAAAACATCCAGAGACAAAAGCCTGAGCGACTGCCTCCCTCTCACCCTTATTTCATATCCAGAGGAGCTCCCCTCATGGACTGTAGATCAGGCCTGCCGTAACTTCGACCCCAAACCTGAGCTGAGTTAGGGTTTTTGGATGTCTGTTTGCACAGCCATGGCCCACACAGCCTCCAGGCTGGGGTCTCTGGAGCCACACCACAGAACTGTGCCTGCTCTCTCCTAAGAAACTGCACATTCCATTGGCCACAACTCTACAAAATAGTAGAAACCTCAAGGTCCCCAAGGACATCCCACTACCGCAAGCCGCACTGGACAAATAGGGGCATTATGACACAAGCTGAGCAACTACTACCTCCATGCAGACACACAGACAGATATCCGCAGAGACAGAAGATTGAACCAGACAGGCCCCTAGGCCCTATTATGAACTCTTGCTTTGGTGTCCAGGTATCACTCCTCAGAGGCCTGGGTTCGAAGACCAGCATACGGGGCTTTCCTGAGGCACCAGACAGAAGACCTCTCATCTCCACATGGGAAGCTTCTTTGTTGAAGTTGTGTCAAGCCCTTCGGGTTGGAGAATCCTGCAGAGTCCCTTAGCTACTGCCACATTCCAAGGTCTCCATGGCCAACAACCCACATTATGACTCATCCTCGGCAGAGTCCATTTAAACTCAGGCTTCTGGGTAGCTCACCCAAGAGCCCGCAGATTGAGCGTGCCTTGTCTCCACCAGGCAATGGGAAGGTGAGTTGGCGTTTCTCGGCATCCATGCGTAGGGCCCTGCTCTCGAGTCTTTCTGTATGGGGCATCCTGGAACCATCCAATAGTACTCGACTGTCCTGAAGAAGGAAACTTTGAAGTTTGGAGCAGCTCACAACTCCCAGCGTAGGGAAACCTCCCTGGACTCATGACGCCCCCACCCCCTTCAGGAAGGGGCCGTCATGGACACAAACTCCAGCTTGAGGCAACATCTGATAATCGCCCGGACCTCACGTGCAGGAGATCTCGATTCAGCCTCTGCAGAGTGGGCCTGCCATGCTCTTGGCCCCAAAACTTGTGCTAGCTTGTGTTTTCAGACTTCCTTCCTCACAATCCTGGCCACACCCCTCCAGTTTGGCAATTCTGGAGACACAATGCAGCACTCTGCCTGCCCTCCAGAAGAAAAATGTTGCCCTATAGGGCTAACCAGAAACGCCAAATGAGTAACAACCTGCATGCCACTCGACCATACCCCAATTATACAGTCTAGCCTGTGCACTAAAGCCCTGTCTGACACAGCCTGAGGGCAGACCTCCAGTCCAACACCCAGACAGCTGGCCATACACAGAGCATATAACACCCACAATGGCTTTAGGCCATCATCTCTACCCAACCTCAGTTTTCACCTTCAGAACCTAGACCTTATCTCCACTCACTGCTCAGGAGTGAACGTGATGCAAGAATCAGAACTTCTCCTTCGCCTTGGCAAGAAACCTAGTGGTTGGCATGTTGTCCAATGTTCACTGTAGGAGAAAGCAGCATGGACTATGAGGCCCACCTATCCCTGAGGGCCACAATGTGCACAAACACACATTGAGACCCTCAGCGTGAGCCCTATCCTCATGTAAAGCCTCTTAGTGACTGGAACAACAGCCCCCATATGGGGCTTGCCAAGCCCCTAGTCCCCCAATCTCAACCAGAGTTCGAGATGTCTAGTCACCCCTACTCAGGGCTCTACTCGGGAATCCCTCTTTGGTGGAACACTTGAGGTAAAAAAAAAAAATACAGAAAGGACTCTTCCCATCCACAGAATGATCCCAACCACTTGGGATCAGGCCAAATCACCAGAGAAAGAATTGTCCATGGCCCTTGAGGACACCCCGACATTCCACGGCCACCATTGACACAAAATCCAGAGACAAAACCCTGAGCAAGCGCCACATACTCGCCCTTTGTTCATAGCCCGGAAAATTCTCACGGTCTGTAGATCGAGCCTTCATACATACATCCCCTAACCTAAGCTGAGTTTGTGTTTTCAGACTTCTGTCCCCACAGGCCTGGACCACACACGCTCCACACTTGGGTCCCTGGAGCCACACCTCAGGACTGTGCTTCCCTTTCAAGGGAATTCTTCCCATTCCATTGGCCACAACCTTGCAAATTAGGAAAAACCTCCAAAGTCACTGAGGCCATCCCAATAGTGTAGGCCGCCCAGGACAAACAGGGGTGATCTCAAACCAGCTGAGCAACTACCTCCACTCAGACAACAGATGTCCCCAGAGAAGAATATTGAACCGGACAGGCCCCTAGGCCCTAATCAGATCCATTGCTTTGGTTTCCAGGCATCTGTCCTCAGAGGCCTCGTTTCCAATACCAGCATATGGTGGTTTCCTGAGGCACCAATAAGAACAAATCTCGTCTCCCCATGGAAAACTTGCTCATTGGAGCTTTGTCATAACCTCTGGTTAGGAGAATCCTTCAGGGCCCTGGTGCCACTGCCCCATACCAAGGTCTCCATGGACTCAAACCAACATTAAGACCATCCTCAGGAAAGTCCATTTCAACTCAGCCCCCTCTGTTGCTACCCCAAGCCAGCAGATCAAACGTTTCTTGTTGCTAGGAGACAATTGGAATGTGAGGCTGGCTGCCCAGGCATCCATACTTAGAACCCTGTTCTGGAAAAATACCTTATAAGACGTCCTGGAGCCATCCAACAAATCTTAATTGTCCCACAGAAGGAATCCTTGCGGTTTGGAGCATCTCACAACTCCAATAGTGGGAAAACCCCCATGGCCTCATAATGCCCCCCCCTTCCTGAAGGGCTGAACATGGACAGAAACTCAAACCTGAGTCAAAGTCTGAACCTCGACCTGACTTCAGACGCATGAGATCTCAATTCAGCTCTGCAGAGTGTGCCTGCCATGTCCTTGCCCCGAAACCTAAGCCTAGCTTGTGTTCTCAGACTTCTGTCCTCACTCTCCTGGCCCACAAGCCCTCCAGTTTGGGAATTCCGAAGCCACAATGCAGAGCTCTGCCTGCCCTCCAGAAGAAAAACTTTGCCCTATGCTGCTAATAAGAAACCCCAAATGATTTTCTAATGCATGCCACTCGATTGTAAAGCAATTATACAGCCCACCCTGTATACTAATGCCCTGTCTGGCACAGCCTGGGTCAAGACATCCCAAACGACACCCAGACAGCTGGCCCCAACTGGACACATAGGACCCGCTACGGCTGTAGGTCGTCATACTTCCCAACCTCGGTTTTCAGGCTTCAGAACCTAGACCTTATCTCCAATCACTGCCCAGGGGTGAACGTGATGCAGAAATTAGAATTCCTCCTTCCCCATGGCCAGAAACCTTGTGGTTGGCATGTTGTCCAACGTTCAATGTGGGAAAACCTGCATTGTCAGAAAGGCCACGCCAGTGCTTGAGGGCCGCCTAGGGCACAGACATGCATTGTGACCTGCAGCGTGAGTCCCGTATTAAAGTAACGCCTCTCAGTGGCTGGACCAAGATCCTGCATATGGGGCTTGTCATATCCATAGGCCCCCAGGCTTAACCAGAGGGCGAGTATTGCAGTTGTCAGTACCCACTGCTATGCTCTAGAATCCCTCTACTGGGGGGACACATGAAGCAGAAAACAGGACACTTCCCTTCCCACAGAATGACCCCAAACTCTTGGGGGCTGGACAAACTACCAGAGAGGGAGACTTCTACGACCCATGAGGCAACTCCTACATTAAACGGCCATTGTGGACAAAACATCCAGAGACAAAAGCCTGAGCGACTGCCTCCCTCTCACCCTTCTTTCATATCCAGAGGAGCTCCCCTCATGGACTGTAGATCAGGCCTGCCGTAACCTCGGCCCCAAACCTGAGCTGAGTTAGGGTTTTTTGGATGTCTGTCTGCACAGCCATGGCCCACACAGCCTCCAGGCTGGGGTCTCTGGAGCCACACCACAGAACTGTGCCTGCTCTCTCCTAAGAAACTGCACATTCCATTGGCCACAACTCTACAAAATAGTAGAAACCTCAAGGTCCCCAAGGACATCCCACTACCGCAAGCCGCACTGGACAAATAGGGGCATTATGACACAAGCTGAGCAACTACTACCTCCATGCAGACACACAGACAGATATCCGCAGAGACAGAAGATTGAACCAGATAGGCCCCTAGGCCCTATTATGAACTCTTGCTTTGGTGTCCAGGTATCACTCCTCAGAGGCCTGGGTTCGAAGACCAGCATACGGGGCTTTCTTGAGGCACCAGACAAAAGACCTATCATCTCCACATGGGAAGCTTCCTTGTTGGAGTTGTGTCAAGCCCTTCGGGTTGGAGAATCCTGCAGAGTCCCTTAGCTACTGCCACATTCCAAGGTCTCCATGGCCACCAACCCACATTATGACTCATCCTCGGCGAGTCCATTTAAACTCAGGCTTCTGGGTAGCTCACCCAAGAGCCCGCAGATTGAGCGTGCCTTGTCTCCACCAGGAAATGGGAGGGTGAGTTGGGGTTTCTCGGCATCCATGCTTAGGGCCCTGCTCTCGAATCTTTCTGTATGAGGCATCCTGGAACCATCCAATAGTACTCGACTGTCCTGAAGAAGGAAACTTTGAAGTATGGAGCAGCTCACAACTCCCAGCGTAGGGAAACCTCCCTGGACTCATGACGCCCCCACCCCCTTCAGGAAGGGGCCGTCATGGACACAAACTCCAGCTTGAGGCAACATCTGATAATCGCCCTGACCTCACCTGCAGGAGATCTCGATTCAGCCTCTGCAGAGTGGGCCTGCCATGCTCTTGGCCCCAAAACTTGTGCTAGCTTGTGTTTTCAGACTTCCTTCCTCACAATCCTGGCCACACCCTTCCAGTTTGGCAATTCTGGAGACACAATGCAGCACTCTGCCTGCCCTCCAGAAGAAAAATGTTGCCCTATAGGGCTAACCAGAAACGCCAAATGAGTAACAACCTGCATGCCACTCGACCATACCCCAATTATACAGTCTAGCCTGTGCACTAAAGCCCTGTCTGACACAGCCTGAGGGCAGACCTCCAGTCCAACACCCAGACAGCTGGCAGTACACAGAGCATATCACACCCACAATGGCTTTAGGCCATCATCTCTACCCAACCTCAGTTTTTACCCTCAGAACCTAGACCTTATCTCCACTCACTGCTCAGGAGTGAACGTGATGCAAGAATCAGAAATTCTCCTTCGCCTTGGCAAGAAACCTAGTGGTTGGCATGTTGTCCAATGTTCATTGTAGGAGAAAGCAGCATGGACTATGAGACCCCACCTATCCCTGAGGGCCACAATGTGCACAAACACACATTGTGACCCTCAGCGTGAGCCCTATCCTCATGTAAAGCCTCTTAGTGACTGGAACAACAGCCCCCATATGGGGCTTGCCAAGCCCCTAGTCCCCCAATCTCAACCAGAGTTCGAGATGTCTAGTCACCCCTACTCAGGGCTCTACTCGGGAATCCCTCTTTGGTGGAACACTTGAGGTAAAAAAAAAAAATACAGAAAGGACTCTTCCCATCCACAGAATGATCCCAACCACTTGGGATCAGGCCAAATCACCAGAGAAAGAATTGTCCATGGCCCTTGAGGACACCCCGACATTCCACGGCCACCATTGACACAAAATCCAGAGACAAAACCCTGAGCAAGCGCCACATACTCGCCCTTTGTTCATAGCCCGGAAAATTCTCACGGTCTGCAGATCGAGCCTTCATACATACATCCCCAAACCTAAGCTGAGTTTGTGTTTTCAGACTTCTGTCCCCACAGGCCTGGACCACACACGCTCCACACTTGGGTCCCTGGAGCCACACCTCAGGACTGTGCTTCCCTTTCAAGGGAATTCTTCCCATTCCATTGGCCACAACTTTGCAAATTAGGAAAAACCTCCAAAGTCACCGAGGCCATCCCAATAGTGTAGGCCGCCCAGGACAAACAGGGGTGATCTCAAATCAGCTGAGCAACTACCTCCACTCAGACAACAGATGTCCCCAGAGAAGAATATTGAACCGGACAGGCCCCTAGGCCCTAATCAGATCCATTGCTTTGGTTTCCAGGCATCTGTCCTCAGAGGCCTCGTTTCCAATACCAGCATATGGTGGTTTCCTGAGGCACCAATAAGAACAAATCTCGTCTCCCCATGGAAAACTTGCTCATTGGAGCTTTGTCATAACCTCTGGTTAGGAGAATCCTTCAGGGCCCTGGTGCCACTGCCCCATACCAAGGTCTCCATGGACTCAAACCAACATTAAGACCATCCTCAGGAAAGTCCATTTCAACTCAGCCCCCTCTGTTGCTACCCCAAGCCAGCAGATCAAACGTTTCTTGTTGCTAGGAGACAATTGGAATGTGAGGCTGGCTGCCCAGGCATCCATACTTAGAACCCTGTTCTGGAAAAATACCTTATAAGACGTCCTGGAGCCATCCAACAAATCTTAATTGTCCCACAGAAGGAATCCTTGCGGTTTGGAGCATCTCACAACTCCAATAGTGGGAAAACCCCCATGGCCTCATAATGCCCCCCCTTCCTGAAGGGGCCCACATGGACAGAAACTCAAACCTGAGCCAAAGTCTGAACCTCGACCTGACTTAAGACGCATGAGATCTCAATTCAGCTCTGCAGAGTGTGCCTGCCATGTCCTTTCCCCGAAACCCAAGCCTAGCTTGTGTTCTCAGACTTCCGTCCTCACTCTCCTGGCCCACAAGCCCTCCAGTTTGGGAATTCCGAAGCCACAATGCAGCACTCTGCCTGCCCTCCAGAAGAAAAACTTTGCCCTATGCTGCTAATAAGAAACCCCAAATGATTTTCTAATTCATGCCACTCGATTGTAAAGCAATTATACAGCCCACCCTGTATACTAATGCCCTGTCTGGCACAGCCTGAGACACGACATCCCAAACGACACCCAGACAGCTGGCCCCAACCTGGACACATAGGACCCGCTATGGCTGTAGGTCGTCATCTCTTCCCAACCTCGGTTTTCAGGCTTCAGAAACTAGACCTTATCTCCAATCACTGCCCAGGGGTGAACGTGATGCAGAAATTAGAATTCCTCCTTCCCCATGGCCAGAAACCTTGTGGTTGGCATGTTGTCCAACGTTCAATGTGGGAAAACCTGCATTGTCCGAAAGGCCACGCCAGTGCTTGAGGGCCGCCTAGGGCACAGACATGCATTGTGACCTGCAGCGTGAGTCCCGTATTAAAGTAACGCCTCTCAGTGGCTGGACAGAGATCCTGCATATGGGGCTTGTCATATCCATAGGCCCCCAGGCTTAACCAGAGGGCGAGTATTCCAGTTGTAGTACCCACTGCTATGCTCTAGAATCCCTCTACTGGGGGGACACATGAAGCAGAAAACAGGACACTTCCCTTCCCACAGAATGACCCCAAACTCTTGGGAGCTGGACAAACTACCAGAGAGGGAGACTTCTACGACCCATGAGGCAACTCCTACATTAAACGGCCATTGTGGACAAAACATCCAGAGACAAAAGCCTGAGCGACTGCCTCCCTCTCACCCTTCCTTCATATCCAGAGGAGCTCCCCTCATGGACTGTAGATCAGGCCTGCCGTAACCTCGGCCCCAAACCTGAGCTGAGTTAGGGTTTTTGGATGTCTGTCTGCACAGCCATGGCCCACACAGCCTCCAGGCTGGGGTCTCTGGAGCCACACCACAGAACTGTGCCTGCTCTCTCCTAAGAAACTGCACATTCCATTGGCCACAACTTTACAAAATAGTAGAAACCTCAAGGTCCCCAAGGACATCCCACTACCGCAAGCCGCACTGGACAAATAGGGGCATTATGACACAAGCTGAGCAACTACTACCTCCATGCAGACACACAGACAGATATCCGCAGAGACAGAAGATTGAACCAGACAGGCCCCTAGGCCCTATTATGAACTCTTGCTTTGGTGTCCAGGTATCACTCCTCAGAGGCCTGGGTTCGAAGACCAGCATACGGGGCTTTCCTGAGGCACCAGACAGAAGACCTCTCATCTCCACATGGGAAGCTTCCTTGTTGGAGTTGTGTCAAGCCCTTCGGGTTGGAGAATCCTGCAGAGTCCCTTAGCTACTGCCACATTCCAAGGTCTCCATGGCCACCAACCCACATTATGACTCATCCTCGGCAGAGTCCATTTAAACTCAGCCTTCTGGGTAGCTCACCCAAGAGCCCGCAGATTGAGCGTGCCTTGTCTCCACCAGGCAATGGGAAGGTGAGTTGGCGTTTCTCGGCATCCATGCGTAGGGCCCTGCTCTCGAGTCTTTCTGTATGGGGCATCCTGGAACCATCCAATAGTACTCGACTGTCCTGAAGAAGGAAACTTTGAAGTTTGGAGCAGCTCACAACTCCCAGCGTAGGGAAACCTCCCTGGACTCATGACGCCCCCACCCCCTTCAGGAAGGGGCCGTCATGGACACAAACTCCAGCTTGAGGCAACATCTGATAATCGCCCGGACCTCACGTGCAGGAGATCTCGATTCAGCCTCTGCAGAGTGGGCCTGCCATGCTCTTGGCGCCAAAACTTGTGCTAGCTTGTGTTTTCAGACTTCTTCCTCACAATCCTGGCCACACCCCTCCAGTTTGGCAATTCTGGAGACACAATGCAGCACTCTGCCTGCCCTCCAGAAGAAAAATGTTGCCCTATAGGGCTAACCAGAAACGCCAAATGAGTAACAACCTGCATGCCACTCGACCATACCCCAATTATACAGTCTAGCCTGTGCACTAAAGCCCTGTCTGACACAGCCTGAGGGCAGACCTCCAGTCCAACACCCAGACAGCTGGCCATACACAGAGCATATCACACCCACAATGGCTTTAGGCCATCATCTCTACCCAACTTCAGTTTTCACCTTTAGAACCTAGACCTTAACTCCACTCACTGCTCATGAGTGAACGTGATGCAAGAATCAGAACTTCTCCTTCGCCTTGGCAAGAAACCTAGTGGTTGGCATGTTGTCCAATGTTCATTGTAGGAGAAAGCAGCATGGACTATGAGGCCCCACCTTCCCTGAGGGCCACAATGTGCACAAACATACAATGTGACCCTCAGCGTGAGCCCTATCCTCATGTAAAGCCTCTTAGTGACTGGAACAACAGCCCCCATATGGGGCTTGCCAAGCCCCTAGTCCCCCAATCTCAACCAGAGTTCGAGATGTCTAGTCACCCCTACTCAGGGCTCTACTCGGGAATCCCTCTTTGGTGGAACACTTGAGGTAAAAAAAAAAAATACAGAAAGGACTCTTCCCATCCACAGAATGATCCCAACCACTTGGGATCAGGCCAAATCACCAGAGAAAGAATTGTCCATGGCCCTTGAGGACACCCCGACATTCCACGGCCACCATTGACACAAAATCCAGAGACAAAACCCTGAGCAAGCGCCACATACTCGCCCTTTGTTCATAGCCCGGAAAATTCTCACGGTCTGTAGATCGAGCCTTCATACATACATCCCCTAACCTAAGCTGAGTTTGTGTTTTCAGACTTCTGTCCCCACAGGCCTGGACCACACACGCTCCACACTTGGGTCCCTGGAGCCACACCTCAGGACTGTGCTTCCCTTTCAAGGGAATTCTTCCCATTCCATTGGCCACAACCTTGCAAATTAGGAAAAACCTCCAAAGTCACCGAGGCCATCCCAATAGTGTAGGCCGCCCAGGACAAACAGGGGTGATCTCAAACCAGCTGAGCAACTACCTCCACTCAGACAACAGATGTCCCCAGAGAAGAATATTGAACCGGACAGGCCCCTAGGCCCTAATCAGATCCATTGCTTTGGTTTCCAGGCATCTGTCCTCAGAGGCCTCGTTTCCAATACCAGCATATGGTGGTTTCCTGAGGCACCAATAAGAACAAATCTCGTCTCCCCATGGAAAACTTGCTCATTGGAGCTTTGTCATAACCTCTGGTTAGGAGAATCCTTCAGGGCCCTGGTGCCACTGCCCCATACCAAGGTCTCCATGGACTCAAACCAACATTAAGACCATCCTCAGGAAAGTCCATTTCAACTCAGCCCCCTCTGTTGCTACCCCAAGCCAGCAGATCAAACGTTTCTTGTTGCTAGGAGACAATTGGAATGTGAGGCTGGCTGCCCAGGCATCCATACTTAGAACCCTGTTCTGGAAAAATACCTTATAAGACGTCCTGGAGCCATCCAACAAATCTTAATTGTCCCACAGAAGGAATCCTTGCGGTTTGGAGCATCTCACAACTCCAATAGTGGGAAAACCCCCATGGCCTCATAATGCCCCCCCCTTCCTGAAGAGCCGAACATGGACAGAAACTCAAACCTGAG
This sequence comes from Mustela nivalis, assembly GCF_964662115.1. NCBI lineage: Eukaryota > Metazoa > Chordata > Mammalia > Carnivora > Mustelidae > Mustela > Mustela nivalis. The sequence continues at coordinate 380,293 of NW_028136258.1, read as the reverse complement.
CCAAAGTCTGAACCTCGACCTGACTTCAGACGCATGAGATCTCAATTCAGCTCTGCAGAGTGTGCCTGCCATGTCCTTTCCCCGAAACCTAAGCCTAGCTTGTGTTCTCAGACTTTCGTCCTCACTCTCCTGGCCCACAAGCCCTCCAGTTTGGGAATTCCGAAGCCACAATGCAGCACTCTGCCTGCCCTCCAGAAGAAAAACTTTGCCCTATGCTGCTAATAAGAAACCCCAAATGATTTTCTAATGCATGCCACTCGATTGTAAAGCAATTATACAGCCCACCCTGTATTCTAATGCCCTGTCTGGCACAGCCTGAGACAAGACATCCCAAACGACACCCAGACAGCTGGCCCCAACCTGGACACATAGGACCCGCTATGGCTGTAGGTCGTCATTCTTCCCAACCTCGGTTTTCAGGCTTCAGAACCTAGACCTTATCTCCAATCACTGCCCAGGGGTGAACGTGATGCAGAAATTAGAATTCCTCCTTCCCCATGGCCAGAAACCTTGTGGTTGGCATGTTGTCCAACGTTCAATGTGGGAAAACCTGCATTGTCCGAAAGGCCACGCCAGTGCTTGAGGGCCGCCTAGGGCACAGACCTGCAGCATGAGTCCCGTATTAAAGTAACGCCTCTCAGTGCCTGGACCAAGATCCTGCATATGGGGCTTGTCATATCCATAGGCCCCCAGGCTTAACCAGAGGGCGAGTATTCCAGTTGTCAGTACCCACTGCTATGCTCTAGAATCCCTCTACTGGGGGGACACATGAAGCAGAAAACAGGACACTTCCCTTCCCACAGAATGACCCCAAACTCTTGGGGGCTGGACAAACTACCAGAGAGGGAGACTTCTACGACCCATGAGGCAACTCCTACATTAAACGGCCATTGTGGACAAAACATCCAGAGACAAAAGCCTGAGCGACTGCCTCCCTCTCACCCTTCTTTCATATCCAGAGGAGCTCCCCTCATGGACTGTAGATCAGGCCTGCCGTAACCTCGGCCCCAAACCTGAGCTGAGTTAGGGTTTTTGGATGTCTGTCTGCACAGCCATGGCCCACACAGCCTCCAGGCTGGGGTCTCTGGAGCCACACCACAGAACTGTGCCTGCTCTCTCCTAAGAAACTGCACATTCCATTGGCCACAACTCTACAAAATAGTAGAAACCTCAAGGTCCCCAAGGACATCCCACTACCGCAAGCCGCACTGGACAAATAGGGGCATTATGACACAAGCTGAGCAACTACTACCTCCATGCAGACACAGAGACAGATATCCGCAGAGACAGAAGATTGAACCAGACAGGCCCCTAGGCCCTATTATGAACTCTTGCTTTGGTGTCCAGGTATCACTCCTCAGAGGCCTGGGTTCGAAGACCAGCATACGGGGCTTTCCTGAGGCACCAGACAGAAGACCTCTCATCTCCACATGGGAAGCTTCCTTGTTGAAGTTGTGTCAAGCCCTTCGGGTTGGAGAATCCTGCAGAGTCCCTTAGCTACTGCCACATTCCAAGGTCTCCATGGCCACCAACCCACATTATGACTCATCCTCGGCAGAGTCCATTTAAACTCAGGCTTCTGGGTAGCTCACCCAAGAGCCCGCAGATTGAGCGTGCCTTGTCTCCACCAGGCAATGGGAAGGTGAGTTGGCGTTTCTCGGCATCCATGCTTAGGGCCCTGCTCTCGAGTCTTTCTGTATGGGGCATCCTGGAACCATCCAATAGTACTCGACTGTCCTGAAGAAGGAAACTTTGAAGTTTGGAGCAGCTCACAACTCCCAGCGTAGGGAAACCTCCCTGGACTCATGACGCCCCCACCCCCTTCAGGAAGGGGCCGTCATGGACACAAACTCCAGCTTGAGGCAACATCTGATAATCGCCCGGACCTCACGTGCAGGAGATCTCGATTCAGCCTCTGCAGAGTGGGCCTGCCATGCTCTTGGCCCCAAAACTTGTGCTAGCTTGTGTTTTCAGACTTCCTTCCTCACAATCCTGGCCACACCCCTCCAGTTTGGCAATTCTGGAGACACAATGCAGCACTCTGCCTGCCCTCCAGAAGAAAAATGTTGCCCTATAGGGCTAACCAGAAACGCCAAATGAGTAACAACCTGCATGCCACTCGAACATACCCCAATTATACAGTCTAGCCTGTGCACTAAAGCCCTCTCTGACACAGCCTGAGGGCAGACCTCCAGTCCAACACCCAGACAGCTGGCCATACACAGAGCATATAACACCCACAATGGCTTTAGGCCATCATCTCTACCCAACCTCAGTTTTCACCTTCAGAACCTAGACCTTATCTCCACTCACTGCTCAGGAGTGAACGTGATGCAAGAATCAGAACTTCTCCTTCGCCTTGGCAAGAAACCTAGTGGTTGGCATGTTGTCCAATGTTCACTGTAGGAGAAAGCAGCATGGACTATGAGGCCCACCTATCCCTGAGGGCCACAATGTGCACAAACACACATTGAGACCCTCAGCGTGAGCCCTATCCTCATGTAAAGCCTCTTAGTGACTGGAACAACAGCCCCCATATGGGGCTTGCCAAGCCCCTAGTCCCCCAATCTCAACCAGAGTTCGAGATGTCTAGTCACCCCTACTCAGGGCTCTACTCGGGAATCCCTCTTTGGTGGAACACTTGAGGTAAAAAAAAAAAAATACAGAAAGGACTCTTCCCATCCACAGAATGATCCCAACCACTTGGGATCAGGCCAAATCACCAGAGAAAGAATTGTCCATGGCCCTTGAGGACACCCCGACATTCCACGGCCACCATTGACACAAAATCCAGAGACAAAACCCTGAGCAAGCGCCACATACTCGCCCTTTGTTCATAGCCCGGAAAATTCTCACGGTCTGTAGATCGAGCCTTCATACATACATCCCCTAACCTAAGCTGAGTTTGTGTTTTCAGACTTCTGTCCCCACAGGCCTGGACCACACACGCTCCACACTTGGGTCCCTGGAGCCACACCTCAGGACTGTGCTTCCCTTTCAAGGGAATTCTTCCCATTCCATTGGCCACAACCTTGCAAATTAGGAAAAACCTCCAAAGTCACCGAGGCCATCCCAATAGTGTAGGCCGCCCAGGACAAACAGGGGTGATCTCAAACCAGCTGAGCAACTACCTCCACTCAGACAACAGATGTCCCCAGAGAAGAATATTGAACCGGACAGGCCCCTAGGCCCTAATCAGATCCATTGCTTTGGTTTCCAGGCATCTGTCCTCAGAGGCCTCGTTTCCAATACCAGCATATGGTGGTTTCCTGAGGCACCAATAAGAACAAATCTCGTCTCCCCATGGAAAACTTGCTCATTGGAGCTTTGTCATAACCTCTGGTTAGGAGAATCCTTCAGGGCCCTGGTGCCACTGCCCCATACCAAGGTCTCCATGGACTCAAACCAACATTAAGACCATCCTCAGGAAAGTCCATTTCAACTCAGCCCCCTCTGTTGCTACCCCAAGCCAGCAGATCAAACGTTTCTTGTTGCTAGGAGACAATTGGAATGTGAGGCTGGCTGCCCAGGCATCCATACTTAGAACCCTGTTCTGGAAAAATACCTTATAAGACGTCCTGGAGCCATCCAACAAATATTAATTGTCCCACAGAAGGAATCCTTGCGGTTTGGAGCATCTCACAACTCCAATAGTGGGAAAACCCCCATGGCCTCATAATGCCCCCCCCTTCCTGAAGGGCCGAAGATGGACAGAAACTCAAACCTGAGTCAAAGTCTGAACCTCGGCCTGACTTCAGACGCATGAGATCTCAATTCAGCTCTGCAGAGTGTGCCTGCCATGTCCTTGCCCCGAAACCTAAGCCTAGCTTGTGTTCTCAGACTTCCGTCCTCACTCTCCTGGCCCACAAGCCCTCCAGTTTGGGAATTCCGAAGCCACAATGCAGAGCTCTGCCTGCCCTCCAGAAGAAAAACTTTGCCCTATGCTGCTAATAAGAAACCCCAAATGATTTTCTAATGCATGCCACTCGATTGTAAAGCAATTATACATCCCACCCTGTATACTAATGCCCTGTCTGGCACAGCCTGGGTCAAGACATCCCAAACGACACCCAGACAGCTGGCCCCAACTGGACACATAGGACCCGCTATGGCTGTAGGTCGTCATTCTTCCCAACCTCGGTTTTCAGGCTTCAGAACCTAGACCTTATCTCCAATCACTGCCCAGGGGTGAACGTGATGCAGAAATTAGAATTCCTCCTTCCCCATGGCCAGAAACCTTGTGGTTGGCATGTTGTCCAACGTTCAATGTGGGAAAACCTGCATTGTCCGAAAGGCCACGCCAGTGCTTGAGGGCCGCCTAGGGCACAGACATGCATTGTGACCTGCAGCGTGAGTCCCGTATTAAAGTAACGCCTCTCAGTGGCTGGACCAAGATCCTGCATATGGGGCTTGTCATATCCATAGGCCCCCAGGCTTAACCAGAGGGCGAGTATTCCAGTTGTCAGTACCCACTGCTATGCTCTAGAATCCCTCTACTGGGGGGACACATGAAGCAGAAAACAGGACACTTCCCTTCCCACAGAATGACCCCAAACTCTTGGGGGCTGGACAAACTACCAGAGAGGGAGACTTCTACGACCCATGAGGCAACTCCTACATTAAACGGCCATTGTGGACAAAACATCCAGAGACAAAAGCCTGAGCGACTGCCTCCCTCTCACCCTTCTTTCATATCCAGAGGAGCTCCCCTCATGGACTGTAGATCAGGCCTGCCGTAACCTCGGCCCCAAACCTGAGCTGAGTTAGGGTTTTTTGGATGTCTGTCTGCACAGCCATGGTCCACACAGCCTCCAGGCTGGGGTCTCTGGAGCCACACCACAGAACTGTGCCTGCTCTCTCCTAAGAAACTGCACATTCCATTGGCCACAACTCTACAAAATAGTAGAAACTTCAAGGTCCCCAAGGACATCCCACTACCGCAAGCTGCACTGGACAAATAGGGGCATTATGACACAAGCTGAGCAACTACTACCTCCATGCAGACACACAGACAAATATCCGCAGAGACAGAAGATTGAACCAGACAGGCCCCTAGGACCTATTATGAACTCTTGCTTTGGTGTCCAGGTATCACTCCTCAGAGGCCTGGGTTCGAAGACCAGCATACGGGGCTTTCCTGAGGCACAAGTCAGAAGACCTCTCATCTCCACATGGGAAGCTTCCTTGTTGGTGTTGTGTCAAGCCCTTCGGGTTGGAGTATCCTGCAGAGTCCCTTAGCTACTGCCACATTCCAAGGTCTCTATGGCCACCAACCCACATTATGACTCATCCTCGGCAGAGTCCATTTAAACCCAGGCTTCTGGGTAGCTCACCCAAGAGCCCGCAGATTGAGCGTGCCTTGTCTCCACCAGGCAATGGGAGGGTGAGTTGGCGTTTCTCGGCATCCATGCTTAGGGCCCTGCTCTCGAGTCTTTCTGTATGGGGCATCCTGGAACCATCCAATAGTACTCGACTGTCCTGAAGAAGGAAACTTTGAAGTTTGGAGCAGCTCACAACTCCCAGCGTAGGGAAACCTCCCTGGACTCATGACGCCCCCACCCCCTTCAGGAAGGTGCCGTCATGGACAAAAACTCCAGCTTGAGGCAACATCTGATAATCGCCTGGACCTCACGTGCAGGAGATCTCGATTCAGCCTCTGCAGAGTGGGCCTGCCATGCTCTTGGCCCCAAAACTTGTGCTAGCTTGTGTTCAGACTTCCTTCCTCACAATCCTGGCCACACCCCTCCAGTTTGGCAATTCTGGAGACACAATGCAGCACTCTGCCTGCCCTCCAGAAGAAAAATGTTGCCCTATAGGGCTAACCAGAAACGCCAAATGAGTAACAACCTGCATGCCACTCGACCATACCCCAATTATACAGTCTAGCCTGTGCACTAAAGCCCTGTCTGACACAGCCTGAGGGCAGACCTCCAGTCCAACACCCAGACAGCTGGCCATACACAGAGCATATCACACCCACAATGGCTTTAGGCCATCATCTCTACCCAACCTCAGTTTTCACCTTCAGAACCTAGACCTTATCTCCACTCACTGCTCAGGAGTGAACGTGATGCAAGAATCAGAACTTCTCCTTCGCCTTGGCAAGAAACCTAGAAGTTGGCATGTTGTCCAATGTTCATTGTAGGAGAAAGCAGCATGGACTATGAGGCCCCACCTATCCCTGAGGGCCACAATGTGCACAAACACACATTGAGACCCTCAGCGTGAGCCCTATCCTCATGTAAAGCCTCTTAGTGACTGGAACAACAGCCCCCATATGGGGCTTGCCAAGCCCCTAGTCCCCCAATCTCAACCAGAGTTCGAGATGTCTAGTCACCCCTACTCAGGGCTCTACTCGGGAATCCCTCGTTGGTGGGACACTTGAGGTAAAAAAAAAAAATACAGAAAGGACTCTTCCCATCCACAGAATGATCCCAACCACTTGGGATCAGGCCAAATCACCAGAGAAAGAATTGTCCATGGCCCTTGAGGACACCCCGACATTCCACGGCCACCATTGACACAAAATCCAGAGACAAAACCCTGAGCAAGCGCCACATACTCGCCCTTTGTTCATAGCCCGGAAAATTCTCACGGTCTGTAGATCGAGCCTTCATACATACATCCCCTAAACTAAGCTGAGTTTGTGTTTTCAGACTTCTGTCCCCATAGGCCTGGACCACACACACTCCACACTTGGGTCCCTGGAGCCACACCTCAGGACTGTGCTTCCCTTTCAAGGGAATTCTTCCCATTCCATTGGCCACAACCTTGCAAATTAGGAAAAACCTCCAAAGTCACCGAGGCCATCCCAATAGTGTAGGTCGCCCAGGACAAACAGGGGTGATCTCAAACCAGCTGAGCAACTACCTCCACTCAGACAACAGATGTCCCCAGAGAAGAATATTGAACCGGACAGGCCCCTAGGCCCTAATCAGATCCATTGCTTTGGTTTCCAGGCATCTGTCCTCAGAGGCCTCGTTTCCAATACCAGCATATGGTGGTTTCCTGAGGCACCAATAAGAACAAATCTCGTCTCCCCATGGAAAACTTGCTCATTGGAGCTTTGTCATAACCTCTGGTTAGGAGAATCCTTCAGGGCCCTGGTGCCACTGCCCCATACCAAGGTCTCCATGGACTCAAACCAACATTAAGACCATCCTCAGGAAAGTCCATTTCAACTCAGCCCCCTCTGTTGCTACCCCAAGCCAGCAGATCAAACGTTTCTTGTTGCTAGGAGACAATTGGAATGTGAGGCTGGCTGCCCAGGCATCCATATTTAAAACCCTGTTCTGGAAAAATACCTTATAAGACGTCCTGGAGCCATCCAACAAATATTAATTGTCCCACAGAAGGAATCCTTGCGGTTTGGAGCATCTCACAACTCCAATAGTGGGAAAACCCCCATGGCCTCATAATGCCCCCCCCTTCCTGAAGGGCCGAACATGGACAGAAACTCAAACCTGAGTCAAAGTCTGAACCTCGACCTGACTTCAGACGCATGAGATCTCAATTCAGCTCTGCAGAGTGTGCCTGCCATGTCCTTGCCCCGAAACCTAAGCCTAGCTTGTGTTCTCAGACTTCCGTCCTCACTCTCCTGGCCCACAAGCCCTCCAGTTTGGGAAATGCGAAGCCACAATGCAGAGCTCTGCCTGCCCTCCAGAAGAAAAACTTTGCCCTATGCTGCTAATAAGAAACCCCAAATGATTTTCTAATGCATGCCACTCGATTGTAAAGCAATTATACAGCCCACCCTGTATACTAATGCCCTGTCTGGCACAGCCTGGGTCAAGACATCCCAAACGACACCCAGACAGCTGGCCCCAACCTGGACACATAGGACCCGCTATGGCTGTAGGTCGTCATTCTTCCCAACCTCGGTTTTCAGGCTTCAGAACCTAGACCTTATCTCCAATCACTGCCCAGGGGTGAACGTGATGCAGAAATTAGAATTCCTCCTTCCCCATGGCCAGAAACCTTGTGGTTGGCATGTTGTCCAACGTTCAATGTGGGAAAACCTGCATTGTCCGAAAGGCCACGCCAGTGCTTGAGGGCCGCCTAGGGCACAGACATGCATTGTGACCTGCAGCGTGAGTCCCGTATTAAAGTAACGCCTCTCAGTGGCTGGACCAAGATCCTGCATAATGGGCTTGTCATATCCATAGGCCCCCAGGCTTAACCAGAGGGCGAGTATTCCAGTTGTCAGTACCCACTGCTATGCTCTAGAATCCCTCTACTGGGGGGACACATGAAGCAGAAAACAGGACACTTCCCTTCCCACAGAATGACCCCAAACTCTTGGGGGCTGGACAAACTACCAGAGAGGGAGACTTCTACGACCCATGAGGCAACTCCTACATCAAACGGCCATTGTGGACAAAACATCCAGAGACAAAAGCCTGAGCGACTGCCTCCCTCTCACCCTTCTTTCATATCCAGAGGAGCTCCCCTCATGGACTGTAGATCAGGCCTGCCGTAACCTCGGCCCCAAACCTGAGCTGAGTTAGGGTTTTTTGGATGTCTGTCTGCACAGCCATGGCCCACACAGCCTCCAGGCTGGGGTCTCTGGAGCCACACCACAGAACTGTGCCTGCTCTCTCCTAAGAAACTGCACATTCCATTGGCCACAACTCTACAAAATAGTAGAAACCTCAAGGTCCCCAAGGACATCCCACTACCGCAAGCCGCACTGGACAAATAGGGGCATTATGACACAAGCTGAGCAACTACTACCTCCATGCAGACACACAGACAGATATCCGCAGAGACAGAAGATTGAACCAGACAGGCCCCTAGGACCTATTATGAACTCTTGCTTTGGTGTCCAGGTATCACTCCTCAGAGGCCTGGGTTCGAAGACCAGCATACGGGGCTTTCCTGAGGCACCAGACAGAAGACCTCTCATCTCCACATGGGAAGCTTCCTTGTTGGAGTTGTGTCAAGCCCTTCGGGTTGGAGAATCCTGCAGAGTCCCTTAACTACTGCCACATTCCAAGGTCTCCATGGCCACCAACCCACATTATGACTCATCCTCGGCAGATTCCATTTAAACTCAGGCTTCTGGGTAGCTCACCCAAGAGCCCGCAGATTGAGCGTGCCTTGTCTCCACCAGGCAATGGGAGGGTGAGTTGGCGTTTCTCGGCATCCATGCTTAGGCACCTGCTCTCGAGTCTTTCTGTATGGGGCATCCTGGATCCATCCAATAGTACTCGACTGTCCTGAAGAAGGAAACTTTGAAGTTTGGAGCAGCTCACAACTCCCAGCGTAGGGAAACCTCCCTGGACTCATGACGCCCCCACCCCCTTCAGGAAGGTGCCGTCATGGACAAAAACTCCATCTTGAGGCAACATCTGATAATCGCCCGGACCTCACGTGCAGGAGATCTCGATTCAGCCTCTGCAGAGTGGGCCTGCCATGCTCTTGGCCCCAAAACTCGTGCTAGCTTGTGTTTTCAAAATTCCTTCCTCACAATCCTGGCCACACCCCTCCAGTTTGGCAATTCTGGAGACACAATGCAGCACTCTGCCTGCCCTCCAGAAGAAAAATGTTGCCCTATAGGGCTAACCAGAAACGCCAAATGAGTAACAACCTGCATGCCACTCGACCATACCCCAATTATACAGTCTAGCCTGTGCACTAAAGCCCTGTCTGACACAGCTTGAGGGCAGACCTCCAGTCCAACACCCAGACAGCTGGCCATACACAGAGCATATCACACCCACAATGGCTTTAGGCCATCATCTCTACCCAACCTCAGTTTTCACCTTCAGAACCTAGACCTTATCTCCACTCACTGCTCAGGAGTGAACGTGATGCAAGAATCAGAACTTCTCCTTCGCCTTGGCAAGAAACCTAGAAGTTGGCATGTTGTCCAATGTTCATTGTAGGAGAAAGCAGCATGGACTATGAGGCCCCACCTATCCCTGAGGGCCACAATGTGCACAAACACACATTGAGACCCTCAGCGTGAGCCCTATCCTCATGTAAAGCCTCTTAGTGACTGGAACAACAGCCCCCATATGGGGCTTGCCAAGCCCCTAGTCCCCCAATCTCAACCAGAGTTCGAGATGTCTAGTCACCCCTACTCAGGGCTCTACTCGGGAATCCCTCGTTGGTGGGACACTTGAGGTAAAAAAAAAAAAATACAGAAAGGACTCTTCCCATCCACAGAATGATCCCAACCACTTGGGATCAGGCCAAATCACCAGAGAAAGAATTGTCCATGGCCCTTGAGGACACCCCGACATTCCACGGCCACCATTGACACAAAATCCAGAGACAAAACCCTGATCAAGCGCCACATACTCGCCCTTTGTTCATAGCCCGGAAAATTCTCACGGTCTGTAGATCGAGCCTTCATACATACATCCCCTAAACTAAGCTGAGGTTGTGTTTTCAGACTTCTGTCCCCATAGGCCTGGACCACACACACTCCACACTTGGGTCCCTGGAGCCACACCTCAGGACTGTGCTTCCCTTTCAAGGGAATTCTTCCCATTCCATTGGCCACAACCTTGCAAATTAGGAAAAACCTCCAAAGTCACCGAGGCCATCCCAATAGTGTAGGTCGCCCAGGACAAACAGGGGTGATCTCAAACCAGCTGAGCAACTACCTCCACTCAGACAACAGATGTCCCCAGAGAAGAATATTGAACCGGACAGGCCCCTAGGCCCTAATCAGATCCATTGCTTTGGTTTCCAGGCATCTGTCCTCAGAGGCCTCGTTTCCAATACCAGCATATGGTGGTTTCCTGAGGCACCAATAAGAACAAATCTCGTCTCCCCATGGAAAACTTGCTCATTGGAGCTTTGTCATAACCTCTGGTTAGGAGAATCCTTCAGGGCCCTGGTGCCACTGCCCCATACCAAGGTCTCCATGGACTCAAACCAACATTAAGACCATCCTCAGGAAAGTCCATTTCAACTCAGCCCCCTCTGTTGCTACCCCAAGCCAGCAGATCAAACGTTTCTTGTTGCTAGGAGACAATTGGAATGTGAGGCTGGCTGCCCAGGCATCCATACTTAGAACCCTGTTCTGGAAAAATACCTTATAAGACGTCCTGGAGCCATCCAACAAATCTTAATTGTCCCACAGAAGGAATCCTTGCGGTTTGGAGCATCTCACAACTCCAATAGTGGGAAAACCCCCATGGCCTCATAATGCCCCCCCCCTTCCTGAAGGGCCGAACACGGACAGAAACTCAAACCTGAGCCAAAGTCTGAACCTCGACCTGACTTCAGACGCATGAGATCTCAATTCAGCTCTGCAGAGTGTGCCTGCCATGTCCTTGCCCCGAAACCTAAGCCTAGCTTGTGTTCTCAGACTTCCGTCCTCACTCTCCTGGCCCACAAGCCCTCCAGTTTGGGAATTCCGAAGCCACAATGCAGCACTCTGCCTGCCCTCCAGAAGAAAAACTTTGCCCTATGCTGCTAATAAGAAACCCCAAATGATTTTCTAATGCATGCCACTCGATTGTAAAGCAATTATACAGCCCACCCTGTATACTAAAGCCCTGTCTGGCACAGCCTGAGACAAGACATCCCAAACGACACCCAGACAGCTGGCCCCAACTGGACACATAGGACCCGCTATGGCTGTAGGTCGTCATCTCTTCCCAACCTCGGTTTTCAGGCTTCAGAACCTAGACCTTATCTCCAATCACTGCCCAGGGGTGAACGTGATGCAGAAATTAGAATTCCTCCTTCCCCATGGCCAGAAACCTTGTGGTTGGCATGTTGTCCAACGTTCAATGTGGGAAAACCTGCATTGTCCGAAAGGCCACGCCAGTGCTTGAGGGCCGCCTAGGGTACAGACATGCATTGTGACCTGCAGCGTGAGTCCCGTATTAAAGTAACGCCTCTCAGTGGCTGGACCAAGATCCTGCATATGGGGCTTTTCATATCCATAGGCCCCCAGGCTTAACCAGAGGGCGAGTATTCCAGTTGTCAGTACCCACTGCTATGCTCTAGAATCCCTCTACTGGGGGGACACATGAAGCAGAAAACAGGACACTTCCCTTCCCACAGAATGACCCCAAACTCTTGGGGGCTGGACAAACTACCAGAGAGGGAGACTTCTACGACCCATGAGGCAACTCCTACATCAAACGGCCATTGTGGACAAAACATCCAGAGACAAAAGCCTGAGCGACTGCCTCCCTCTCACCCTTCTTTCATATCCAGAGGAGCTCCCCTCATGGACTGTAGATCAGGCCTGCCGTAACCTCGGCCCCAAACCTGAGCTGAGTTAGGGTTTTTGGATGTCTGTCTGCACTGCCATGGCCCACACAGCCTCCAGGCTGGGGTCTCTGGAGCCACACCACAGAACTGTGCCTGCTCTCTCCTAAGAAACTGCACATTCCATTGGCCACAACTCTACAAAATAGTAGAAACCTCAAGGTCCCCAAGGACATCCCACTACCGCAAGCCGCACTGGACAAATAGGGGCATTATGACACAAGCTGTGCAACTACTACCTCCATGCAGACACACAGACAGATATCCGCAGAGACAGAAGATTAAACCAGACAGGCCCCTAGGCCCTATTATGAACTCTTGCTTTGGTGTCCAGGTATCACTCCTCAGAGGCCTGGGTTCGAAGACCAGCATACGGGGCTTTCCTGAGGCACCAGACAGAAGACCTCTCATCTCCACATGGGAAGCTTCCTTGTTGAAGTTGTGTCAAGCCCTTCGGGTTGGAGAATCCTGCAGAGTCCCTAGCTACTGCGACATTCCAAGGTCTCCATGGCCACCAACCCACATTATGACTCATCCTCGGCAGAGTCCATTTAAACTCAGGCTTCTGGGTAGCTCACCCAAGAGCCCGCAGATTGAGCGTGCCTTGTCTCCACCAGGCAATGGGAAGGTGAGTTGGCGTTTCTCGGCATCCATGCTTAGGGCCCTCTCTCGAGTCTTTCTGTATGGGGCATCCTGGAACCATCCAATAGTACTCGACTGTCCTGAAGAAGGAAACTTTGAACTTTGGAGCAGCTCACAACTCCCAGTGTAGGGAAACCTCCCTGGACTCATGACGCCCCCACCCCCTTCAGGAAGGGGCCGTCATGGACACAAACTCCAGCTTGAGGCAACATCTGATAATCGCCCGGACCTCACGTGCAGGAGATCTCGATTCAGCCTCTGCAGAGTGGGCCTGCCATGCTCTTGGCCCCAAAACTTGTGCTAGCTTGTTTTCAGACTTCCTTCCTCACAATCCTGGCCACACCCCTCCAGTTTGGCAATTCTGGAGACACAATGCAGCACTCTGCCTGCCCTCCAGAAGAAAAATGTTGCCCTATAGGGCTAACCAGAAACTCCAAATGAGTAACAACCTGCATGCCACGACCATACCCCAATTATACAGTCTAGCCTGTGCACTAAAGCCCTGTCTGACACAGCCTGAGGGCAGACCTCCAGTCCAACACCCAGACAGCTGGCCATACACAGAGCATATCACACCCACAATGGCTTTAGGCCATCATCTCTACCCAACCTCAGTTTTCACCTTCAGAACCTAGACCTTATCTCCACTCACTGCTCAGGAGTGAACGTGATGCAAGAATCAGAACTTCTCCTCCGCCTTGGCAAGAAACCTAGTGGTTGGCATGTTGTCCAATGTTCATTGTCGGAGAAAGCAGCATGGACTATGAGGCCCCACCTATCCCTGAGGGCCACAATGTGCACAAGCACACATTGTGACCCTCAGCGTGAGCCCTATCCTCATGTAAAGCCTCTTAGTGACTGGAACAACAGCCCCCATATGGGGCTTGCCAAGCCCCTAGTCCCCCAATCTCAACCAGAGTTCGAGATGTCTAGTCACCCCTACTCAGGGCTCTACTCGGGAATCCCTCTTTGGTGGGACACTTGAGGTAAAAAAAAAAAAAATACAGAAAGGACTCTTCCCATCCACAGAATGATCACAACCACTTGGGATCAGGCAAAATCACCAGAGAAAGAATTGTCCATGGCCCTTGAGGACACCCCGACATTCCACGGCCACCATTGACACAAAATCCAGAGACAAAACCCTGAGCAAGCACCACATACTCGCCCTTTGTTCATAGCCCGGAAAATTCTCACGGTCTGTAGATTGAGCCTTCATACATATATCCCCAAACCTAAGCAGAGTTTGTGTTTTCAGACTTCTGTCCCCACAGGCCTGGACCACACACGCTCCACACTTGGGTCCCTGGAGCCACACCTCAGGACTGTGCTTCCCTTTCAAGGGAATTCTTCCCATTCCATTGGCCACAACCTTGCAAATTAGGAAAAACCTCCAAAGTCACCGAGGCCATCCCAATAGTGTAGGCCGCCCAGGACAAACAGGGGTGATCTCAAATCAGCTGAGCAACTACCTCCACTCAGACAACAAATGTCCCCAAAGAAGAATATTGAACCGGACAGGCCCCTAGGCCCTAATCAGATCCATTGCTTTGGTTTCCAGGCATCTGTCCTCAGAGGCCTCGTTTCCAATACCAGCATATGGTGGTTTCCTGAGGCACCAATAAGAACAAATCTCGTCTCCCCATGGAAAACTTGCTCATTGGAGCTTTGTCATAACCTCTGGTTAGGAGAATCCTTCAGGGCCCTGGTGCCACTGCCCCATACCAAGGTCTCCATGGACTCAAACCAACATTAAGACCATCCTCAGGAAAGTCCATTTCAACTCAGCCCCCTCTGTTGCTACCCCAAGCCAGCAGATCAAACGTTTCTTGTTGCTAGGAGACAATTGGAATGTGAGGCTGGCTGCCCAGGCATCCATACTTAGAACCCTGTTCTGGAAAAATACCTTATAAGACGTCCTGGAGCCATCCAACAAATCTTAATTGTCCCACAGAAGGAATCCTTGCGGTTTGGAGCATCTCACAACTCCAATAGTGGGAAAACCCCCATGGCCTCATAATGCCCCCCCCTTCCTGAAGGGCCGAAGATGGACAGAAACTCAAACCTGAGTCAAAGTCTGAACCTCGACCTGACTTCAGACGCATGAGATCTCAATTCAGCTCTGCAGAGTGTGCCTGCCATGTCCTTGCCCCGAAACCTAAGCCTAGCTTGTGTTCTCAGACTTCCGTCCTCACTCTCCTGGCCCACAAGCCCTCCAGTTTGGGAATTCCGAAGCCACAATGCAGAGCTCTGCCTGCCCTCCAGAAGAAAAACTTTGCCCTATGCTGCTAATAAGAAACCCCAAATGATTTTCTAATGCATGCCACTCGATTGTAAAGCAATTATACAGCCCACCCTGTATACTAATGCCCTGTCTGGCACAGCCTGGGTCAAGACATCCCAAACGACACCCAGACAGCTGGCCCCAACCTGGACACATAGGACCCGCTATGGCTGTAGGTCGTCATTCTTCCCAACCTCGGTTTTCAGGCTTCAGAACCTAGACCTTATCTCCAATCACTGCCCAGGGGTGAACGTGATGCAGAAATTAGAATTCCTCCTTCCCCATGGCCAGAAACCTTGTGGTTGGCATGTTGTCCAACGTTCAATGTGGGAAAACCTGCATTGTCCGAAAGGCCACGCCAGTGCTTGAGGGCCGCCTAGGGCACAGACATGCATTGTGACCTGCAGCGTGAGTCCCGTATTAAAGTAACGCCTCTCAGTGGCTGGACCAAGATCCTGCATATGGGGCTTGTCATATCCATAGGCCCCCAGGCTTAACCAGAGGGCGAGTATTCCAGTTGTCAGTACCCACTGCTATGCTCTAGAATCCCTCTACTGGGGGGACACATGAAGCAGAAAACAGGACACTTCCCTTCCCACAGAATGACCCCAAACTCTTGGGGGCTGGACAAACTACCAGAGAGGGAGACTTCTACGACCCATGAGGCAACTCCTACATTAAACGGCCATTGTGGACAAAACATCCAGAGACAAAAGCCTGAGCGACTGCCTCCCTCTCACCCTTCTTTCATATCCAGAGGAGCTCCCCTCATGGACTGTAGATCAGGCCTGCCGTAACCTCGGCCCCAAACCTGAGCTGAGTTAGGGTTTTTTGGATGTCTGTCTGCACAGCCATGGTCCACACAGCCTCCAGGCTGGGGTCTCTGGAGCCACACCACAGAACTGTGCCTGCTCTCTCCTAAGAAACGGCACATTCCATTTGCCACAACTCTACAAAATAGTAGAAACTTCAAGGTCCCCAAGGACATCCCACTACCGCAAGCCGCACTGGACAAATAGGGGCATTATGACACAAGCTGAGCAACTACTACCTCCATGCAGACACACAGACAGATATCCGCAGAGACAGAAGATTGAACCAGACAGGCCCCTAGGCCCTATTATGAACTCTTGCTTTGGTGTCCAGGTATCACTCCTCAGAGGCCTGGGTTCGAAGACCAGCATACGGGGCTTTCCTGAGGCACCAGACAGAAGACCTCTCATCTCCACATGTGAAGCTTCCTTGTTGGTGTTGTGTCAAGCCCTTCGGGTTGGAGAATCCTGCAGAGTCCCTTAGCTACTGCCACATTCCAAGGTCTCCATGGCCACCAACCCACATTATGACTCATCCTCGGCAGAGTCCATTTAAACTCAGGCTTCTGGGTAGCTCACCCAAGAGCCCGCAGATTGAGCGTGCCTTGTCTCCACCAGGCAATGGGAGGGTGAGTTGGCGTTTCTCGGCATCCATGCTTAGGGCCCTGCTCTCGAGTCTTTCTGTATGGGGCATCCTGGAACCATCCAATAGTACTCGACTGTCCTGAGAAGGAAACTTTGAAGTTTGGAGCAGCTCACAACTCCCAGTGTAGGGAAACCTCCCTGGACTCATGACGCCCCCACCCCCTTCAGGAAGGGGCCGTCATGGACACAAACTCCAGCTTGAGGCAACATCTGATAATCGCCCGGACCTCACGTGCAGGAGATCTCGATTCAGCCTCTGCAGAGTGGGCCTGCCATGCTCTTGGCCCCAAAACTTGTGCTAGCTTGTGTTTTCAGACTTCCTTCCTCACAATCCTGGCCACACCCCTCCAGTTTGGCAATTCTGGATACACAATGCAGCACTCTGCCTGCCCTCCAGAAGAAAAATGTTGCCCTATAGGGCTAACTAGAAACGCCAAATGAGTAACAACCTGCATGCCACTCGACCATACCCCAATTATACAGTCTAGCCTGTGCACTAAAGCCCTGTCTGACACAGCCTGAGGGCAGACCTCCAGTCCAACACCCAGACAGCTGGCCATACACAGAGCATATCACACCCACAATGGCTTTAGGCCATCATCTCTACCCAACCTCAGTTTTCACCTTCAGAACCTAGACCTTATCTCCACTCACTGCTCAGGAGTGAACGTGATGCAAGAATCAGAACTTCTCCTTCGCCTTGGCAAGAAACCTAGTGGTTGGCATGTTGTCCAATGTTCATTGTAGGAGAAAGCAGCATGGACTATGAGGCCCCACCTATCCCTGAGGGCCACAATGTGCACAAGCACACATTGTGACCCTCAGCGTGAGCCCTATCCTCATGTAAAGACTCTTAGTGACTGGAACAACAGCCCCCATATGGGGCTTGCCAAGCCCCTAGTCCCCCAATCTCAACCAGAGTTCGAGATGTCTAGTCACCCCTACTCAGGGCTCTACTCGGGAATCCCTCTTTGGTGAGACACTTGAGGTAAAAAAAAAAAAATACAGAAAGGACTCTTCCCATCCACAGAATGATCCCAACCACTTGGGATCAGGCCAAATCACCAGAGAAAGAATTGTCCATGGCCCTTGAGGACACCCCGACATTCCACGGCCACCATTGACACAAAATCCAGAGACAAAACCCTGAGCAAGCGCCACATACTCGCCCTTTGTTCATAGCCCGGAAAATTCTCACGGTCTGTAGATCGAGCCTTCATACATACATCCCCTAACCTATGCTGAGTTTGTGTTTTCAGACTTCTGTCCCCACAGGCCTGGACCACACACACTCCACACTTGGGTCCCTGGAGCCACACCTCAGGACTGTGCTTCCCTTTCAAGGGAATTCTTCCCATTCCATTGGCCACAACCTTGCAAATTAGGAAAAACCTCCAAAGTCACCGAGGCCATCCCAATAGTGTAGGCCGCCCAGGACAAACAAGGGTGATCTCAAACCAGCTGAGCAACTACCTCCACTCAGACAACAGATGTCCCCAGAGAAGAATATTGAACCGGACAGGCCCCTAGGCCCTAATCAGATCCATTGCTTTGGTTTCCAGGCATCTGTCCTCAGAGGCCTCGTTTCCAATACCAGCATATGGTGGTTTCCTGAGGCACCAATAAGAACAAATCTCCTCTCCCCATGGAAAACTTGCTCATTGGAGCTTTGTCATAACCTCTGGTTAGGAGAATCCTTCAGGGCCCTGGTGCCACTGCCCCATACCAAGGTCTCCATGGACTCAAACCAACATTAAGACCATCCTCAGGAAAGTCCATTTCAACTCAGCCCCCTCTGTTGCTACCCCAAGCCAGCAGATCAAAAGTTTCTTGTTGCTAGGAGACAATTGGAATGTGAGGCTGGCTGCCCAGGCATCCATACTTAGAACCCTGTTCTGGAAAAATACCTTATAAGACGTCCTGGAGCCATCCAACAAATCTTAATTGTCCCACAGAAGGAATCCTTGCGGTTTGGAGCATCTCACAACTCCAATAGTGGGAAAACCCCCATGGCCTCATAATGCCCCCCCCTTCCTGAAGGGCCGAAGATGGACAGAAACTCAAACCTGAGTCAAAGTCTGAACCTCGACCTGACTTCAGACGCATGAGATCTCAATTCAGCTCTGCAGAGTGTGCCTGCCATGTCCTTGCCCCGAAACCTAAGCCTAGCTTGTGTTCTCAGACTTCCGTCCTCACTCTCCTGGCCCACAAGCCCTCCAGTTTGGGAAATGCGAAGCCACAATGCAGAGCTCTGCCTGCCCTCCAGAAGAAAAACTTTGCCCTATGCTGCTAATAAGAAACCCCAAATGATTTTCTAATGCATGCCACTCGATTGTAAAGCAATTATACAGCCCACCCTGTATACTAATGCCCTGTCTGGCACAGCCTGGGTCAAGACATCCCAAACGACACCCAGACAGCTGGCCCCAACCTGGACACATAGGACCCGCTATGGCTGTAGGTCGTCATTCTTCCCAACCTCGGTTTTCAGGCTTCAGAACCTAGACCTTATCTCCAATCACTGCCCAGGGGTGAACGTGATGCAGAAATTAGAATTCCTCCTTCCCCATGGCCAGAAACCTTGTGGTTGGCATGTTGTCCAACGTTCAATGTGGGAAAACCTGCATTGTCCGAAAGGCCACGCCAGTGCTTGAGGGCCGCCTAGGGCACAGACATGCATTGTGACCTGCAGCGTGAGTCCCGTATTAAAGTAACGCCTCTCAGTGGCTGGACCAAGATCCTGCATAATGGGCTTGTCATATCCATAGGCCCCCAGGCTTAACCAGAGGGCGAGTATTCCAGTTGTCAGTACCCACTGCTATGCTCTAGAATCCCTCTACTGGGGGGACACATGAAGCAGAAAACAGGACACTTCCCTTCCCACAGAATGACCCCAAACTCTTGGGGGCTGGACAAACTACCAGAGAGGGAGACTTCTACGACCCATGAGGCAACTCCTACATTAAACGGCCATTGTGGACAAAACATCCAGAGACAAAAGCCTGAGCGACTGCCTCCCTCTCACCCTTCTTTCATATCCAGAGGAGCTCCCCTCATGGACTGTAGATCAGGCCTGCCGTAACCTCGGCCCCAAACCTGAGCTGAGTTAGGGTTTTTTGGATGTCTGTCTGCACAGCCATGGTCCACACAGCCTCCAGGCTGGGGTCTCTGGAGCCACACCACAGAACTGTGCCTGCTCTCTCCTAAGAAACTGCACATTCCATTGGCCACAACTCTACAAAATAGTAGAAACTTCAAGGTCCCCAAGGACATCCCACTACCGCAAGCCGCACTGGACAAATAGGGGCATTATGACACAAGCTGAGCAACTACTACCTCCATGCAGACACACAGACAGATATCCGCAGAGACAGAAGATTGAACCAGACAGGCCCCTAGGACCTATTATGAACTCTTGCTTTGGTGTCCAGGTATCACTCCTCAGAGGCCTGGGTTCGAAGACCAGCATACGGGGCTTTCCTGAGGCACCAGACAGAAGACCTCTCATCTCCACATGGGAAGCTTCCTTGTTGGTGTTGTGTCAAGCCCTTCGGGTTGGAGAATCCTGCAGAGTCCCTTAGCTACTGCCACATTCCAAGGTCTCCATGGCCACCAACCCACATTATGACTCATCCTCGGCAGAGTCCATTTAAACTCAGGCTTCTGGGTAGCTCACCCAAGAGCCCGCAGATTGAGCGTGCCTTGTCTCCACCAGGCAATGGGAGGGTGAATTGGCGTTTCTCGGCATCCATGCTTAGGGCCCTGCTCTCGAGTCTTTCTGTATGGGGCATCCTGGAACCATCCAATAGTACTCGACTGTCCTGAGAAGGAAACTTTGAAGTTTGGAGCAGCTCACAACTCCCAGCGTAGGGAAACCTCCCTGGACTCATGACGCCCCCACCCCCTTCAGGAAGGGGCCGTCATGGACACAAACTCCAGCTTGAGGCAACATCTGATAATCGCCCGGACCTCACGTGCAGGAGATCTCGATTCAGCCTCTGCAGAGTGGGCCTGCCATGCTCTTGGCCCCAAAACTTGTGCTAGCTTGTGTTTTCAGAATTCCTTCCTCACAATCCTGGCCACACCCCTCCAGTTTGGCAATACTGGAGACACAATGCAGCACTCTGCCTGCCCTCCAGAAGAAAAATGTTGCCCTATAGGGCTAACCAGAAACGCCAAATGAGTAACAACCTGCATGCCACTCGACCATACCCCAATTATACAGTCTAGCCTGTGCACTAAAGCCCTGTCTGACACAGCCTGAGGGCAGACCTCCAGTCCAACACCCAGACAGCTGGCCATACACAGAGCATATCACACCCACAATGGCTTTAGGCCATCATCTCTACCCAACCTCAGTTTTCACCTTCAGAACCTAGACCTTATCTCCACTCACTGCTCAGGAGTGAACGTGATGCAAGAATCAGAACTTCTCCTTCGCCTTGGCAAGAAACCTAGTGGTTGGCATGTTGTCCAATGTTCATTGTAGGAGAAAGCAGCATGGACTATGAGGCCCCACCTATCCCTGAGGGCCACAATGTGCACAAACACACATTGAGACCCTCAGCGTGAGCCCTATCCTCATGTAAATCCTCTTAGTGACTGGAACAACAGCCCCCATATGGGTCTTGCCAAGCCCCTAGTCCCCCAATCTCAACCAGAGTTCGAGATGTCTAGTCACCCCTACTCAGGGCTCTACTCGGGAATCCCTCTTTGGTGGGACACTTGAGGTAAAAAAAAAAAATACAGAAAGGACTCTTCCCATCCACAGAATGATCCCAACCACTTGGGATCAGGCCAAATCACCAGAGAAAGAATTGTCCATGGCCCTTGAGGACACCCCGACATTCCACGGCCACCATTGACACAAAATCCAGAGACAAAACCCTGAGCAAGCGCCACATACTCGCCCTTTGTTCATAGCCCGGAAAATTCTCACGGTCTGTAGATCGAGCCTTCATACATACATCCCCTAACCTAAGCTGAGTTTGTGTTTTCAGACTTCTGTCCCCACATACCTGGACCACACACGCTCCACACTTGGGTCCCTGGAGCCACACCTCAGGACTGTGCTTCCCGTTCAAGGGAATTCTTCCCATTCCATTGGCCACAACCTTGCAAATTAGGAAAAACCTCCAAAGTCACCGAGGCCATCCCAATAGTGTAGGCCGCCCAGGACAAACAGGGGTGATCTCAAATCAGCTGAGCAACTACCTCCACTCAGACAACAGATGTCCCCAAAGAAGAATATTGAACCGGACAGGCCCCTAGGCCCTAATCAGATCCATTGCTTTGGTTTCCAGGCATCTGTCCTCAGAGGCCTCGTTTCCAATACCAGCATATGGTGGTTTCCTGAGGCACCAATAAGAACAAATCTCGTCTCCCCATGGAAAACTTGCTCATTGGAGCTTTGTCATAACCTCTGGTTAGGAGAATCCTTCAGGGCCCTGGTGTCACTGCCGCATACCAAGGTCTCCATGGACTCAAACCAACATTAAGACCATCCTCAGGAAAGTCCATTTCAACTCAGCCCCCTCTGTTGCTACCCCAAGCCAGCAGATCAAACGTTTCTTGTTGCTAGGAGACAATTGGAATGTGAGGCTGGCTGCCCAGGCATCCATACTTAGAACCCTGTTCTGGAAAAATACCTTATAAGACGTCCTGGAGCCATCCAACAAATCTTAATTGTCCCACAGAAGGAATCCTTGCGGTTTGGAGCATCTCACAACTCCAATAGTGGGAAAACCCCCATGGCCTCATAATGCCCCCCCTTCCTGAAGGGGCCAACATGGACAGAAACTCAAACCTGAGTCAAAGTCTGAACCTCGACCTGACTTCAGACGCATGAGATCTCAATTCAGCTCTGCAGAGTGTGCCTGCCATGTCCTTGCCCCGAAACCTAAGCCTAGCTTGTGTTCTCAGACTTCCGTCCTCACTCTCCTGGCCCACAAGCCCTCCAGTTTGGGAATTCCGAAGCCACAATGCAGCACTCTGCCTGCCCTCCAGAAGAAAAACTTTGCCCTAAGCTGCTAATAAGAAACCCCAAATGATTTTCTAATACATGCCACTCGATTGTCAAGCAATTATACAGCCCACCCTGTATACTAATGCACTGTCTGGCACAGCCTGGGTCAAGACATCCCAAACGACACCCAGACAGCTGGCCCCAACCTGGACACATAGGACCCGCTATGGCTATAGGTCGTCATTCTTCCCAACCTCGGTTTTCAGGCTTCAGAACCTAGACCTTATTTCCAATCACTGCCCAGGGGTGAACGTGATGCAGAAATTAGAATTCCTCCTTCCCCATGGCCAGAAACCTTGTGGTTGGCATGTTGTCCAACGTTCAATGTGGGAAAACCTGCATTGCCCGAAAGGCCACGCCAGTGCTTGAGGGCCGCCTAGGGCACAGACATGCATTGTGACCTGCAGCTTGAGTCCTGTATTAAAGTAACGCCTCTCAGTGGCTGGACCAAGATCCTGCATATGGGGCTTGTCATATCCATAGGCCCCCAGGCTTAACCAGAGGGCGAGTATTCCAGTTGTCAGTACCCACTGCTATGCTCTAGAATCCCTCTACTGGGGGGACACATGAAGCAGAAAACAGGACACTTCCCTTCCCACAGAATGACCCCAAACTCTTGGGGGCTGGACAAACTACCAGAGAGGGAGACTTCTACGACCCATGAGGCAACTCCTACATTAAACGGCCATTGTGGACAAAACATCCAGAGACAAAAGCCTGAGCGACTGCCTCCCTCTCACCCTTCTTTCATATCCAGAGGAGCTCCCCTCATGGACTGTAGATCAGGCCTGCCGTAACCTCGGCCCCAAACCTGAGCTGAGTTAGGGATTTTTGGATGTCTGTCTGCACAGCCATGGTCCACACAGCCTCCAGGCTGGGGTCTCTGGAGCCACACCACAGAACTGTGCCTGCTCTCTCCTAAGAAACTGCCCATTCCATTGGCCACAACTCTACAAAATAGTAGAAACCTCAAGGTCCCCAAGGACATCCCACTACCGCAAGCCGCACTGGACAAATAGGGGCATTATGACACAAGCTGAGCAACTACTACCTCCATGCAGACACACAGACAGATATCCGCAGAGACAGAAGATTGAACCAGACAGGCCCCTAGGCCCTATTATGAACTCTTGCTTTGGTGTCCAGGTATCACTCCTCAGAGGCCTGGGTTCGAAGACCAGCATACGGGGCTTTCCTGAGGCACCAGACAGAAGACCTCTCATCTCCACATGGGAAGCTTCCTTGTTGAAGTTGTGTCAAGCCCTTCGGGTTGGAGAATCCTGCAGAGTCCCTTAGCTACTGCCACATTCCAAGGTCTCCATGGCCACCAACCCACATTATGACTCATCCTCGGCAGAGTCCATTTAAACTCAGCCTTCTGGGTAGCTCACCCAAGAGCCCGCAGATTGAGCGTGCCTTGTCTCCACCAGGCAATGGGAAGGTGAGTTGGCGTTTCTCGGCATCCATGCTTAGGGCCCTGCTCTCGAGTCTTTCTGTATGGGGCATCCTGGAACCATCCAATAGTACTCGACTGTCCTGAAGAAGGAAACTTTGTAGTTTGGAGCAGCTCACAACTCCCAGCGTAGGGAAACCTCCCTGGCCTCATGACGCCCCCACCCCCTTCAGGAAGGGGCCGTCATGGACACAAACTCCAGCTTGAGGCAACATCTGATAATCGCCCGGACCTCACGTGCAGGAGATCTCGATTCAGCCTCTGCAGAGTGGGCCTGCCATGCTCTTGGTCCCAAAACTTGTGCTAGCTTGTGTTTTCAGACTTCCTTCCTCACAATCCTGGCCACACCCCTCCAGTTTGGCAATTCTGGAGACACAATGCAGCACTCTGCCTGCCCTCCAGAAGAAAAATGTTGCCCTATAGGGCTAACCAGAAACGCCTAATGAGTAACAACCTGCATGCCACTCGACCATACCCCAATTATACAGTCTAGCCTGTGCACTAAAGCCCTGTCTGACACAGCCTGAGGGCAGACCTCCAGTCCAACACCCCTACAGCTGGCCATACACAGAGCATATCACACCCACAATGGCTTTAGGCCATCATCTCTACCCAACCTCAGTTTTCACCTTCAGAACCTAGACCTTATCTCCACTCACTGCTCAGGAGTGAACGTGATGCAAGAATCAGAACTTCTCCTTCGCCTTGGCAAGAAACCTAGTGGTTGGCATGTTGTCCAATGTTCATTGTAGGAGAAAGCAGCATGGACTATGAGGCCCCACCTATCCCTGAGGGCCACAATGTGCACAAACACACATTGTGACACTCAGCGTGAGCCCTATCCTCACGTAAAGCCTCTTAGTGACTGGAACAACAGCCCCCATATGGGGCTTGCCAAGCCCCTAGTCCCCCAATATCAACCAGAGTTCGAGATGTCTAGTCACCCCTACTCAGGGCTCTACTCGGGAATCCCTCTTTGGTGGGACACTTGAGGTAAAAAAAAAAAAATACAGAAAGAACTTTTCCCATCCACAGAATGATCCCAACCACTTGGGATCAGGCCAAATCACCAGAGAAAGAATTGTCCATGGCCCTTGAGGACACCCCGACATTCCACGGCCACCATTGACACAAAATCCAGAGACAAAACCCTGAGCAAGCGCCACATACTCGCCCTTTGTTCATAGCCCGGAAAATTCTCACGGTCTGTAGATCGAGCCTTCATACATACATCCCCTAACCTAAGCTGAGTTTGTGTTTTCAGACTTCTGTCCCCACAGGCCTGGACCACACACGCTCCACACTTGGGTCCCTGGAGCCACACCTCAGGACTTTGCTTCCCTTTCAAGGGAATTCTTCCCATTCCATTGGCCACAACCTTGCAAATTAGGAAAAACCTCCAAAGTCACCGAGGCCATCCCAATAGTGTAGGCCGCCCAGGACAAACAGGGGTGATCTCAAACCAGCTGAGCAACTACCTCCACTCAGACAACAGATGTCCCCAGAGAAGAATATTGAACCGGACAGGCCCCTAGGCCCTAAACAGATCCATTGCTTTGGTTTCCAGGCATCTCTCCTCAGAGGCCTCGTTTCCAATACCAGCATATGGTGGTTTCCTGAGGCACCAATAAGAACAAATCTCGTCTCCCCATGGAAAACTTGCTCATTGGAGCTTTGTCATAACCTCTGGTTAGGAGAATCCTTCAGGGCCCTGGTGCCACTGCCCCATACCAAGGTCTCCATGGACTCAAACCAACATTAAGACCATCCTCAGGAAAGTCTATTTCAACTCAGCCCCCTCTGTTGCTACCCCAAGCCAGCAGATCAAACGTTTCTTGTTGCTAGGAGACAATTGGAATGTGAGGCTGGCTGCCCAGACATCCATACTTAGAACCCTGTTCTGGAAAAATACCTTATAAGACGTCCTGGAGCCATCCAACAAATCTTAATTGTCCCACAGAAGGAATCCTTGCGGTTTGGAGCATCTAACAACCCCAATAGTGGGAAAACCCCCATGGCCTCATAATGCCCCCCCTTCCTGAAGGGCCCAACATGGACAGAAACTCAAACCTGAGTCAAAGTCTGAACCTCGACCTGACTTCAGACGCATGAGATCTCAATTCAGCTCTGCAGAGTGTGCCTGCCATGTCCTTGCCTCGAAACCTAAGCCTAGCTTGTGTTCTCAGACTTCCGTCCTCTCTCTCCTGGCCCACAAGCCCTCCAGTTTGGGAATTCCGAAGCCACAATGCAGAGCTCTGCCTGCCCTCCAGAAGAAAAACTTTGCCCTATGCTGCTAATAAGAAACCCCAAATGATTTTCTAATGCATGCCACTCGATTGTAAAGCAATTATACAGCCCACCCTGTATACTAATGCCCTGTCTGGCACAGCCTGAGACAAGACATCCCAAACGACACCCAGACAGCTGGCCCCAACCTGGACACATAGGACCCGCTATGGCTGTAGGTCGTCATCTCTTCCCAACCTCGGTTTTCAGGCTTCAGAACCTAGACCTTATCTCCAATCACTGCCCAGGGGTGAACGTGATGCAGAAATTAGAATTCCTCCTTCCCCATGGCCAGAAACCTTGTGGTTGGCATGTTGTCCAACGTTCAATGTGGGAAAACCTGCATTGTCCGAAAGGCCACGCCAGTGCTTGAGGGCCGCCTAGGGCACAGACATGCATTGTGACCTGCAGCGTGAGTCCCGTATTAAAGTAACGCCTCTCAGTGGCTGGACCAAGATCCTGCATATGGGGCTTGTCATATCCATAGGCCCCCAGGCTTAACCAGAGGGCGAGTATTCCAGTTGTCAGTACCCACTGCTATGCTCTAGAATCCCTCTACTGGGGGGACACATGAAGCAGAAAACAGGACACTTCCCTTCCCACAGAATGACCCCAAACTCTTGGGGGCTGGACAAACTACCAGAGAGGGAGACTTCTACGACCCATGAGGCAACTCCTACATTAAACGGCCATTGTGGACAAAACATCCAGAGACAAAAGCCTGAGCGACTGCCTCCCTCTCACCCTTCTTTCATATCCAGAGGAGCTCCCCTCATGGACTGTAGATCAGGCCTGCCGTAACCTCGGCCCCAAACCTGAGCTGAGTTAGGGTTTTTGGATGTCTGTCTGCACTGCCATGGTCCACACAGCCTCCAGGCTGGGGTCTCTGGAGCCACACCACAGAACTGTGCCTGCTCTCTCCTAAGAAACTGCCCATTCCATTGGCCACAACTCTACAAAATAGTAGAAACCTCAAGGTCCCCAAGGACATCCCACTACCGCAAGCCGCACTGGACAAATAGGGGCATTATGACACAAGCTGAGCAACTACTACCTCCATGCAGACACACAGACAGATATCCGCAGAGACAGAAGATTGAACCAGACAGGCCCCTAGGCCCTATTATGAACTCTTGCTTTGGTGTCCAGGTATCACTCCTCAGAGGCCTGGGTTCGAAGACCAGCATACGGGGCTTTCCTGAGGCACCAGACAGAAGACCTCTCATCTCCACATGGGAAGCTTCCTTGTTGAAGTTGTGTCAAGCCCTTCGGGTTGGAGAATCCTGCAGAGTCCCTTAGCTACTGCCACATTCCAAGGTCTCCATGGCCACCAACCCACATTATGACTCATCCTCGGCAGAGTCCATTTAAACTCAGGCTTCTGGGTAGCTCACCCAAGAGCCCGCAGATTGAGCGTGCCTTGTCTCCACCAGGCAATGGGAAGGTGAGTTGGCGTTTCTCGGCATCCATGCTTAGGGCCCTGCTCTCGAGTCTTTCTGTATGGGGCATCCTGGAACCATCCAATAGTACTCGACTGTCCTGAAGAAGGAAACTTTGAAGTTTGGAGCAGCTCACAACTCCCAGCGTAGGGAAACCTCCCTGGACTCATGACGCCCCCACCCCCTTCAGGAAGGGGCCGTCATGGACACAAACTCCAGCTTGAGGCAACATCTGATAATCGCCCGGACCTCACGTGCAGGAGATCTCGATTCAGCCTCTGCAGAGTGGGCCTGCCATGCTCTTGGTCCCAAAACTTGTGCTAGCTTGTGTTTTCAGACTTCCTTCCTCACAATCCTGGCCACACCCCTCCAGTTTGGCAATTCTGGAGACACAATGCAGCACTCTGCCTGCCCTCCAGAAGAAAAATGTTGCCCTATAGGGCTAACCAGAAACGCCAAATGAGTAACAACCTGCATGCCACTCGACCATACCCCAATTATACAGTCTAGCCTGTGCACTAAACCCTGTCTGACACAGCCTGAGGGCAGACCTCCAGTCCAACACCCAGACAGCTGGCCATACACAGAGCATATCACACCCACAATGGCTTTAGGCCATCATCTCTACCCAACCTCAGTTTTCACCTTCAGAACCTAGACCTTATCTCCACTCACTGCTCAGGAGTGAACGTGATGCAAGAATCAGAACTTCTCCTTCGCCTTGGCAAGAAACCTAGTGGTTGGCATGTTGTCCAATGTTCATTGTAGGAGAAAGCAGCATGGACTATGAGGCCCCACCTATCCCTGAGGGCCACAATGTGCACAAACACACATTGTGACCCTCAGCGTGAGCCCTATCCTCATGTAAAGCCTCTTAGTGACTGGAACAACAGCCCCCATATGGGGCTTGCCAAGCCCCTAGTCCTCCAATCTCAACCAGAGTTCGAGATGTCTAGTCACCCCTACTCAGGGCTCTACTCGGGAATCCCTCTTTGGTGGGACACTTGAGGTAAAAAAAAAAAATACAGAAAGGACTTTTTCATCCACAGAATGATCCCAACCACTTGGGATCAGGCCAAATCACCAGAGAAAGAATTGTCCATGGCCCTTGAGGACACCCCGACATTCCACGGCCACCATTGACACAAAATCCAGAGACAAAACCCTGAGCAAGCGCCACATACTCGCCCTTTGTTCATAGCCCGGAAAATTCTCACGGTCTGTAGATCGAGCCTTCATACATACATCCCCTAACCTAAGCTGAGTTTGTGTTTTCAGACTTCTGTCCCCACAGGCCTGGACCACACACGCTCCACACTTGGGTCCCTGGAGCCACACCTCAGGACTGTGCTTCCCTTTCAAGGGAATTCTTCCCATTCCATTGGCCACAACCCTGCAAATTAGGAAAAACCTCCAAAGTCACCGAGGCCATCCCAATAGTGTAGGCCGCCCAGGACAAACAGGGGTGATCTCAAACAAGCTGAGCAACTACCTCCACTCAGACAATAGATGTCCCCAGAGAAGAATATTGAACCGGACAGGCCCCTAGGCCCTAATCAGATCCATTGCTTTGGTTTCCAGGCATCTGTCCTCAGAGGCCTCGTTTCCAATACCAGCATATGGTGGT
This sequence comes from Mustela nivalis, assembly GCF_964662115.1. NCBI lineage: Eukaryota > Metazoa > Chordata > Mammalia > Carnivora > Mustelidae > Mustela > Mustela nivalis. The sequence goes on along the minus strand of NW_028136258.1, from coordinate 350,843 downwards.
TTCCTGAGGCACCAATAAGAACAAATCTCGTCTCCCCATGGAAAACTTGCTCATTGGAGCTTTGTCATAACCTCTGGTTAGGAGAATCCTTCAGGGCCCTGGTGCCACTGCCCCATACCAAGGTCTCCATGGACTCAAACCAACATTAAGACCATCCTCAGGAAAGTCCATTTCAACTCAGCCCCCTCTGTTGCTACCCCAAGCCAGCAGATCAAACGTTTCTTGTTGCTAGGAGACAATTGGAATGTGAGGCTGGCTGCCCAGGCATCCATACTTAGAACCCTGTTCTGGAAAAATACCTTATAAGACGTCCTGGAGCCATCCAACAAATCTTAATTGTCCCACAGAAGGAATCCTTGCGGTTTGGAGCATCTCACAACTCCAATAGTGGGAAAACCCCCATGGCCTCATAATGCCCCCCCCTTTCTGAAGGGCCCAACATGGACAGAAACTCAAACCTGAGTCAAAGTCTGAACCTCGACCTGACTTCAGACGCATGAGATCTCAATTCAGCTCTGCAGAGTGTGCCTGCCATGTCCTTGCCCCGAAACCTAAGCCTAGCTTGTGTTCTCAGACTTCCGTCCTCACTCTCCTGGCCCACAAGCCCTCCAGTTTGGGAATTCCGAAGCCACAATGCAGAGCTCTGCCTGCCCTCCAGAAGAAAAACTTTGCCCTATGCTGCTAATAAGAAACCCCAAATGATTTTCTAATGCATGCCACTCGATTGTAAAGCAATTATACAGCCCACCCTGTATACTAATGCCCTGTCTGGCACAGCCTGGGTCAAGACATCCCAAACGACACCCAGACAGCTGGCCCCAACCTGGACACATAGGACCCGCTATGGCTGTAGGTCGTCATTCTTCCCAACCTCGGTTTTCAGGCTTCAGAACCTAGACCTTATCTCCAATCACTGCCCAGGGGTGAACGTGATGCAGAAATTAGAATTCCTCCTTCCCCATGGCCAGAAACCTTGTGGTTGGCATGTTGTCCAACGTTCAATGTGGGAAAACCTGCATTGTCCGAAAGGCCACGCCAGTGCTTGAGGGCCGCCTAGGGCACAGACATGCATTGTGACCTGCAGCGTGAGTCCCGTATTAAAGTAACGCCTCTCAGTGGCTGGACCAAGATCCTGCATATGGGGCTTGTCATATCCATAGGCCCCCAGGCTTAACCAGAGGGCGAGTATTTCAGTTGTCAGTACCCACTGCTATGCTCTAGAATCCCTCTACTGGGGGGACACATGAAGCAGAAAACAGGACACTTCCCTTCCCACAGCATGACCCCAAACTCTTGCGGGCTGGACAAACTACCAGAGAGGGAGACTTCTACGACCCATGAGGCAACTCCTACATTAAACGGCCATTGTGGACAAAACATCCAGAGACAAAAGCCTGAGCGACTGCCTCCCTCTCACCCTTCTTTCATATCCAGAGGAGCTCCCCTCATGGACTGTAGATCAGGCCTGCTGTAACCTCGGCCCCAAACCTGAGCTGAGTTTGGGTTTTTGGATGTCTGTCTGCACAGCCATGGCTCACACAGCCTCCAGGCTGGGGTCTCTGGAGCCACACCACAGAACTGTGCCTGCTCTCTCCTAAGAAACTGCACATTCCATTGGCCACAACTCTACAAAATAGTAGAAACCTCAAGGTCCCCAAGGACATCCCACTACCGCAAGCCGCACTGGACAAATAGGGGCATTATGACACAAGCTGAGCAACTACTACCTCCATGCAGACACACAGACAGATATCCGCAGAGACAGAAGATTGAACCAGACAGGCCCCTAGGCCCTATTATGAACTCTTGCTTTGGTGTCCAGGTATCACTCCTCAGAGGCCTGGGTTCGAAGACCAGCATACGGGGCTTTCCTGAGGCACCAGACAGAAGACCTCTCATCTCCACATGGGAAGCTTCCTTGTTGGAGTTGTGTCAAGCCCTTCGGGTTGGAGAATCCTGCAGAGTCCCTTAGCTACTGCCACATTCCAAGGTCTCCATGGCCACCAACCCACATTATGACTCATCCTCGGCAGAGTCCATTTAAACTCAGGCTTCTGGGTAGCTCACCCAAGAGCCCGCAGATTGAGCGTGCCTTGTCTCCACCAGGCAATGGGAAGGTGAGTTGGCGTTTCTCGGCATCCATGCTTAGGGCCCTGCTCTCGAGTCTTTCTGTATGGGGCATCCTGGAACCATCCAATAGTACTCGACTGTCCTGAAGAAGGAAACTTTGAAGTTTGGAGCAGCTCACAACTCCCAGCGTAGGGAAACCTCCCTGGACTCATGACGCCCCCACCCCCTTCAGGAAGGGGCCGTCATGGAGACAAACTCCAGCTTGAGGCAACATCTGATAATCGCCCGGAACTCACGTGCAGGAGATCTCGATTCAGCCTCTGCAGAGTGGGCCTGCCATGCTCTTGGCCCCAAAACTTGTGCTAGCTTGTGTTTTCAGACTTCCTTCCTCACAATCCTGGCCACACCCCTCCAGTTTGGCAATTCTGGAGACACAATGCAGCACTCTGCCTGCCCTCCAGAAGAAAAATGTTGCCCTATAGGGCTAACCAGAAACGCCAAATGAGTAACAACCTGCATGCCACTCGACCATACCCCAATTATACAGTCTAGCCTGTGCACTAAAGCCCTGTCTGACACAGCCTGAGGGCAGACCTCCAGTCCAACACCCAGACAGCTGGCCATACACAGAGCATATCACACCCACAATGGCTTTAGGCCATCATCTCTACCCAACCTCAGTTTTCACCTTCAGAACCTAGACCTTATCTCCACTCACTGCTCAGGAGTGAACGTGATGCAAGAATCAGAACTTCTCCTTCGCCTTGGCAAGAAACCTAGTGGTTGGCATGTTGTCCAATGTTCATTGTAGGAGAAAGCAGCATGGACTATGAGGCCCCACCTATCCCTGAGGGCCACAATGTGCACAAACACACATTGTGACCCTCAGCGTGAGCCCTATCCTCATGTAAAGCCTCTTAGTGACTGGAACAACAGCCCCCATATGGGGCTTGCCAAGCCCCTAGTCCCCCAATCTCAACCAGAGTTCGAGATGTCTAGTCACCCCTACTCAGGGCTCTACTCGGGAATCCCTCTTTGGTGGGACACTTGAGGTAAAAAAAAAAAAAATACAGAAAGGACTCTTCCCATCCACAGAATGATCCCAACCACTTGGGATCAGGCCAAATCACCAGAGAAAGAATTGTCCATGGCCCTTGAGGACACCCCGACATTCCACGGCCACCATTGACACAAAATCCAGAGACAAAACCCTGAGCAAGCGCCACATACTCGCCCTTTGTTCATAGCCCGGAAAATTCTCACGGTCTGTAGATCGAGCCTTCATACATACATCCCCAAACCTAAGCTGAGTTTGTGTGTTCAGACTTCTGTCCCCACAGGCCTGGACCACACACGCTCCACACTTGGGTCCCTGGAGCCACACCTCAGGACTGTGCTTCCCTTTCAAGGGAATTCTTCCCATTCCATTGGCCACAACCTTGCAAATTAGGAAAAACCTCCAAAGTCACCGAGGCCATCCCAATAGTGTAGGCCGCCCAGGACAAACAGGGGTGATCTCAAACCAGCTGAGCAACTACCTCCACTCAGACAACAGATGTCCCCAGAGAAGAATATTGAACCGGACAGGCCCCTAGGCCCTAATCAGATCCATTACTTTGGTTTCCAGGCATCTGTCCTCAGAGGCCTCGTTTCCAATACCAGCATATGGTGGTTTCCTGAGGCACCAATAAGAACAAATCTCGTCTCCCCATGGAAAACTTGCTCATTGGAGCTTTGTCATAACCTCTGGTTAGGAGAATCCTTCAGGGCCCTGGTGCCACTGCCCCATACCAAGGTCTCCATGGACTCAAACCAACATTAAGACCATCCTCAGGAAAGTCCATTTCAAATCAGCCCCCTCTGTTGCTACCCCAAGCCAGCAGATCAAACGTTTCTTGTTGCTAGGAGACAATTGGAATGTGAGGCTGGCTGCCCAGGCATCCATACTTAGAACCCTGTTCTGGAAAAATACCTTATAAGACGTCCTGGAGCCATCCAACAAATCTTAATTGTCCCACAGAAGGAATCCTTGCGGTTTGGAGCATCTCCCAACTCCAATAGTGGGAAAACCCCCATGGCCTCATAATGCCCCCCCGCTTCCTGAAGGGCCCAACATGGACAGAAACTCAAACCTGAGTCAAAGTCTGAACCTCGACCTGACTTCAGACGCATGAGATCTCAATTCAGCTCTGCAGAGTGTGCCTGTCATGTCCTTTCCCCGAAACCTAAGCCTAGCTTGTGTTCTCAGACTTCCGTCCTCACTCTCCTGGCCCACAAGCCCTCCAGTTTGGGAATTCCGAAGCCAAAATGCAGAGCTCTGCCTGCCCTCCAGAAGAAAAACTTTGCCCTATGCTGCTAATAAGAAACCCCAAATGATTTTCTAATGCATGCCACTCGATTGTAAAGCAATTATACAGCCCACCCTGTATATTAATGCCCTGTCTGGCACAGCCTGAGACAAGACATCCCAAACGACACCCAGACAGCTGGCCCCAACCTGGACACATAGGACCCGCTATGGCTGTAGGTCGTCATCTCTTCCCAACCTCGGTTTTCAGGCTTCAGAACCTAGACCTTATCTCCAATCACTGCCCAGGGGTGAACGTGATGCAGAAATTAGAATTCCTCCTTCCCCATGGCCAGAAACCTTGTGGTTGGCATGTTGTCCAACGTTCAATGTGGGAAAACCTGCATTGTCCGAAAGGCCACGCCAGTGCTTGAGGGCCGCCTAGGGCACAGACATGCATTGTGACCTGCAGCGTGAGTCCCGTATTAAAGTAACTCCTCTCAGTGTCTGGACCAAGATCCTGCATATGGGGCTTGTCATATCCATAGGCCCCCAGGCTTAACCAGAGGCCGAGTATTCCAGTTGTCAGTACCCACTGCTATGCTCTAGAATCCCTCTACTGGGGGGACACATGAAGCAGAAAACAGGACACTTCCCTTCCCACAGAATGACCCCAATCTCTTGGGCGCTGGACAAACTACCAGAGAGGGAGACTTCTACGACCCATGAGGCAACTCCTACATTAAACGGCCATTGTGGACAAAACATCCAGAGACAAAAGCCTGAGCGACTGCCTCCCTCTCACCCGTCTTTCATATCCAGAGGAGCTCCCCTCATGGACTGTAGATCAGGCCTGCCGTAACCTCGGCCCCAAACCTGAGCTGAGTTAGGGTTTTTGGATGTCTGTCTGCACAGCCATGGCCCACACAGCCTCCAGGCTGGGGTCTCTGGAGCCACACCACAGAACTGTGCCTGCTCTCTCCTAAGAAACTGCCCATTCCATTGGCCACAACTCTACAAAATAGTAGAAACCTCAAGGTCCCCAAGGACATCCCACTACCGCAAGCCGCACTGGACAAATAGGGGCATTATGACACAAGCTGAGCAACTACTACCTCCATGCAGACACACAGACAGATATCCGCAGAGACAGAAGATTGAACCAGACAGGCCCCTAGGCCCTATTATGAACTCTTGCTTTGGTGTCCAGGTATCACTCCTCAGAGGCCTGGGTTCGAAGACCAGCATACGGGGCTTTCCTGAGGCACCAGACAGAAGACCTCTAATCTCCACATGGGAAGCTGCTTGTTGAAGTTGTGTCAAGCCCTTCGGGTTGGAGAATCCTGCAGAGTCCCTTAGCTACTGCCACATTCCAAGGTCTCCATGGCCACCAACCCACATTATGACTCATCCTCGGCAGAGTCCATTTAAACTCAGGCTTCTGGGTAGCTCACCCAAGAGCCCGCAGATTGAGCGTGCCTTGTCTCCACCAGGCAATGGGAGGGTGAGTTGGCGTTTCTCGGCATCCATGCTTAGGGCCCTGCTCTCGAGTCTTTCTGTATGGGGCATCCTGGAACCATCCAATAGTACTCGACTGTCCTGAAGAAGGAAACTTTGAAGTTTGGAGCAGCTCACAACTCCCAGCGTAGGGAAACCTCCCTGGACTCATGACGCCCCCACCCCCTTCAGGAAGGGGCCGTCATGGACACAAACTCCAGCTTGAGGCAACATCTGATAATCGCCCGGACCTCACGTGCAGGAGATCTCGATTCAGCCTCTGCAGAGTGGGCCTGCCATGCTCTTGGCCCCAAAACTTGTGCTAGCTTGTGTTTTCAGACTTCCTTCCTCACAATCCTGGCCACACCCCTCCAGTTTGGCAATTCTGGAGACACAATGCATCACTCTGCCTGCCCTCCAGAAGAAAAATGTTGCCCTATAGGGCTAACCAGAAACGCCAAATGAGTAACAACCTGCATGCCACTCGACCATACCCCAATTATACAGTCTAGCCTGTGCACTAAACCCTGTCTGACACAGCCTGAGGGCAGACCTCCAGTCCAACACCCAGACAGCTGGCCATACACAGAGCATATCACACCCACAATGGCTTTAGGCCATCATCTCTACCCAACCTCAGTTTTCACCTTCAGAACCTAGACCTTATCTCCACTCACTGCTCAGGAGTGAACGTGATGCAAGAATCAGAACTTCTCCTTCGCCTTGGCAAGAAACCTAGTGGTTGGCATGTTGTCCAATGTTCATTGTAGGAGAAAGCAGCATGGACTATGAGGCCCCACCTATCCCTGAGGGCCACAATGTGCACAAACACACATTGTGACCCTCAGCGTGAGCCCTATCCTCATGTAAAGCCTCTTAGTGACTGGAACAACAGCCCCCATATGGGGCTTGCCAAGCCCCTAGTCCCCCAATCTCAACCAGAGTTCGAGATGTCTAGTCACCCCTACTCAGGGCTCTACTCGGGAATCCCTCTTTGGTGAGACACTTGAGGTAAAAAAAAAAAAAAAAATACAGAAAGGACTCTTCCCATCCACAGAATGATCCCAACCACTTGGGATCAGGCCAAATCACCAGAGAAAGAATTGTCCATGGCCCTTGAGGACACCCCGACATTCCACGGCCACCATTGACACAAAATCCAGAGACAAAACCCTGAGCAAGCGCCACATACTCGCCCTTTGTTCATAGCCCGGAAAATTCTCACGGTCTGTAGATCGAGCCTTCATACATACATCCCCAAACCTAAGCTGAGTTTGTGTTTCCAGACTTCTGTCCCCACAGGCCTGGACCACACACGCTCCACACTTGGGTCCCTGGAGCCACACCTCAGGACTGTGCTTCCCTTTCAAGGGAATTCTTCCCATTCCATTGGCCACAACCTTGCAAATTAGGAAAAACCTCCAAAGTCACCGAGGCCATCCCAATAGTGTAGGCCGCCCAGGACAAACAGGGGTGATCTCAAACCAGCTGAGCAACTACCTCCACTCAGACAACAGATGTCCCCAGAGAAGAATATTGAACCGGACAGGCCCCTAGGCCCTAATCAGATCCATTGCTTTGGTTTCCAGTCATCTGTCCTCAGAGGCCTCGTTTCCAATACCAGCATATGGTGGTTTCCTGAGGCACCAATAAGAACAAATCTCGTCTCCCCATGGAAAACTTGCTCATTGGAGCTTTGTCATAACCTCTGGTTAGGAGAATCCTTCAGGGCCCTGGTGCCACTGCCCCATACCAAGGTCTCCATGGACTCAAACCAACATTAAGACCATCCTCAGGAAAGTCCATTTCAACTCAGCCCCCTCTGTTGCTACCCCAAGCCAGCAGATCAAACGTTTCTTGTTGCTAGGAGACAATTGGAATGTGAGGCTGGCTGCCCAGGCATCCATACTTAGAACCCTGTTCTGGAAAAATACCTTATAAGACGTCCTGGAGCCATCCAACAAATCTTAATTGTCCCACAGAAGGAATCCTTGCGGTTTGGAGCATCTCCCAACTCCAATAGTGGGAAAACCCCCATGGCCTCATAATGCCCCCCCTTCCTGAAGGGGCCCACATGGACAGAAACTCAAACCTGAGCCAAAGTCTGAACCTCGACCTGACTTCAGACGCATGAGATCTCAATTCAGCTCTGCAGAGTGTGCCTGCCATGTCCTTTCCCCGAAACCTAAGCCTAGCTTGTGTTCTCAGACTTCCGTCCTCACTCTCCTGGCCCACAAGCCCTCCAGTTTGCGAATTCCGAAGCCAAAATGCAGCACTATGCCTGCCCTCCAGAAGAAAAACTTTGCCCTATGCTGCTAATAAGAAACCCCAAATGATTTTCTAATGCATGCCACTCGATTGTAAAGCAATTATACAGCCCACCCTGTATACTAATGCCCTGTCTGGCACAGCCTGAGACAAGACATCCCAAACGACACCCAGACAGCTGGCCCCAACCTGGACACATAGGACCCGCTATGGCTGTAGGTCGTCATCTCTTCCCAACCTCGGTTTTCAGGCTTCAGAACCTAGACCTTATCTCCAATCACTGCCCAGGGGTGAACGTGATGCAGAAATTAGAATTCCTCCTTCCCCATGGCCAGTAACCTTGTGTTTGGCATGTTGTCCAACGTTCAATGTGGGAAAACCTGCATTGTCCGAAAGGCCACGCCAGTGCTTGAGGGCCGCCTAGGGCACAGACATGCATTGTGACCTGCAGCGTGAGTCCCGTATTAAAGTAACGCCTCTCAGTGGCTGGACCAAGATCCTGCATATGGGGCTTGTCATATCCATAGGCCCCCAGGCTTAACCAGAGGGCGAGTATTCCAGTTGTCAGTACCCACTGCTATGCTCTAGAATCCCTCTACTGGGGGGACACATGAAGCAGAAAACAGGACACTTCCCTTCCCACAGAATGACCCCAAACTCTTGGGGGCTGGTAAACTACCAGAGAGGGAGACTTCTACGACCCATGAGGCAACTCCTACATTAAACGGACATTGTGGACAAAACATCCAGAGACAAAAGACTGAGCGACTGCCTCCCTCTCACCCGTCTTTCATATCCAGAGGAGCTCCCCTCATGGACTGTAGATCAGGCCTGCCGTAACCTCGGCCCCAAACCTGAGCTGAGTTAGGGTTTTTGGATGTCTGTCTGCACAGCCATGGCCCACACAGCCTCCAGGCTGGGGTCTCTGGAGCCACACCACAGAACTGTGCCTGCTCTCTCCTAAGAAACTGCCCATTCCATTGGCCACAACTCTACAAAATAGTAGAAACCTCAAGGTCCCCAAGGACATCCCACTACCGCAAGCCGCACTGGACAAATAGGGGCATTATGACACAAGCTGAGCAACTACTACCTCCATGCAGACACACAGACAGATATCCGCAGAGACAGAAGATTGAACCAGACAGGCCCCTAGGCCCTATTATGAACTCTTGCTTTGGTGTCCAGGTATCACTCCTCAGAGGCCTGGGTTCGAAGACCAGCATACGGGGCTTTCCTGAGGCACCAGACAGAAGACCTCTCATCTCCACATGGGAAGCTTCCTTGTTGGAGTTGTGTCAAGCCCTTCGGGTTGGAGAATCCTGCAGAGTCCCTTAGCTACTGCCACATTCCAAGGTCTCCATGGCCACCAACCCACATTATGACTCATCCTCGGCAGAGTCCATTTAAACTCAGGCTTCTGGGTAGCTCACCCAAGAGCCCGCAGATTGAGCGTGCCTTGTCTCCACCAGGCAATGGGAAGGTGAGTTGGCGTTTCTCGGCATCCATGCTTAGGGCCCTGCTCTCGAGTCTTTCTGTATGGGGCATCCTGGAACCATCCAATAGTACTCGACTGTCCTGAAGAAGGAAACTTTGAAGTTTGGAGCAGCTCACAACTCCCAGCGTAGGGAAACCTCCCTGGACTCATGACGCCCCCACCCCCTTCAGGAAGGGGCCGTCATGGACACAAACTCCAGCTTGAGGCAACATCTGATAATCGTCCGGACCTCACGTGCAGGAGATCTCGATTCAGCCTCTGCAGAGTGGGCCTGCCATGCTCTTGGCCCCAAAACTTGTGCTAGCTTGTGTTTTCAGACTTCCTTCCTCACAATCCTGGCCACACCCCTCCAGTTTGGCAATTCTGGAGACACAATTCAGCACTCTGCCTGCCCTCCAGAAGAAAAATGTTGCCCTATAGGGCTAACCAGAAACGCCAAATGAGTAACAACCTGCATGCCACTCGACCATACCCCAATTATACAGTCTAGCCTGTGCACTAAAGCCCTGTCTGACACAGCCTGAGGGCAGACCTCCAGTCCAACACCCCTACAGCTGGCCATACACAGAGCATATCACACCCACAATGGCTTTAGGCCATCATCTCTACCCAACCTCAGTTTTCACCTTCAGAACCGAGACCTTATCTCCACTCACTGCTCAGGAGTGAACGTGATGCAAGAATCAGAACTTCTCCTTCGCCTTGGCAAGAAACCTAGTGGTTGGCATGTTTTGCAATGTTCATTGTAGGAGAAAGCAGCAAGGACTATGAGGCCCCACCTATCCCTGAGGGCCACAATGTGCACAAGCACACATTGTGAACCTCAGCGTGAGCCCTATCCTCATGTAAAGCCTCTTAGTGACTGGAACAACAGCCCCCATATGGGGCTTGCCAAGCCCCTAGTCCCCCAATCTCAACCAGAGTTCGAGATGTCTAGTCACCCCTACTCAGGGCTCTACTCGGGAATCCCTCTTTGGTGGGACACTTGAGGTAAAAAAAAAAAAAATACGAAAGGACTCTTCCCATCCACAGAATGATCCCAACCACTTGGGATCAGGCCAAATCACCAGAGAAAGAATTGTCCATGGCCCTTGAGGACACCCCGACATTCCACGGCCACCATTGACACAAAATCCAGAGACAAAACCCTGAGCAAGCGCCACATACTCGCCCTTTGTTCATAGCCCGGAAAATTCTCACGGTCTGTAGATCGAGCCTTCATACATACATCCCCAAACCTAAGCTGAGTTTGTGTTTTCAGACTTCTGTCCCCACAGGCCTGGACCACACACGCTCCACACTTGGGTCCCTGGAGCCACACCTCAGGACTGTGCTTCCCTTTCAAGGGAATTCTTCCCATTCCATTGGCCACAACCTTGCAAATTAGGAAAAACCTCCAAAGTCACCGAGGCCATCCCAATAGTGTAGGCCGCCCAGGACAAACAGGGGTGATCTCAAACCAGCTGAGCAACTACCTCCACTCAGACAACAGATGTCCCCAGAGAAGAATATTGAACCGGACAGGCCCCTAGGCCCTAATCAGATCCATTGCTTTGGTTTCCAGGCATCTGTCCTCAGAGGCCTCGTTTCCAATACCAGCATATGGTGGTTTCCTGAGGCACCAATAAGAACAAATCTCGTCTCCCCATGGAAACTTGCTCATTGGAGCTTTGTCATAACCTCTGGTTAGGAGAATCCTTCAGGGCCCTGGTGCCACTGCCCCATACCAAGGTCTCCATGGACTCAAACCAACATTAAGACCATCCTCAGGAAAGTCTATTTCAACTCAGCCCCCTCTGTTGCTACCCCAAGCCAGCAGATCAAACGTTTCTTGTTGCTAGGAGACAATTGGAATGTGAGGCTGGCTGCCCAGGCATCCATACTTAGAACCCTGTTCTGGAAAAATACCTTATAAGACGTCCTGAAGCCATCCAACAAATCTTAATTGTCCCACAGAAGGAATCCTTGCGGTTTGGAGCATCTCACAACTCCAATAGTGGGAAAACCCCTTGGCCTCATAATGCCCCCCCCCCTTCCTGAAATGCCCAAAATGGACAGAAACTCAAACCTGAGTCAAAGTCTGACCTCGACCTGACTTCAGACGCATGAGATCTCAATTCAGCTCTGCAGAGTGTGCCTGTCATGTCCTTGCCCCGAAACCTAAGCCTAGCTTGTGTTCTCAGACTTCCGTCCTCACTCTCCTGGCCCACAAGCCCTCCAGTTTGGGAATTGCGAAGCCACAATGCAGAGCTCTGCCTGCCCTCCAGAAGAAAAACTTTGCCCTATGCTGCTAATAAGAAACCCCAAATGATTTTCTAATGCATGCCACTCGATTGTAAAGCAATTATACAGCCCACCCTGTATACTAATGCCCTGTTTGGCACAGCCTGAGACAAGACATCCCAAACGACACCCAGACAGCTGGCCCCAACCTGGACACATAGGACCCGCTATGGCTGTAGGACTTCATTCTTCCCAAACTCGGTTTTCAGGCTTCAGAACCTAGACCTTATCTCCAATCACTGCCCAGGGGTGAACGTGATGCAGAAATTAGAATTCCTCCTTCCCCATGGCCAGAAACCTTGTGGTTGGCATGTTGTCCAACGTTCAATGTGGGAAAACCTGCATTGTCCGAAAGGCCACGCCAGTGCTTGAGGGCCGCCTAGGGCACAGACATGCATTGTGACCTGCAGCGTGAGTCCCGTATTAAAGTAACGCCTCTCAGTGGCTGGACCAAGATCCTGCATAATGGGCTTGTCATATCCATAGGCCCCCAGGCTTAACCAGAGGGCGAGTATTCCAGTTGTCAGTACCCACTGCTATGCTCTAGAATCCCTCTACTGGGGGGACACATGAAGCAGAAAACAGGACACTTCCCTTCCCACAGAATGACCCCAAACTCTTGGGGGCTGGACAAACTACCAGAGAGGGAGACTTCTACGACCCATGAGGCAACTCCTACATTAAACGGCCATTGTGGACAAAACATCCAGAGACAAAAGCCTGAGCGACTGCCTCCCTCTCACCCTTCTTTCATATCCAGAGGAGCTCCCCTCATGGACTGTAGATCAGGCCTGCCGTAACCTCGGCCCCAAACCTGAGCTGAGTTAGGGTTTTTGGATGTCTGTCTGCACAGCCATGGCCCACACAGCCTCCAGGCTGGGGTCTCTGGAGCCACACCACAGAACTGTGCCTGCTCTCTCCTAAGAAACTGCCCATTCCATTGGCCACAACTCTACAAAATAGTAGAAACCTCAAGGTCCCCAAGGACATGCCACTACCGCAAGCCGCACTGGACAAATAGGGGCATTATGACACAAGCTGAGCAACTACTACCTCCATGCAGACACACAGACAGATATCCGCAGAGACAGAAGATTGAACCAGACAGGCCCCTAGGCCGTATTATGAACTCTTGCTTTGGTGTCCAGGTATCACTCCTCAGAGGCCTGGGTTCGAAGACCAGCATACGGGGCTTTCCTGAGGCACCAGACAGAAGACCTCTCATCTCCACATGGGAAGCTTCCTTGTTGGAGTTGTGTCAAGCCCTTCGGGTTGGAGAATCCTGCAGAGTCCCTTAGCTACTGCCACATTCCAAGGTCTCCATGGCCACCAACCCACATTATAACTCATCCTCGGCAGAGTCCATTTAAACTCAGGCTTCTGGGTAGCTCACCCAAGAGCCCGCAGATTGAGCGTGCCTTGTCTCCACCAGGCAATGGGAAGGTGAGTTGGCGTTTCTCGGCATCCATGCTTAGGGCCCTGCTCTCGAGTCTTTCTGTATGGGGCATCCTGGAACCATCCAATAGTACTCGACTGTCCTGAAGAAGGAAACTTTGAAGTTTGGAGCAGCTCACAACTCCCAGCGTTGGGAAACCTCCCTGGACTCATGACGCCCCCACCCCCTTCAGGAAGGGGCCGTCATGGACACAAACTCCAGCTTGAGGCAACATCTGATAATCGCCCGGACCTCACGTGCAGGAGATCTCGATTCAGCCTCTGCAGAGTGGGCCTGCCATGCTCTTGGCCCCAAAACTTGTGCTAGCTTGTGTTTTCAGACTTCCTTCCTCACAATCCTGGCCACACCCCTCCAGTTTGGCAATTCTGGAGACACAATGCAGCACTCTGCCTGCCCTCCAGAAGAAAAATGTTGCCCTATAGGGCTAACCAGAAACGCCAAATGAGTAACAACCTGCATGCCACTCGACCATACCCCAATTATACAGTCTAGCCTGTGCACTAAAGCCCTGTCTGACACAGCCTGAGGGCAGACCTCCAGTCCAACACCCCTACAGCTGGCCATACACAGAGCATATCACACCCACAATGGCTTTAGGCCATCATCTCTACCCAACCTCAGTTTTCACCTTCAGAACCTAGACCTTATCTCCACTCACTGCTCAGGAGTGAACGTGATGCAAGAATCAGAACTTCTCCTTCGCCTTGGCAAGAAACCTAGGGGTTGGCATGTTATCCAATGTTCATTGTAGGAGAAAGCAGAATGGACTATGAGGCCCCACATATGCCTGAGGGCCACAATGTGCACAAACACACATTGTGACCCTCAGCGTGAGCCCTATCCTCATGTAAAGCCTCTTAGTGACTGGAACAACAGCCCCCATATGGGGCTTGCCAAGCCCCTAGTCCCCCAATCTCAACCAGAGTTCGAGATGTCTAGTCACCCCTATCAGGGCTCTACTCGGGAATCCCTCTTTGGTGGGACACTTGAGGTAAAAAAAAAAAAATACCGAAAGGACTCTTCCCATCCACAGAATGATCCCAACCACTTGGGATCAGGCCAAATCACCAGAGAAAGAATTGTCCATGGCCCTTGAGGACACCCCGACATTCCACGGCCACCATTGACAGTAAATCCAGAGACAAAACCCTGAGCAAGCGCCACATACTCGCCCTTTGTTCATAGCCCGGAAAATTCTCACGGTCTGTAGATCGAGCCTTCATACATACATCCCCAAACCTAAGCTGAATTTGTGTTTTCAGACTTCTGTCCCCACAGGCCTGGACCACACACGCTCCACACTTGGGTCCCTGGAGCCACACCTCAGGACTGTGCTTCCCTTTCAAGGGAATTCTTCCCATTCCATTGGCCACAACCTTGCAAATTAGGAAAAACCTCCAAAGTCACCGAGGCCATCCCAATAGTGTAGGCCGCCCAGGACAAACAGGGGTGATCTCAAACCAGCTGAGCAACTACCTCCACTCAGACAACAGATGTCCCCAGAGAAGAATATTGAACCGGACAGGCCCCTAGGCCCTAATCAGATCCATTGCTTTGGTTTCCAGGCATCTCTCCTCAGAGGCCTCGTTTCCAATACCAGCATATGGTGGTTTCCTGAGGCACCAATAAGAACAAATCTCGTCTCCCCATGGAAATCTTGGTCATTGGAGCTTTGTCATAACCTCTGGTTAGGAGAATCCTTCAGGGCCCTGGTGCCACTGCCCCATACCAAGGTCTCCATGGACTCAAACCAGCATTAAGACCATCCTCAGGAAAGTCCATTTCAACTCAGCCCCCTCTGTTGCTACCCCAAGCCAGCAGATCAAACGTTTCTTGTTGCTAGTAGACAATTGGAATGTGAGGCTGGCTGCCCAGGCATCCATACGTAGAACCCTGTTCTGGAAAAATACCTTATAAGACGTCCTGGAGCCATCCAACAAATCTTAATTGTCCCACAGAAGGAATCCTTGCGGTTTGGAGCATCTCACAACTCCAATAGTGGGAAAACCCCCATGGCCTCATAATGCCCCCCCCTTCCTGAAGGGGCCAACATGGACAGAAACTCAAACCTGAGCCAAAGTCTGAACCTCGACCTGACTTCACACGCATGAGATCTCAATTCAGCTCTGCAGAGTGTGCCTGCCATGTCCTTGCCCCGAAACCTAAGCCTAGCTTGTGTTCTCATACTTCGGTCCTCACTCTCCTGGCCCAAAAGCCCTCCAGTTTGGGAATTCCGAAGCCACAATGCAGCATTCTGCCTGCCCTCCAGAAGAAAAACTTTGCCCTATACTGCTAATAAGAAACCCCAAATGATTTTCTAATGCATGCCACTCGATTGTAAAGCAATTATACAGCCCACCCTGTATACTAATGCCCTGTCTGGCACAGCCTGAGACAAGACATCCCAAACCACACTCAGACAGCTGGCCCCAACCTGGACACATAGGACCCGCTATGGCTGTAGGTCGTCATCTCTTCCCAACCTCGGTTTTCAGGCTTCAGAACATAGACCTTATCTCCAATCACTGCCCAGGGGTGAACGTGATGCAGAAATTAGAATTCCTCCTTCCCCATGGCCAGAAACCTTGTGGTTGGCATGTTGTCCAACGTTCAATGTGGGAAAACCTGCATTGTCCGAAAGGCCACGCCAGTGCTTGAGGGCCGCCTAGGGCACAGACATGCATTGTGACCTGCAGCGTGAGGCCGGTATTAAAGTAACGCCTCTCAGTGGCTGGACAGAGATCCTGCATATGGGGCTTTTCATATCCATAGGCACCCAGGCTTAACCAGAGGGCGAGTATTCCAGTTGTCAGTACCCACTGCTATGCTCTAGAATCCCTCTACTGGGGGGACACATGAAGCAGAAAACAGGACACTTCCCTTCCCACAGAATGACCCCAAACTCTTGGGGGCTGGACAAACTACCAGAGAGGGAGACTTCTACGACCCATGAGGCAACTCCTACATTAAACGGCCATTGTGGACAAAACATCCAGAGACAAAAGCCTGAGCGACTGCCTCTCTCTTACCCTTCTTTCATATCCAGAGGAGCTCCCTTCATGGACTGTAGATCAGGCCTGCTGTAACTTCGGCCCCAAAACTGAGCTGAGTTAGGGTTTTTGGATGTCTGTCTGCACAGCCATGGCCCACACAGCCTCCAGGCTGGGGTCTCTGGAGCCACACCACAGAACTGTGCCTGCTCTCTCCTAAGAAACTGCCCATTCCATTGGCCACAACTCTACAAAATAGTAGAAACCTCAAGGTCCCCAAGGACATCCCACTACCGCAAGCCGCACTGGACAAATAGGGGCATTATGACACAAGCTGAGCAACTACTACCTCCATGCAGACACACAGACAGATATCCGCAGAGACAGAAGATTGAACCAGACAGGCCCCTAGGCCCTATTATGAACTCTTGCTTTGGTGTCCAGGTATCACTCCTCAGAGGCCTGGGTTCGAAGACCAGCATACGGGGCTTTCCTGAGGCACCAGACAGAAGACCTCTCATCTCCACATGGGAAGCTTCCTTGTTGGAGTTGTGTCAAGCCCTTCGGGTTGGAGAATCCTGCAGAGTCCCTTAGCTACTGCCACATTCCAAGGTCTCCATGGCCACCAACCCACATTATGACTCATCCTCGGCAGAGTCCATTTAAACTCAGGCTTCTGGGTAGCTCACCCAAGAGCCCGCAGATTGAGCGTGCCTTGTCTCCACCAGGCAATGGGAAGGTGAGTTGGCGTTTCTCGGCATCCATGCTTAGGGCCCTGCTCTCGAGTCTTTCTGTATGGGGCATCCTGGAACCATCCAATAGTACCCGACTGTCCTGAAGAAGGTAACTTTGAAGTATGGAGCAGCTCACAACTCCCAGCGTAGGGAAACCTCCCTGGCCTCATGTCGCTCCCACTCCCTTCAGGAAGGGGCCGTCATGGACACAAACTCCAGCTTGAGGCAACATCTGATAATCGCCCGGACCTCACGTGCAGGAGATCTCGATTCAGCCTCTGCAGAGTGGGCCTGCCATGCTCTTGGCCCCAAAACTCGTGCTAGCTTGTGTTTTCAGTCTTCCTTCCTCACAATCCTGGCCACACCCCTCCAGTTTGGCAATTCTGGAGACACAATGCAGCACTCTGCCTGCCCTCCAGAAGAAAAATGTTGCCCTATAGGGCTAACCAGAAACGCCAAATGAGTAACAACCTGCATGCCACTCGACCATACCCCAATTATACAGTCTAGCCTGGGCACTAAAGCCCTGTCTCACACAACCTGAGGGCAGTCCTCCAGTCCAACACCCAAACAGCTTGCCGTACACAGAGCATATCACACCCACAATGGCTTTAGTCCATCATCTCTACCCAACCTCAGTTTTCACCTTCAGAACCTAAACCTTATCTCCACTCACTGCTCAGGAGTGAACGTGATGCAAGAATCAGAACTTCTCCTTCGCCTTGGCAAGAAACCTAGTGGTTGGCATGTTGTCCAATGTTCATTGTAGGAGAAAGCAGCATGGACTATGAGGCCCCACCTATCCCTGAGGGCCACAATTTCCACAAACACACATTGAGACCCTCAGCGTGAGCCCTATCCTCATGTAAAGCCTCTTAGTGACTGGAACAACAGCCCACATATGGGGCTTGCCAAGCCCCAGTCCCCCAATATCAACAATAGTTCGAGATGTCTAGTCACCCCTACTCAGGGCTCTACTCAGAATCCCTCTTTGGTGTGACACCTGAGGTAAAAAAAAAAAATAATAATATATATATATATATATATATATATATATATATATATATATATATACACAGAACGGACTCTTCCAATCCACAGAATGATCCCAACCACTTGGGATCAGGCCATATCACCAGAGAAAGAATTGTCCATGGCCCTTGAGGACATCCCGAAATTCCATGGCCACCGTTGACACAAAATTCAGAGACAAAAGCCTGAGCAAGCGCCACATACTCGCCCTTTGTTCATAGCCCGGAAAATTCTCACGGTCTGTAGATCGAGCCTTCATACATACATCCCCAAACCTAAGCTGAGTTTGTGTTTTCAGACTTCTGTCCCCACAGGCATGGCCCACACACCATCCAAGCTGGGGCCCCTGGAGCCACACCTCAGGGCTTTGGCTTCCCTCTCCAGGGGAATTCTGCCATTTCCATTGGCCACAACCCTATAGATTAGGAGAATCCTCCAAACTCCCCCAGGCCATCCGAATTGTTTTGGCTGCGCAGGACACACAGGGATGATCTTTCACAAGTTAGGAAACCACCTCCACTCAGACCCAGAGACAGATATCCCCATAGAATAAGATTGAACTGGACGGGCACTGAGGCCCTAATCAGATCCATTGATTTTGATTCCAGTCCTCTCTCCTCAGAGGCCTGGTTTCCAATGCCAGCATATGGGAGATTCCTTAGGCACTCATCAAAACAATTCTCTTCTCTACATAGGAAATATACTCTTTAGAGCTCCATCAAAACCTCCGGTTATGAACATCCCTCAAGGCCCCGGATCAAGCACCCCATTCCAAGGTCTACATGGACACAAATGCACATTATGACCCATCCTCAACTCACCCATTTCAAAACACCCGCCTCGGTTGCTCCCCTAGATCCAGCAGATCAAATTTTCCTTGGCTCTAGGAGACACCTGGAATGGGAGGCAGGCTGCCCAGGCATCCATCCTTAGAACCCTGCTCTGGATAACTTCCTTATGGGATGTCTGGAGCCATTCAACATGGCTCGACTGTCCCACAGAAGGAATCATTGTGGTTTGGAGCATCTCACAATTCCCATAGTGGGAAAACCTCCAAGTCCTCGTGACACCCTCCCCTTCATTAAGGGGCCGTCATGGACAGAAATTCCGACCTAAGAAAACGTCTGATCCTAGCTCTGTCTTCAGGTATACGGGATCTCGAATCATCTCTGCAGAGGGTGCCTGCCGTCCCCTCACCCCGAAATCTAAGTCTGGCTTGTGTTCTCAGAATTTTTTCCTCACACTCCTGGCCCACAAGCCTTCCAGTTTGGGAATTTTGGAGTCACTATGTGGCACTGTGTCTTCCCTCCAGAAGAAAAACGTTGCCCTCTGGGGCTACCCAGTAACCACAAATGAGTACCATCCTGCACGAAACTCGACTGCACCCCAATGATGAAGTCTAGCCTGGGCACTAATTCCCTGTCTGCCACAGCCTGAGCCTGCACCTCCCAACCCACACTCAACAGCTGGCCGAACACTGAGCACATCAGCCACACCATGGCCTTAGGGCTTCATCTCTTCCCAACCTCAGTTTTCAGGCTTCAGAACCTAGACCTTAAATCCAATCACAGTCCAGGAGTGAAAGTGTTGCAGAAATTAGAACTCCATCTTCCCCATTGCCAGAAAACTTGTGGTTCCCATACTGTGCAACGTTCAGTGTAGGAGAAACCAGCATGGTACATTAGGCCACGCCCTGACTTGAGGGGCTCCTTGGGCACAAAAACACATTGTGAAACTCAGTGTGAGACCTATCCTCAAGGAAGGCCTCTCAGTGTCTAGACCAAGAGCCCACATATGGGGCTTGCCATGTTCTTAGGTCCCAATGTTAACCAGAGGTCTGGTTGTCCAGTTGCCCCCACCCACGACTCTGCTCTGGAATCCCTCTATTGGTGGTCCACCTGAGGTTTAAAAAAAAAAAAAAAAAAAAAAACAAGAACGGCCTCCTCCCTTCCCACAGAATGACCCCAATCTCTTGGGATCGGGTCAAATCCCCAGAAAGGGAGCCTCATCGATGGCCCATGAAGACACCCCGACATTCCATGGCAATCGGTGACACATTTCCAGAAAAAAAAAAAAAAAAAGCATGAGCATGCACATCACATTCGCCCTTTGTTCATATCCCGAAGAGGTCTCCTCACGGTCTATAGATCGGGCCAGCCATACCTACATCCCCCAGCCTAAGTGGAGTTTGTGTTTTCAGACTTTTGTCCAAATAGCCCTGGACCACACACGCTCCACACTTGGGTCACTGGAGCCACACCTCAGGACTGTGCTTCCCTTTCAAGGGAATATTTCCCATTCCATTGGCCACAACCTTGCAAATTAGGAAAAACCTCCAAAGTCACCGAGACCATCCCAATAGTTTAGGCCGCCCATGACAAACAGGGGTGATCTCAAACAAGCTGAGCAACTACCTCCACTCAGACAACAGATGTCCCCAGAGAAGAATATTGAACCGGACAGGCCCCTAGGCCCTAAACAGATCCATTGCTTTGGTTTCCAGGCATCTCTCCTCAGAGGCCTCGTTTCCAATACCAGCATATGGTGGTTTCCTGAGGCACCAATAAGAACAAATCTCGTCTCCCCATGGAAACTTGCTCATTGGAGCTTTGTCATAACCTCTGGTTAGGAGAATCCTTCAGGGCCCTGGTGCCACTGCCCCATACCAAGGTCTCCATGGACTCAAACCAACATTAAGACCATCCTCAGGAAAGTCCATTTCAACTCAGCCCCCTCTGTTGCTACCCCAAGCCAGCAGATCAAAGGTTTCTTGTTGCTAGGAGACAATTGGAATGTGAGGCTGGCTGCCCAGGCATCCATACTTAGAACCCTGTTCTGGAAAAATACCTTATAAGACGTCCTGGAGCCATCCCACTAATCTTAATTGTCCCACAGAAGGAATCCTTGCGGTTTGGAGCATCTCACAACTCCAATAGTGGGAAAACCCCCATGGCCTCATAATGCCCCCCCTTCCTGAAGGGGCCAACATGGACAGAAACTCAAACCTGAGCCAAAGTCTGAACCTCGACCTGAATTCAGACGCATGAGATCTCAATTCAGCTCTGCAGAGTGTGCCTGCCATGTCCTTGCCCCGAAACCTAAGCCTAGCTTGTGTTCTCAGACTTCCGTCCTCACTCTCCTGGCCCACAAGCCCTCCAGTTTGGGAATTCCGAAGCCACAATGCAGCACTCTGCCTGCCCTCCAGAAGAAAAACTTTGCCCTATGCTGCTAATAAGAAACGCCAAATGATTTTCTAATGCATGCCACTCGATTGTAAAGCAATTATACAGCCCACCCTGTATACTAATGCCCTGTCTGGCACAGCCTGAGACAAGACATCCCAAACGACACCCAGACAGCTGGCCCCAACCTGGACACATAGGACCCGCTATGGCTGTAGGTCGTCATCTCTTCCCAACCTCGGTTTTCAGCCTTCAGAACCTAGACCTTATCTCCAATCACTGCCCAGGGGTGAACGTGATGCAGAAATTAGAATTCCTCCTTCCCCATGGCCAGAAACCTTGTGGTTGGCATGTTGTCCAACGTTCAATGTGGGGAAACCTGCATTGTCCGAAAGGCCACGCCAGTGCTTGAGGGCCGCCTAGGGCACAGACATGCATTGTGACCTGCAGCGTGAGTCCCGTATTAAAGTAACGCCTCTCATTGGCTGGACCAAGATCCTGCATATGGGGCTTGTCATATCCATAGGCCCCCAGGCTTAACCAGAGGGCGAGTATTCCAGTTGACAGTACCCACTGCTATGCTCTAGAATCCCTCTACTGGGGGGACACATGAAGCAGAAAACAGGACACTTCCCTTCCCACAGAATGACCCCAAACTCTTGGGGGCTGGACAAACTACCAGAGAGGGAGACTTCTACGACCCATGAGGCAACTCCTACATTAAACGGCCATTGTGGACAAAACATCCAGAGACAAAAGCCTGAGCGACTGCCTCCCTCTCACCCTTCTTTCATATCCAGAGGATCTCCCCTCATGGACTGTAGATCAGGCCTGCTGTAACCTCGGCCCCAAACCTGAGCTGAGTTAGGGTTTTTGGATGTCTGTCTGCACAGCCATGGCCCACACAGCCTCCAGGCTGGGGTCTCTGGAGCCACACCACAGAACTGTGCCTGCTCTCTCCTAAGAAACTGCCCATTCCATTGGCCACAACTCTACAAAATAGGAGAAACCTCAAGGTCCCCAAGGACATCCCACTACCGCAAGCCGCACTGGACAAATAGGGGCATTATGACACAAGCTGAGCAACTACTACCTCCATGCAGACACACAGACAGATATCCGCAGAAAGAAGATTGACCCAGCCAGGCCCCTAGGCCCTATTATGAACTCTTGCTTTGTTGTCCAGGTATCACTGCTCAGAAACCTGGGTTCGAAGACCAGCATACGGGGCTTTCCTGAGGCACCAGACAGAAGGCCTCTCATCTCCACATGGGAAGCTTCCTTGTTGGAGTTGTGTCAAGCCCTTCGGGTTGGAGAATGCTGCAGAGTCCCTTAGCTACTGCCACATTCCAAGGTCTCCATGGCCACCAACCCACATTATGACTCATCCTCGGCAGAGTCCATTTAAACTCAGGCTTCTGGGTAGCTCACCCAAGAGCCCGCAGATTGAGAGTGCCTTGTCTCCACCAGGCAATGGGAAGGTGAGTTGGCGTTTCTCGGCATCCATGCTTAGGGCCCTGCTCTCGAGTCTTTCTGTATGGGGCATCCTGGAACCATCCAATAGTACCCGACTGTCCTGAAGAAGGTAACTTTGAAGTATGGAGCAGCTCACAACTCCCAGCGTAGGGAAACCTCCCTGGCCTCATGTCGCTCCCACTCCCTTCAGGAAGGGGCCGTCATGGACACAAACTCCAGCTTGAGGCAACATCTGATAATCGCCCGGACCTCACGTGCAGGAGATCTCGATTCAGCCTCTGCAGAGTGGGCCTGCCATGCTCTTGGCCCCAAAACTCGTGCTAGCTTGTGTTTTCAGTCTTCCTTCCTCACAATCCTGGCCACACCCCTCCAGTTTGGCAATTCTGGAGACACAATGCAGCACTCTGCCTGCCCTCCAGAAGAAAAATGTTGCCCTATAGGGCTAACCAGAAACGCCAAATGAGTAACAACCTGCATGCCACTCGACCATACCCCAATTATACAGTCTAGCCTGGGCACTAAAGCCCTGTCTCACACAACCTGAGGGCAGTCCTCCAGTCCAACACCCAAACAGCTTGCCGTACACAGAGCATATCACACCCACAATGGCTTTAGTCCATCATCTCTACCCAACCTCAGTTTTCACCTTCAGAACCTAAACCTTATCTCCACTCACTGCTCAGGAGTGAACGTGATGCAAGAATCAGAACTTCTCCTTCGCCTTGGCAAGAAACCTAGTGGTTGGCATGTTGTCCAATGTTCATTGTAGGAGAAAGCAGCATGGACTATGAGGCCCCACCTATCCCTGAGGGCCACAATTTCCACAAACACACATTGAGACCCTCAGCGTGAGCCCTATCCTCATGTAAAGCCTCTTAGTGACTGGAACAACAGCCCACATATGGGGCTTGCCAAGCCCCAGTCCCCCAATATCAACAATAGTTCGAGATGTCTAGTCACCCCTACTCAGGGCTCTACTCAGAATCCCTCTTTGGTGTGACACCTGAGGTAAAAAAAAAAAATAATAATATATATATATATATATATATATATATATATATATATATATACACAGAACGGACTCTTCCAATCCACAGAATGATCCCAACCACTTGGGATCAGGCCATATCACCAGAGAAAGAATTGTCCATGGCCCTTGAGGACATCCCGAAATTCCATGGCCACCGTTGACACAAAATTCAGAGACAAAAGCCTGAGCAAGCGCCACATACTCGCCCTTTGTTCATAGCCCGGAAAATTCTCACGGTCTGTAGATCGAGCCTTCATACATACATCCCCAAACCTAAGCTGAGTTTGTGTTTTCAGACTTCTGTCCCCACAGGCATGGCCCACACACCATCCAAGCTGGGGCCCCTGGAGCCACACCTCAGGGCTTTGGCTTCCCTCTCCAGGGGAATTCTGCCATTTCCATTGGCCACAACCCTATAGATTAGGAGAATCCTCCAAACTCCCCCAGGCCATCCGAATTGTTTTGGCTGCACAGGACACACAGGGATGATCTTTCACAAGTTAGGAAACCACCTCCACTCAGACCCAGAGACAGATATCCCCATAGAATAAGATTGAACTGGACGGGCACTGAGGCCCTAATCAGATCCATTGATTTTGATTCCAGTCCTCTCTCCTCAGAGGCCTGGTTTCCAATGCCAGCATATGGGAGATTCCTTAGGCACTCATCAAAACAATTCTCTTCTCTACATAGGAAATATACTCTTTAGAGCTCCATCAAAACCTCCGGTTATGAACATCCCTCAAGGCCCCGGATCAAGCACCCCATTCCAAGGTCTACATGGACACAAATGCACATTATGACCCATCCTCAACTCACCCATTTCAAAACACCCGCCTCGGTTGCTCCCCTAGATCCAGCAGATCAAATTTTCCTTGGCTCTAGGAGACACCTGGAATGGGAGGCAGGCTGCCCAGGCATCCATCCTTAGAACCCTGCTCTGGATAACTTCCTTATGGGATGTCTGGAGCCATTCAACATGGCTCGACTGTCCCACAGAAGGAATCATTGTGGTTTGGAGCATCTCACAATTCCCATAGTGGGAAAACCTCCAAGTCCTCGTGACACCCTCCCCTTCATTAAGGGGCCGTCATGGACAGAAATTCCGACCTAAGAAAACGTCTGATCCTAGCTCTGTCTTCAGGTATACGGGATCTCGAATCATCTCTGCAGAGGGTGCCTGCCGTCCCCTCACCCCGAAATCTAAGTCTGGCTTGTGTTCTCAGAATTTTTTCCTCACACTCCTGGCCCACAAGCCTTCCAGTTTGGGAATTTTGGAGTCACTATGTGGCACTGTGTCTTCCCTCCAGAAGAAAAACGTTGCCCTCTGGGGCTACCCAGTAACCACAAATGAGTACCATCCTGCACGAAACTCGACTGCACCCCAATGATGAAGTCTAGCCTGGGCACTAATTCCCTGTCTGCCACAGCCTGAGCCTGCACCTCCCAACCCACACTCAACAGCTGGCCGAACACTGAGCACATCAGCCACACCATGGCCTTAGGGCTTCATCTCTTCCCAACCTCAGTTTTCAGGCTTCAGAACCTAGACCTTAAATCCAATCACAGTCCAGGAGTGAAAGTGTTGCAGAAATTAGAACTCCATCTTCCCCATTGCCAGAAAACTTGTGGTTCCCATACTGTGCAACGTTCAGTGTAGGAGAAACCAGCATGGTACATTAGGCCACGCCCTGACTTGAGGGGCTCCTTGGGCACAAAAACACATTGTGAAACTCAGTGTGAGACCTATCCTCAAGGAAGGCCTCTCAGTGTCTAGACCAAGAGCCCACATATGGGGCTTGCCATGTTCTTAGGTCCCAATGTTAACCAGAGGTCTGGTTGTCCAGTTGCCCCCACCCACGACTCTGCTCTGGAATCCCTCTATTGGTGGTCCACCTGAGGTTTAAAAAAAAAAAAAAAAAAAAAACAAGAACGGCCTCCTCCCTTCCCACAGAATGACCCCAATCTCTTGGGATCGGGTCAAATCCCCAGAAAGGGAGCCTCATCGATGGCCCATGAAGACACCCCGACATTCCATGGCAATCGGTGACACATTTCCAGAAAAAAAAAAAAAAAAGCATGAGCATGCACATCACATTCGCCCTTTGTTCATATCCCGAAGAGGTCTCCTCACGGTCTATAGATCGGGCCAGCCATACCTACATCCCCCAGCCTAAGTGGAGTTTGTGTTTTCAGACTTTTGTCCAAATAGCCCTGGACCACACACGCTCCACACTTGGGTCACTGGAGCCACACCTCAGGACTGTGCTTCCCTTTCAAGGGAATATTTCCCATTCCATTGGCCACAACCTTGCAAATTAGGAAAAACCTCCAAAGTCACCGAGACCATCCCAATAGTTTAGGCCGCCCATGACAAACAGGGGTGATCTCAAACAAGCTGAGCAACTACCTCCACTCAGACAACAGATGTCCCCAGAGAAGAATATTGAACCGGACAGGCCCCTAGGCCCTAAACAGATCCATTGCTTTGGTTTCCAGGCATCTCTCCTCAGAGGCCTCGTTTCCAATACCAGCATATGGTGGTTTCCTGAGGCACCAATAAGAACAAATCTCGTCTCCCCATGGAAACTTGCTCATTGGAGCTTTGTCATAACCTCTGGTTAGGAGAATCCTTCAGGGCCCTGGTGCCACTGCCCCATACCAAGGTCTCCATGGACTCAAACCAACATTAAGACCATCCTCAGGAAAGTCCATTTCAACTCAGCCCCCTCTGTTGCTACCCCAAGCCAGCAGATCAAAGGTTTCTTGTTGCTAGGAGACAATTGGAATGTGAGGCTGGCTGCCCAGGCATCCATACTTAGAACCCTGTTCTGGAAAAATACCTTATAAGACGTCCTGGAGCCATCCCACTAATCTTAATTGTCCCACAGAAGGAATCCTTGCGGTTTGGAGCATCTCACAACTCCAATAGTGGGAAAACCCCCATGGCCTCATAATGCCCCCCCTTCCTGAAGGGGCCAACATGGACAGAAACTCAAACCTGAGCCAAAGTCTGAACCTCGACCTGAATTCAGACGCATGAGATCTCAATTCAGCTCTGCAGAGTGTGCCTGCCATGTCCTTGCCCCGAAACCTAAGCCTAGCTTGTGTTCTCAGACTTCCGTCCTCACTCTCCTGGCCCACAAGCCCTCCAGTTTGGGAATTCCGAAGCCACAATGCAGCACTCTGCCTGCCCTCCAGAAGAAAAACTTTGCCCTATGCTGCTAATAAGAAACGCCAAATGATTTTCTAATGCATGCCACTCGATTGTAAAGCAATTATACAGCCCACCCTGTATACTAATGCCCTGTCTGGCACAGCCTGAGACAAGACATCCCAAACGACACCCAGACAGCTGGCCCCAACCTGGACACATAGGACCCGCTATGGCTGTAGGTCGTCATCTCTTCCCAACCTCGGTTTTCAGCCTTCAGAACCTAGACCTTATCTCCAATCACTGCCCAGGGGTGAACGTGATGCAGAAATTAGAATTCCTCCTTCCCCATGGCCAGAAACCTTGTGGTTGGCATGTTGTCCAACGTTCAATGTGGGGAAACCTGCATTGTCCGAAAGGCCACGCCAGTGCTTGAGGGCCGCCTAGGGCACAGACATGCATTGTGACCTGCAGCGTGAGTCCCGTATTAAAGTAACGCCTCTCATTGGCTGGACCAAGATCCTGCATATGGGGCTTGTCATATCCATAGGCCCCCAGGCTTAACCAGAGGGCGAGTATTCCAGTTGACAGTACCCACTGCTATGCTCTAGAATCCCTCTACTGGGGGGACACATGAAGCAGAAAACAGGACACTTCCCTTCCCACAGAATGACCCCAAACTCTTGGGGGCTGGACAAACTACCAGAGAGGGAGACTTCTACGACCCATGAGGCAACTCCTACATTAAACGGCCATTGTGGACAAAACATCCAGAGACAAAAGCCTGAGCGACTGCCTCCCTCTCACCCTTCTTTCATATCCAGAGGATCTCCCCTCATGGACTGTAGATCAGGCCTGCTGTAACCTCGGCCCCAAACCTGAGCTGAGTTAGGGTTTTTGGATGTCTGTCTGCACAGCCATGGCCCACACAGCCTCCAGGCTGGGGTCTCTGGAGCCACACCACAGAACTGTGCCTGCTCTCTCCTAAGAAACTGCCCATTCCATTGGCCACAACTCTACAAAATAGGAGAAACCTCAAGGTCCCCAAGGACATCCCACTACCGCAAGCCGCACTGGACAAATAGGGGCATTATGACACAAGCTGAGCAACTACTACCTCCATGCAGACACACAGACAGATATCCGCAGAAAGAAGATTGACCCAGCCAGGCCCCTAGGCCCTATTATGAACTCTTGCTTTGTTGTCCAGGTACCACTGCTCAGAAACCTGGGTTCGAAGACCAGCATACGGGGCTTTCCTGAGGCACCAGACAGAAGGCCTCTCATCTCCACATGGGAAGCTTCCTTGTTGGAGTTGTGTCAAGCCCTTCGGGTTGGAGAATGCTGCAGAGTCCCTTAGCTACTGCCACATTCCAAGGTCTCCATGGCCACCAACCCACATTATGACTCATCCTCAGCAGAGTCCATTTAAACTCAGCCTTCTGGGTAGCTCACCCAAGAGCCCGCAGATTGAGCGTGCCTTGTCTCGACCAGGCAATGGGAAGGTGAGTTGGCGTTTCTCGGCATCCATGCTTAGGGCCCTGCTCTCGAGTCTTTCTGTATGGGGCATCCTGGAACCATCCAATAGTACTCGACTGTCCTGAAGAAGGAAACTTTGAAGTTTGGAGCAGCTCACAACTCCCAGCGTAGGGAAACCTCCCTGGCCTCATGTCGCCCTCACCCCCTTCAGGAAGGGGCCGTCATGGACACAAACTCCAGCGTGAGGCAACATCTGATACTCGCCCTGACTCACCTGCAGGTGATCTCGATTCAGCCTCTGCAGAGTGGGCCTGCCATGCTCTTGGCCCCAAAACTCGTGCTAGCTTGTGTTTTCAGACTTCCTTCCTCAAAATCCTGGCCACACCCCTCCAGTTTGGCAATTCTGGAGACACAATGCAGCACTCTGCCTGCCCTCCAGAAGAAAAATGTTGCCCTATAGGGCTAACCAGAAACGCCAAATGAGTAACAACCTGCATGCCACTCGACCATACCCCAATTATACAGTCTAGCCTGTGCACTAAAGCCCTGTCTGACACAGCCTGAGGGCAGAACTCCAGTCCAACACCCAGACAGCTGGCCGTACACACAGCATATCACACCCACAATGGCTTTAGGCCATCATCTCTACCCAACCTCAGTTTTCACCTTCAGAACCTAGACCTTATCTCCACTCACTGCTCAGGAGTGAACGTGATGCAAGAATCAGATCTTCTCCTTCGCCTTGGCAAGAAACCTAGTGGTTGGCATGTTGTCCAATGTTCTTTGTAGGAGAAAGCAGCATGGACTATGAGGCCCCACCTATGCCTGAGGGCCACAATTTGCACAAACACACATTGTGACCCTCAGCGTGAGCCGTATCCTCATGTAAAGCCTCTTAGTGACTATAACAACAGCCCATATATGGGGCTTGCCAAGCCCCTAGTCCCCCAATCTCAACCAGAGTTCGAGATGTCTAGTGAGCCCTACTCAGAGCTCTACTCTGGAATCCCTCTTTGGTGGTACACCTGAGATAAAAAAAAAAAAATACAGAAAGGAAACTTCGCATCCACAGAATGATCCCAACCACTTGGGATCAGGCCAAATGACCAGAGAAAGAATTGTCCATGGCCCTTGAGGACACCCCGACATTCCACGGCCACCATTGACACAAAATCCAGATACAAAACCCTGAGCAAGAGCCACATACTCGCCCTTTGTTCATAGCCCGGAAAATTCTCACGGTCTGTAGATCGAGCCTTCATACATACATCCCCAAACCTAAGCTGAGTTTGTGTTTTCAGACTTCTGTCCCCACAGTCCTGGCCCACACACCATCCAAGCTGGGGCCCCTGGAACCACACCTCAGGACTTTGGCTTCCCTCTCCACGGGAATTATGCCATTTCCATTGGACACAACCCTATAGATTAGGAGAATCCTCCAAACTCCCCCAGGCCATCCGAATTGTGTTGGCTGCCCAGGACACACAGGGATGATCTTTCACAAGTTAGGAAACCACCTCCACTCAGACCCAGAGACAGATATCCCCATAGAATAAGATTGAACTGGACGGGCACTGAGGCCCTAATCAGATCCATTGATTTTGATTCCAGTCATCTCTCCTCAGAGGCCTGGTTTCCAATACCAGCATATGGGAGATTCCTTAGGCACTCATCAAAACAATTCTCTTCTCTACATAGGAAACATACTCTTTAGAGCTCCATCAAAACCTCCGGTTATGAACATCCCTCAAGGCCCCGGGTCAAGCACCCCATTCCAAGGTCTACATGGACACAAATGCACATTATGACCCATCCTCAACTCACCCATTTCAAAACACCCGCCTCGGTTGCTCCCCTAGATCCAGCAGATCGAACTTGCCTTGGCTCTATGAGACACCTGGAATGGGAGGCAGGCTGCCCAGGCATCCATCCTTAGAACCCTGCTCTGGATAACTTCCTTATGGGATGTCCTGGAGCCATCCAACATGTCTCGACTGTCCCACAGAAGGAATCATTGTGGTTTGGAGCATCTCACAATTCCCATAGTGGGAAAACCTCCATGTCCTCGTGACACCCTCCCCTTCATGAATGGGCCGTCATGGACAGAAACTCCGACCTAAGAAAACGTCTGATCCTAGCTCTGTCTTCAGGTATACGGATCTCGAATCATCTCTGCAGAGGGTGCCTGTCGTCCCCTCACCCCGAAATCTATGTCTGGCTTGTGTTCTCAGAATTTTTTCCTCACACTCCTGGCCCACAAGCCTTCCAGTTTGGGAATTTTGGAGTCACTATGTGGCACTGTGTCTTCCCTCCAGAAGAAAAACGTTGCCCTCTGGGGCTACCCAGTAACCTCAAATGAGTACCATCCTGCACGAAACTCGACTACACCCAAATGATGCAGTCTAGCCTGGGCACTAATTCCCTGTCTGCCACAGCCTGAGCCTGCACCTCCCAACCCACACTCAACAGCTGGCCGAACACTGAGCACATCAGACACACCATGGCCTTAGGGCTTCATCTCTTCCCAACCTCAGTTTTCAGGCTTCAGAACCTAGACCTTAAATCCAATCACAGTCCAGGAGTGAAAGTGTTGCAGAAATTAGAACTCCATCTTCCCCATTGCCAGAAATCTTGTGGTTCCCATACTGTGCAACGTTCAGTGTAGGAGAAACCAGCATGGTACATTAGGCCACGCCCTGACTTGAGGGGCTCCTTGGGCACAAAAACACATTGTGAAACTCAGTGTGAGACCTATCCTCAAGGAAGGCCTCTCAGTGTCTGGACCAAGAGCCCACATATGGGGCTTGCCATGTTCTTAGGTCCCAATGTTAACCAGAGGTCTGGTTGTCCAGTTGCCCCCACCCACGACTCTGCTCTGGAATCCCTCTTTTGGTGGTCCACCTGAGGTTAAAAAAAATAATAATAAAAAAAATAATAATAATAAAAAAAAAACCCAGAAATGCCTCCTCCCTTCCCACAGAATGACCCCAATCTCTTGGGATCGGGTCAAATCCCCAGAAAGGGAGCCTCATCGATGGCCCATGAGGACACCCCGACATTCCATGGCAATCGGTGACACATTTCCAGAAAAAAAAAAAAAAAGCATGAGCATGCACATCACATTCGCCCTTTGATCATATCCCGAAGAGGTCTCCTCACGGTCTATAGATCGGGCCGGCCATACCTACATCCCACAAACTAAGTGGAGTTTGTGATTTCAGACTTTTGTCCAAATAGCCCTGGACCACACACGCTCCACACTTTGGTCCCTGGAGCCACACCTCAGGACTGTGCTTCCCTTTCAAGGGAATTCTTCCCATTCCATTGGCCACAACCTTGCAAATTAGGAAAGACCTCCAAAGTCACCGAGGCCATCCCAATAGTGTAGGCCGCCCATGACAAACAAAGGTGATCTCAAACAAGCTGAGCAACTACCTCCACTCAGACAACAGATGTCCCCAGAGAAGAATATTGACCGGACAGGCCCCTAGGCCCTAAACAGATCCATTGCTTTGGTTTCCAGGCATCTCTCCTCAGAGGCCTCGTTTCCAATACCAGCATATGGTGGTTTCCTGAGGCACCAATAAGAACAAATCTCGTCTCCCCATGGAAACTTGCTCATTGGAGCTTTGTCATAACCTCTGGTTAGGAGAATCCTTCAGGGCCCTGGTGCCACTGCCCCATACCAAGGTCTCCATGGACTCAAACCAACATTAAGACCATCCTCAGGAAAGTCCATATCAACTCAGCCCCCTCTGTTGCTACCCCAAGCCAGCAGATCAAACGTTTCTTGTTGCTAGGAGACAATTGGAATGTGAGGCTGGCTGCCCAGGCATCCATACTTAGAACCCTGTTCTGGAAAAATACCTTATAAGACGTCCTGGAGCCATCCAACAAATCTTAATTGTCCCACAGAAGGAATCCTTGCGGTTTGGAGCATCTCACAACTCCAATAGTGGGAAAACCCCCATGGCCTCATAATGCCCCCCCTTCCTGAAGGGGCCAACATGGACAGAAACTCAAACCTGAGCCAAAGTCTGAACCTCGACCTGACTTCAGACGCATGAGATCTCAATTCAGCTCTGCAGAGTGTGCCTGCCATGTCCTTGCCCCGAAACCTAAGCCTAGCTTGTGTTCTCAGACTTCCGTCCTCACTCTCCTGGCCCACAAGCCCTCCAGTTTGGGAATTCCGAAGCCACAATGCAGCACTCTGCCTGCCCTCCAGAAGAAAAACTTTGCCCTATGCTGCTAATAAGAAACGCCAAATGATTTTCTAATGCATGCCACTCGATTGTAAAGCAATTATACAGCCCACCCTGTATACTAATGCCCTGTCTGGCACAGCCTGAGACAAGACATCCCAAACGACACCCAGACAGCTGGCCCCAACCTGGACACATAGGACCCGCTATGGCTGTAGGTCGTCATCTCTTCCCAACCTCGGTTTTCAGCCTTCAGAACCTAGACCTTATCTCCAATCACTGCCCAGGGGTGAACGTGATGCAGAAATTAGAATTCCTCCTTCCCCATGGCCAGAAACCTTGTGGTTGGCATGTTGTCCAACGTTCAATGTGGGAAAACCTGCATTGTCCGAAAGGCCACGCCAGTGCTTGAGGGCCGCCTAGGGCACAGACATGCATTGTGACCTGCAGCGTGAGTCCCGTATTAAAGTAACGCCTCTCAGTGTCTGGACCAAGATCCTGCATATGGGGCTTGTCATATCCATAGGCCCCCAGGCTTAACCAGAGGGCGAGTATTCCAGTTGTTAGTACCCACTGCTATGCTCTAGAATCCCTCTACTGGGGGACACATGAAGCAGAAAACAGGACACTTCCCTTCCCACAGAATGACCCCAAACTCTTGGGCCTGGACAAACTACCAGAGAGGGAGACTTCTACGACCCATGAGGCAACTCCTACATTAAACGGCCATTGTGGACAAAACATCCAGAGACAAAAGCCTGAGCGACTGCCTCCCTCTCACCCTCCTTTCATATCTAGAGGAGCTCCCCTCATGGACTGTAGATCAGGCCTGCTGTAACCTCGGCCCCAAACCTGAGCTGAGTTAGGGTTTTTGGATGTCTGTTTGCACAGCCATGGCCCACACAGCCTCCAGGCTGGGGTCTCTGGAGCCACACCACAGAACTGTGCCTGCTCTCTCCTAAGAAACTGCCCATTCCATTGGCCACAACTCTACTAAATAGTAGAAACCTCAAGGTCCCCAAGGACATGCCACTACCGCAAGCCGCACTGGACAAATAGGGGCATTATGACACAAGCTGAGCAACTACTACCTCCATGCAGACACACAGACAGATATCCGCAGAGACAGAAGATTGAACCAGACAGGCCCCTAGGCCCTATTATGAACTCTTGCTTTGGTGTCCAGGTATCACTCCTCAGAGGCCTGGGTTCGAAGACCAGCATACGGGGCTTTCCTGAGGCACCAGACAGAAGACCTCTCATCTCCACATGGGAAGCTTCCTTGTTGGAGTTGTGTCAAGCCCTTCGGGTTGGAGAATGCTGCAGAGTCCCTTAGCTACTGCCACATTCCAAGGTCTCCATGGCCACCAACCCACATTATGACTCATCCTCAGGAGAGTACATTTAAACTCAGCCTTCTGGGTAGCTCACCCAAGAGCCCACAGATTGAGCGTGCCTTGTCTCGACCAGGCAATGGGAAGGTGAGTTGGCGTTTCTCGGCATCCATGCTTAGGCCCCTGCTCTCGAGTCTTTCTGTATGGGGCATCAAGGGACCATCCAATAGTACTCGACTGTCCTGAAGAAGGAAACTTTGAAGTTTGGAGCAGCTCACAACTCCCAGCGTAGGGAAACCTCCCTGGCCTCATGACGCCCCCACCCCCTTCATGTAAGGGCCGTCATGGACACAAACTGCAGCTTGAGGCAACATCTGATACTCGCCCTGACCTCACCTGCAGGAGATCTCGATTCAGCCTCTGCAGAGTGGGCCTGCCATGCTCTTGGCCCCAAAACTCATGCTATCTTGTGTTTTCAGACTTCTTCCTCACAATCCTGGCCACACCCCTCCAGTTTGGCAATTCTGGAGACACAATGCAGCACTCTGCCTGCCCTCCAGAAGAAAAATGTTGCCCTATAGGGCTAACCAGAAACGCCAAATGAGTAACAACTTGCATGCCACTCGACCATACCCCAATTATACAGTCTAGCCTGAGCACTAAAGCCCTGTCTGACACAGCCTGAGGGCAGACCTCCAGTCCAACACCCAGACAGCTGGCCATACACAGAGCATATCACACCCACAATGGCTTTAGGCCATCATCTCTACCCAACCTCAGTTTTCACCTTCAGAACCTAGACCTTATCTCCACTCACTGTTCAGGAGTAAACGTGATGCAAGAATCAGAACTTCTCCTTCGCCTTGGCAAGAAACCTAGTGGTTGGCATGTTTTCCAACGTTCAGTGCAGTTGAAACCAGTGTGGCCCATGAGGCCCCGCCCATGTTTATGGGCCACATTGGTCACAAACACACATTGTGTCTCTCAGCCTGATCCCAGGCCTCAGGTAAGGCCTCTCAGTGGCTGGATGAAGAGACAGCATATTGGGCTTGCCATGCCCCTAGGCCCCAAATTTTACCCATAGTTCGGGTTCTCCTTTCACTTTTCCCCAGGGCTCTTCTTTGGAATTACTCTTTTGGAGGGACACCTGAGGTAACAAACCTGAAAGGAGTCCTCCCATTCCACAGATTGACCAAAAACAATTGGGATCGGGCCAAATCCACAGAGAGGAAAATTCGTCCATGGCCCATGAGGCCTCCCCGACATTCCACGGCCATCTCTGATACAAAATCCAGAGACAAAAGCCTGAGCAAGCGCCTCAGACTCGCTCTCTCTTCATATCCGGAAGAGTTCTTCTCATGGTTTATAGATCGGGCCTGCCATACCTACGTCCCCAAACATAAGCTGAGTTTGTGTTTTCAGACTTCTGTCCTCAAAGTCCTGGGCCACACACCCTCCAGGCTGGTGCCCCTGGAGTCACACATTAGGACTGTGCCAACCCAATCCATGGGAATTCTGCGGATGCCATTGTCCAAAACAGTAAAATTTGGAGAACCCTCCAAATCCCTGAGGCCATCCCAATAGTGCAGGTCGCCCGGGACAAACAAGGGCAGTCTGATACCTGCTGAGCATCTACCTCCACTCATACCATAGATGGATGTCCCCTGAGAAGAAGATTGAACCAGACAGGACCCTAGGCCATAATCGGATACATTGCTTTGGATTACAGGCATGTCTCCTCAAAAGCCTGGATTCCAATACCAGCATAGAGGTTTTCCTGAGGCACCCATCAGAACAAATCTCGTCTCCACAAGGAACCTTGTGCATCGAGCTATGTCAAAAGCTTAGGAGAATACTTCAGGGACTCGGTGCTACCGCCCCTTTTTAAGGCCCACATGGACACAAACACACATTAGGACCCATCCTCAGGAAAGTCCATTTCAAGTCAGCCACCCCGGTTGCTTTCGCAGAACCATCAGATCTAAACTGTCTTGTTGCTGGGAGACATTTGGAATGCGAGGCCGGCTTCCCAGGCATCCATCCTCGAACAGTGCCCTGGAGTCATTCCATATGGGATGTCCTGAACCTGCCCAACAGGTCTCAATTGTCCCGCAGAAGGAATCCTTGATGGGGGCATCCCACAACTCCCAACGTGGGAAAAACTCCATGGCCTTGAGATTCCGCTCCCTTCATGAAGGGTCCGTCATGCACAGAAACTCCAACCTGAGCCAACGTCTGATCCTCGCCCTGACTTCAGAATCATGAGATATTGGTTCAGATCTACAGTGGTACCTGCCGTGTCCTCGCCCTGAAACCCAAGTCTAGCTTGTGTTCTCAGACTTCCGTCCTCACACTCCTCTACACGAAGCCCTCAAGTTTAGCAATTCCGGACTGACAATGAAGCACACTGCCTGCCCTCTAGAAAACAAATTTTGCCTAATGAGCTGCCCAGACAACTTATATGAGGATAAATCTACATGGCACTCGACTGTACCCAAATTATATAGTCTAACCTGGGCACTAATGCACTGTCTGACACAACCTGAGCTCGGACCTCCTGACCAACACCCAGACAGCTGACCGCACACTGAGCACATCAGAACCGCCATGGCCTTAGGTCATCATCTCTTCCCTACCTCAGTTTTTAGGCTTCAGTACCTAGACCTTATCTCCAAACACTGCCCAGGGGTGCCTGTGATGCAGAAATCAGAACTCTTCCTTACCCATGGCAAGAAACCTTGTGGTTGGCATGTTGTCCAACGTTCAGTGTAGGAGAAACCAGGATTCACCATGAGGCCCTGCCCATTCTTGTTTGCGAAGTGGGCATAAACACGCATTGTGACCCTCAGCGTGAGTCCTGTCCTCTAGTAAGTCCTCTCAGTGGCTCGACCATTAGATGTCATAATGGGCTTGACGTGTCCCTAGGCCACAATTTTTAACCAGATTTCTAGTTGTCCGTTCGGCCCTCCCCAGGGCTCTACTCTGGAATCCCTCATTTGGTGGGACACCTGAGGTTAAAAAACAAAACATGGCAAATCAACAACAACAACAAAACGGACTTCTTCCATCCCACAGAATGACCCCAAACTCTTTGGACGGGGCCAAACCCCCAGAGTGTAAGACTCGTCCATTTCCCATGAAGTCACCAGGGAATTTCACGACCATGAGTGTCACGATATCCAGAGACAAAAACTTGAGCACGAGCCTCACACTCGCCCCTTATTCATATCCCGAAGAGTTCTCCTCATGGTCTGTAGATCAATCCTGCCATACCTATGACCTGAAACATAAGCCGCGTTTGTGTTTTCAGACGACTGTCCAAACAGCTCTGCCTACACACCCTACAGGCTCAGGCCCCTGGAGCCAAACCTGAGGACTGTACTTGCCCTCTCCAAGGGAATTGTATGTGCCCATTCCAATGGCCACAACCCTACTAATAGGATAAACCTGCAAACTCCCTGAGGCCATCCCAATAGTGGTGGCTTCCCAGGACAAACTTGGGCAATCTGAGCCCATCTGAGAACCTACATGCACTCAGACGCATAGACTGATGTTCCCAGAGGTAAAAAGGTACGAACAGGCCCCTAGGCACTATTCGGATTCATTGTTGTGGTATCCAGTCATCTCTCCTCAGAGGCCTGGATTTCAATACCAGCATATGGCTGTTTCCTGACTCATCCGTCATAAAAAATCTCATCTGCATATGGGAAACTTGCACGTTGGAGCTGTGTCAAAGCCTCTGTTTGAAAAAACCCTTCAGGACCCCAGTGCCACCACTTCATTCCAAGGTCTCCATAGACACAAAAACATATTAGGATCCATCCACAGGAGAGTCCATTTCAACTCAGATCCAGATTGCTCGCCCAGATCCAGCAGATATAACCTGTCTTGTTGCTAGGACACAATTGGAATGCAAGGTGGGCTACCCAGGCATCCATCCTTAGAACCCTGCTCGGAATCGTTGGCCTGGAGCCAACCAACAAGTCTCAATTGTCCTGCACAAGAATCTTTGCAGTTTGGAGCTTCTCACAACTAACATCGTGGGAAAACCCCTACGGCCTCTTGACCCCCCCGCCCCTTCATGAAGGGGCCATCAGGGACAGAAACACCAACCTGAGCGATCTTCTGATCCTCGCCCTGACTTCAGAAGCACGAGATCTCGATTCAGGTCTGTAGATTGTTCCTGCCTTGTCCTCACCCAGAAACCTAAGCCTAGCTTGTGTTCTCAGATTTCCGTCTTTAGACTACTGTCCCACAAGCCTCCAGTTTGCAAACCAGAACTATAATGCAGCACTCTTCCAGCCTTCAGGAAGAAAAACATTGCCCTGTGGGGCTACCCAGAAACTCCAAATGTGGATCAACCTGTACGCCATTCGACTGTACCCCAAATATATAGGCTGACCTGGGCACTATTGCCCTTTCTACACAGCCTGAGCCTGGACTTCCTGGCCCCACCCAGAAAGCTGGTCGAACACTGAGCACGCCGGACGAGCCATGTCCTTACGTCGTCATCTCTTCCCAACCTCGATTCTCAAGTTTCAGAACCTAGACCTTATCTCCAATCACTGCCCAGGCTTGTAAGTGATGCAGAAATCACAACTCCTTCCCCGTGGCTAGAAACCATGTGGTTGGCATGTTTTCCAATGTTCAGTGTAGTTGAAACCAGTGTGGCCCATGAGGCCCCGCCCATGTTTATGGGCCACATTGGTCAGAAACACACATTGTGACCCTCAGCCTGATCCCAGTCCTCAGGTAAGGCCTCTCAGTGGCTGGATGAAGAGATAGCATATTGGGCTTGCCATGCCCCTAGGCCCCAAATTTTACCCATAGTTCGGGTTGTCCCTTCGCTTTTCCACAGGGCTCTTCTTTGGAATTCCTCTTTTGGCGGGACACCTAAGGTAACCAACCTGAAAGGAGACCTCCCATTCCACAGATTGACGAAAAAGAATTGGGATCGGGCCAATTCCACAGAGAGGAAGATTCGTCAATGGCCCATGAGGTTTCCCAGACAATCCACGGCCATCGCTGATACCGAATCTAGAGACAAAAGACTGAACAAGCACCTCAGACTCGCTCTTTCCTCATATCCTGAAGTGTTCTTCTCATGGTTTATAGATCGGGCCTGCCATACCTATGTCTCCAAACCTAAGCTGAGTTTATGTTTTCAGACTTCTGTCCTCAAAGTCCTGGGCCACACACCCTCCACGCTGCGGTCCCTGGAGCCACACATAAGGACTGTGCCTACCCAATCCATAGGAACTCTGCCCATTCCATTGTCCAAAACCGTAAAATTAGGAGAACCCTCCAAATCCCTGAGGCCATCCCAATAGTGCAGGTCGCCCGTGACAAACAAGCGCGGTCTGATAGCAGCTGAGCATCAACCTCCACTCATACCATAGATGGATGTCTGCAGAGAAGAAGATTGAACCAGACAGGACCCTGGCCATATCGGATCCATTGCTTTGGTTACAGGCATGTCTCCTCAAAAGCCTGGATTCCAATACCAGCATAGGGGTTTTCCTGAGGCAGCAATCAGAACAAATCTCGTCTCCACAAGGAAACATGTGCATCGAGCTATGTCAAAAGCTTAGGAGAATACTTCAGGGTCCTGGTGCCACGGCCCCATTCCAAGGCCCCATGGACACAAACACACATTAGGACCCATCCTCAGGAAAGTCCATATCAAGTCAGCCACCCCGGTTGCTCCCGCAGAGCCATCAGATCTAAACTGGCTTGTTGCTAGGAGACAATTGGAATGCGAGGCTGGCTTCCCAGGCATCCTCCCTCGAACGGTGCTCTGGAGTCATTCCATATGGGATGTCCTGGAGCTGCCCAAAGGTCTCAATTGTCCCGCAGAAGGAATTCTTGAAGGGGGCAACCCACAACTCGCACGTGGGAAAAACTCCATGGACACGAGATTCCCGCTCCCTTCATGAAGGGGCCGTCAGGCACAGAAACTCCAACCTAAGCCAAAGTCTAATTCTCTCCCTCACTTGAAATGGATGAGATATTGGTTCAGATTCTCAGGGGGTACCTGCCGTGCCCTTGCCCTGAGCCCAAGTATAGCTTTTGTTCTCAGAATTCCGACCTCACTCTCCTGGCCTCAAAGCCCTCATGATTGGTAAATCCGGTCCCACAATGCAGCACATGGCCTGCTTTCTGGAAAAAAAATATTGCCTAAAGAGCTGCCAAGGCACCTTATATGAAGATAAACCTACACGGTACTCGACTTTGCCCGAATTATATAGTCTAACCTGGGCACTAATGCACTATCTGACACAACCTGAGCCCGGACTTCCTGACCAACACCCAGACAGCTGACCGCACACTGAGCACATCAGAACCGCCATGGCCTTAGGTCATCATCTCTTCCCTACCTCAGTTTTCAGGCCTCAGAAACTAGACTTTATCTCCAATCACTGCCCAGGGGTGAGTGTGATGCAGAAATCAGAACTTCTCCTTACACATGGCAAGAAACCTTGTGGTTGGCATGTTGTCCAACGTTCATTGTAGGAGAAACTAGCATTCACCCTGAGGCCCGCCTATTCTTGAGTGCGACGAGGGCATAAATATGCATTGTGACCCTCAGTGTGAGTCCTGTCCTCTAGTAATTCCTCTCAGAGCCTGGATCACTAGATGTCATAATGGGCTTGACATAGCCCTAGGCCCCAATTTTTAACCAGATTTCTGGTTGTCCAGTCACCCCTCCCCAGAGCTCTACTCTGGAATTCCTCATTTGGTGGGACAACGGAGGTTAAAAAATGAAACAAAACAAAGCAACAACAACAAAAAAAACGACTTCTTCCATCCCACAGAATGACCCCAACCTCTTTGGAAGGGGCCAAATCCCCAGAGAGTAAGAATCGTCCATTTCCCATGAAGTCACCCGGAAATTTCACGACCATGAGTGACATGATATGCAGAGACAAAAACATGAGCAATAGCCTCACACTCGCTTTTTTTTCATATACCGAAATGTTCTCCTCATGGTTTGTAGATCAGTCCTGCCCTACCTATGACCCGAAACAGAAGTCGAGTTTGTGTTTTCAGACAACTGTCCAAACAGCCCTGGCTTACACACCCTATAGGCTCAGGCCCCTGAAGCCAAACCTGAGGACTGTTCTTGCCCTCGCAAGGGAATTGTGTGAGCCCATTCCAATGGCGACAACGCAACTAAAAGTATAAACCTTTAAATTCCCTGAGGCCATCCCATAGTGTTGGCTTCCAAGGACAAACACGGGCAATCTGAGTTCATCTGAGCACCTACCTGCACTCTGACCCATAGATAGATGTCGCCCGAGGTAAAAAGAAACCAACAGGCCCCTAGGCACTAATCGGATACATTGCTTTGTTTTCCAGGCATCTCTCCTCAGAGGCCTGGATTTCAATACCAGAATATGGCTGTTTCTTGACTCACCCATCAGAACAAATCTCCTCTACACATGGGAAACTTGCATGGTGGAGCTGTGTCAAACCTCTGTTTAGGAGAAGCCTTCAGGGCCCTAGTGCCACCGCTTAATACCACAGTCTCCATAGACACAAAAACATATTAGGACGCATCCACAGGAGAGTCCATTTAAACTCAGCCTACTCGGTTAGTCCCCGAGATCCAACAGATCTAGCCTATCTTGTAGCTAGGAGAATATTGGAATGCGAGGTGGGCTACCCAGCCATCCATCCTTAGAACCCTGCTCAGAATCGTTGGCCTGGAGCCAACCAACTGGTCTCAATTGTCCCACAGTAGAATCTTTGCAGTTTGGAGCTTCTCACAACTCCCATGGTGGGAAAACCCCCACGGCCTCGTGATTCCCCCTTTTTATGAAGGGGCCATCAGGGACAGAAAGTCAAACCTGAGGCATCGTCTGATGCTCAACCTGACTTCAGGTGCACGAGATCTCGATTCAGGTCTGTAGATTGTGCCTGCCATGTCCTCACCATAAAACCTAAGCCTAGCTTGTATTCTCAGAGTTCCGTCCTCAGACTACCGGCCCACAAGCCCTCCAGTTTGGCAATCCGGAAGTACAATGCAGCACTCTGTGGGCCCTCCAAGAGAAACATTGCCCTCTGGGGCTACCTAGAAACCCCAAATGAAGATCAACCTGCACGCCATTTGGCTGTACACCAAATATATAGGCTGATCTGGGCATCATTGCCTTCTCTGACACAGCCTGAGCTGGACCTCCTGGCCCCACCCAGACAGCTGGCCGCACACTAGGCACATTGGAACCAACATGGCCTTAGTTCGTCATCTCTTCCCAACCTCGGTTTTCAGGCTTCAGTACCTAGACCTTATCTCTAATTACTGCCCAGGTTTGAAAATGTTGCAGAAATCAGAACTCGTTCCCTTGGCAAGAAACCTCGTGGTTGGCATGGTGTCCAACGTTCAGTGTAGTTGAAACCAGTGTGGCACATGAGACCCAGCCCATGCTTGAGGGCTACATTGGTCTCAAACACACATTGTGACCCTCAGCCTGAGCCCGGTCCTCAGGCAAGGCCTCTCAGTGGCTGCATGAAGAAACAGCATATTGGGATTGCCATGCCCCTAGACCCCAATTTTTAACCATAGTTCGGGTTGTCCCTTCACTCTTGCCCAGGGCTCTGCTTTGGAATTCCTCTTTTGGTGGGACACCTCAGGTAACAAACCTTAAAGGAGTCCTCCCATCCCACAGATTCACGAAAAAGAATTGGGATCGGACCAGATCCACAGAGAGGAAGATTCGTCCATGGCCCAGGAGGCCTCCCCGACATTCCTCGGCCATCGCTGATACAAAATCCAGAGACAAAAGCCTGAGCAAGCGCCTCAGACTCGCTCTTTCTTCATATCCTGAAGAGTTCTTCTCCTGGTTTGTAGGTCGGGCTTGCCATACCTACGTTCCCAAACCTAAGATGAGTTTTTTTTTTTTGTTTTCTGTCCTCAAATTCCTGGGCCACATACCCTCCAGACTGAGCCCCTGGAGCCACACATTAGTACTGTGCCTACCCAATCCATGGGAATTCTGCCCATGCCATTGTCTCAAACCGTTCAAATTAGGAGAACCCTCCATAGTCCCTGAGGCCATCCCAATGGTGTAGGTTGTCCCGGACAAACAAGGGCCGTCTGACACCAGCTGAGCATCAACCTCCACTCATACCATAGATGGATGTTCCCAGAGAAGAAGATTGAACCAGGCAGGACCCTAGGACATAATGGGATCCATAGCTTTGGTTTACAGGCATGTCTCCTCAAAAGCCTGGATTCCAATACCAGCATAGGGCTTCTCCTGAGGCACCCATCAGAACAAATCTCGTCTCCACAAGGAAACTTGTGCATGGGAGCTATGTCAAAGGCTTAGGAGAATACTTCAGGGTGCCGGTGCCACCGCCCCATTCCAAGGCCCTCAGGGACACAAACAAACATTAGGACCCATCCTCCGGAAAGTCCATTTCAACTCAGCCACCCCGGTAACACCTGCTGAGCCATCAGATCTATACTGTCTTGTTGCTAGAAGAAAATTGGAATGCAAGGCGGGCTTCCCAGGCATTCATCCTCGAATGGTGCTCTCGAGTCATTCCATATGTGATGTCCTGGAGCTGTCCAACAGGTCTCAATTGTCCCGCAGAAGGAATCTTTGAAGGGCCATCTCACAACTCCCAACGTGGGGGAAACCTCCATGGACTAGAGATTCCACTCCCTTCATGAATGGGCCGTCATGTACAGAAACTCCAACCAGAGCCAATGTCTGATCCTCGCCCTGAATTCAGATGCATGAGATATTGGTTCAGATCTGCCGAGGTACCTGCCGTGCCCTCGACCTGAAACCCAAGTCTAGCTTGTGTTTTCAGACTTCCGTCCTCACACTCCTGGCCCAGAAGACCTCAAGTTTGGCAATTCCGAACCCACTGTGCAGCACTCTGCCTGCCCTCTAGAAAAAAAATATTGCCTCATGAGCTGCCCAGGCACATCATATGAGGATAAACCTACACGCCACTTGACTGTACGTAAATTATATACTCTAAGCTGTGCACTAATGCACGGTCTGACACACCTGAGCCCGGACCTCCTGACTAACACACAGACAGCTGACCACACACTGAGCACAACAGACCAGCCATGGCCCTCGGACATCATCTCTTCCATACCTCAGTTTTCAGGCTTCAGAACCTACCTTTTCTCCAATCACTGCCCAGGGGTGATGGTATGTAGAAATCAGAACTCCTCCTTACCCATGGCAAGAAACCTTGTGGTTGGCATGTTGTCCAACGTTCAGTGTAGGAGAAACCAGCATTCACCCTGAGGCCCAGCCCATTCTCAAGTGCGACGAGGGCATAAACACACCAAACTCTTTGGACGAGGCCAACCTTCTAAAGAGTAAGACTCGTCCATTTCCCATGAAGTCACCCGGAAATTTCACGACCATGAGTCACACGATATCCAGAGATAAACTTGAGCAAGAGCCTCACACTCGCCCTTTTTTCATATCCCGAAGAGTTCTTCTCATGTTCTGTAGATCAGTCCTGCCATACCTATGACCCGAAACATAAGCCGAGGTTGTGTTTTCAGACAACTGTCCAAACAGCCCTGGCCTACACACCCCAAAGGCTCAGGCCCTTGGAGCCAAACCTGAGGACTGTACTTGCCCTC
Organism: Mustela nivalis; assembly: GCF_964662115.1. Classification (NCBI taxonomy): domain Eukaryota; kingdom Metazoa; phylum Chordata; class Mammalia; order Carnivora; family Mustelidae; genus Mustela; species Mustela nivalis. The sequence continues at coordinate 306,250 of NW_028136258.1, read as the reverse complement.
TCCAAGGGAATTGTGTGTACCCATTCCAATGGCCACAATCCTACTAATAGGATAAACCTCCAAAGTTCCTGAGGCCATCCCAATAGTGGTGGCTTCCCAGGACAAACAGGAGCAATCTGAGCACATCAGAGCACCTACCTGCACTCAGACCCATAGACTGATGTCCCCAGAGGAAAAAAGGAATGAACAGACCACTAGGCACTAATCGGATCCATTGCTATGGTTTCCAGGCATGTCTCCTCAGAGGCCTGGATTTCAATACCAGCATATGGCTGTTTCTTGACTCACACATCAGAACAAATCTCATCTACATATGGGAAACTTGCACGGTGGAGCTGTGTCAAAGTCTCTGTTTAGAAGAACCCATAAGGGACCCAGTGCCACCGCTTCATTCCAAGGTCTCCATAGACACAAAAACATATTAGGACACATCCACAGGAGAGTCAATTTCAACTCAGCCTCCTCAGTTGCTCCCCCAGATCCAGCAGATCTAACCTTTCTTGTAGCTAGGAGAAAATTGGAATGCCAGGTGTGGTACCTAGCCATCCATCCTCAGAACCATGCTTGGAATCCTTGGACTGGCGCCAACTAACAGGTCTCAATTGTCCTGGAGAAGAATCTTTGTAGTTTGGAGCTTCTCACAACTCCCATCGTGCGAATACCCCCATGGCCTCGTGATTCCCCCCCTTCATGAAGGGGCCATCAGGGACAGAAAGTCCAACCTGAAGATCGTCTGATCCTCACCCTGACTTCAGATGCACGAGATCTCGATTCAGGTCTGTAGATTGTGCCTGCCATGTCCTCACCCATAAAAACTAAGCCTAGCTTGTGTTCTCAGACTTCAGTCCTCAGACTACTGGCCCACAAGCCCTCCAGTTTGGCAATCCAGAAGTACAATGCGGCACTCTGCCTGCTCCCTGGAAGAAGAACATTGCCCTCTGGGGCTACCCAGAAACCCCAAATGAGGATCAACCTGCACGCCATTTGGCTGTACACCAAATATATAGGCTGAAGTGGGCACAATTGCCCATTCTGACACAGCCTGAGCCTGGAACTCCTGGCCCCACCCAGACAGCTGGCCGCACACTGAGCACATCGGACCCGCCATGGCCTTAGGTCGTCATCTCTACCCAACCTCGGTTTTCACGCTTCAGAACCTTGACCTTATCTCCAATCACTGCCCAGGTTTGAAAATGTTGCAGAAATCCGAACTCGTTCCCTTGGCATGAAACCTCGTGGTTGGCATGTTGTCCAACTTTCAGTGTAGTTGAAACCAGTGTGGCACATGAGACCCAGCCCATGCTTGAGGGCCACATTGGTCTCAAACACACATTGTGACCCTCAGCCTGAGCCCGGTCCTCAGGCAAGGCCTCTCAGTGGCTGCATGAAGAAACAGCATATTGGGCTTGCCATGCCCCTAGACCCTAATTTTTAACCATATTTCGGGTTGTCCCTTCACTCTTGCCCAGGGCTCTGCTTTGGAATTCCTCTTTTGGTGGGACACCTCAGGTAACAAACCTTAAAGGAGTCCTCCCATCCCACAGATTCACGAAAAAGAATTGGGATAGGGCCAAATCCACAGAGAGGAAGATTCGTCCATGGCCCATGAGGCCTCCCCGACATTCCACGGCCATCGCTGATACAAAATCCAGAGACAAAAGCCTAACCAAGCGCCTCAGACTCGCTCTTTCTTCGTATCCTGAAGAGTTCTTCTCATGAATTGTAGTTCGGCCGTGCCATACCTACGTTCCCAAACCTAAGCTGAGTTTGTGTTTTTTGAGTTCTGTCCTCAAAGTCCTGGGCCACACACCCTCCAGGCTGGGCCCCTGGAACCACACATTAGGACTGTGCCTAACCAATCCATGGGAATTCTGCCCATTCCATTATCCAAAACCGTACAAATTAGGAGAAACCTCCAAATTCCCTGAGGCCATACCAATGGTCTAGTTTGTCCGGGACAAAAAAGGGCCGTCTGACACCAGCTGAGCATCTACCTCCACTCATACCATAGATGGATGTCCCCAGAGAAGAAGATTGACCAGACAGGACCCCAGGCCATAATGGGATCCATAGCTTTGGTTTACAGGCATGTCTCCTCAAAAGCCTGGTTTCCAATACCAGCTGAGGGCTTCTCCTGAGGTACCCATCAGAACAAATCTCGTCTACACATGGGAAACTTGCATGTTGGAGCTCTCTCAAAGCCTCTGGTTAGAAGGACATTTCAGGTTCCCGGTGCCAGCGCCTCATTCCAAGGTCTCCATGGAGACACACCCACATTAGGACCCATCCACAGGAGAGTCCATTTCAACTCAGCCCCCTCAGTTGCTCCCCCTGATCCAGCAGATCTAACCCGTCTTGTCGCTAGGAGATGATTGGAATGAGAGGCAGGCTTCCCAGACATCCATACTTAGAACCATTCTCAGAATTATGCTGTATGGGAAGTCCTGGAGCCAACCAACAGGTCTCAATAGTCCCGCAGAAGAATCTTTACTGTTTGGAGCATCTCACAACTCCCATCGTGGGCAAACCTCCATGGCCTCGTGATTTCGCCCCCTGTGCTTCATGAAGGGGCCATCAGGGACAGAAGCTCCAACCTGAGCGATCGTCTGATCCTCGCCCTGACTTCAGATGCAGGACATCTTGATTCATCTCTGCAGAGTGTGTCTGCCGTGCCCTTGCCCAGAAACGTAAATCTAATTTGTGTTCTCAACTTCCATCCTCACATTCCTGGCCCACAAGCCCTCCAGTTTGGCAATTCCAGAACTACAAGGCAGCACTCTGCCTGCTTTCCGGAAGAAAAACATTGCCCTCTGGGTCTACCCAGATTCCCCAAATGAGGATCAACCTGCATGCCACTTGACTGGACCCCAATTATACAGGCTGCCCTGGGCACTACTGCCCTTTCTGGAACAGCCTGAGACTGAACCTCCTGGCTCGCACCCACCCAGCTAGCCACACACTGAGCACATCAGACCCGCCATGGCCTTAGGTCATCATCTCTTTCCAACCTCGGTTTTCAGGCTTCAGAACCTAAACCTTATCTCCAGTCACCACCCAGGGTTGAACATGATGCAGGAATCCGAACTCCTTCCCCATGGCAAGAAACCTTGTGGTTGGCATGTTGTCCAACGTAAAATGTAGTTGAAACCAGTGTGGCCCATGAGGCCCTGCAGATGCTTGAGGACCAAGTCGTTCACAAACATGCATTCTGACCCTCAACGTGAGCCCAGTTCTCAAGTAAGGCCTCTCAGTGGCTGGACCAAAAGACAGCATATTGGGCTTGTCATGCCCCTAGGCCCCAATTTTTAACCAGATTTCTGGTTGTCCAGTCCCCCCTCCCCAGGGCTCGGCTTTGGAATCCCTCTTTTGGTGGGTCACCTGAGGTAACAAAACTGAAAGGACTCCTCCCATCCCACAGTTTGACCCAAAACAATTGGAATCGGGCCAAATCCACAGAGCGGAAGACTCGTCCATGGCCCATGAGGCCTCCCGGACATTCCACGCCCATCGTTGACACAAAATCCAGAAACAAAAGCCTGAACAAGTGCCTCACAACCTCTCTTTCTTCATATCTGGAAGAATTCTCCTCACGGTCTGTAGATCGGGCCTGCCATACCTACGTCCCTAAACCTAAACTGAGTTTGTGTTTTAGACTTCTGTTTCCACAGTCCTGGTGCACACACCCTGCAGGCTGGGGCCCCTGGAGCCACATCAAAACTGTGCCTTCCCTCTCCACGGGAATTCTGCCCATTCCATTGTCCATAATCATAAAATTAGGAGAAACCTCCAAAGTCCCCAAGGCCTTCACAATAGTGTAGGCTGCCTGGGACAAACAAGGGCCATCTGACACCAGCTGAGCATCTAACTCCACTAATACCTTAGATGGATGTACACAGAGAAGAAGATTCAACCGGACAGGCCCCTAGGCTCTAAACGGAGCCATTGCTTTGGTTTCCAGTTATCTCTCTTCAGAGGCCTATATTCCAATAACAGTATATGGGGGTTTCCTGAGGCACCAATCAGAACAAATCTTGTCTCCACATGGGAAACTTGTCCTTTGGAGATGTCTCAAAACCTCCGGTTAGGAGAATCCTTCAGGGCCCATGCACCAACGCCCCATTCCAAGGTCTCCATGGACACAAACCCACATTAGCATCCATCCTCAGGAGAGTCCATTTCAACTCAGCCCCCTTGGTTGCTCTGACAGAGCCAGCATATCAAACCTGTCTATTTGCTAGGAGACAACTGCAATGTGAGGCGGGCTTCCCATGCATCCATCCTAAGATCCCTGCTCTGGTGTCATTCTGTATGGTATGTACTGGAGTGATACAAAAGGTCTCAATTGTTGATCAGAAGGAATCCTTGTTGTTTGGAGCATCTCACAACTCCCATCGTGGGTAAACCTCCATGGACTGGAGATGCTGTCCCCTTCATAAAGTGGCCAGAATGGACAGAAATTCAAACCTAAGCCAAGGTTTGAACCTCGCCCTGACTTCAGATTCATGATATCCCGATTCAGATCTGCAGAGGGTGCCTGCCGTGCCCTCGCCCAGAACCTACGCCTAACATGTGTTCTCAGACTTCCGTCCTCACACTCCCCGTCCACAAGGCATCCACTTTGGAAATTCCGGAGCCACAATGCAGCACTCTGCCTGTCCTCCAGAAGAAAAACATTGCCCTTGGGGCTACCCAGAAATGCCAAATAAAGATCAATCTGCACGGCATTCAGTTGTACCCCAATTATACAATCTACCCTGGGCACTAAGGCCCTGTCTGACACAGCCCAATCTTGGACCTCCCGACCAACACCCAGACAGCTGGCTCCACGCTGAGCATATCGGACCCGACATGGCCTTAGGTCGTCATCTCTTCCCAACCTCGGTTTTCAGACTTCACAACCTGGACCTTATGTCCAATCACTACCCAGGGGTGAATGACATGCAGAAATCAGAATTAATACTTCCCCATGCCAAGAACTCATGTGGTTGACATGTTGACTATCATTCAGTGTAGGAGAAACAAGCATGCACCATGAGTCCCCACCCATGCTTGAGTACCACGAGGGCATAAACACGCAATGTGACCCTCAGCATGAGTTCTGTCCTCAATGAAGGCCTCTCAGTGGCTGGACCATTAGAAGGCATATTGGGCTTGCCATGCCCCTAGGCCCGTATTTTTAGTTAGATTTCTTGTTGTCCAGGGCTCTGCTCTGGAATCCCTCTTTTGGTGGGACACCTTAGTTAACAAAACTGAATCCCACAGATTAACCCAAAACAATTGGGATCTGGCCAAATCCACAGAGAGAAAGACTCTTCCATGGCCCATGAGGACTCCTCGACATTCCACGGCCATCATTGACACAAAATCCAGGGGCAAAAGCCTGACAAGTGTCACACTTTCACCCTTTATTCAGATCCCAAAAAGTTCTCCTCATAGTCTGTAAATCGGGCCTGCCATACCTACGTCCCCAAAGCTAAGCTGAGTTTGTGTTTTCAGACATCTGTCCCCACAGTCCTTGCCCACACACCCTCAAGGCTGGGCCCTTGGAGCCACACATCAGGTCTGTGCCTGCCCACTCCACAGGAATTCTGCCCATTCCATTGTCCATAATCATACAATTTAGGAGAAACCTCCAAAGTCCCCGAGGCCATCCCTATAGTGTAGGCCGCCCGGACAAACAGGAGCGGTCTGACACCAGCTGAGCAACTACCTCCATTTCATAAAATAGACAGATGTCGACAGAGAAGAAGATTGAACCAGAGAGGCTCCTAGGACCTAATTGGATGCATTGCTGTGGTTTCTATGTATCTCTCCTCAGAGGCCTGGTTCTAATACCAGCATATGTTGGTTTCCTGAGGCACCAATTAGAACAAATCTTGTCTCCACATGGAAAACTTGCTCTTTCGAGTTGTTTCAAAATCTCCGGTTAGAATCCTTTAGAGCCCTGGGGCCACCACACCATTCCAACGTCCTCATGGACACAAACACACATTAAGACCCATCTTCAGGAGAGTCCATTTCAACTCAGCTCCCACGATTGCTCCTGCATAGCCATCAGATCGTACCTGTCTTGTGGCAGGGAGACAATTGGTGTAAGAGGATGCTCAGGCATCCATCCTTAGAACCCGGCTCTGGAGTCATTCCATATGGGATGTCCTGGAGCCATCCAACAGTTCTCAATTTTCCCGCAGAAGGAATCCTTGCAGTTTGGAGCATCCCACAACTCCCAACGTGGGAAAACCTCCATGGCCTCGAGATTCCACCCCTTTGATGAAGGGGCCATCATGGACAGAAACTCCAACCTGCGCCTAAGTCTGATCCTCGTCCTGACTTCAGATGAATGAGATTTTGATTCGGATCTGCAGAGGGTGCCTGCCGTGCCCTCGCCCTGAAACTTAAGTCTAGCTTATGATCTCAGACTTACGTCCTCACACTCCTGGTCCCGACGCCCTTAAGTTTGGCAATTCTGGACCCACAATGCTGCACTCTGCCTGCCCCAGTGAGCTTCCCTGACACAATAAATGAGGATGAACCTACATGGAACTCAACTGTACCCAAATTATACAGTCTAACCTGGGCACTAATGCACTGTCTGACACAGCCTGAATCCATACCTCCTGAACAACACCCAGAAAGCTGACCGCACACTGAGCACATCGAACCCTCCATGACCTTAGGTTATCATCTCATCCCAACCTCGATTTTCTGGATTCAGAACTTAGATCTTATCTCCAGTCACTGCCCAGGGGTGAACATGATGCAGAAATCAGAATTCCTCCTTCCCCATGGAAAGAAACCTTGTGGTTCGTATGTTGTCCAAAGTTCAGTGTAGGAGAATCAAGCATGGCCCATGAGTCCCCGCCCATGCTTGATGCCTACATTGGGCACAAACATGCATTGTGACCCTCAGTGTGAGCACTGTACTCAAGTAAGACCTCTCAGTGGCTGGACCAAGGTACCCCATATGGGGATTGCCATGCCCTTAGGCCCCCTATCTTATACAGAGTTCGGGTTGTCCAGTCGCCCCTTCCCAGGGTTCTGCTCTGGAATCCCTCTTTAGTGGCACACCTGAGGTAAAAAAAAAAAAAAAAAAAAAAAAAACCAGAATGGACTCCTCCCATCCCACGGAATGACCCCAAAATATTGGGATCATCCAAATCCCCATAGAGGAACTCTCACCCATGGTCCATGAGGACGCCCCTACATTCCACGGCCATCAGTGACACAAAATCCAGAGTAAAAAGCCTGAGCAAGTGCCTCACACTCACTCTTTGTTCATATCCTGAAGAGTTCTGCTCAAGGTCTGTAGATCGGGCCTCCCATACCTATGTCCCCAAACCTAAGACGAGTTTCTGTTTTCAGACTTCTGTCCCCACATCTCTGACCCACACACCCTCCATGCTTGAGCCCCTAGAGCCACACCTCAGGATTGTGCCTTCCCTCCCCAAAGGAATTCTGCCCATTTCATTGGCCACAAACTTGCAAATTAGGAGAAACCTCCAAAGTCTAAGTGGTCATCCCAATAGTGTAGACTGCCCAGGACAAATAGGGGCAATCTGACACCAGCTGAGGAACTACCTCCACTCAATCCCATAGACAGATGAACCGAGAGAAGAAGATTAAACCAGACAGGCCCCAGGCCCTAATCAGATCCATTGCCTTGGTTTCCAGGCATCTCTCCTCAGAGTTCTGGTTTCCAATACCAGCATATTGGGGGTTACTGAAGCACCAATGAGAACAAATCTTGTTTCCCCATGGGAAAAATGCTTCTTGGAGCTGTGTCAAAACCTCTGGTTAGGAGCATCCTTCAGAGCCCTGGTGCCACTGCCCCATTCCAAGGTCTCCATGGACACAATCCCACATTATGACCGATCCTCAGGAGAATGCATTTCAACTCAGCCCCCTCGGCTGCTACATCATAGGCAGCAATCAAACGTGCCATTTCGCTAGGAGACAATTGGAATGCAAGGCCGGATGCCCAGGCATCCATCCTTAGAACCCTGCTCTGCAATTGTTCCATATGGGATGCCCTGGAGCCATCCAACAGGTTTCAACTGACCCTGACCCGCAGAAAATCCTTGTGGTTTGGAGCATCTCACTACTGCCATCATGGGAAAACACCAATGGCGGTGTGATGACCCCTCTTCATGAAGGGGCCATCATGGACAGAAACTCCAACCTGAGCCAACATATGAACCTCGCCCTGACCTCAGATGCATGAAATCTCAATTCAGCTCTGCAGAGTGTGCCTGCCATGTCCTCGCCCTGAAACCAAAGCAAAGCTTCAGTTCTCAGACTTACATCCTTGCATTCGTGGCCCCAAGGACTCCAGTTTGGCAGTTCCGGAGCCAGAATGCAGCACTCTGCCTGCCCTCCAGAAGAAAGACTTTGCCCTATGGGGCTACTGAGAAACCCCAAATAATTATCTTCTGCATGCCACTCAACTGTACCCCAATTATACAGCGTATCTGGGCACGAATGCCCTGTCTGGCACAGCCTGAGTGCAGACCTCCTGAACGACACCTAGAAAGCTGACCCCAAACTGAACACATCGGACCCGCCATGGCCTTAGGTCGTCATCTCTTCCAAACCTCGGTTTTCAGGCTTCAGAACCTAGACCTTATCTCCAATTAGTGCCCAGAGGTGAACGTGATGCAGAAATCAAAACTCCTCCTTCCCCATGGCAAGAAACCCTGAGGTTGGCATGTCCAAGGTTCAGTGTAGGAGAAACCTGCAAGCTCAATGAAGTCCCGCCCAATATTGAGGACCACCTTGGGCACAAACACACATTGTGACCCTCAGCATGAGTCCACTATTCAAGTAACGTCTCTCAGTGGCTGGACCAAGAATCTGCATATGGGCTTGCCATGCCCATAGGACCCCAGGCCTAACCAGAGGGTGGGTATTCCAGTTGTATGTACCCAGTGCTCTGCTCTAGAATCCCTCTATTGTGGGGACACATGAGGCAGAAAACAGGACTCCTCCCTTCCCACAAAATGACCCCAATCTCTTGGGAGCCGGACAAATCACCAGAGAGGGAGACTTCCATGGCCCATGAGACCATGCTTACATTAAATGACCATCATGAATACAACATCCAGAGACATAAGCCTGAACGACCGCCTCTCACTCGCCTTACTTTCTAATCACAATGAGCTCCCCTCACGGACTGTAGATCACTCCTGCCATAACCTCAGCCCCAAACCTCAGCCGAGTTTGTGTTTTTGGATGTCTGTCCCCACAGCCCTGGCCCACACAGCCGCCAGGCTGGGGCCTCTGGAGCCACACCACAGGACTCTCCTGCTCTCTCCAAGGAGACTATGCCCATTCCATTGCCCATAACCCCACAGAATAGGAGAAACCTCAAGGCCCCCGAGGACATCCCACTACTATAAGCCTCTCTGGACAAAGGCATCCTGACACTAGCTGAGCAACTACCTCCATGCAGAAACACAGACAGATGTCGGCAGAGACAGTAGATTGAACCAGACAGGCCCCTGGGCCCTAATCTGAACTCTTGCTTTGGTTTCCAGGTGTCACTCCTCAGAGGCCTGGGTTTGAAGACCAGCATCTGGGGCTTTCCTGAGACACCAAACAGAACAACTATCGTCTCCACATGGGAAGCTTCATTGTTGGAGCTGTGTCAAACCCTTCGGTTTGGAGAAACCTGCAGAGTCCCTGAGCCACCGCCACATTCCAAGGTCTCCATGGCCACCAACCCACAGTATGACTCATCCTCAGGAGAGTCCATTTCAACTCAGCCCTCTGAGAAACCCGCCCAAGAGCCTGCAGATTGAGCCTGCCTTGCCCCAAGCAGCCAGTGGGAATGTGAGGTGGCATTTGCAGACATTCATGCTTAGACCCCTTCTCTCGAGTCTTTCTGTAGGGGTCATCCTAGAACCATCTCATAGTACTCGACTGTCCTACAGAGGAAACCTTGATGTTTGGGGCAGCTCATAACTCCCAGCGTTGGGAAACCTCCCTGGCCTCATGACGCCCCCACCCCCTTCAGGAAGGGGCCATAATGGACACAAACTCCAACCTGAGGCAACGTCTGATACTCGCCCTGACCTCAGATGCAGGAGATCTTGATTCAGTCTCTGCAGAGTGGGCCTGCCATGCCCCAAACCTAACGCTAGCTTGTGTTTTCAGACTTCCCTCTTCACACTCCTGGCAAACAAGCCCTCCAGACTGGGAATTCCAGAACCACAACACAGTTTTCTGCCTGCCCACCAGAAGAAAAACGTTGCCCTATGGGGCTCTCCAGAAACCCCAAATGAGAACCAATCTGCTCTGGCCTCGACCGCACCCTAACTGGAAAAGCTACCCTGGTCAGTATTGCTCTGTCTGACACAGCCTGACGTCCCGACAGACAAGGAAACAGCTGGCTGCACACTAAGCACATCAGACAGGCCATGGCCTTATGCTGTCATCTCTTCCCAACCTGGGTTTTCAGACATCTGACCCTAGATATTATATCAAATCCTGGCAAACGTGGGTAACTGAAGCACAAATCAGATCTTCTCCTTCCCCATGGCTGGAAAGCTTGCTGTTGGCATGGAGTCATACCTTCAGTGTAGGAGAAACCTTCATGGCCCCTGAGGCCAAGTCTAAACGTGAGTGCCTCCCTGGGTACAAACTCGCATTGGGACCATCAGCATGGGCCCCATGTCGAAGTAAGGTCTCTCAGGACCTGGACTAAGAGCCCGCATATGGGGCTTGCCAAGCCCCTATGATCCCAATCTTCACAAGAGCTCGAGTATTCCATTTGCTCGAACCCAGGACTGTGATCTGGAGTCCCTCTCCTGGAAGAACACCTGAGCCAGACAGCAGGACTCCACCCTTCCCACAAAATGTCCCCAAAATCTTAAGAGCTGGACCAACTCCTCAGAGAGGGTGACTCTTCCATGGCCCCTGAGGTCACCCCTACATTCCACGGCTATGGGAGACAAAACATCCAAAGACAAAAGCTTGCGTGACTGCCTCCCATTTGCCCTTCTTTCATAAGCTGAGGATCTCCTCTCACGGTCTGTGGGTCCATCCTGCAATGCTCTCGGCTCCGCACCCAAGCCGAGTTTGTGTTTTCATACTTCTGTGCCCACAGCCCGGACCCACACACCCTCCAGGCTAGGGCCTATGGAGACACACTGAAGGACTGTGCCAGTCCTCTCCAAGAAAACTGTACCCAATCCATTGGCCACAACCCTAGAGATTAGGAGAATCCAATAAGGTCTCCAAGGCCATGCCTCGGCCATGGACTAAGAGGGGCACTCTGACACCAGCTGAGCAACTATCTCCACTTAGATACTCAGACAGTGTCCCCAGAGACAGAAGATTGAAACGGACAGGCATCTAGGCTCTAATCTGAACCCTAGCTTTGGTTTCCAGGTGTCTCTACTCAGAGAACTGGTTTGAAGACCAGTATCTGGGGCTTTTCTGAGGCACCAAAGAGAACCTGTCTCATCTCCACATAGGGATCTCTTTTTAATTGGAGCAATATTACACCCTTCGGTTAGGCGAATACTTCATGGCCCCTGAGCTGCCAACATATTCCAAGGTCTCCATGCACACAAACCCACATTATGACCCATCCGCAGGAGAGTCCATTTCAATTCAGCCCCCTAGTTAGCTCGCCCCAGAGCCAGTAGTTCAAACATGTCTTGTCACAAAGAGCCAATGGGAATGTGAGGTATGCTGTACAGGCATCCATCCTTCGAATCCTGCTCTCCAGTCTTTCCGTATGGGACATCCTGGAGCCATTCAACAGGACTCGACTGTCCAGCAGATGGAAAGCTTGTGGTATGGGTCAACGCACAAACTAGAGTTTGTGCTGGTGTCTAAGGTGCTGTGCAGGATTCTCCAATCTTGAGGGTTTGGCACAGGTCGAAGGGCATGGTTTCCTACTGGGGACAGGAGATATTCTATTGTGTGGCTCAGGGACCACATGTTGTATCCTAAGTTGGTATTTCAGAACAGGACCCTGAGGACAGATGCCTGAAAACCTAATCTAGTGTTCCAATGACGTCCTAGGAGCATGTCAGGTACAATCTTCTGACCCAGGAACATTGAAATGGCTGTCTGCTTGGATGTAGGTGATCAGGGCGTTTCAGACTGGCATTTGTGTCCAGTGCTGCCGACAATATTGGGTCGGGCTCAGGGCTCTTGCGTGTTTCTCCTAAACTGGAAGGTTTGGGCAGGTTTGACGGGCACAGTTTCCTTGGGGATGGCAGGCCTAGTCATGTGTTGTGGATCCAGAGACCCTGTCCTGGAGGGCATATGAGCCATGGTTTTGGGAGAGAAGTCTGCAAACACAAATGTGGGTTATGGTTAGTGGAAAGGTGATCACAGGCCCAATGAGTAGACCTGGAGTGCAGCTTGTCAGGAGTTGTAATTAGGGTGACTGGAAGGCAGTAGCACAGGCTATTCTCTCTATATTGTGTGTCCAGGATGGCCTTGGAATGCAGGTATAGTCTCATGGGTCCATGGGAAACTTTTCCTCTCTATGGATCTGTGCAGCTCATAGTTTGGTGGCTTTTTTGGGGAAGGGAAGAGTGTTGTTTTCCATCTTATGGGTGCCCCAAAACAGGGATTCCAGATACAGGCTCTTTTTCTGGGCATCTGGGACTTCCCACCAAGGGTTAGGATTTGCACCTAGGGGTGTATGAGGCCTGCAATGCGGGATCATGATGGTGCAACTGAGAGGGATTGTTTGAAAGCTTGCTCAGGCTGAGTCTCACAATGCCTGTTTGCTCCCATGGCGGCCCTCAGGAGTGGGAGTGGTCTCATTGGTCATATATCAGGCTCCCTCTTAGAGAGTTGGACACCCAACCCAACAGCCAAATGTCCTGCCATGAGGAAGGATGAGTTCTCTTCCGTCAGGTTCCTCTGTGCTTCAGGTTGCCCCATTGTCAGGGTTTCCAGCAAGGTCTCGAGATAGGTGCCTGAATACCAAGGATGGGTGGAGATGACGTACTTGGGCCATAGCAATCCCAAATGCTAGATATGAGGCCTAAAACTCGGTCGGGGCTCAGGCTCTGTCAGACACAGCGCTAGTGGACATTGCAGCCTTTATATCAGAGTAGATTCGAGGGCGGAGCAGATTGATCCTCATGGGGAGATTCTTGGGAAGATTCCCAGGCATTTGTTCATTCAATAGGGAAGGCAGAATGCTGTGTTGTGGCTCCAGATTTCCCAATCACGAGAGCTTGGGGACCAGTCAGTTTTGGGTGGAATTGTAAACAAAAGCTATGATTCAATTCAGTGCCAAGCAGAAGGCAGTTCCAATTTGTAGCAGTTTACTCGAGACATCCAGCACTGGAATAAGGGTGGATGTCAGATGCTTGCTCACACTAGAGTTTTTGTCTATGATGACCGACAAGTGGAGGGGTGGTATAAAGAGGCCATGGAGGAGTTCACATGCTGAGGCCTGTGAACTGCTGCAAAAAGTAACATTTCTTTGTACAGAGTAGGTGAAGTCTGGTTTGTTTACTCTAGGTTTCCCCATGTGGAAAGTTTGTGAAGAAGAGCTCTCCGGCATGGATGCCAGGAAAGCACACCTCCATTGACAATTGCAGCTGAGGAACATGGCAGATTCGTTCTGGTGGCTCTGGGACAAAGTGCCAAGGCCTTGAGTTGACATGGGATCTCTTGCAGATGGGTCACAATGCTTGTTTGTTACCAGGGAGAACTTAGAATGTGCTGGTTGCTAAGGTGCCATGCAGGATTCTCCTACCCTGAGGGTTTGGCACAGGTCGAAGAGCATGGTATTCTTCTGGGAACAGGGGATGTTCTGTCGTGTGGCTCAGAGACCACATGATGTGTCATAGATTGGTATTTCAGAACAGGCCCCTGAGGACAGATGCCTGAAAACCTAATGGGGTTCCATTGAGAGCCTGCTGGCATTTTAGGTTCAATCGTCTATCTCACGATCATTGACTTGGCTATTTCCCTGGATGTAGGTGATAAGGGTGTTTCAGACTGCGCATTTCCATCCCGAGTGGCCGGCAATATTGGTGTGGGCTCAGGGGCCACACAGGTTTCTCCTAATCTGGAAGGTTTGGGCAAATCTGATATGCACAGTGTCCTTGGGGTTGGCAGCCAGAGTTCTGTGGTGTGGCTCCAGAGATCACATTCTGGTGGGCATGTGAGCCATGGTTTTGGGAGAGAAGTCTGCAAACACAAATACAAATTAGGGTGAGTGGCGAGGTGATCACAGGCCCAATGCGTAGACCTGGAGGGAAGCTCGTCATGAACTATAATTAGGGAGACTGGAAGGCAGTAGCACAGGCTTTTCTCTCTGGATTGTGTGTCCAGGATGGCCTTGGAATGCAGGTGTGGTCTCATGGGTCCATGGGAGTCTTTTCCTCTCTATGGATCCTGGTGGCTCTCCATAGTTTGGTGGCTTTTTCGGGGAAGGGGATAGTGATGTTTTCCACCTTATGGGTGCCCCAAAACAGGGATTCCAGAGACGGGCTCTGGTTCATGGCATCTGGGACATCACAACAAGTGCTAGGATTTGGGCTTAGGGGCATATTAGGCCTGCAATGCGGGTTCATGGTGGTGCAACAGAGAAGGATTGTTTGAAAGCATGCTCAGGCTGAGGGTCACAAGGCCTGTTTGCCTCCAGGGCATCCCTGAGGAGTTTGTGTGGTCTCACTGGAATTGTAAATGACTCCCCCTTTCAGGGTTGAACACCCATCCTAACAGCCAAGTTTCCTGATATGAAGAAGGAGGAGTTCTCTATTGTGCTTCAGGATGCCCCATTATCAGGGATTCCAGCAAAGGTCTGGGGACAGGTGCCTGAATACCAAGGATGGGTAGAGATGAAATACTTGAGCCATGGCATTCCCAAATACTAGATGTGGGGCTCAAACTCTGGTGACTGACACTAGGTCTGGGCTCAGGCTCTGTCAGACACAGCACTAGTGGCCAGGGCAACCTATAAATCAGGGTCCCTCCGATATAGGGCCGAGCAGATTGATCCTCATGTGGGGTTTCTGGCCAGACTCACCAGGCACTTGTTTCTATCGGGAAGGCAGAATGCTGTGTTGTGTCTCCATAATTCGCTATCAAGAAGGCTTGGGGACCAGTCGGGTGAGGAAGGAATTGTAAACACAAGCTACAGTTCAATTCACTGCCAAGCGGAAGGCAGTTCCTGTGTCCAGCAGCTTATTCGAGATATCCAGCACCTTAGTAAGAGAGGACGTCGGATATTTGCTCACACTGGAGTTTGTGTCTATGATGACTGACAAATGGAGGGGTGGCGTCAAGAAGCCATGTAGGGATTTTCACGTTGAGACTCATGAGCTGCTCCAAATAGCAAGGTTTCATTCTACTGGACAGGTGGAGTGTGGTTTATTTGCTCCAGGGTCCCCCATGTGGAAAGTTTGGGTAGCAGAGCTCTACCGCATGGATGCCTGGAATGTTCAACTTCATTGACCATTGCCACTGAAGAACATGGCAGCTTTATTCTGGTGTCTCTGTAGCAAAGTACCAAGTCCTTGATTTGACATGGAATCTCTTGCAGATGGGCCACACAGCTGGTTTGTTACCAGGTAGATCTTAGAATGTGCTGGTGGCTTAGTAGTTGTGCAGGAATCTACTACTCTGGGATTTTGCACAGATTGTAGGGCACGGTTTCCTTCTGGGGACAGGAGATGTTCTGTTGTGTGGCCCAGCCACCACATGTTGTATCATAAGTTCGCATTCTAGAACAGGCCTCTGAGGACACATGTCTGAAAACCGAATCAATGGTTCCAATGACGTCCTAGGGGCATGTTAGGTTCATTATTCTGACTCAGGACCATTGACTTGGCTGTGTTCCTGGATGTAGGAGATCAGGGTATTTCAGACTGTGCATTTGTGTTCAGTGCGGCCGCCGAAATTGGGGTAGGCCCAGAGGCCTTGTAGGTTTCTCCTAATCTAGACAGTTTGGGCAACTGTGATCGAAACAGTTTCCTTGTGGATGGCAGGGACAGTCCTGCAGTGTGGATCCAGAGACCCCATCCTGGAGGGCATGTGTGCCATGGTTTTGGTAGATAAGTCTGCAAAAACAAATTCGAATTAGGGTGAGTGGCGAGGTGATCACAGGCCCAATGCATATACCTTGAGAGCAGCTCATCTGGAACTGTAATTAGGGTGAATGGAAGGCAGTAGCACAGGCTTTTCTCTCCGGATTGTGTGTCCAGGATGGCCTCGGAATGCAAGTGTGTTCTCATGGGTCCATGGGAGACATTGCCTCTCTATGGATCCTGGTGGCTCCTCATAATTTGGTGACATTTTTGGGGAAGGGATGAGTGCTGTTTTCCATCTGAAGGGTGCACCAAAACAAAAATTCCAGAGATGGTCTCTGGGTCTGGGCACCTCGAAAATCCCACCAAGTTTTATGATTTGAACCTACAGGCATACCAGGCCTGAAATGAGGGATCATTGTGGTGAATCTGAGAGGGATTTTTTGAAAGCATGCTCAGGGTGAGGGTCACAATGCCTGTTTGTGCCAAGGGTAGTCCTCAGGAGTGTGTGTGGT
This sequence comes from Mustela nivalis, assembly GCF_964662115.1. NCBI lineage: Eukaryota > Metazoa > Chordata > Mammalia > Carnivora > Mustelidae > Mustela > Mustela nivalis. The sequence continues at coordinate 289,725 of NW_028136258.1, read as the reverse complement.
GTCATTGATGTTGTAACTGGCTCCCCCTTTGAGGGTAGAACACCCATCCCAAAAGCCAGGTTTATTGCCATGGGGAAAGAAGAGTTCTCTATTGTGCTTCAAGTTCCCTAATTGGCAGGGATCCCTGCCAAGGTCTGGGGACAGGTGCCTGGATATCAAGGATGGGTAGAGATGACATACTTGGGCCGTGGCAATCCCAAATGCTAGATATGGGGCCTGCTCTTTAGTGGCTGAAACTCAGTCGAGCTCAGGCTCTGTCAGACACGGCACTAGTGGCCATGGCAGCCTATAAATCGGTGTTGACTCGAGGGCCGACCTGATTGATCCTCATGTGGGTTTTCAGGGCAGACTCACCAGGCATTTCTTCATTCGATGGGGAAGGCAGAATGCTGCGTTGTGGCCCCAGATTTCCCTATCAAGAGGGCTTAGGGACCAGTCAGGTGAGGATGGAATTGTAAACACAAGCTATGGTTCAATTCAGTGCCAAGTGGAAGGCAGTTCCAATGTGCAGTGGTTTATTCAAGACATCCAGCACTGGGATAAGGGTGCATGTCAGATGTTTGCTTAGACTGGAGTTTGTGTCTATGATGACCAACCAATGGAGTGGTGGCATCAAGAGGCCATGGAGCAGTTTACACGCTGAGGCCTGTGAGTTGATCCAAACATAAGGTTTCCTTCTACTGGACAGGGGAGGTCTGGTTTGTTTACACCAGGTTCCCGCATGTGCAAAGTTTGGGTAGCATAGTACTCGCACGTGGATACTGGAAAGCACACCTACATTAACCATTGCACCTAAGGAACATGGCAGGTTCTTTCTGGTTGCTCTAGGGCAAAGTACCAAGGCCTGGATTCTAATGAAGTTGGGTCACAATGCAGTTTTGTTACCACGGAAATCTTACTATGTGCTGGTGGCTAAGGGGCCATGTATGATTAGTCTATCCTGATGGTTTGACACCGGTCGAAGAACACGGTTTCTTTCTGGGTATCGGAGATGTTCTGTTGTGGGGCTCACGGACCAAATGTTGTATCATAAGTCGGTATTCCAGAACAGGCCTCTGAGGACAGATGCCTAAAAACTTCATCTAGGGTTCCAATGAAGTCCAAGGGGAATTTCAGGTTGAATCATCAGACTCAGGACCATTGACTTCAGTGTCTGCCTATATGTAGGCAACCAGAATGTTTCTGACTGTGCCTTTGTGTACAGAGTGGCCTCCAATATTGGGGTGGGCTCTGGGGCCTTGCAGGTTTCTCCTAATCTTGAAGGTTTAGGCAAATTTGTGGGCACGGTTTCCTTGGGGGTGGCAGGCACAGTCCTGTGGTGTGGCTCCAGAGACTCCATCGTGGAGGGCATGTAAGCCATGGTTTTGGGAGAGAAGTCTGCAATCACAAACTCAGATTAGGTTGAGTTGCGAGGTGATCGTAGGCCCAATGCATAGACCTGGAGGGCAGATCGTCAGGAACTGTAAATCACGTACCTCGAAGGCACTAGCACTGGCTTTTGTATCTGGATTGTGTGTCCATGATAGCCTTGGAATGCAGGTGTGTTCTAATGTTTCCATGAGAGTATTTTCCTCTCTACGGATCCTGGAAGCTCCCAATAGTATGGTGGCTTTCTCGTTTGAATGGAAGAGTGCTGTTTTCAATCTTAGATGTTCCCCAAAAAGGGATTCCAGAGAAGGGCTGTGAGTCTGGGTGCTTGGAAAATCCCACCAGGATTAGGATTTGGGCCTAGGGGAGTACCAGGCCTACAATGTGTGACTTGGAGGTACAACTGAGAGCGTTTGTTTGAAAGCATGCTAGTCTGAGTGTCACAATGCCTGATGTGATTAGGGCAGCCCTTATGAGTGGGAGTTGTCTCCTTGGCCATGCAGCTGGCTACCACTTTAATGTAGGACACCCATCCCAACTACCAGGATTCCTGCCATGGAAAAGGAAGAATTCTCTATTGTGCCTCAGGTTCCCCCATTAGCAGGTATTCTAGCAAATGTCTGGGGACAGATGCCTGAATACCAAGGATGGGTAGAGATGAGGGACCTGAGACATGGCCAGTCTCACATGCCTGACTCTCTGAGTAGCTGACATGAATTGAGCACTCAGGCTCTGTCAGAAACAGAACTAGTGGTCAGGGCTGAGTATGAATCAGGGATCCCTCAAGGGCTGAGCAGATTGATCCTCATGCAGAGTTTCTGGGCAGAATCACCATGCCCTTCTTCTTTCTAAGGGGAAGGCAAAAAGCTGCGTTGTGGCCCCAGAATTCCCTATCAAGCGGGCTTGGGGACCAGTAGGGTGAGGATGGAATTGTAAACTCAAGCTAAGGTTCAATTCAGTGCCAAGCAAAAGGCAGTTCCATTGTGCAGTGTCTGATTCCAGATATCCAGCACCTGAGTAAAGGTGAAAGTCAGACATTTCCTCATGCTGGAGTTTATGTCTATGATGACCGATCAATGGAGGGGTGGCGTCAAGAGGCCATGGAGGATTTCACATGCTGGGGCTTGTGAGATGCTTCAAACAGCAAAGTTTCCTTCTACCACACAGGGGGAGTCTGGTTTATTTGCTCCAGGGTCCCCCATGTGGAAAGTTTGGGTAGCAGAGCACTCCCACGTGGATGCCTGAAAAGCACACCTCCATTAAAATTGCAGCTGAGAAACATGGCCAATTCGTTCTGGTGGCTCTTGGGCGAATTACCAAGGCCTGGAGTTGACATGAAGTCTCATGAAGATGGGTCATAATGCAGGTTTGTTACCATGGAGACCTTACAGTGTGCTGGTGGCTAAGGGACCATGTAGGATTCATCTACCCTGAGGGTTTGACACTGGTCAAAGGGCACGGTTTCCTTCTCGGACAAGAGATGTTCTGATGTGGGGCTAACGGACCAAATGTATCATAATTTGGTATTGCAGAACAGGCCTCTGAGGATAGATGCCTGAAAATTTAATCTAGGGTTCCAATAAAATCCTAACGGAATGTCAGGTTCAATCCTCTGACTCAGTATCATTGACTTCAAAGTCTGCCTAGATGTAGGTGATCAGGGTGTTCCAGACTGTGCATTTTTGTACAAAATGGCAACCAGTATTGGGGTGGGCTCAGGGGCCTTGCAGGTTTCTCCTAATCTGGAAAGATAGGGCAATTTGATGGGCACAGTTTCCTTGGCAATGGTGGGCACAGTCCTGTGGTGTGGCTCCAGAGACCCCATGCTGGAGGGCATGAGAGCCATGGTTTTGGGAGGGAAGTCTGCAAACACAAATGCGGGTTAGGTTTAGTGGCGAAGTGATTGTAGGCCCAATGCATACTCCTGGAGGGAAGCTCCGTGAGAAATGTAAATCGCATGCCTCAAAGGAGGTAGCACAGGCTTTTTTATCTGGATTGTGTATCCACGATGGACTAAGAATGCAGGTGTGGTCTCAGGTGTCCATGGGTGATATTTCCTCTCAAGTATCCTGGCGGCTCCTTATAATGTGGTGGCTTTCTCAGAGAGGAAAGAGTTCTGTTTTCCATATTAAGGGTGTCCCATAACAGGGATTGCAGAGAAGTGCTCTGGCTCTGGGCACCTGGAAATACCCACCAAGGGTTATGATTTGGGCATAGGGGCTTACCAGGACTCCAATGCAAGTCCTGGAGATACAACTGAGAGCGTTTGTTTGAAAGCATGCTCAGGCTGAGGGTCACTATGCAAGCTTTTGCATAGGGTGGCCCTCAGGAATGGGGGTGGTCTCAATGGCCATTCAGTAGGCTAACACTCTGAGTGTTGGACACCCTTCTGAACTTACAGGAATCCTGCCATGGGGAATGAGGATTTCTCTATTGTGATTCAGGTTCCCTCATTGGTAGGGATTCCAGGAAAGGTCTGGGGACACATGCCTGAATACCAAGGATGGGTAAAGATGACGGCTCTGTTCCATGGCCAGTCTAACATGCGGGATATGGGCCCAGCCTTCTAGGTGGCTGACACGAGGTCGGGGCTTAGGCTCTGTCAGACACAACACTAGGGGCCAGGGCTGTCTATAATTCAGGGTTCCCTCAAGGGACAAGTAGATTGATCATAATGTGGAGTTTCTGGGCAGACTCACCAGGCCCTTCTTCTTTCTATTGGGAAGGCAGAATGCTGTGTTGTGGCTGCAGAATTCCCTATCATGAGGGCTTGTGGACCAGTAGGGTGAGGATGGAATTGTAAACCCAAGCTATGAATAAATTCAGTGACAAGCGAATGGCATTTCCAGTGTGCAGCGGCTGATTCGAATATCCAGCACCTGAGTAAGCGCAGACGTCAGATGTTTGCTCAAGCTGGAGTTTGTGTCTATAATGACCGACAAATGGAGAGGAGTTGAAAAGAGGTCATAGAGGATTTCCCACACTTGAGCTTGTGAGATGCTCCAAACAGCCAGGTTTCCTTCTACAGGACAGGGCAGTCCGATTTGTTTGCTCGAGAGTCCCCCATGTGGAAAGTTTGGGTAGCAGAGCACTCCCACATGGATGCCTGGAAAGCACACTTCCACTGAACATTGCAGCTGAGGAACATGGCAGGTTCTTTCTGAAGGCTCTGGGGTGAAGTACCAAGGCCTGTAGTTGACATGGAATCTCATGAAGATGGCTCACAATGCTGGCTTGTTACCAGTGAGATCTTAGAATCTGCTGGTGGCTACGGGCCAAGTAGGATTCATCTACCCTGAGGGTTTGACACAGTTCCAAGAGCACGGCTTCCATCTAGAGAAAGGAGATGTTCTGTTGTGGGGATCAGGGACCATATGTTGTATCTTAAGTTGGTACTCCAGAACAGGTCTCTGATTACAGATGCCTGAAAACCTAATCAGGGGTTACAATGAGGTCATAGGAGCATGTCAGGTTCAATCTTCTGACTGAGAAACACTGACTTGGGTATCTGCCTGGATTCAGGTGATCAGCGTATTTCAGACTGCACATTTGTGTCCAGAGGGGCCTCCAGTATTGGGGTGGGCTCAGGGGCCTTGCAGGTTTCTCCTTATCTCGAAGTTTTAGGCAAATGTGACGGACACATTTTCCTTGGGGATGGCAGGCACAGTCCTTTGGTGTGGCTCCAGAGACCCCATCCTGGAGGAAATATGAGCCATGGTTTCGGGATAGAAGTCTGTAAGCACAAACTCGGGTTAAGGTTAGCGGTGAGGTGATCGCAGGCCCAATGCATAGACCTGGAGGGCAGCTCGTCTGGAACTATAAATTAGTTGCCTTGAAGGTGGTAGCACAGGCTTGTGTATCTGGCTTTTGTGTCCAGGATGGCCTCGGAATACAGGTGTGGTCTCATGGATCCATGGGAGATTTTTCCTCTCAAGGATCCTAGCGGCTCCCTATACTATGGTGGCTTTCTTGGCGAAGGGGAGAGTGCTATTTTCCATCTTAGGGGTGTCCCAAAACAGGGATTCCAGAGACAGGCTGTGTTTCTGGGCCCCTGAAAAATCCCACCAGGTGTTAGGATTTGTGCTTAGGGGCATATCAGGCCTGCAAATTTGGATTCTGGAATGCAACTGAGAGTGTTTGTTTGAAAGCATGCTCATGTTGGGGGTCACAATGCCTGCTTGTGTCCAGGGCGGCCCTCATGAGTGGGCGGGTTATCATTGGCCATTCAGCTGGCTACCACTCTGAGGTCTGGAAACCCATCCCAAGAGCCATCATTCCTGCCATGGGGAAGGAGGATTTCCCTATTGTGCTTCTGGTTCCCCCATTGGCAGGGATTTCAGCAAATGTCTGGGGACAGATGCCTGAATCAAGAATGGGTAGAGATGACAGCCCTGGGACATGGCTGGTCTCACATTCTGGAGTTGGAGCCCAGTCTCTGGGTCCTGACACGAGGTCAGAGACGAGGTTCTGTCAGACTCAGCGCTAGTGGCCAGGTAAACCTATAAATGGGGTTCACTCGAGGGTCGAGTAGATTTATCCTCATGTAGGGTTTCTGGGCAGTCTCTCCAGGCTGTTTTTTCTTGCTATGGGGAAGGCAGAATGCTGTGTTGTGGCTTCAGAATTCCCTATCAAGAGAGCTTACTGAACACCAGGGTGAGGATGGAATTGCAAACCCAAGCTACTTTTTTTTTTTTTTAAGATTTTATTTATTTGTCAGAGAGCGCGCGAGAGCAAGCACAGGCAGACAGAGTGGAAGGCAGAGTCAGACGGAGAAGCAGGCTCCCTGCGGAGCAAGGAGCCTGATGTGGGACTCGATCCCAGGACGCTGGGATCATGACCTGAGCCGAAGGCAGCTGTTTAACCAACTGAGCCACCCAGGCGTCCCGCCAAGCTACTTTTAAATTCAGTGCCAAGCATAAGGCAATTCCAGTGTGTAGCAGCTGATTCAAATATCCAGCACTTGAGTAACTGCAGATGTCAGTTGATTGCTCACGCGGGAGTTAGTGTCTATGATGACCAACAAATGGATGGGTGGCCTCAAGAGGCCATGGAGGATTACCACCCTCAGGCTTGAGATACTCCATACAGAAAAGATTCCTTTTACCGTACAGGGGAGTCTGGTTTGTTTCCTCCAGGGTTCCCCATGTGGAAAGTTGGTATCAGAGCACTCCCGCTGGATGCCTGGAAAGTACACCTACATTGACCATGGCAGCAGAGGAACATGGCAGTTTCATTCTGGTCGCTCTGGGCCGAAGTACCAAGGGCTAGAGTTGTCATGGAGTCTCATGAAGATGGGTCACAATGCTGGTATGTTGTCAGGGAGATCATAGAATGTGCTGGTTGCCAGGGGGCCTTGAAGGATTCATCTACCCAGAGTGTTTGACACAGGTCCAGAGCACAGCTTTCTTCTAAGGACAGGAGATGTTCTTTTGTGTGGCTCAGTGACCATATTGTATCATACATTGATATTCAGAACAGCCTTCTGAGTACAGATACCTGAAAACCTATTCTAGTGTTCCAGTGAATCCTAGGAGCATGTCAGGTTCAATCTTCTGTCTGAGGACCATTGACTTGGATATCAGCCTGGATGTAGGTGATATGGTGTGTCAGACTGTGCATTTGCGTCCAGAGTGGCCTCCAATATTGGGCTGGGCTTAGGGGCCTTGCAGGTTTCTCCTAATCTAGAGGGTTTGTTTCATAGTGACAATCACAGTTTCCTTTGGGAAGACAGGTACAATCCCGTGGTGTGGCTCCAGTTATCACAAACTGGAGGGCATGTGAGCCATGGTTTTGGGAGGGAAGTCTGAAAACACAAACTTGGGTTAGGGTTAGTGGCAAGGTTATCACAGGCCCAATGCATAGACATGGATGGCAGCTCTTCAGGAACTGTTAATCGGGTGACTAAAAGGCAGAATCACAGGCATTTTTCTCTGTATTGTGTGCAGGATGGCCTCAGAATGCAGTTGTGGCCTCATGGGTCCATGGGAGATTTTTCCTCTCTAAGGATCCTGGTGGCTCCCAATAGTTGGTGGCTTTTTCGGGGAAGGGAAGAGTGCTGTTTTTCATGTTAGGGGTGCCCCAAAATATGGATTCCAGAGACGGACTCTGGGTTTGGTCCCCTGGAAAATCCCACCAAGTGTTAGGATTTGGGCCTAGTGGCTTACCAGGCCTGCATGCAGGATCCTGGAGGTCAAACTGAGAGGGCTTGTTTGAAATCATTCTCAGGCTGAGGGTCACAATACTTGCTTATGCCCAGGTGGCCCTCATGAGTGGGCGTGGTCACATTGGCCATGCAGCTGGCTCCCACTTTGAGGGTTGGACAACCATCCCAACAGCCAGAATCCTGCCATGGGGAAAGAGGAGTTCTCTATAGTGCTTCAGGTGCCCCCATTAGCGGGGATTCCAGCAAAGGTCTGGGTACAGAGGCCTGAATACCAAGGATGGGTAAAGATGATGGACATGGGCCATGGCCAGTATCAAATCGTGGATATGGGCCCCGATCACTGGGTGGCTGACACTAGGTCTTGGCTCAGGCTCTGTCAGACACAGCACTAGTGCCCAGGGCAGCCTATAAATTGGGGTTCCCTCAAGTGCCGAGCAGATTGATCCTCATGTATGGTTTCTGGGCAGACTCACCAGGCCCTTCTTGTTTGTAAGGGGAAGGCAGAATGCTGCTTTGTGGCTCTAGAATTCACTATCAAGAGGGCTTGTGGACCAGGAGGCTGAGGATGGAATTGTAAACCTAAGCTATGGTTACATTCTGTATCTAGCAAAAGGAATTTCCAGTGTGCAATGTTTGAATCCAATATTCAGCACTTGAGTGAGGGTGGATGTCAGATATTTGCTCATGCTGGAGTTTGTGTCTATGATGACACAAAAATGGAGGGGTGGCGTCAAGAGGTTATGGAGGATTTCCCAATCTGGTGTTTTTGAGATGCTCCAAACAGCAAGGTTTCCTTCTACCAGACAGGGGCAGTCTGATTTGTTTCCTCCATGGTTCCCCATGTTGAAAGATCGGATAACATAGATCTCCCACATGGGTGACTGGAAAGCACACCTTCATTGACCATGACAGCGAAGGAACATGGCATCTGGTGGCTTTGAGGCGAAGAAATAAAGACTGGATTGGACATGGAACCTCATGAAGATGGGTCAAAATGTTGGTTTGTTACCAGGGAGATCGTAGAATGTGCTGGTGGTTAATGGGCCATGCAGGATTCATCTAGCCTGAAGATTTGACACAGGCCCAAGAGCCCGGATTGCTTCTGGGGGCAGGAGATATTCTGTTGTGGGGCTCAGCGGCCATATGTTGTATCATAAATTGGTAATCCAGAACAGGTCTCTGAGGACAGAAGCCTGAAAACCTAATAAAGGGTTTGAATGAGGCCCTAGGGGAATGTCATTCAATCTTCTGACTCAGGATCATTGACTCTGGTGTCTGACTGGATGCAGGTGATGAGGGTGTTTCAGACTGTGCATTTGTGTCCAGAGTGGCATCCAATACTAGGGTTGGCTCAGGTTCCTTGCAGGTTTCTCCTTATATGGGGTTTTTGGACAACTGTGATGGGCAGTTTCCTTGGGGATTGCAGGAACTGTCCTGTGGTGTGACTCCAGAGACCCCATCCTGGAGGACATGTGCGCCATGATTTTGAGAGAGAAGTCTGCAAACACAAACTTAGGTTAGGGTTAGTGGCAAGGTGATCATAGTCCCAATCCATAGACCAGGAGGGCAGCAAGTCTGGAACTGTAAATCACGTAACTCAAAGGTGGTAGCACAGGTAATTGTATCTGGATTTAATTTCCAGAATGGCCTTTATTGCAGGTGTTGTCTCAAGGGTCCATGGGAGATTTCTCCTCTCAAGGATCCTGGCGGTTCTCAATAGTTTGTTGGATTTCTCCGGGAAGGGATGAGTACTGTTTTCCAGCTTAGGTGTGCCCCAAAACAGGCATTCCAGAGATGAGCTCTGGGTCTAAGTGCTTGGAAAATCCCACCAAGGGTTAATATTTAGGCCTAGGGCCATACCAGGCCTGCAATGCGGGATCCTGGAGGTGCAACTGAGAGCGTTTGTTTGAAAGTATGGTCAAGCTGAGGGTCCCAATGCCTGCTTGTGCCCCGGAGGCCATCAGGATTGGGCGATGTCTACTCAGCCATGCAGCCAGTTCCCATTCCTAGGGTTGGACACCCATCCAAAAGCCAGGATTCCTGCCATGGCGAAGGATGAATTCTCTATTGTGCTTCAGGTCCCCCCATTGGTAGGGATTCCAGCTAAGATCTAGGGGACAGATGCCTGAATACCAAGGATGGGTAGTAATGACAGCCCTGGGCCATGGCCGGTCTCACATGGTTAATGTGGGCCCCACCCTCTGGGTTGCTGACACGAGGTAGGGGCTCAGGCTCTGTCAGACACAGCACTAGTGGCTAGGGCAAACTATAAATAGGGGTTCCCTCCTGGGCTGAGTATATTGATCTTCATGTGCAGTTTATGGGCAGACTCACCAGGTCCTTCTATCTATGAAGAAGGCAGAATGTTGCGTTGTGGCTCCAGAATTCCCTATCAAGAGATATGGCAGACCAGTAGGGTGAGGATGAAATTGTAGTCTGAAGCTAGGCTTAAATTCATTGCAAAGCGAAAGGCAGTTCCAGTGTGCAGCAGCTGATTCAAATATCAGCGCCTGAATATGGGCGGATGTCAGATGTTTGCTCAGGCTGGAGTTTGTGTCTATGATGACCAACAAATGGAGAGGTGGCGTCAAGAGGCCATGGAGGATTTCCCACCCTGGGGCTCAGGGGCCATAATTTGTATCATAAGTTGGTATTCCAGAAGAGGCCTCTGAGGACAGGTGCCTGAAAAGTTAATCCCTCTTCCAATGAGGTCCTAGGGCCATGTCAGGTTCAATTATCTGACTCAGGACCATTGATTTGGGTGTCTGCCTGGATGGAGGTGATCAGGGTGTTTCAGACTGTGCATTTGCATCCAGAGCAGCCTCCAATATTGGGATGTGCTCAGGAGCCTTCCAGGTTTCTCCTAATCAGGAGGGTTTGGGCAACTGTGATGGGCCCAGTTTCCTTGGGGATGGCAAGCACAGTCTTGTGGTGTGACTCTAGGGGCCCCATCCTGGAGGACATGTGAGCAATGGTTTTTAGAGAGAGATCTGCAAACACAAACTCGGGATAAGGTTAATGGAGAGGTGTTCACAGCCCCAATTCAAAGATCTGGAGGGCAGCACGTCAGGAACTGTAAATCAGGTGACTCGAAGCCAGTAGCACAGTCTCTTGTATCTGGATAGCATATCCACGCTGGCCTCGGAATACAGGTGTGGACTCATGGGACCATGGGAGATTCTTCTTCTCAAGGATCCTGGGGGATCCCATTAGTTTGGTGGCTTTCTCAGGGAAGTGAAGAGTGCTGTTTTCCATCTTAGGGGTGCCTCAAAACAGGGATCCCAGTGACGGGCTCTGGGTATGTGCACATGGAACATCCCACGATGTGTTAGGATTTGGGCTTAAGGGCATATCAGGCCTGCAATGCAGGATCCTGGAGGTGCAACTAAGAGCATTTTTTTGAAGGCTTGATCAAGCTGAGGGTTACAATGGCTACTTGTGCCCAGGGCAGCCCTCATGAGTGGGCATTGTCTCCTTGGCCATGCAGCTGGCTCCTACTTTGAGGTTTGGACACCCATATCAACAGCCAGGATTCCTACCATGGGGAAGGAGGAGTTCTCTATTGTGCTTTAGGTTACCCCATTGGTAGGGATTACATAAAAGGTCTGGGGACAGGTGCCTGAATACCAAGGATGGGTAGAGATGATGGACTTGGGCCCTGGCCAATCTCACATGCTGGATATGGGCTCATATCTCTGGGTGCCTGAAACTACGTCTTGGCTCAGGCTCTGTCAGACACAGTACTAGTACTAGTACTAGTGCCCAGGACAGCCTATAAATCAAGGTTCCATCGAGTGCCAAGTAGATTGATCCTCATGTGGAGTTTCTGGGAAGATTCACCAGGCCCTATTTCTTTCTAGTGGGAATGGAGAATGTTGCCTTGTGGCTCCAAATTCCCTCTCTAGAGGGCTTGCAGACCAGGAGGCTGAGGATGGAATTCTAAACCCAAGCTATGGATAAATTCAGTGTCAAGTGAAATGCAGTTCCAGTGTGCAGTGGTGGAAAAGAAAATGCAGAATCTAAATAACGGCAGATTTCAGATGTTTTCTCATGCTGGAGTTTTTGTCTATGATGACTGACAAATGAAGGGGTTGTGTCAAGGGCCATGAAGGATTTCTCCTGCTGGTGCTTCTGAGATGCTCCAAACAGAGGGTTCCCTTCTACTGGTCAGTGGCAGTCTGGTTTGTTTGCTCCAGGGTCCCACATGTGGAAAGAATAAGTAGAAGAGCACTCCCACATGGATGCCTGGAAAGCACACCTCCACTGACCATATCAGGTGAGGAACATGGCAGGTTCATTCTGGTGGCTCTGGGGCGAATTACCAAGGACTTGAAGTGACATGGAATCTCATGAAGATGGATCACAATGCTGTTTGTTTGTTACCAGAGAGATCTTAGAATGTGCTGGGGGCTAAGGGGCTGTGCATAATTCATATACCCCGACCCTTGACACAAGTTGAAGAGCACGAATTCCATCTGGGGACAGGAGATATTCTATTGTGGGGTTCAGGGACCAATCTTCTGACTCAGGACCATTGACTTGGGTGTCTTCCTGGATGGAGGTGATCAGGGTGTTGCACACTGTGCATTTGTGTCCAGAGTGGTCTCCAATATTGGACTGGGCTCAGGGGACTTGCAGGTCTCTCCTAATCTGGAGGGTTTGGGCAACTGTGATGGACACAGTTTCATTGGGGATAGCAGGATCTTTCCTGTGGTGTGGCTACAGAGACCCATCATAGAGGGCATGTGAGCCATGGTTTTGGGAAAGAAGTCTGCAAACACAAACTTGGGGTAGGGTTAATGGCGAGGTGATCACAGGCCCAATGCATAGGTCTGTAGGGCAGCTCGTCTGGAACTGTAAACCAGGTGATTCGAAGGTGGTAGCACAGTCTCTTGTATCTGGATTGTGTGTCCAGGATGGCCTCGGAATGAAGGTGTGGTCTTATGGAGCCCTGGGAGATTTTTCCTCTCTACGCATCCTGGCAGCTCCTAATAGTTTTCTCAGGGGAGGGAAGAGTGCTGTTTTCCATCATAGGGGTGCTTCAAAACAGAGATTCCAGAGACGGGCTCTGGTTATGTTGGCATGGAAAATCCCACGAAGTGTTAGGATTTGGTCCTAAGGGCATACCAGGCCTGCGATGCGGGACCCTGCAGAAACAACTGAGAGCATTTGTTTGAATGCATGCTAAGGTTGAGGGACACAATGCCTGCTTTGGCCCAGGCGGCCCTTATGATTGGGCGTTGTCTCATTGGCCATGCACCTGGTTCTAATTCTGAGGGTTGGGCACCCATAGCAACAGCCAGGCTTCCTGCCATGGGGAAGGAGGAGTTCTCAATTGTGCTTCAGGTTCCCCCACTGGTAGGGATTCCAGCAAAGGTCTGGGATAGTTGCCGGAATACCAAGGATGGGTAGAGATGACTGGGCCATGGCCAGTCCCACATGCTGGATAAGGGCCCCACACTCTGGGTGGCTGGCACGAGTTTGGGGCTCAGGCTCTCTCAGACACAGCGCTAGTGGCCAGCGCAAAGTATAAATCAGGGTTCCCTCGAGGGCCAAGTAGATTGATCTTCATGGGGAGTTTCTGGGCAGACTCACCAGGCCCTTCTTCTTTCTATGGGGAAGGCAGAATGTTGCGTTTTGTCTCCCTAATTCCCTCTCAAGAGGACTTGCAGTCCAGTAGGGTGAGGATGGAATTGTAAACCCAAACTATGCAAGAATACAGTGTCAAGTGAAAGGTATTTCCAGTGTGCGTGACTGATTCGAATATCCAGCACCTGAGTAAGAGCAGATGTCAGATGTTTGCTCATGCTGGAATTTGTGTCTATGATGACTAACAAATGGAGGGTTGGCATCAAGAGAATGTGGAGGACTTCCCAGGCTGGGGCTTGTGAGATGCTCCAAACAACCAAGGTTTCCTTCAACCTGACAGGAGCAGTCTTATTTGTTTGCTCTAGGGTTCCCTATGTGGAATTTTTGTGTAGCAGAGAACTACCTCTTGGATGCCTAGAAAGCACACGTCCATTGACCTTTGTACCTGAGGAACATGGCAGATTCGTTTCATGGCTCTTGGGCAAAGTACCAACACCTTGAGTTGGCATCAAGTCTCAGGAAGTTGGGTCACAATGCTGGTTTGTTACCAGGGAGATCATAGAAGGTGCTGGGGCTAATGGGTCATGCAGGATCCATCTACCCTGAAAGTTGGACATAGATCCAAGAGCACATTTTCCTTCTGGAGACAGGAGATGTTCTGTTGTGGGAATCAGGGACCACATGTTGTATCATAACTTGGTATTCCAGAACAGGACTCTGAGAACAGATGTCTGAAGACCCAATCTAGGGTTCCAGTGAAGTCCTAGGGGCATGTCAGGTTCAATCATCTGACTCAGAACCATTGACTTGGCTTTCTGCCTCGATGGAGGTGCTCAGGGTGTTTCAGACTGCACGTTTGCATCCAGAGCAACCTCTAATATTGGGGTGGGTTCAGGGGCCTGGCAGGTTTCTCCTAATCTGGAGGGTTTGGACAACCTGATGGGCACAGTTTTCTTGGGGATGGCAGGAACTTTCCTGTGATGTGGCTTGAGGGACCACATCCTGGTGGGCATGTAAGCCATGGTTTTGGGAGAGAAGTCGGCAAACACAAACTGGGGTTAGGGTTAGTGTCGAGATGATCACAGGCCCAATGCATAGACATGGAGGGCAGCTCGTCAGGAAATGTAAATAGGATGACTCGAAGGCGGTAGCAAAGACTTTTCTCTCTGGATTGTGTGGACAGGATGGCCTCGGAATGCAGGTTTGTTTTCATGGGTCCATGGGAGATTTTTTCTCTCTAAGGATCCTGGCGGCTCCCAATAGTTTGGTGCCTTTCTCAGGGAAGGGAAGAGTGCTGTTTTCCATCTTAAGGGTGCCCCAAACAGGGATTCTGAGACAGACTCTGGGTCTGGGCACCTGGAAAATCCCACCAAGGGTTAGGATTTGGGCCTAGGGGCATACCAGGCCTGCAATGCTGGTACTGGAGGAGCAACTGAGAGTGTTTGTTTGAAAACATGCTCAGGCTGAGGATCACCATGCCTGCCTGTGCCCATGTCGGCCCTCAGGAGTGGGCATGGTCTCCTTGGCCATGCAGCTGGCTCCCACGCTGAGGGTTGGACAACCAATATTCCGGCCATGGGGAAGGAGGTGTTCTCTATTGTGTTTCAGGTTCGCCATTGGCAGGAATTCCAGCAAAGTTTGGGGGACAGATGACTGGATACCAAGGATGGGTACAGATGATGGCCCAGGGCCATGGCCGATCTCTCATGCTAAATATGGGCCCTCAACTCTGGGTGGCTGACACGAGGTCGGGGCTTAGACTCTGTCAGACACAGCACTAGTGGTCAGGGAAATCTATTAATCAGGGTTGCCTCGTGGTCTGAGTAGATTGATCCTCATGTGAGGTTTCTGGGCAGACTCAACAGGTCCTTCTTCTTTCTATGTGGAAGGCAGAACACTGCGTTGTGGCTCCAGAATTCCCTATCAAGAGATATTGTGGACCAGTGTGGTGAGGATAGAATAGTAATACAAAGCTATGGTTAAGTTCAGTGAAAAGCAAAAGGCAGTTCCAGTGTGCAGCTGCCGTTTCGAATATCCAGCACCTGAGTAAGGGTGGATGTCAGATGTTTGCTCACACTGGAGTTTGTGTCTGTGATTACCCACAAATGGAAGGGTGGCGTCAAGAGGCCATGGAGGATTTCCCATGCTGGGGCTTGTGAGATGCTCCAAATAGCAAAGTTTCTTTCTACCGGACAGGAGAAGTCTGGTTTGTTTTCTCTGGTTTCTCCATGTGGAAAGTTTTGTAGCAGAGAACCCCACAGGGATGCCTGGAAATCACCCCTCTATTGACCATTGCACCTGAGGAACATGGCAGGTGCATTCTGGTGGCTCTGGGGCAATATATCGAGACCTTGAGTTGACATGGAGTCTCATGAAGATGGGGCACAATGATGGTTTGTTACCAGGAATATCATAGAATGTGCTGGTTGCTAAGGGGCCATTCAGGATCCAAATACCCTTAGGGTATGACACAATTCCAGGAGCATGGCTTCCTTTTTGGGGAGGACATATTCTGTTCTGTGGCTCAGGGACTATATATTTTATCATAAGTTGATATTCCAGAGCAGGCCTCTGACGACAGATACCTGTAAACCTAATCTAGTGTGCCAATGAAGTCCTCGGGGCATGTCAGGTTCAATCTTCTGACTCAGGAGCATTGACTTGGGTGTCTGCCTGTATGGAGGGGATCAGGGTGTCTCAGACTGTGCATTTGTGCCCAGAGCGGCCTCCATTATTTGGCTGCGCTCAGGGGCCTTGCAGGTTTCTCCTAATCTAAAGGTATCGGGCAAAAGTGATGGGCACAGTTTCCTTGAGGATCTCATGCACAGTCTTGTGGTGTGGCTTCAGATGCCAGAACCTGGAGGTCATGTGAGCCATGGTTTTAGGAAGGAAGTCTGCAAACACAAACTCAGTTTAGGTTAATGGCAAGGTGATTGCAGGCCCAATGCATAGACCTGGAAGGCAGCTCGTCAGGAACTGTAAATCCGATGACTCAAAGGTGATAGCACATGATATGTATCTGGATTGTATGTCCAGGATGGCCTCGGAATGCAGGTGTGTTCTCATGGGTCTATGGCAGATTTTTCCACTCAAGGATCCTGGTGGCTACCAAGAGTTTGGTGACTATCTCGGGGAAGGGAAGAGTGCTGTTTTCCATCTTAAGGGTCCCCCAAAATAGGGATTCCAGAGATGGGCTCTGTGTCTGGGCCCCTGTAAAATCCCACCAGGGTTAGGATTTGGGCCTAGGTGTGTACTAGGCCTGCAATTCGGGGTCCCAGAGATGCAATTGAGAGCGTTTGGTTGAAAGCATGCTCAGGCTGAGGTCACAATGCCTGCTTGTGCACGGGGAAGCCATCATGAGTGCACATGGTCTCCTTGGCCATGGAGCTGCCTTCCACTTTGAGGGTTGAGCAACTATCCCAACTGTCAGAATACCTTCCATGGGGAAGGAGGAGTTCTCTATTGTGCTACAGGTTTCCCCAATGGCAAGGATTTCAGCAAAGGTGTGGGTACAGATGCCTGAATACCAAGAATAGAAGAGAAGACAGACTTGGGCCATAGCTGGTCTCACATGCTGTATATGGGCCCTGATCTCTCAGTGGCTGACACTAGGTCCTGGCTCCGGCTATGTCAGACACAGCACTAGTGCCCAGGGCAGCCTATGAATCAGGGTTCCGTCTAGCACCGAGAAGATTGACCATCATATGGAGTTTCTGGGCAGACTCTCCAGGCCCTTTTTCTTTCTATGGGGAAGGCAGAATATTGTGTTGTAGCTCCAGAATTCCCTCACAATAGGGCTTGTGGACCAGTAGGTTGAGGATGGAATTGTAAACCCAAGCTATGGCTTAATTCAGTCAAACTAAAGGCAATTCCAGTGTGCAGCGATCAAATTGAAATCCAGCACCTGAGTAAGGGCGGATGTCAGATGTTTGCTCATGCTGGAGTTTGTGTCTATGATGACTGACAAATGGAGTGGTGGCTTCAAGAGGAAATGGAGGATTTCCCAAGCTGGGGCTTGTGAGATGCTCCAAACAGAAGGTTTCCTTCTACCGGACAGGGGCATTCTGTTTTTTTGTCTCAAGGGTCCCCGCCAATTGCAAAGTTTGTGTAGCAGAGCACCCCCATATGGTTGCCTGGAAACCACACCTCCACTGACCATTGCAGCTTAGGAACATGGCAAGTTCATTCTGGTGGCTCTGGGGCGAAGTTCTAAGGGCTTATTTCTACATGGAATGTCATGAATATGGGTAACAATGCTGTTTTGTTACCTGGGAATTCTTAGCCTGTCATCTGTACACATCCTTGGTATTAAGGCAACTTTCCACAGACCTTTCCTGTAACCCTGCCAATGGGGGAACCTGAAGCACAATAGAGAACTCCTCTTTCCATTGCAGGAAGCCTGGCTGTTGCAATGGGTGTCCAACCCTCAAAGTGGGATCCAGCTATATGGCCAATGAGACTATGCCCTCTCCTGAGGGCCCCCCTGGGCACAAAGAGGCATGATGACCCTCAGCCTGAGCATGCTTTCAAACAAGCCCTCTCTGTTACACCATTAGGATCCTGCATTGCAGGCCTGGAATGCCCCTAGGCCCAAATCCTAACACTTGGTGGGATATCCGGGCACCCAGACCCAGAGCCCGTCTCTGGAATCCCTGTTTTGGCATAAGCCTAAGTTGGAAAACAGCATTCTTCCCTGTTTTGGAGCACCCCTAAGATGGAAAAGAGCACTCTTTTCTTCTCTGAAAAACCACCAATCTATGGAGATCCACCAGGATCCTTAGAGAGGAAAAGTCTCCCATTGAACCATGAGACCACGTCTACATTCAGAGCCCATCCTGGACACACAATCCAGATAGAAATGCCTGTGCTACCAGCTTTCAGTCACCCTAATTACAGTTCCTGACGTGATGCCTTCTAGGTCTATGCATTGGACCTGCCATCACCTTGCCACTATCCCTGACCCAAATTTGTGTTTGCAGACTTCCCTCCCAAAACCATGGCTCTCATATCCTCAAGGAGGTGGTCTCTGAAGCCTTACCACAGGACTGGGCCTGCCATCCCCAAGGAAACTGTGCCCATCACAGTTCCCCAAAGCCTCCAAGTTAGGAGAAACCTGCAAGGCCCCTGAGCCCACCCCAATAGTGGAAGTGGCTCTGGATGCAAATGCACAGTCTGAAACACCCTGATCACCTACATCCAGTCAGACAACCATATCAATGGTCCTTAGTAAGAAAATTGAACCTGATGGGCACCAAGGACATCATTGGATCTCTAGATTAGGTTGCCAGCATCAATCCTCAGAGGCCTGTTCTTGAATACCAAGTCAGGATACAACATATGTACCCTGAGCCACAAAACAGAACATCTCCTCTCCCAAGATCGAAACTGTGCACATCGACCTGTGCCAAACCCTCAGCGTGGCCCATAGCACCAATACATTCTAAGACCTCCCTTGTAACAAACCAGTTTTGGGACACATCTGTAAGAGATTCCAAGTCAACTCAAGGCCTTGGTACTTGGCACCAGAACCACCAAAACGAACCTGTCATGTTCCTCAGCTGCAATGGTCATTGGACGTGTGCTTTCCAGTCATCCATGCAGGAGGGCTCTGCTACGCAAACTTCCACTTGAGGGACCCTGGAGGAAAAAAAAACAGACTCCTCCTGTCCATTAGAAGGAAACCTTGTTGTTTGGAGCATCTCACAATCTTAAGCGTGGGTAATCCTCCATTGCCTCCTGAAGCCACCCCTCCGTTAGTCGTCATCCTAGACACAAACTCCAGTGTGAGCAAATATCTGACATCTGCCCTTACTCAGGTGCTGGATATCTCGTATAAGCTGCTGCACATTGAAACTGACTTCCGCTTGGCACTCAATTTAAGCATAGCTGGTGTTTACAATTGCATTCTCACCCTATTTGTCCCCAAACCCTCTTGATAGGGAATTCTGGATCCATAAGGCAGCATTCTGCCTGCCCCACAGAAAGAAGTGCTTCGTGAGTCTCGCCAGAAACCCTACATGAGGATCAATTTACTCGGCCCTGGAGAGAACCCCAATATATAGACTTCTCTGGCCACTAGTGCTGTGTCTGACACAGCCTGAGCCCAGACCTCGTGTCAGCCACCCAGAGAGCGGGGCCCATATCCAGCATGTGAGAACGGCCATGGCCCAAATCTGTCATCTCTATGCATCCTTGGTATTCAGGCATCTGTCCCCAGACCTTTGCTGTAATCCCTGCCTATGGGGGAACATGAAGCACAATAGATATTTCCTCCTTCCCCATGGCTGGAAACCTGGCCATTGGAATGTGTGTCCATCCCTCAGTGTGGGAGCCAGAAAATGGACAATGGGACCACGCCCACTCCTGAGGGCCACCCTGGGCACAAACAGGCATTGTAATGCTCAGCCTGAGCATGCTTCCAAACAAGCCCTCTCAGTTGCACCACCAAGATCCTGCATTGCAGGCCTGGTCTGCCCATAAGCCCAAATCCCAACCCTTGGTGGGATTTTCCAGGCGCCTAGACCCAGAGCCCATCTCTGGAATCCCTGTTTTGGGGCACACCTAAGATCGAAAATAGCAGTCTTCCCATACCTAAAAGTCATCAAAATATTGGGAGCCGCCTGTATCCTTAGAGGAAAAATCTCCCATGGACCCATGAGGCCACAGCTACATTCTGACGTCACCCTAGACACACAATCCAGATATAAAAGCCTGTGCTTCCGCCTTCGGGTCATTCCAGTTACTGTTCCTGACGAGTAGCCTTCCAGGTCTACACATTGCCCTGCGATAACCTAGCCACTAAACCTAACCCAAGTTTGTGTTTGCAGACTTCCCTCCCAGAAACATGGCTCACATGCCCTCCAGGGTGGAGTCTCTGGAGCCACACCACAGGACTGTGCTTGCCATCCCCATGGAAATTGTGCATGTCAGTTAACCAAACCCTCCAGAGTTGGTTGAAACATTCAAGGCCCCTGTGGCCACCCCAACATTGGAGGTTACTCTGGACATAAGTGCACAGTCTGAAACTCCCTGATCACCTACATCCTGGCAGACACCCAAGTCAACTGTCCTAAGTCTGAAGATTGAACCTCTCATGCCCCTGGGACTCATTGGAACCCTAGATTAGGTTGTCGGGCATCTGTCTTCAGAGGCCTGTTCTTGAATAGGAACTTATGATACGGCATGTGGTCCCTGAGCCACAAAACACTACATCTCCTGTCCCCAGAAGGTAACCGTGCTCTTCGACCTGTGTTAAACCCTCAGGGTAGGAGAATCCTGCAGGCACCTTAGCCACCAACACATTCTAAGATCTACCTGGTAAAAAAAAAACCAGCATTGTAACCCATCTTCAAGAGATTCCATGTCAACTCAAGACCTTGGTGCTTCGCCCCAGAAGCACCGTAAAGAACCTGCATGTTCCTCAGCTGCATTGGTCAATGGAGGTGTGCTTTCCAGGCATCCATGTGGAAGGGCTCTGCTACCCATACTTTTCACATGGGGGGCCCTGCAGAAAACATACCAGACTCTAACTGTCCAGTAGAAAAAACAACCTTGCTGTTTGGAGCATCTCACATGCATCAGCCTCTTGATGCCACTCCTCCATTCGGTCATCAGAGACAAAAACTCCAGTGTGCGTAAACGTCTGAAATCCACCTTTACTCAGGTGCTGGATATTTCATTTGTTGGCCACGATAGATACAAACTCTATCATGAGCAGACATCTGACCCTCGCCTGTACTCAGATGCTGGAGATCTCGAAAAAAACCACTGCACATTGGAACGGCCATGTTCTCGGCACTGAGATTAAGCATAGATTGTGTTTTCTGCCTTCTGTTCTCACACTCCTCGCCTTCAAGTCCCCCATATTGGGAATTTGGGAGCCACAATGCAGCCTTCTGCCTGCCCACCAGAAAAAAGAGGTGCCCTATGGGTCTGCGTGAAACTCCATATAAGGTTCCACCAGCACAGCCCTCTATAGCACCACAATATCATAGGCCACCTTGTGAACTAATGCTTTGTCTGACACAGCTCGAGCCCCGACCTCCTGGTAGCCACCTAGATAGCGGGACCCATATCTGGCAGGTGTGACCTGCCTTGACCTGAGTCCTTCATCTCAAACCAACCTGGTTATTCACGTACCAGTCCCAGAACATAGCTCAAATTACTGTGCATGGGGGAATCTGAAGCACAAAAGAGTACTCCTCCTTCCTCATAGAAGGAAAATTAAATGTTGATATGGTGGTCCAACCCTCATATTGGGATCCAGGTGCATGGAACAAGAGCCAATGCCCACTCAGGATGGGCATCTGGGCACAAACAGGCATTGTGACCCTTACCCTGAGACCCATTTCCAACAAGTCTCCATGGGAGCTGAACCAAAGCCCCACAGAGCCAGGCAGTCAAGCCTCTAGGCCCAAATACTAAGCCTTTGTAGGGTTATCCAGGCACAGGGACCTATAACCCATCTCTGGAATCCCTGTGTTGACGGGAACCGTGAAACAGTAAAATACGCTCTCTCCTTCGCAGTGAGACACCAAACTCTTGGGTGCTGGGCAGAATCCCCAGAGAGGTAGAATATTCCATGGACACATGAGGACACACCACCATTCCAAGGCCATCCTAGACACAATCCAGACAGAAAAGCCTTTGCTCCTGCCTCCCAGCCACACGAATTTCAAATCCTGAGGAGCTGCCCTCAGCGTCTGCAGATCGGGGCTTCCATCACCTCCCTCCTAATTGATACACAATTTTGTGTCTGAAGACTTTGGTCCCAGAGCCCTTAACCACATTCCCTGCAGGATGGGGCTGACAGAACCACACTACATCACTGGGCCTGATCTCTGGATGAAATTCTGCCGTCTCAGTTGCACAAACCCTCCAGATTAGGAAAAGCCTGCAAGGCCCCTGAGCCCACCCCAATTTCATAGGCCACTCTGGAAAAAATGCACAGTCTGACACAGCCTGAGCATCTACCTCCAGGAAGACTCACAGGTCAAAGTCCCTAAGTCCGAAGGTTGAGGATGACATGCCCCTACAACCTCATAAGAACCCTAGCCTAGATATTCAGGCCTCTGTGCCCAGAGGCCTGGTCTTGAAATCCAACATATGATCCGACATGTGGTCCCTGAGGCATACAAGAGAACCCCTCCTGTCCCGAGAAGGGAACCTGGCTCCTGGGAACTGGGTCTAACCCTCAGGTAGGAGAATCCTGCATGGCCACAGACCCACAACCACATTCTTTTTTTTATATAGATTTTATTTATTTATTTGACAGAGAGAGATCACAAGTAGGCATAGAGGAAGGCAGAGAGAGAGAGAGGAAGAAGCAGGCTCCCTGCTGAGCAGAGAGCCTGATGCGGGACTCAATCCCAGGACCCTGAGATCATGACCTGAGCCGAAGGCAGCGGCTTAGCCCATTGAGCCACCCAGGCACCCTCACCACCACATTCTAAGGTCTCCCTGGACACCAAGCAGCATTGTGACTCATTAGACTGAGAACATCCGTCAACTTAGATCACTTGGAAATTTGAACAAAAACCAGCAGATCAAGCCTGCAATGTTCCTCAGCTGCAATGGTCATGCAAGGAAGACTTCCCAGGCCCCCATTCAGAGACCTCTGCTGTCGAATCTTTCTATATGGGGGACCCTGGAGCCTTGTAAGCGGACTTCCCCTGTCCCACAGTAGGACACCTTGCTGTTTGGAGCAGCTCACAAGGTCCTGCTTGGGAAAATCTCCAAGAATTCTTGAGGCCACCCCACAATTCGTTGACCATCATGGATGCAAACCCAGCGTGAGCAGACATCTGACCCTCGCCCATACTCAGGTGCTGGAAATCTCGAAACAACCACTGCACAATGGAATGGTCCTGTGATCGGCACTGAGCTTATCCCTGGCTTGTGTTTTCAGACTTCTGTCTTCACACTCCTCGCCTACAAGCCCTCCATATTGGGAATTCTGAAGCCACAGTGCAGCTTTCTGCCTGCCCACCAGAAAGAAGAAGTGCCCTATGGGTCTTCGTAGAAACCCACATGAGGATCCTCCTGCACGGCCCTCAATGTCACCCCAATATAATAGACCGACCTCTGCATAAATTGTCTGTCTGACACCGCCTGATCCCCGACCTCCTGTCAGCCACCCAGATAGTGGGCCCCATATCCTCCAGGTGGGTCCAACCTTGGCCCGAGGCCATCATCTTGAAGCAACCTGAATATTCAGGTACCTTTCCCAGACTTAGCTCAAATTCCTGCCCATAGGGGACTCGGAAGCACAAAAGAGTGCTCCTCCTTCCCCATGGCCAGAAAACTGAATGTTGAGATGGCTGTACAACGCTGAGTGGGAACCAGGTGCATGGTCCATGAGACCACGCCTACACAGGATGGGCAGCTGGGCACAAACAGGCAGTGTGACCCTCAGAGTGAGACCCCTTTCCAAAGATCCCCCTTGGGATCTGGACCAGGAACCCAAATCGAAGCTTTGGTTAAGTTTTCCCAGTGTCTGGACACAGAAACCATCTCTGGAATCCCTGTTTGGACAGGATCCCAGAGATGGAATACAGTCTTTTCCTCTTCCCCAGAAAGAAATCAAACTCTTGGGTGCCAAGCAGAATCACCAGAGTGGAAGAATATCCCATGGACACATGAGGTCACCCCTCCATTTAGTGGCCATCCTAGACACAAAATCCAGACAGAAAAGCCTGTGCCCCTCCCTCCCAGCCACCTGAATTTCAAATCCCGAGGAGCTTCCCTCAGGGTCTTCAGATTCGGACTGCCAACACCTCACTCCTATCTCTTATCCGAGGTTGTGTCTAAAGTCTTTGGTCCCAAAGTCCTGACACACATGACCTCCAGGATGGGGCCTCGAGAAACACATGACATCACTGGCCCTGCTCTCCTGAGGAAACCCTGCCCATCTCAGTTTCCCAAAATGTCCATATTAGGAGAAAACTGCAAGGCCCCTGACTGCACCCCAATATCATAGGCCACTCTGGAAAAAGTGCACAGCCTGACACAGCCTCAGCACCTACCTCCAGGATGACATGCAGGCCAATGGCACTTAGTCCGAAGATTGAAACTTCCATGGCCCTAAAACCTCATCAGAACCCTAGCTTATGTTTTGAGGTCTCTCTCCCTAGAGGGCTGTTCTGGAAATTCAAGCATATGGTCCAACCTGTGGTCCGTGAGCCATACAAGAGCACACCTCCTGTCCCAAGAAGGAAACCTGGCTCCTGGGTACTGGGTCTAATCCTAAGGATAGAGAATCCTCAATGGTCAGAGAGCCGCCACCACATTCTAAGGTCTCCCTGGACATCAAGCAGCATTGGAACCAGTTAGACTGAGAACTTCCATCAACGCAAATCACTTGGAACTTGGAATCAGTGTCATTGGTTCAAGCTTACCCTGTTCCTCAGCTGCAATGGTAACAAGAGATTGGCTTCCCAGGCCTCCATTCAGAGAGCATTGCTATCGAATCTTCCATATGGGGGACCCTGGAGCCCTGTAAGAAGACTTCTGCTGTCCCTTAGTAGGACACCTTGATGTTTGGAGCAGCTCACAAGCTCCAGCTTGGAAAAATCTCCAAGAATTCTTGAGGCCTCCCCACCATTTGTTGGCCATCATGGATACAAACTCCAGTGTGAGCAGACATCTTCCCCTCGCCCAGGTGCTGTAGATCTCGAAACAACTGCTGTACATTGGAATAGACATGTGCTCGGCACTGAGCGTAACCGTAGCTTGTTTTCATACTTCTGTCCTCACACTCCTCGCCTGCAAACCCTCCAACTTGGATATTCTGGAGCCGTAATGCAGCCATCTGCCTGCTCACCAGATAGAAGAAGTGAAGAAAGGGTCTGTGCAAAAATCCCCCATGAGGATCCAGTTGCACAGCTCTCAAAAGCACCCCAATATCATAGGCCGAACTCTCCACGAATGTTCTGTCTGACACAGCTCGAGTCCGAGCTCCTGACAGCCACCCAGAAAGCAGGCCTCATTTTCTGCAGGTGGGTCCTGCCTTGGCCCGAGGACCTCATCTCAAAGTGAACTGGGTATTCAGGCACCTGTCCCAGAACTTAGCTCAAATTCCTGCCCATGGGGGAACCTGAAGCATAAAAAAGTACACCTCCTTCCCCATGGCAGGAAAACTGAATGTTGAGATGGCAGTCCAATCCTCAGAGTGGGAGCCAAGTGCATAGCCCATGAGGTCACACCCACTCAGCTTGGGCATCTGGGCAAAAACAGGCATTGTGACCCTCAGAATGAGACCCATTTCCAACAAGAACACTCGGGAGCTGTACCAGGAAAACATAGAGCAGGACCCTAGGCCCAAATCCTAAGCCTTGTTGCGGTGATCCAGGCTCCAGAACCCAGGACCCATCTCTGGAATGGCTGTTTGGACGGGATCCCTGACTCAGAAAACTGCGCTCCTCCCATCCCCCGGAAATACACCAAACTCTTGGGTGCCGAGCAGAATTCCCAGAGAGGTAGAATCTCACATGGACCCATGAGGCCACCCCTTCATTTCGTGGCCATCATAGACAAACAAGTCAGACAGAAAAGACTGTGCTCCTGCCTCACAGCCGTCCGAATTTCATATCTGGAGATGCTTCGCTCAGGGTCTGCAGATTGGGTCTGCCATCACCTCGAGCTTAACTCTTACCCGAGTTTGTGTCTGAAGACTTTGGACCCAGAGTCCTGACCCATATGCCCTCCAGGATGGGGCCTCCAGGAACACACAACAGCACTGGGCCAGCTCTCCCAAGGAATGTCAGCCTGTCTCAGTTTCCCAACCCACCAGATTAAGAGAAAATTGCAAGGCCCCTAATACCACCCCAATTCCATAGGAAGCTCCAGAAAAAATGCATAGTCTGACACAGCCTCAGAATATACCTCCAGGAAGACACCCAGGTCAATGGGAAGGGATGAAATGGCCTAACCCATGGCAGGTTCGATGTGCTGGGTGTGAAGCCAACTGTCTCAATGTCTCTCACAAGGTCTGGGCTCAGGCTATGTAAGACAGAGCATAGTGTTTAGGGTAGCCTATGCAATTGGGGTGTTGCCGAGGGATGAGCAGGTTGATTTTCATTTGGGGTTTCTGAGCAATGCCATAGACAATGTTTTTCTTTGGGGGGCAGGCAGAGTGCTTCGTTCTGGAACCAGAATTCCCAATCATGAGGGCTTTTGGGCCAGGAGTGCTAGGGTAGAGTCTGAAAACAAAACATAGGGTGAGGTGGGGAGCAGGCCCACTCTGCAAAGGCTGAAAGGATATCTCATGCATCTGAAGTCAGGCTGAGGATCAGACATTGGCTGAGGTTGGATTGTGCCCTTGATGGCACCTTCATGAAGCAGGTGCCTCATGAGGTTGACGAAGTTTTCCCACGCTGAGTTTGGAGGTTGCCACAAACCACAAGGTTTCCTTCTGCAAGACAGTCGAGTCCTGTTGAATGGCTCCAGTACATACCATACGGAACGACTGAAGAGGAGGGTTCAAAGGATGGATCCCTGAACAACATGCCTCGCATTCCCTTTGGCCATTAACGACAAGATATGTTTGTTCTGCTGGCTCTGGGGCAAGCTAACCAGTGGGCTGAGTTGAAATGGCCTCTCCTGAGGATGCGTCATAATGTGTGTTTCTGTCCATGGAGACCTTGGAATGTGATGGTTGTACTGTGGCCCTGCGGAATTCTCCGACCAGAAGGGTTTGATACAGATCCAGTAAGAAAGCACTCCATGTGGAGACGAGAGAGGTTTGGTTTGGAGCCTCAGAAAAACCTAATATGCTGGTATAAGAAACCAGTCTTCTGAGGACAGACACATGAAAACTAAAGCTAAGGTTCATAATAGGGCCTAAGGGCCTGTCCATTTCAATCTTCTGTCTCTGGGGACACTGTCTGAAAGTCTAAGTGGTGATAATGGCTCAGCTGGTGTCAGAGTGCCCCTTTTAGTCCAGGGCAGCCTACACTATCAGGATGGCCTCAGGGGCCTTGGAACTTTTCCCTAACCTGTAGGGTTGTGGTCAATGGATTGGGCACACTTTCCTTGGAGATGGCAGGCACAATCTTTCACTGTGGCTCCAGATGCCCTAGCCTGGAGGGTGTGTGGGTCCAGGCAGTGGGCACATAAGTCTGAAAACAAAAACTCAGCTTATGAGTGGCGCCGAGGTATGGCAGGCCGGATGTACAGATAAAGAGTGAGCTCCTTGGCTTGTGAATCAAGGGCGAGATTCCTTCAGGCTTTTGTCTCTGGATGCGTCCAGGATAGCCGTGGATTGTATGGGGTGGCCTCAGTGACTGTGGACGAGTAACCTCTCTGGGGATTTGTCCCAGCTAACAGGAGTTTGGGGTCATTTTGTGGGAAGGGTGGAGTCCTGTTGTCTGGCTCATGTGTCTCTCCAAGAAAGTGATTCCAGAGCAGAGCCCCAGGAACAGGGGGGATACTGGAAAACTCAAACACTGGTGAGGATTGGGTGTATAGGGGCTTGGCACACCCCATATGAGGGCTCTTGGTCAAGGCCCTGACAGGACTTTCTTTGATATTGGGCTCATGCTGAGGGTCACAGAGTGAATTTGTGCCCAAGGCAGCACTCAAGTTTGGGCGTGGTTTCAGGGGAAATGAAGGTTTCTCCCACCCTGAAGGTGTGACTCCATGCCAAGAGCAAGCCTTACAGCCATGGGGAAAAAGGAGTTCTGATTTGTGCTTCAAATGCCCAACTGTGTGGGGAATTGATATAATATCTGGGTTTAGATATCGGAAAACCAAGGTTAGGAAGAGATAACGGCATAAGTCCATGGCGTGTCAGAAGTGCTAGGTGTGTGGCCAGCTGTCTCCTTGTCTGTCTGGAAGTCTGGCATCAGGCTGTGAAAGGCAGAGCATTAGTGCCCAGAGCAGCCTATCAAATCTGAGTGCCGTCGAGGCAAGAGCAGGTTGATCCTCATCTGGGTTTTATGGAAAGCCCCACAAGGAAACGTTTTCTACCGGTGGGCAGTAACTGAGCAGGCTTGTGGTTCTGCAATTCCTACTCTGGAGGGATTGTTTGCCAGGAGTGTGAGGAAGGAAGTCTGAAAACACAAGCTAGCGTGAGGTTTGGGACCGAGGGCACGGCAGGCCACTCTGCAGAGGCTGAATCAAGATCTCCTGCATTGCGGTCATGTCTACTATGAGACGTGCTTCAAACTAGAGTTTTTGACCATGATGGCCTCTCCCTGAAGGATATGGGGGGCTTCATGAGGCCGGGCAGGTTTGCCGTTTTCTCCTACACTGAAGGTTTGACTCACGGCCAGCAGCAAGTTTTCTTGCCATGGGGAAGGAGGGGTTCTGACTTATGCATCAGGTTCCCCCCTGTGCAGGGATTGGAGATAAGGTCTAGGTTCCGATGACTGAAAACCCAGGTTGGGAATGGATGGTGTCCGAAGGCAGTGGCGGGTCCAATGTGCTGGGTGTGCAGTCAGCTGTGTCGGTGTCTGTTGGAAGGTCAGGGCTCAGGCTTTTGCGACAGAGCATCAGTGTTTAAGGTAGCCTATGCAATTGGGGTGTTGCCGAGGGCAAAGCAGTTTGATCCTCATTTGGGGTTTCTGTGCAGCACCATAGACAATGTATTTCTCCTGGGAGGAAGGCACAGTGCTTCATTGTGGCCCCAGAATTCCCAGTAGGGAGGGTTTGTGGGCCAGGAGTGTGAGGACGGAAGTCTGAAAACACAAGCTAGTGTGAGGATTGGAGCCAAGGGCAGAGCAGGCCCAGTCTGCAGAGGCTGAATCAAAATCTCCTGCATCTGAAGTCAGGCTGAGGATCAGACGTTGGCTGAGACTGGAGTATGTGTCCATGATGGCACCTTCATGAAGCGGGGGCCTCATGAGGCCAAGGAAGTTTTCCCACGCTGAGTTTGGAGGTTGCCCCAAACCACAAGATTTCCTTCTGCGGGACATTCGAGTCCGGTTGCATGGCTCCAGGACATACCATACGGAAGGACTGGAGAGCAGGGTTCGAAGGATGGATCCCTGTACAGCATGCCTCGCATTCCCCTTGGCCATAAGCAACAAGATATGTTTGATCTGCTGCCTCTGGGGCACGCGACCCAGAAGGCTGAGTTGAAATGGCCTCTCCTGAGGATGCGTCATAATGTGCGTTTGGGGTCCATGGAGACCTTGGAATGTGCTGGTTGTTCAGTGGCCCTGCGGAACTCTCCTACCTGAAGGGTTTGATACATCCCCAATAAGAAAGCTCCCCATGTGGAGACGAGAGAGGTTTGGTTTGGTGCCTCAGAAAAGCCCCGTGTGCTGGTCTACGAAAACAGTCCTCTGAGGACGGACACATGGAAACCAAAGCTAAGGTTCAGATTAGGGCCTGGG
Organism: Mustela nivalis; assembly: GCF_964662115.1. NCBI lineage: Eukaryota > Metazoa > Chordata > Mammalia > Carnivora > Mustelidae > Mustela > Mustela nivalis. Next base: position 260,268 of record NW_028136258.1, on the reverse strand, counting down.
GGCCTGTCCATTTAAACCTTCTGTCTCTGGGGACTCTGTCTGAGAGTCTAAGTGGAGATAGTTGCTCCGCTGGTGTCAGAGAGCCCCCTCTTAGTCCAGGGTGGCCTCCACTATTGATGGCCTCAGGGGCTTGGAGCTTTTCCCTAAACTCTAGGGTTGTGGTCAATGGATTGTGCACACTTTCCTTGGAGAGGGCAGGCACAATCCTTCGCTGTGGCTCCAGAGGCCCTCGCCTGGAGGTTGTGTGTGTCCAGGCTGTGGGCACAGAAGTCTGAAAACACAAACTCAGCTTAAGAATGGCGCCTAGGGTATGGCAGGCCTGATGTACAGCCCGAGAGGGAGCTCCGGGGCCTCTGAAACAAGGGCGAGTGGGAGGCATTCCTTCAGGCTTTTGTCTCTGGATGTTGTGTCCGGGATAGCCGTGGATTGGAGCGGTGGCCTTAGGGACTGTGGAGGGGTATCCGTCTCTTGGGATTTGTCCCAGCTCCCAAGAGTTTGGGGTCATTTTGTGGGAAGGGTGGAGTCGTGTTGTCTGGCTCATGGGTCTCTCCAGAAAGGGATTCAAGAGCAGAGCCCCAGGTGCAGGCGGGGCAACTGGAAAACTCAAACCCTGCTGAGGATTGGGTGCATAGTGGCTTGGCAAGCCCCATATGCGGGCTCTTGGTCCAGGCCCTGACAGGCCTTTCTTTGACATGGGGCTCATGCTGAGGGTCACAGTGTGAATTTGTGCCCAAGAAGCACTCAAGTTTGGGCGTGGCATCAGGGGCCATGAAGGTTTCTCCCACCCTGAACGTGTGACTCCATGCCAAGAGCAAGCTTGACAGCCATGGGGAAGGAGGAGTTCTGTTTTGTACTTGCGATACCCAGCTGTGTGGAGAATTGATATAATGTCTAGGTTCAGATATCTGAAAACCAAGGTTAGGAAGAGGTGACGACATGAGGCCATGGCGTGTCCGAAGTGCTGGGTGTGCGGCCAGCTGTCTCCTTGTCTGTCTGGACGTCTGGCTTCAGGCTGTGTCAGGCAGAGCATGAGTGCCCAGAGCAGCCTATCCAGTTCGGGTACCGTCGAGGCCCGAGCAGGTTGATCCTCATCTGGGTTTTCTGGAGAGCCCCACAGGGAAACGTTTTTCTTCCGTTGGGCAGACACTGGGCTGGGTTTTGGTTGTGGAGTTCCTAGTCCGGAGGGCTTGTTTGCCAGGAGTGTGAGGAAGGAAGTCTGAAAACACAAGCTAGCGTGAGGTTTGGGACCGAGGGCACGGCAGGCCCACTCTGCAGAGGCTGAATCGAGATCTCCTGCACTGAGGTCATGTCAACTATGAGACGTGCCTCAGGCTAGAGTTCTTGTCCAGCATGGCCTCTTCCTGAAGGGTGTGGGGGCTTCATGAGGCCAGAAAGTTTTGGCTACGATGGGATTTGTGAACTGCTCCAAAACTGAAGGTTACCTTCTGCACGACAGTCGAGTCCTATTGGATGGTTCCAAGAGGCCCCATATGGAAAGACTAGAGAGCAGGTGTCTAAGCATGGATGCCTGGGAACGCCACCTCATATTCCCACTCTTTAGTCAGGACAAGGCAGGCTCAATCTGCGGGCTCCTGGGTGAGCTACCCAGAGGGGAGAGTTGAAATGGTCTCTCCTGAAGATGAGTCCTACTGTGGCTTGGTGGCCTGGGAGACCTTGGAATGTGGAGGTGGCTCAGGGACTCTGCAGGATTCTCCAACATGAGGTGTTTGACACGGCTCCAACAAGGAAACTTCCCATGTGGACACGAGAGGAGTTCTGTTCCGTGCCTCAGGAAAGCCCCATACCCTGTTCTTCGAACCAAAGCCTCTGAGGAGTGACACCTGGAAACCAAAGCAAGAGTTGAGACTACGGCCTAAAGGCCTGTCCGGCTCAACCTTCTATCTCTGTTGACATCTGTGTGCATGCATTCATGGATGTAGCTGCTCAGCTTGTGTCCGAATGCCCCTGTGAGTCCAGTGAGGCTCCCAGTAGTGGGATGTCCTCGGAGGCCTTGAGGTTTCTCATATTCTGGAGGTGTGTGGCCAAAGGAATGGACACAGTTTCCCAGGAGAGAGCAGGCACGGTCCTGTGGTATGGCTCCAGAGGACCCAGCCTAGAGGCTGTGTTTGCCAGGGCTGTGGGGACAGATGTCTGAAAAAGCAAACTTGGCTCAGCTAGGGGCCAATGTAATGGCAGGCCTGATCTCCAGTCCATGAGGGGAGATCCTCTGGAAATCAAATAGGGCAAGTGGGAGGCATTCACTCAGGATTTTGTCTCTGGGTGTTGCGTTTACAGTGTCCGGTCAGGGTAGGGGTTGTCTCAGAGGCCGAGGAAGAGCCTTCCTCTCGGGGGATTGTTCAAGCTCCCAAGTGTTTGTGTTCATTCTGTGGGAATGAAGAGTACTGTTTTCTGCCACAGGGGACCCCCCAGGAGAGGGACTCTAGAGCACAGCAGTGGGTTCCCTCAACTGGAATACACACCATCTAGTTAGTCCTGTGTGCCTATGGGCATGGCAAGCCCCATATGCGGGCTCTTGGTCAAGTCACTGAGAGGCGTTACTTGAATAAGGTACTCACGCTGAGGGTCACAATGTGTGTTTGTGCCCAAGGCGGCCCTCACGCTTGGGCGTGGCCTCATGGGCCATGCCGTTTTCTCCTACACTGAAGGTTTGACTCACTGCCAGCAGCAAGGTTTCTTGCCATGGGGAAGGAGGGGTTCTGACTTGTGCATCAGGTTCCCCCCTGTGCAGGGATTGGAGATAAGGTCTAGGTTCCGATGACTGAAAACCCAGGTTGGGAATGGATGGTGGCCTAAGGCAGTGGCGGGTCCAATGTGCTGGGTGTGCAGCCAGATGTGTCGGTGTCTGTTTGAAGGTCTGGGCTCAGGCTATTTGCGACAGAGCATCACTGTTTAAGGTAGCCTATGCAATTGGGGTGTTGCCGAGGGCCAAGCAGTTTGATCCTCATTTGGGGTTTCTGGGCAGCGCCATAGACAATGTTTTTCTCCTGGGAGGCAGGCACAGTGCTTCATTGTGGCCCCAGAATTCCATGTAGGGAGGGTTTGTGGGCCAGGAGTGTGAGGACGGAAGTCTGAAAACACAAGCTAGTGTGAGGATTGGAGCCAAGGGCAGAGCAGGCCCACTCTGCAGAGGCTGAATCAAAATCTCCTGCATCTGAAGTCAGGCTGAGGATCAGACGTTGGCTGAGGCTGGAGTATGTGTCCATGATGGCACCTTCATGAAGTGGGGGCCTCATGAGGCCAAGGAAGTTTTCCCACGCAGAGTTTGGAGGTTGCCCCAAACCACAAGGTTTCCTTCTGCGGGACATTCGAGTCCTGTTGCATGGCTCCAGGACATAGCATATGGAAGGACTGGAGAGCAGGGTTCGAAGGATGGATCCCTGTACAGCATGCCTCGCATTCCCATTGGCTATTAGGGACAAGATATGTTTGATCTGCTGCCTCTGGAACACGCGACCCAGGGGGCTGAGTTGAAATGGCTTCTCCTGAGGATGAGTCATAATGTGCGTTTGGGTCCATGGAGACCTTGGAATGTGCTGGTTGTTCAGTGGCCCTGCGGAACTCTCCTACCTGAAGTGTTTGATACATCCCAGTAAGAAAGCTGCCCATGTGGAGATGAGAGATGTTTGTTTTGGTGCCTCAGAAAAGCCCCATGTGCTGGTCTACGAAAACAGTCCTCTGAGAATGGAAACATGGAAACCAAAGCTAAGGTTCAGATTAGGGCCTGGGGGCCTGTCCATTTCAACCTTCTGTCTCTGGGGACACTGTATGAGAGTCTAAGTGGAGATAGTTGCTCCGCTGGTGTCAGAGAGCCCCTCTTAGTCCAGGGTGGCCTATACTATTGATGGCCTCAGGGACCTTGGAGCTTTTCCCTAACCTGTAGGGTTGTTGTCAATGGATTGGGCACACTTTCCTTGGAGAGGGCCGGCACAATCTTTCACTGTCTGGTCCAGAGGCCCTAGCCTGGATGTTGTGTGGGTCCAGGCTGTGGGCACAGAAGTCTGAATACACAAACTCAGCTTATGAGTGGCGCCTAGGGTATGGCGGGCCGGATGTACAGCCCGAGAGAGAGCTCCTGGGCCTCTGAAACAAGGGCGAGTGGGAGGCGTTCCTTCAGGCTTTTGTCTCTGGATGTTGTGTCCGGGATAGCCGTGGATTGGAGCGGTGGCCTCAGGTACTGTGGACGAGTATCCCTCTCTGGGGATTTGTCCCAGCTCCCAAGAGTTTGGGGTCATTTTGTGGGAAGGGTGGAGTCGTGTTGTCTGGCTCATGGGTCTCTCCAAGAAAGGGATTCCAGAGCAGAGCTCCAGGTACGGGCGGGGCGACTGGAAAATTCAAACCGTGGTGAGGATTGGGTGCATAGGGGCTTGGCAAACCCCATATGTGGGCTCTTGGTCCAGGCCCTGACAGGCCTTTGTTTGACATGGGGCTCATGCTGAGGTTCACAGTGTGAATTTGTGCCCAAGCAGCACTCAAGTTTGGGCGTGGCATCAGGGGCCATGAAGGTTTCTCCCACCCTGAAGGTGTGACTGCATGCCAAGAGCAAGCTTGACAGCCATGGGGAAGGAGGAGATCTGTTTTGTACTTGCTATACCCAGCTGTGTGGAGAATTGATATAATGTCTAGGTTCAGATATCTGAAAACCAAGGTTAGGATGAGGTGACGGCATAAGACCATGGCGTGTCCGAAGTGCTGGGTGTGCGGCCAGCTGTCTCCTTGTCTGTCTGGACGTCTGGCTTCAGGCTGTGTCAGGCAGAGCATGAGTGCCCAGAGCAGCCTATCCAGTTCGGGTACCGTCGAGGCCCGAGCAGGTTGATCCTCATCTGGGTTTTCTGGAGAGCCCCACAGGGAAACGTTTTTCTTCCGTTGGGCAGACACTGGGCTGGGTTTTGGTTGTGGAGTTCCTAGTCCGGAGGGCTTGTTTGCCAGGAGTGTGAGGAAGGAAGTCTGAAAACACAAGCTAGCGTGAGGTTTGGGACCGAGGGCACGGCAGGCCCACTCTGCAGAGGCTGAATCGAGATCTCCTGCACTGAGGTCATGTCAACTATGAGACGTTCCTCAGGCTAGAGTTCTTGTCCACCATGGCCTCTTCCTGAAGGGTGTGGGGGCTTCATGAGGCCAGAAAGTTTTGGCTACGATGGGATTTGTGAACTGCTCCAAAACTGAAGGTTACCTTCTGCACGACAGTCGAGTCCTAATGGATAGTTCCAAGAGGCCCCATATGGAAAGACTCGAGAGCAGGTGTCTAAGCATGGATGCCTGGGAACGCCACCTCATATTCCCACTCTTTAGTCAGGACAAGGCAGGCTCAATCTGCGGGCTCCTGGGTGAGCTACCCAGAGGGGAGAGTTGAAATGGTCTCTCCTGAAGATGAGTCCTACTGTGGCTTGGTGGCCTGGGAGACCTTGGAATGTGGAGGTGGCTCAGGGACTCTGCAGGATTCTCCAACATGAGGTGTTTGACACGGCTCCAACAAGGAAACTTCCCATGTGGAGACGAGAGGAGTTATGTTCCGTGCCTCAGGAAAGCCCCATACCCTGTTCTTCGAACCAAAGCCTCTGAGGAGTGACACCTGGAAACCAAAGCAAGAGTTGAGACTACGGCCTAAAGGCCTGTCCGGCTCAACCTTCTATCTCTGTTGACATCTGTGTGCATGCATTCATGGATGTAGCTGCTCAGCTTGTGTCCGAATGCCCCTGTGAGTCCAGTGAGGCTCCCAGTAGTGGGATGTCCTCGTAGGCCTTGAGGTTTCTCATATTCTGGAGGTGTGTGGCCAAAGGAATGGACACAGTTTCCTAGGAGAGAGCAGGCACGGTCCTGTGGTATGGCTCCAGAGGACCCAGCCTAGAGGCTCTGTTTGCCAGGGCTGTGGGGACAAATGTCTGAAAAAGCAAACTTGGCTCAGCTAGGGGCCAATGTAATGGCAGGCCTGATCTCTAGTCCGTGAGGGGAGATCCTCTGGAAATCAAAGTAGGGCAAGTGTGAGGCAGTCACTCAGGATTTTGCCTCTGGGTGTTGCGTTTACAGTGTCCGGTCAGGGTAGGGGTTGTCTCAGAGGCCGAGGAAGAGCCTTCCTCTCGGAGGATTGTCCAAGCTCCCAAGTGTTGGTGTTCATTCTGTGGGAATGAAGAGTACTGTTTTCTGCCACAGGGGACCCCCCAGGAGAGGGACTCTAGAGCACAGCAGTGGGTTCCCTCAACTGGAATACACACCATCTAGTTAGTCCTGGGTGCCTATGGGCATGGCAAGCCACATATGCGGGCTCTTGGTCCAGTCACTGAGAGGCGTTACTTGAAAAAGGTACTCACGCTGAGGGTCACAATGTGTGTTTGTGCCCAAGGCGGCCCTCACGCTTGGGCGTGGCCCCATGGGCCATGCCGTTTTCTCCTACACTGAAGGTTTGACTCACTGCCAGCAGCAAGGTTTCTTGCCAGGGGGAAGGAGGGGTTCTGACTTGTGCATCAGGTTCCCCCCTGTGCAGGGATTGGAGATAAGGTCTAGGTTCCGATGACTGAAAACCCAGGTTGGCAATGGATGGTGGCCTAAGGCAGTGGCGGGTCCAATGTCCTGGGTGTGCAGCCAGCTGTGTCGGTGTCTGTTGGAAGGTCTGGGCTCAGGCTATTTGCGACAGAGCATCACTGTTTAAGGTAGCCTATGCAATTTGGGGTGGTGCCAAGGGCCAAGCAGTTTGATCCTCATTTGGGGTTTCTGGGCAGCGCCATAGACAATGTTTTTCTCCTGGGAGGCAGGCACAGTGCTTCATTGTGGCCCCAGAATTCCCAGTAGGGAGGGTTTGTGGGCCAGGAGTGTGAGGACGGAAGTCTGAAAACACAAGCTAGTGTGAGGATTGGAGCCAAGGGCAGAGCAGGCCCACTCTGCAGAGGCTGAATCAAAATCTCCTGCATCTGAAGTCAGGCTGAGGATCAGACGTTGGCTGAGGCTGGAGTATGTGTCCATGATGGCACCTTCATGAAGTGGGGGCCTCATGAGGCCAAGGAAGTTTTCCCACGCTGAGTTTGGAGGTTGCCCCAAACCACAAGGTTTCCTTCTGCGGGACATTCGAGTCCTGTTGCATGGCTCCAGGACATAGCATATGGAAGGACTGGAGAGCAGGGTTCGAAGGATGGATCCCTGTACAGCATGCCTCGCATTCCCATTGGCTATTAGGGACAAGATATGTTTGATCTGCTGCCTCTGGAACACGCGACCCAGGGGGCTGAGTTGAAATGGCTTCTCCTGAGGATGCGTCATAATGTGCGTTTGGGTCCATGGAGACCTTGGAATGTGCTGGTTGTTCAGTGGCCCTGCGGAACTCTCCTACCTGAAGTGTTTGATACATCCCAGTAAGAAAGCTGCCCATGTGGAGATGAGAGATGTTTGGTTTGGTGCCTCAGAAAAGCCCCATGTGCTGGTCTACGAAAACAGTCCTCTGAGATCGGAAACATGGAAACCAAAGCTAAGGTTCAGATTAGGGCCTGGGGGCCTGTCCATTTCAACCTTCTGTCTCTGGGGACACTGTCTGAGAGTCTAAGTGGAGATAGTTGCTCCGCTGGTGTCAGAGAGCCCCTCTTATTCCAGGGTGGCCTATAATATTGATGGCCTCAGGGACCTTGGAGCTTTTCCCTAACCTGTAGGGTTGTGGTCAATGGATTGGGGACGCTTTCCTTGGAGAGGGCAGGCACAATCTTTCGCTGTCTGGTCCAGAGGCCCTAGCCTGGATGTTGTGTGGGTCCAGGCTGTGGGCACAGAAGTCTGAATACACAAACTCAGCTTATGAGTGGCGCCTAGGGTATGGCCGGCCGGATGTACAGCCCGAGAGGGAGCTCCTGGGCCTCTGAAACAAGGGCGAGTGGGAGGCGTTCCTTCAGGCTTTTGTCTCTGGATGTTGTGTCCGGGATAGCCGTGGATTGGAGCGGTGGCCTCAGGTACTGTGGACGAGTATCCCTCTCTGGGGATTTGTCCCAGCTCCCAAGAGTTTGGGGTCATTTTGTGGGAAGGGTGGAGTCGTGTTGTCTGGCTCATGGGTCTCTCCAAGAAAGGGATTCCAGAGCAGAGCTCCAGGTACGGGCGGGGCGACTGGAAAATTCAAACCGTGGTGAGGATTGGGTGAATAGGGGCTTGGCAAGCTCCATATGTGGGCTCTTGGTCCAGGCCCTGACAGGCCTTTGTTTGACATGGGGCTCATGCTGAGGGTCACAGTGTGAATTTGTGCCCAAGCAGCACTCAAGTTTGGGCGTGGCATCAGGGGCCATGAAGGTTTCTCCCACCCTGAACGTGTGACTCCATGCCAAGAGCAAGCTTGACAGCCATGGGGAAGGAGGAGTTCTGTTTTGTGCTTGCTATACCAAGCTGTGTGGAGAATTGATATAATGTCTAGGTTCAGATATCTGAAAACCAAGGTTAGGATGAGGTGACGGCATAAGACCATGGCGTGTCCGAAGTGCTGGGTGTGCGGCCAGCAGTCTCCTTGTCTGTCTGGACGTCTGGCTTCAGGCTGTGTCAGGCAGAGCATGAGTGCCCAGAGCAGCCTATCCAGTTCGGGTACCGTCGAGGCCCGAGCAGGTTGATCCTCATCTGGGTTTTCTGGAGAGCCCCACAGGGAAACGTTTTTCTTCCGTTGGGCAGACACTGGGCTGGGTTTTGGTTCTGGAGTTCCTAGTCCGGAGGGCTTGTTTGCCAGGAGTGTGAGGAAGGAAGTCTGAAAACACAAGCTAGCGTGAGGTTTGGGACCGAGGGCACGGCAGGCCCACTCTGCAGAGGCTGAATCGAGATCTCCTGCACTGAGGTCATGTCAACTATGAGACGTGCCTCAGGCTAGAGTTCTTGTCCAGCATGGCCTCTTCCTGAAGGGTGTGGGGGCTTCATGAGGCCAGAAAGTTTTGCCTACGATGGGATTTGTGAACTGCTCCAAAACTGAAGGTTACCTTCTGCACGACAGTCGAGTCCTATTGGATGGTTCCAAGGGAAAGACTCGAGAGCAGGTGTCTAAGCATGGATGCCTGGGAACGCCACCTCATATTCCCACTCTTTAGTCAGGACAAGGCAAGCTCAATCTGCGGGCTCCTGGGTGAGCTACCCAGAGGGGAGAGTTGAAATGGACTCTCCTGAAGATGAGTCCTACTGTGTCTTGGTGGCCTAGGGACCTTGGAATGTGGAGGTGGCTCAGGGACTCTGCAGGATTCTCCAACATGAGGTGTTTGACACGGCTCCAACAAGGAACCTTCCCATGTGGAGACGAGAGGAGTTCTGTTCCGTGCCTCAGGAAAGCCCCATACCCTGTTCTTCGAACCACAGCCTCTGAGGAGTGACACTTGGAAACCAAAGCAAGAGTTGAGACTACGGCCTAAAGGCCTGTCCGGCTCAACCTTCTATCTCTGTTGACATCTGTGTGCATGCATTCATGGATGTAGCTGCTCAGCTTGTGTCCGAATGCCCCTGTGAGTCCAGTGAGGCTCCCAGTAGTGGGATGTCCTCGGAGGCCTTGAGGTTTCTCATATTCTGGAGGTGTGTGGCCAAAGGAATGGACACAGTTTCCCAGGAGAGAGCAGGCACGGTCCTGTGGTATGGCTCCAGAGGACCCAGCCTAGAGGCTGTGTTTGCCAGGGCTGTGGGGACAGATGTCTGAAAAAGCAAACTTGGCTCAGCTAGGGGCCAATGTAATGGCAGGCCTGATCTCTAGTCCGTGAGGGGAGATCCTCTGGAAATCAAAGTAGGGCAAGTGGGAGGCAGTCACTCAGGATTTTGCCTCTGGGTGTTGCGTTTACAGTGTCCGGTCAGGGTAGGGGTTGTCTCAGAGGCCGAGGAAGAGCCTTCATCTCGGGGGATTGTCCAAGCTCCCAAGTGTTTGTGTTCATTCTGTGGGAATAAAGAGTACTGTTTTCTGCCACAGGGGACCCCCCAGGAGAGGGACTCTAGAGCACAGCAGTGGGTTCCCTCAACTGGAATACACACCATCTAGTTAGTCCTGGGTGCCTATGGGCATGGCAAGCCACATATGCGGGCTCTTGTTCCAGTCACTGAGAGGCGTTACTTGAATAAGGTACTCACGCTGAGGGTCACAATGTGTGTTTGTGCCCAAGGCGGCCCTCACGCTTGGGCGTGGCCTAATGGGCCATGCCGTTTTCTCCTACACTGAAGGTTTGACTCACTGCCAGCAGCAAGGTTTCTTGCCATGGGGTAGGAGGGGTTCTGACTTGTGCATCAGGTTCCCCCCTGTGCAGGGATTGGAGATAAGGTCTAGGTTCCGATGACTGAAAACCCAGGTTGGGAATGGATGGTGGCCTAAGGAAGTGGCGGGTCCAATGTCCTGGGTGTGCAGCCAGCTGTGTCGGTGTCTGTTGGAAGGTCTGGGCTCAGGCTATTTGCGACAGAGCATCACTGTTTAAGGTAGCCTATGCAATTGGGGTGTTGCCGAGGGCCAAGCAGTTTGATCCTCATTTGGGGTTTCTGGGCAGCGCCATAGACAATGTTTTTCTCCTGGGAGGCAGGCACAGTGCTTCATTGTGGCCCCAGAATTCCCAGTAGGGAGGGTTTGTGGGCCAGGAGTGTGAGGACGGAAGTCTGAAAACACAAGCTAGTGTGAGGATTGGAGCCAAGGGCAGAGCAGGCCCACTCTGCAGAGGCTGAATCAAAATCTCCTGCATCTGAAGTCAGGCTGAGGATCAGACGTTGGCTGAGGCTGGAGTATGTGTCCATGATGGCACCTTCATGAAGTGGGGGCCTCATGAGGCCAAGGAAGTTTTCCCACGCTGAGTTTGGAGGTTGCCCCAAACCACAAGGTTTCCTTTTGTGGGACATTCGAGTCCTGTTGCATGGCTCCAGGACATAGCATATGGAAGGACTGGAGAGCAGGGTTCAAAGGATGGATCCCTGTACAGCATGCCTCGCATTCCCATTGGCTATTAGCAACAAGATATGTTTGATCTGCTGCCTCTGGAACACGTACCCAGGGGGCTGAGTTGAAATGGCCTCTCCTGAGGATGCGTCATAATGTGCATTTGGGTCCATGGAGACCTTGGAATGAGCTGGTTGTTCAGTGGCCCTGCGGAACTCTCCTACCTGAAGTGTTTGATACATCCCAGTAAGAAAGCTGCCCATGTGGAGATGAGAGATGTTTGGTTTGGTGCCTCAGAAAAGCCCCATGTGCTGGTCTATGAAAACAGTCCTCTGAGAACGGAAATATGGAAACCAAAGCTAAGGTTCAGATTAGGGCCTGGGGGCCTGTCCATTTCAACCATCTGTCTCTGGGGACACTGTCTGAGAGTCTAAGTGGAGATAGTTGCTCCGCTGGTGTCAGAGAGCCCCTCTTAGTCCAGGGTGGCCTATACTATTGATGGCCTCAGGGACCTTGGAGCTTTTCCCTAACCTGTAGGGTTGTGGTCAATGGATTGGGCACGCTTTCCTTGGAGAGGGCAGGCACAATCTTTCGATGTTTGGTCCAGAGGCCCTAGCCTGGATGTTGTGTGGGTCCAGGCTGTGGGCACAGAAGTCTGAATACACAAACTCAGCTTATGAGTGGCGCCTAGGATATGGCCGGCCGGATGTACAGCCCGAGAGGGAGCTCCTGGGCCTCTGAAACAAGGGCGAGTGGGAGGCGTTCCTTCAGGCTTTTGTCTCTGGATGTTGTGTCCGGGATAGCCGTGGATTGGAGCGGCTCCAAAAGTCCCTGAGGCCATCCCAATAGTGTAGGTCGCCCGGAACAAACAAGGGCTGTCTGACACAAGCTGATAATCGCCCTCCACTCATACCATAGATGGATGTCCCCAGAGAAGAAGATTGTACCAGACAGGACCCTAGGCCATAATAAGATCCATTGCTTTGGGTTACAGGCATGTGTCCTCAAAAGCCTAATTCCAATACGAGCATAGGGGTTTTCCTGAGGCACCCATCAGAACTCATCTCGTCTCCACAAGGAAACCTGTGCATGGGAGCCATGTCCAAAGATTAGGAGAGTACTTCAGGGTCCCGGTGCCACCGCCCCATTCCAAGGCCCTCATGGACACAAAAACACATTAGGACCCATCCTCAGGAAAGTCCATTTCAACTCAGCCACCCCGGTTGCTCCGGCAGAGCCATCAGATCTAAACTGTCTTGTTGCTAGGAGACAATTGGAATGCGAGGCGGGCTTCCCAGGCATCCATCCGCGAACGGTGCTCTGGAGTCATTCCATATGGGATGTCCTGGAGCTGTCCAACAGGTCTCAATTGTCCCGCAGAAGGAATCCTTGAAGGGAGCATCCCACAACTCCCAACGTGGGAAAACCTCAATGGCCTCGAGTTCCGCTCCCTTCATGAAGCGGCCGTCATGCTCAGAAACTCCATCCAGAGCCAACGTCTGATCCTCGCTCTGACTTCAGATGCATGAGATATTGGTTCAGATCTGCAGGGGGTACCTTTCGTGCCCTCGCCCTGAAACCCAAGTCTAGCTTGTCTTCTCAGACTTCCGTCCTCACACTCCTGGCCCCGAAGCCCTCAAGTTTGGCAATTCCGGACCCACAATGCAGCATTCTGCCTGCCCTCTAGAAAAAAAATTATTGCCTCATGAGCTGCCCAGGCACCTTAAATGAGGGTAAACCTACACAGCCCTCGACTTTACCCAAATTATATAGTCTAACCTGGGCACTAATGCACTGTCGAACACAACCTGAGCCCGGACCTCCTGACCAACACCCAGAAAGCTGACCGCACACTGAACACATAAAACCCGCCATGGCCTTAGGTCATCATCTCTTCCCTACCTCAGTTTTCAGGCTTCAGAACCGAGACCTTATCTCCAATCACTTCCCAGGGGTGAGTGTGATGCAGAAATCAGAACTCCTCCTTACCCATGGCAAGAAACCTGTGGTTGGCACGTTGTCCAACATTCAGTGTAGGAGAAACCAGCATTCACCCTGAGGCCCCGCCCATTCTTGAGTGCGATGAGGGCATACGCACGCATTGTGAACCTCAGCATGAGTCCTGTCCTCTAGTAAGTCCTCTCAGTGGCTGGACCATTAGATGTCATAATGGGCTTGACATGTCCCTAGGCCCCAATTTTTAACCAGATTTCTGATTGTCCAGTCGCCCCTCCCCAGGGCTCTACTCTGGAATCCATCATTTGGTGGGACACCTGAGGTTAAAAAAGAAAAAAAAAACAACAACAACAACAACAACAAAAAAACGGACTTCTTCCAGCCCACAGAATGACCGCAAACTCTTTGGACGGCGCCAAACCACCAGAGAGTAAGACTCGTCCATTTCCCATGAAGTCACCCAGAAATTCAACGACCATGAGTGACATGATATCCAGAGACAAAAACTTGAGCAGAGCCTCACACTCGCCCTTCTTTCAAATCCCGAAGAGTTCTCCTCATGGTCTGTAGATCAGTTCTGCCATACCTATGACCCGAAACATAAGCCGAGTTTGTGTTTTCAGACAACTGTCCAAACAGCCGTGGCCTACACAACCTACAGGCTCAGGCCCCTGGAGCCAAAACTGAGGACTGTACTTGCCCTCTCCAAGGGAATTGTGTGTGCCCATTCCAATGGCCACAACCCTTCTCATAGGATAAACCTCCAAAGTCCCTGATCCATCTCAATAGTGGTGGCTTCCCAGGAAAAACAGGGGCAATCTGAGCCCAAGTGAGCACCTACCTGCACTCAGACCCATAGACAGATGTCCCCAGAGGTAAAAAGGAAAGAACAGGCCCCTAGGCACTAATCAGATCCATTGCTTTGGTTTCCAGGCATCTCTCCTCAGTGGCCTGGATTTCAAAAGCAGCATATAGCTGTTTCTTGACTCACCCATCAGAAAACATCTCATCTACACATGGGAAACTTGCACGTTGGAGCTGTGTCAAAGCCTTTGTTTAGGAGATCCCTTTTGGGCCCCAGTGCCACCGCTTCATTCCAAGGTCTCCATAGACACAAAAGCACGTTAGGACCCATCCCCAGGGGTGTCCATTTCAACACAGCGTCCTCGGTTGCTCCCCACAGATCCAGGAGATCTAACCTGTCTTGTTGCTAGGAGACAATTGGAATGCGAGGTGGGCTACCCAGCCATCCATCCTTAGAACCCTGCTCAGAATCATTGGCCTGGAGCCAAACAACAGGTCTCAATTGTCCCGCAGAAGACTCTCTGCAGTTTGGAGCTTCTCACAACTCCCATCGTGGGAAAACACCCATGGCCTCGTGAAGCCCCCCCCCATTCATGAAGGGGCCATCACATACAGAAACTCCAACCTGAGCGATCGTCTGATCCTCGCCCTGACTTCAGATGCACGAGATCTCGATTCAGGTCTTTAGATTGTGCCTGCCATGGCCTCACCCAGAAACCTAAGCCTAGCTTGTGTTCTCAGACTTTTGTCGTCAGACTACTGGCCCACAAGCCCTCCAGTTTGGCAATCCAGAACTACAATGCAGCAATCTGCCGGCCCTCCAGAAGAAAAACATTGTCCTCTGGGGCTACCCAGTAACCCCAAATGAGGATAACCTGCACCGACCATGGCTGTACCCCAAATACATAGGCTGACCAGGGCACTAATGCCCTTTCTGACACAGCCTGAGCCTGGACCCCCTGGACCCTCCCAGACAGCTGGCCGCACACTGAGCACATCGAGACGCCATGGCCTTAGGTCGTCATCTCTTCCCAACATCGGTTTTCAGGTTTCAGAACCTAGACCTTATCTCCAATCACTGCCCAGGGTTGAAGGTGATGCAGAAATCAGAACTCCTTCCCCATGGCAAGAAACCTTGTGGTTGGCATGTTGTCCAACGTTCAGAGTAGTTGAAACCAGTGTGGCCCATGAGGCCCCGCCCATGCTCGCGGGACACATTGGTCACAAACACACATTGTGACGCTCAGGCTGAGCCCAGTCCTAAAGTAAGGCCGCTCAGTGGCTGGATGAAGAGATAGCATATTGGGCTTGCCATGCCCCTAGGCCCCAATTTTTAACCATAGTTCGGGTTGACCCTTCAGTCTTCCCCACGGCTTGGCTTTGGAATTCCTCTTTTGGTGGGACACCTGAGGTAACAAAACTGAAATGAGTCCTCCCATCCCACAGATTGACGAAAAGCAATTGGGAATCGGGCCAAATCCTCAGAGAGGAAGATTCGTCCATGGCCCATGAGGCCTCCCCGACATTCCACGGCCATCGCTGATACAAAATCCAGAGACAAAAGCCTGAGCAAGCACCTCAGACTCGCACTTTCTTCATATCCTGAAGAGTTCTTCTCATGGTTTGTAGATCGGGCCTGCCATACCTACGTCCCCAAATCTAAGCTGAATTTGTGTTTTCAGACTTCTGTCCTCAAAGTCTTGGGCCAACGACCCTGCAGGCTGGGCCCCTGGAGCCACACATTAGGACTGTGCCTACCAATCCATGGGAATTCTGCCCATTCCATGGTCCAAAATAGTACAAATTAGGAGAAACCTCCAAAGTCCCTGAGGCCATCCCAATAGTGTAGGTCGCCCGGAACAAACAAGGGCTGTCTGACACCAGCTGATAATCACCCTCCACTCATACCATAGATGGATGTCCCCAGAGAAGAAGATTGAACCAGACAGGACCCTAGGCCATAATAGGATCCATTGCTTTGGGTTACAGGCATGTGTCCTCAAAAGCCTGATTCCAATACGAGCATAGGAGTTTTCCTGAGGCACCCATCAGAACTCATCTCGTCTCCACAAGGAAACCTGTGCATGGGAGCCATGTCCAAAGCTTAGGAGAGTACTTCAGGGTCCCGGTGCCACCGCCCCATTCCAAGGCCCTCATGGACACAAAAACACATTAGGACCCATCCTCAGGAAAGTCCATTTCAACTCAGCCACCCCGGTTGCTCCGGCAGAGCCATCAGATCTAAACTGTCTTGTTGCTAGGAGACAATTGGAATGCGAGGCGGGCTTCCCAGGCATCCATCCGCGAACGATGCTCTGGAGTCATTCCATATGGGATGTCCTGGAGCTGTCCAACAGGTCTCAATTGTCCCGCAGAAGGAATCCTTGAAGGGGGCATCCCACAACTCCCAACGTGGGAAAACCTCAATGGCCTCGAGATTCCGCTCCCTTCATGAAGCGGACATCATGCTCAGAAACTCCAACCTGAGCCAACGTCTGATCCTCGCCCTGACTTCAGATGCATGAGATATTGGTTCAGATCTGCAGGGGGTACCTGCCATGCCCTCGCCCTGAAACCGAAGTCTAGCTTGTCTTCTCAGACTTCTGTCCTCACACTCCTGGCCCCGAAGCCCTCAAGTTTGGCAATTCCGGACCAACAATGCAGCACTCTGCCTGCCCTCTAGAAAAAAAATTATTGCGTCATGAGCTGCCCAGGCACCTTAAATGAGGGTAAACCTACACAGCACTCGACTTCACCCAAATTATATAGTGTAACCTGGGCACTAATGCACTGTCGAACAAACCTGAGCCCGGACCTCCTAACCAACACCCAGAAAGCTGACCGCACACTGAGCACATAAAACCCGCCATGGCCATAGGTCATCATCTCTTCCCTACCTCAGTTTTCAGGCTTCAGAACCGAGACCTTATCTCCAATCACTGCCCAGGGGTGAATGTTATGCAGAAATCAGAACTCCTCCTTACCCATGGCAAGAACCCTTGTGGTTGGCACGTTGTCCAATGTTCAGTGTAGGAGAAACCAGCATTCACCCTGAGGCCCCGCCCATTCTTGAGTGTTACGAGGGCATACACATGCATTGTGACCCTCAGCATGAGTCCTGTCCTCTAGTAAGTCCTCTCAGTGGCTGGACCTTTAGATGTCATAATGGGCTTGACATGTCCCTAGGCCCCAATTTTTAACCAGATTTCTGACTGTCCAGTCGCCCCTCCCCAGGTCTCTATTCTGGAATCCCTCATTTTGTGGGACACCTGAGGTTAAAAAAGAAAACAACAAAAAAAAAAAAAAAAAAAAAAAACGGACTTTTTCCAGCCCACAGAATGACCCCAATCTCTTTGGACGGGGCCAAACCACCAAAGAGTAAGACTGGTCCATTTCCCATAAAGTCACCCAGAAATTCCACGACCATGTGTGACACGATATCAAGAGACAAAAACTTGAGAAGGATCCTCACACTCACCCTTCTTTCAAATCCCGAAGAGTTCTTCTCATGGTCTGTACATCAGTCCTGCCATACCTAAGACCCGAAACATAAGACGTGTTGTGTTTTCAGAACACTGTCCAAACAGCCCTGGCCTACACAACCTACAGGCTCAGGCCCCTGGAGCCAAACCTGAGGACTGTACTTGCCCTCTGCAAGGGAATTGTGTGTGCCCATTCCAATGGCCACAACCCTTCTCATAGGATAAACCTCCAAAGTCCCTGCTCCATCTCAAAAGTGGTGGCTTCCCAGGAAAAACAGGGGCAATCTGAGCCCAAATGAGCACCTACCTGCACTCAGACCCATAGACAGATGTCCCCAGAGGTAAAAAGGAAAGAACAGGCCCCTAGGCACTAATCAGATCCATTGCTTTGGTTTCCAGGCATCTCTCCTCAGAGGCCTGGATTTCAAAAGCAGCATATAGTTGTTTCTTGACTCACCCATCAGAAAACATCTCATCTACACATGGGAAACGTGCACGTTGGAGCTGTGTCAAAGCCTCTGTTTAGGAGAACCCTTTAGGGCACCAGTGCCACCTCTTCATTCCAAGGTCTCCATAGACACAAAAGCACATTAGGAACCTTTCTTAGGGGTGTCCATTTCAACACAGCGTCCTCGGTTGCTCCCCACAGATCCAGGACATTTAACCTGTCTTGTTGCTAGGAGACAATTGGAATGCGAGGTGGGCTACCCAGCCATCCATCCTTAGAACCCTGCTCAGAATCATTGGTCTGGAGCCAAACAATAGGTCTCAATTTTCCTGCAGAAGACTCTCTGCAGTTTGCAGCTTCTCACAACTCCCATCGTGGGAAAACACCCATGGCCTCGTGATGCCCCCCCCCATTCATGAAGGGGCCGTCAGGGACAGAAACTCCAACCTGAGAGATCGTCTGATCCTCGCCCTGACTTCAGATGCACGAGATCTCGATTCAGGTCTGTAGATTGTGCCTGCCATGGCCTCACCCAGACCTAAGCCTAGCTTGTGTTCTCAGACTTTTGTCGTCAGACTACTGGCCCACAATCCCTCCAGTTTGGCAATCCAGAACTACAATGCAGCACTCAGCCAGCCCTCCAGAAGAAAAACATTGTCCTCTGGGGCTACCCAGTAACCCCAAATGAGGATCAACCTGCACCGACCATGGCTGTACCACAAATACATAGGCTGACCAGGGCACTAATGCCCTTTCTGACACAGCCTGAGCCTGGAGCCCCTGGCCCCTCCCAGACAGCTGGCCGCACACTGAGCACATCGAGCCGCCATGGCCTTAGGTCGTCATCTCTTCCCAACCTCAGTTTTCAGGTTTCAGAACCTAGTCCTTATCTCCAATCACTACCCAAGGTTGAAGGTGATGCAGAAATCAGAACTCCTTCCCCATGGCAAGAAACCTTGTGGTTGGCATGTTGTCCAACGTTCAGTGTCGTTGAAACCAGTGTGGCCCATGAGGCCCCGCCCATGCTCACGGGCCACATTGGTCACAAACACACATTGTGACCCTCAGGCTGAGCCCAGTCCTCAAGTAAGGCCACTCAGTGGCTGGATGAAGAGATAGCATATTGGGCTTCCCATGCCCCTAGGCCCCAATTTTTAACCATAGTTCGGGTTGTTTCCTTCAGTCTTCCCCACGGCTTGGCTTTGGAATTCCTCTTTTGGTGGGACACCTGAGGTAACAAACCTGAAATGAGTCCTCCCATCCCACAGTTTGACGAAAAGCAATTGGGAATCGGGCCAAATCCTCAGAGAGGAAGATTCGACCATGGCCCATGAGGCCTCCCCGACATTCCACGGCTATCGCTGATACAAAATCCAGAGACAAAAGCCTGAGCAAGCGCCTCAGACTCGCACTTTCTTCATATCTTGAAGAGTTCTTCTCATGGTTTGTCGATCGGGCCTGCCATACCTACGTCCCCAAACCTAAGCTGAGTTTGTGTTTTCAGACTTCTGTCCTCAAAGTCTTGGGTCACACACGCTCCAGGCTGGGCGCCTGGAGCCAAACATTAGGACTGTGCCTACCAATCCATGGGAATTCTGCCCATTCCATGGTCCAAAATCGTACAAATTAGGAGAAACCTCCAAAGTCCCTGAGGCCATCCCAATAGTGTAGGTCGCCCGGAACAAACAAGGACTGTCTGACACCAGCTGATAATCGACATCCACTGATACCATAGATGGATGTCCCCAGAGAAGAAGATTGACCAGACAGGACCCTAGGTCATAATAGGATCCATTGCTTTGGGTTACAGGCATGTGTCCTCAAAAGCCTGATTCCAATACGAGCATAGGGGTTTTCCTGAGGCACCCATCAGAACTCATCTCGTCTCCACGAGGAAACCTGTGCATGGGAGCCATGTCCAAAGCTTAGGAGAGTACTTCAGGGTCCCGGTGCCACCGCCCCATTCCAAGGCCCTCATGGACACAAAAACACATTAGGACCCATCCTCAGGAAAGTCCATTTCAACTCAGCCACCCCGGTTGCTCCGGCAGAGCCATCAGATTAAAACTGTCTTGTTGCTAGGAGACAATTGGAATGCGAGGCGGGCTTCCCAGGCATCCATCCGCGATCGGTACTCTGGAGTCATTCCATATGGGATGTCCTGGAGCTGTCCAACAGGTCTCAATTGTCCCGCAGAAGGAATCCTTGAAGGGGGCATCCCACAACTCCCAACGTGGGAAAACCTCAATGGCCCCGAGATTCCGCTCCCTTCATAAAGCGGCCGTCATGCACAGGAACTCCAACCTGAGCCAACGTCTGATCCTCGCCCTGACTTCAGAAGCATGAGATAGTGGTTCAAATCTGCAGGGGGTACCTGTCGTGCCCTCGCCCTGAAACCCATGTCTATCTTGTCTTCTCACACTTCCGTTCTCAAACTCCTTGCCCCGAAGTCCTAAAATTTGGCAATTCCGGACCCACAAGGCAGCACTCTCCCGCCCTCTAGAAAAAAAAAAAATTATTGCCTCATGAGCTGCCCAGGCACCTTAAATGAGGATAAACCTACACAGCACTCGACCTTTCCCAAATTATATAGTCTAACCTGGGCACTAATGCACTGTCGAACACAACCTGAGCCCGGACCTCCTGACCAACACCCAGAAAGCT
Source organism: Mustela nivalis (assembly GCF_964662115.1). Taxonomy (NCBI): domain Eukaryota; kingdom Metazoa; phylum Chordata; class Mammalia; order Carnivora; family Mustelidae; genus Mustela; species Mustela nivalis. Next base: position 240,062 of record NW_028136258.1, on the reverse strand, counting down.
GACCGCACACTGAGCACATAAAACCCGCCATGGCCTTAGGTCATCATCTCTTCCCTACCTCAGTTTTCAGGCTTCAGAAACGAGACCTTTTCTCCAATCACTGCCCAGGGGTGAGTCTGATGCAGAAATCAGAACTCCTCCTTACCCATGGCAAGAACCCTTGTGGTTGGCACGTTGTCCAACATTCAGTGTAGGAGAAACCAGCATTCACCCTGAGGCCCCGCCCATTCTTGAGTGCGACGAGGGCATACACACGCATTGTGACCCTCAGCATGAGTCCTGTCCTCTAGTAAGTCCTCTCAGTGCCTGGACCTTTAGATGTCATAATGGGCTTGACATGTCCCTAGGCCCCAATTTTTAACCAGATTTCTGATTGTCCAGGCGCCCCTCCCCAGGTCTCTCTTCTGGAATCCCTCATTTGGTGGGACACCTGAGGTTAAAAAAGAAAACAACAACAACAACAACAAAAAAAAAAAAAACGGACTTCTTCAAGCCCACAGAATGACCCCAATCTCTTTGGACGGGGCCAAACCACCAGAGAGTAAGACTCGTCCATTTCCCATAAAGTCACCCAGAAATTCCACGACCATTTGTGACACGATATCAAGAGACAAAAACTTGAGAAGGATCATCACACTCACCCTTCTTTCAAATCCCGAAGAGTTCTCCTCATGGTCTGTAAATCAGTCCTGCCATACCTAAGACCCGAAACATAAGCCGAGTTTGTGTTTTCAGACAACTGTCCAAACAGCCCTGGCCTACACAACCTACAGGCTCAGGCCCCTGGAGCCAAACCTGAGGACTGTGCTTGCCCTCTCCAAGGGAATTGTGTGTGCCCATTCCAATGGCCACAACCCTTCTCATAGGATAAACCTCCAAAGTCCCTGCTCATCTCAAAAGTCGTGGCTTCCTAGGAAAAACAGGGGCAATCTGAGCCCAAGTGAGCACCTACCTGCACTCAGACCCATAGACAGATGTCCCCAGAGGTAAAAAGGAAAGAACAGGCCCCTAGGCACTAATCAGATCCATTGCTTTGGTTTCCAGGCATCTCTCCTCAGAGGCCTGGATTTCAAAAGCAGCATATAGCTGTTTCTTGACTCACCCATCAGAAAACATCTCATCTACACATGGGAAATTTGCACGTTGGAGCTGTGTCAAAGCCTCTGTTTAGGAGAACCCTTTAGTGCCCCAGTGCCACCGCTTCATTCCAAGGTCTCCATAGATACAAAAGCACGTTAGCACCCATCCCCAGGGGTGTCCATTTCAACTCAGCGTTTTCGGTTGCTCCCCACAGATCCAGGAGATCTAACCTGTCTTGTTGCTAGGAGACAATTGGAATGCGAGGTGGGCTACCCATCCATCCATCCTTAGAACCCTGCTCAGAATCATTGGCCTGGAGCCAAACAACAGGTCACAATTGTCCTGCAGAAGACTCTCTGCGGTTTGCAGCTTCTCACAACTCCCATCGTGGGAAAACACCCATGGCCTCGTGATGCCCCCCCCATTCATGAAGGGGCCATCAGGGACAGAAACTCCAACCTGAGCGATCGTCTGATCCTCGCCCTGACTTCAGATGCACGAGATCTCGATTCAGGTCTGTAGATTGTGCCTGCCATGGCCTCACCCAGACCTAAGCCTAGCTTGTGTTCTCAGACTTTTGTCGTCATACTACTTGCCCACAAGATCTCCAGTTTGGCAATCCAGAACTACAATGCAGCACTCTGCCGGCCCTCCAGAAGAAAAACATTGTCCTCTGGGGCTACCCAGTAACCCCAAATGAGGATCAACCTGCACCGACCATGGCTGTACCACAAATACATAGGCTGACCAGGGCACTAATGCCCTTTCTGACACAGCCTGAGCCTGGAGCCCCTGGCCGCTCCCAGACAGCTGGCCGCACACTGAGCACATCCAGCCGCCATGGCCTTAGGTCGTCATCTCTTCCCAACCTCGTTTTTCAGGTTTCAGAACCTAGACCTTATCTCCAATCAGTGCCCAAGGTTGAAGGTGATGCAGACATCAGAACTCCTTCCCCATGGCAAGAAACCTTGTGGTTTGCATGTTGTCCAACATTCAGTGTAGTTGAAACCAGTGTGGCCCATAAGGCCCCGCCCATGCTCGTGGGCCCCATTGGTCACAAACACACATTGTGACCTTCAGGCTGAGCCCAGTCCTCAAGTAAGGCCACTCAGTGGCTGGATGAAGAGATAGCATATTGGGCTTGCCATGCACCTAGGCCCCAATTTTTAACCATAGTTCGGGTTGTCCCTTCAGTCTTCCCCACGGCTTTGCTTTGGAATTCCTCTTTTGGTGGGACACCTGAGGTAACAAACCTGAAATGAGTCCTCCCATCCCACAGTTTGACGAAAAGCAATTGGGAATCAGGCCAAATCCTCAGAGAGGAAGATTCGTCCATGGACCATAAGGCCTCCCCGACATTCCTCGGCCATCGCTGATACAAAATCCAGAGACAAAAGCCTGAGCAAGCGCCTCAGTCTCGCACTTTCTTCATATCCTGTAGAGTACTTCTCATGTTTTGTCGATCGGGCCTGCCATACATACGTCCCCAAACCTAAGCTGAGTTTGTGTTTTCAGAATTCTGTCCTCAAAATCGTGGGCCACACACGCTCCAGGCTTGGCGCCTGGAGCCACACATTAGGACTCTGCCTACCAATCCATGGGAATTCTGCCCATTCCATGGTCTAAAATCGTACAAATTAGGAGAAACCTCCAAAGTCCCTGAGGCCATCCCAATAGTGTAGGTCGCCCGGAACAAACAAGGACTGTCTGACACCAGCTGATAATCGACATCCACTCATACCATAGATGGATGTCCCCAGAGAAGAAGATTGACCAGACAGGACCCTAGGCCATAATAGGATCCATTGCTTTGGGTTACAGGCATGTGTCCTCAAAAGCCTGATACCAATACGAGCATAGGGGTTTTCCTGAGGCACCCATCAGAACTCATCTCGTCTCCACAAGGAAACCTGTGCATGGGAGCCATGTCCAAAGCTTAGGAGAGTACTTCAGGGTCCCGGTGCCACCGCCCCATTCCAAGGCCCTCATAGACACAAAAACACATTAGGACCCATCCTCAGGAAAGTCCATTTCAACTCAGCCACCCCGGTTGCTCCGGCAGAGCCATCAGATTAAAACTGTCTTGTTGCTAGGAGACAATTGAAATACGAGGCGGGCTTCCCAGGCATCCATCCGCGAACGGTGCTCTGGAGTCATTCCATATGGGATGTCCTGGAGCTGTCCAACAGGTCTCAATTGTCCCGCAGAAGGAATCCTTGAAGGGGGCATCCCACAACTCCCAACGTGGGAAAACCTCAATGGCCCCGAGATTCCCCTCCCTTCATAAAGCGGCCGTAATGCACAGGAACTCCAACCTGAGCCAACGTCTGATCCTCGCTCTGACTTCAGAAGCATGAGATATTGGTTCAGATCTGCAGGGGGTACCTGTCGTGCCCTCGCCCTGAAACCCATGTCTAGCTTGTCTTCTCACACTTCCGTCCTCAAACTCCTGGCCCCGAAGTCCTAAAATTTGGCAATTCCGGACACACAATGCAGCACTCTCCCCGCCCTCTAGAAAAAAAAAAATTATTGCCTCATGAGCTGCCCAGGCACCTTAAATGAGGATAAACCTACACAGCTCTCGACCTTGCCCAAATTATATAGTCTAACCTGGGCACTAATGCACTGTCGAACACAACCTGAGCCCGGACCTCCTGACCAACACCCAGAAAGCTGACCGCACACTGAGCACATAAAACCCGCCATGGCCTTAGGTCATCATCTCTTCCCTACCTCAGTTTTCAGGTTTCAGAAACGAGACCTTATCTCCAATCACTGCCCAGGGGTGATTGTTATGCAGAAATCAGAACTCCTTCTTACCCATGGCAAGAACCCTTGTGGTTGGCAAGTTGTCCAACGTTCAGTGTAGGAGAAACGAGCATTCACCCTGAGGCCCCGCCCATTCTTGAGTGCGACAAGGGCATACACACGCATTGTGACCCTCAGCATGAGTCCTGTCCTCTAGTAAGTCCTCTCAGTAGCTGGACCTTTAGATGTCATAATGGGCTTGACATGTCCCTAGGCACCAATTTTTAACCAGATTTCTGACGGTCCAGTCGCCCCTCCCCAGGTCTCTATTCTGGAATCCCTCATTTGGTGGGACACCTGAGGTTAAAAAAGAAAACAACAACAACAACAACAACAACAAAAAAAAAAAAACGGACTTCTTCCAACTCACAGAATGACCCCAATCTCTTTGGACGGGGCCAAACCACCAGAGAGTAAGACTCGTCCATTTCCCATGAAGTCACCCAGAAATTCCACTACCATGAGTGACACGATATCAAGAGACAAAAACTTGAGCAGGAGCCTCACTCTCCCTTCTTTCAAATCCCGAAGAGTACTCCTCATGGTCTGTAGATCAGTCCTGCGATACCTATGACCCGAAACATAAGCCAAGTTTGTGTTTTCAGACAACTGTCCAAACAGCCCTGGCCTACACAACCTACAGGCTCAGGCCCCTGAAGCCAAACCTGAGGACTGTACTTGCCCTCTCCAAGGGAATTGTGTGTGCCCATTCCAATGGCCACAACCCTTCTAATAGGATAAACCTCCAAAGTCCCTGATCCATCTCAAAAGTGGTGGCTTCCCAGGAAAATCAGGGGCAATCTGAGCCCTTCAGAGCACCTACCTGCACTCAGACACATAGACCGATGTGCCCAGAGGTAAAAAGGAAAGAACAGGCACATAGGCACTAATCAGATTCATTGCTTTGGTTTCCAGGCATCTCTCCTCAGAGGCCTGGATTTCAAAAGCAGCATACAGTTGTTTCTTGACTCACCCATCAGAAAACATCTCATCTACACATGGGAAACTTGCACGTTGGAGCTGTGTCAAAGCCTCTGTTTAGGAGAACCCTTTAGGGCACCAGTGCCACCTCTTCATTCCAAGGTCTCCATAGACACAAAAGCACATTAGGACCCATCCTTAGGGGTGTCCATTTCAACACAGCGTCCTCGGTTGCTCCCCACAGATCCAGGACATTTAACCTGTCTTGTTGCTAGGAGACAATTGGAATGCGAGGTGGGCTACCCAGCCATCCATCCTTAGAACCCTGCTCAGAGTCATTGGTCTGGAGGCAAACAACAGGTCTCAATTGTCCTGCAGAAGACTCTCTGCAGTTTGGAGCTTCTCACAACTCCCATCGTGGGAAAACACCCATGGCCTCGTGATGCCCCCCCCCCATTCATGAAGGGGCCATCAGGGACAGAAACTCCAACCTGAGCGATCGTCTGATCCTCGCGCTGACTTCAGATGCACGAGATCTCGATTCAGGTCTGTAGATTGTGCCTGCCATGGCCTCACCCAGAAACCTAAGCCTAGCTTGTGTTCTCAGACTTTTGTCGTCAGACTACTGGCCCACAAGCCCTCCAGTTTGGCAATCCAGAACTACAATGCAGCACTCTGCCGACCCTCCAGAAGAAAAACATTGTCCTCTGGGGCTACCCAGTAACCCCAAATGAGGATCAACCTGCACCGACCTTGGCTGTACCCCAAATACATAGGAAGACCAGGGCACTAATGCCCTTTCTGACACAGCCTGAGCCTGGAGCCCCTGGCCCCTCCCAGACAGCTGGCCGCACACTGAGCACATCCAGCCGCCATGGCCTTAGGTCATCATCTCTTCCCAACCTCGGTTTTCAGGTTTCAGAACCTAGACCTTATCTCTAATCACTGCCCAGGGTTGAAGGTGATGCAGAAATCAGAACTCCTTCCCATGGCAAGAAACCTTGTGGTTGGCATGTTGTCCAACGTTCACTGTAGTTGAAACCAGTGTGGCCCTTTAGGCCCCGCCCATGCTCGCAGGACACATTGGTCACAAACACACATTGTGACGCTCAGGCTGAGCCCAGTCCTCAAGTAAGGCCGCTCAGTGGCTGGATGAAGAGATAGCATATTGGGCTTGCCATGCCCCTAGGCCCCAATTTTTAACCATAGTTCGGGTTGTCCCTTCAGTCTTCCCCACGGCTTGGCTTTGGAATTCCTCTTTTGGTGGGACACCTGAGGTAACAAACCTGAAATGAGTCCTCCCATCCCACAGTTTGACGAAAAGCAATTGGGAATCGGGCCAAATCCTCAGAGAGGAAGATTCGTCCATGGCCCATGAGGCCTCCCCGACATTCCACGGCCATCGCTGATACAAAATCCAGAGACAAAAGCCTGAGCAAGCGCCTCAGAGTAGCACTTTCTTCATATCCTGAAGAGTTCTTCTCATGGTTTGTAGATCGGGCCTACCATTTCTACATCCCCAAATCTAAGCTGAGTTTGTGTTTTCAGACTTCTGTCCTCAAAGTCTTGGGCCAACTACCCTGCAGGCTGGGCCCCTGGAGCCACACATTAGGACTGTGCCTACAAATCCATGGGAATTCTGCCCATTACATGGTCCAAAATAGTACAAATTAGGAGAAACCTCCAAAGACCCTGAGGCCATCCCAATAGTGTAGTTCGCCCGGAACAAACAAGGGCTGTCTGACACCAGCTGATAATCGACATCCGCTCATACCAAAGATGGATGTCCCCAGAGAAGAAGATTGAACCAGACAGGACCCTAGGCCATAATAGGATCCATTGCTTTGGGTTACAGGCATGTGTCCTCAAAAGCCTGATTCCAATACGAGCATAGGGGTTTTCCTGAGGCACCCATCAGAACTCATCTCGTCTCCACAAGTAAACCTGTGCATGGGAGCCATGTCCAAAGCTTAGGAGAGTACTTCAGGGTCCCGGTGCCACCGCCCCATTCCAAGGCCCTCATGGACACAAATTCACATTAGGACCCATCCTCAGGAAAGTCCATTTCAACTCAGCCACCCCGGTTGCTCCGGCAGAGGCATCAGATCTAAACTGTCTTGTTGCTAGGAGACAATTGGCATGCGAGGCGGGCTTCCCAGGCATCCAGCCGAGAACGGTGCTCTGGAGTCATTCCATATGGGATGTCCTGGAGCTGTCCAACATGTCTCAATTGTCCCGCAGAAGGAATCCTTGAAGAGGGCATCCCACAACTCCCAACGTGGGAAAACCTCAATGGCCTCGAGATTCCGCTCCCTTCATGAAGCGGCCGTCATGCTCAGAAACTCCAACCTGAGCCAACGTCTGATCCTCGCCCTGACTTCAGATGCATGAGATATTGGTTCAGATCTGCAGGGGGTACCTGCCGTGCCCTCGCCCTGAAACCCAAGTCTAGCTTGTCTTCTCAGACTTCCGTCCTCACACTCCTTGCCCCGAAGCCCTCAAGTTTGGCAATTCCGGACCCACAATGCAGCATTCTGCCGGCCCTCTAGGAAAAAAATTATTGCCTCATGAGCTGCCCAGGCACCTTAAATGAGGGTAAACCTACACAGAACTCGACTTTAACCAAATTATATAGTCTAACCTGGGCACTAATGCACTGTCGAACACAACCTGAGTACGGACCTCCTGACCAACAGCCAGAAAGCTGACCGCACACTGAACACATAAAACCCGCCATGGCCTTAGGTCATCATCTCTTCCCTACCTCAGTTTTCAGGCTTCAGAACCGAGACCTTATCGCCAATTACTGTCCAGGGGTGAGTGTGATGTAGAAATCAGAACTCATCCTTACCCATGGCAAGAATCCTTGTGGTTGGCACGTTCAGTGTAGGAGAAACCAGCATTCACCCTGAAGCCCCGCCCATTCTTGAGTGCGATGAGGGCATACACACGCATTGTGACCCTCAGCATGAGTCCTGTCCTCTAGTAAGTCCTCTCAGTGGCTGAACCATTTGATGTCATAATGGGCTTGACATGTCCCTAGGCCCCAATTTTTAACCAGATTTCTGATTGTCCAGGCGCCCCTCCCCAGGGCTCTACTCTGGAATCCATCATTTGGTGGGACACCTGAGGTTAAAAAAGAAAACAACAACAACAACAACAAAAAAAAACGGACTTCTTCCAGCCCACAGAATGACCCCAAACTCTTTGGACGGGTCCAAACCACCAGAGAGTAAGACTCGTCCATTTCCCATGAAGTCACCCTGAAATTCCACGACCATGAGTGACACGATATCCAGAGACAAAAACTTGAGCAGGAGCCTCACACTCGCCCTTCTTTCAAATCCCGAAGAGTTCTCCTCATGGTCTGTAGATCAGTCCTGCCATACCTATGACTGAAACATAAGCCGAGTTTGTGTTTTCAGACAACTGTCCAAACAGCCCTGGCCTACACAACCTACAGGCTCGGGCCCCTGGAGCCAAACCTGAGGACTGTACTTGCCCTCTCCAAGGGAATTGTGTGTGCCCATTCCAATGGCCACAACCCTTCTAATAGGATAAACCTCCAACGTCCCTGATCCATCTCAATAGTAGTGGCTTCCCAGGAAAAACAGGGGCAATCTGAGCCCAACTGAGCACCTACCTGCACTCAGACCCATAGACAGATGTCCCCAGAGGTAAAAAGGAAAGAAAAGGCCCCTAGGCACTAATCAGATCCATTGCTTTGGTTTCCAGGCATCTCTCCTCAGTGGCCTGGATTTCAAAAGCAGCATATAGCTGTTTCTTGACTCACACATTAGGAAACATCTCATCTACACATGGGAAACTTGCACGTTGGAGCTGTGTCAAAGCCTCTGTTTAGGAGAACTCTTTAGGGCCCCAGTGCCACCGCTTCATTCCAAGGTCTCCATAGATACAAAAGCACGTTAGACCCATCCCCAGGGGTGTCCATTTCAATTCAGCGTTTTCGGTTGCTCCCCACAGATCCAGGAGATCTAACCTGTCTTGTTGCTAGGAGACAATTGGAATGCGAGGTGGGCTACAGAAACTCCAACCTGAGCGATCGTCTGATCCTCGCCCTGACTTCAGATGCACGAGATCTCGATTCAGGTCTGTAGATTGTGCCTGCCATGGCCTCACCCAGAAACCTAAGCCTAGCTTGTGTTCTCAGACTTTTGTCGTCATAATACTTGCCCACAAGCCCTCCAGTTTGGCAATCCAGAACTACAGTGCAGCACTTGCCATCCCTCCAGAAGAAAAACATTGCCATCTGGGGCTACCCAGTAACCCCAAATGAGGATCAACCTACACCGACCTTGGCTGTACCCCAAATACATAGGCTGACCAGGGCACTAATGCCCTTTCTGACATAGCCTGAGCCTGGACTCCCTGGCCCGTCCCAGACAGCTGGCCGCACACTGAGCACATCGAGCCTCCGTGGCCTTTGGTCGTCATCTCTTCCCAAACTCGGTTTCCAGGTTTCAGAACCTAGACCTAATCTCCAATCCTGCCCAAGGTTGAAGGTGATGCAGAAATCAGAACTCCTTCCCCATGGCAAGAAACCTTGTGGTTGGCATGTTGTCCAACGTTCAGTGTCGTTGAAACCATTGTGGCCCATGAGGCCACGCCAATGCTCGCGGGCCACATTGGTCACAAACACACATTGTGACCCTCAGGCTGAGCCCAGTCCTCAAGTAAGGCCACTCAGTGGCTGGATGAAGATATAGCATATTGGGCTTGCCATGCCCCTAGGCCCCAATTTTTAACCATATTTGGGTTGTCCCTTCAGTCTTCCCCACGGCTTTGCTTTGGAATTCCTCTTTTGGTGGGACACCTGAGGTAACATACCTGAAATGAGTCCTCCCATCCCACAGATTGACGAAAAGCAATTGGAAATCGGGCCAAATTCTCAGAGAGGAAGATTCGTCCATGGCCCATGAGGCCTCCCCGACATCCCACGGCCATCGCTGATACAAAATCCAGAGACAAAAGCCTGAGCAAGCGACTCAGACTCGCACTTCCTTCATATCCTGAAGAGTTCTTCTCATGGTTTGTAGATCAGGCCTGCCATACCTACGTCCCCAAACCTAAGCTGAGTTTGTTTTCAGACAACTGTCTAAACAGCCCTGGCCTACACAAACTACAGGCTCAGGCCCCTGGAGCCAAACCTGAGACTGTACTTGCCTTCTCCAAGGGAATTGTTTGTGCCCATTCCAATGGCCACAACCCTTCTAATAGGATAAACTTCCAAAGTCCCTGATCCATCTCAAAAGTGGTGGCTTCCCAGGAAAAAAAGGGGCAATGTGAGCCCAAATGAGCACCTACCTGCACTCAGACCCATAGACAGATATCCCCAGAGGTAAAAAGGAAAGAACAGGCCCCTAGGCACTAATCAGATCCATTGCTTTGGTTTCCAGGCATCTCTCCTCAGAGCCTGGATTTCAAAAGAAGCATATAGCTGTTTCTTGATTCACCCATCAGAAAAAATCTCATCGACACATGGGAAACTTGCACGTTGGAGCTGTGTCAAAGCCCCTGTTTAGGAGAACCCTTTAGGGCCCCAGTGCCACCGCTTCATTCCAAGGTCTCCATAGACACAAAAGCACATTAGGACCCATCACCAGGGGTGTCCATTTCAACTCAGCGTCCTCGGTTGCTCCCCACAGATCCAGGAGATCTAACCTGTCTTGTTGCTAGGAGACAATTGGAATGCGAGGTGGGATACGCAGCCATCCATCCTTAGAACCCTGCTCAGAATCATTGGCCTGGAGCCAAGCAACAGGTCTCAATTGACCTGCAGAAGACTCTCTTCTGTTTGGAGCTTCTCATAACTCCCATCGTGGGAAAACCCCCATGGCCTCGTGATACCCCCCCCCCAATTCATGAAGGGGCCATCAGGGACAGAAACTCCAACCTGAGCGATCGTCTGATCCTCGCCCTGACTTCAGATGCACGAGATCTCTATTCAGGTCTGTAGATTGTGCCTGCCATGGCCTCACCCAGAAACCTAAGCCTAGCTTGTGTTCTCAGACTTTTGTCGTCAGACTACTGGCCCACAAGCCCACCAGTTTGGCAATCCAGAACTACAATGCAGCACTCTGCCGGCCCTCCAGTAGAAAAACATTGTCCTCTGGGTCTACCCAGTAACCCCAAATGAGGATCAACCTGCACCGACCTTGGCTGTACCCCAAATACATAGGCTGACCAGGGCACTAATGCCCTTTCTGACACAGTCTGAGCCTGGACTCCCTGGCCCGTCCCAGACAGCTGGCCGCACACTGAGCACATCGAGCCTCCGTGGCCTTAGGTCGTCATCTCTTCCCAACCTCGGTTTCCAGGTTTCAGAACCTAGACCTTATCTCCAATAACTGCCCAAGGTTGAAGGTGATGCAGAAATCAGAACTCCTTTCCCATGGCAAGAAACCTTGTGGTTGGCATGTTGTCTAACGTTCAGTGTGGTTGAAACCAGTGTGGCCCATGTGGCCCTGCCCATGCTCGCGGGGCACATTGGTCACAAACACACATTGTGATCCTCAGGCTGAGCCCAGTCCTCAATTAAGGCCACTCAGGGGCTGGATGAAAGATAGCTATTGGGCTTGCCATGCCCCTAGGCCCCAATTTTTAACCATATTTCGGGATGTCCCTTCAGTCTTCCCCACGGCTTGGCTTTGGAATTCCTCTTTTGGTGGGACACATGAGGTAACAAACCTGAAAGGAGACCTCCCATCCCACAGATTGACGAAAAGCAATTCGGAATCGGCCCAAAACCTCAGAGAGGAAGATTCGTCCATGGACCATGAGGCCTCCCCGACATTCCACGGCCATCGCTGATAATAAATCCAGACACAAAAGCCTGAACAAGCGACTCAGTCTTGCACTTTCTTTATATCCTGAAGAGTTCTTCTCATGGTTTGTCTATCGGGCCTGCCATAACTATGTCCCCAAACCTAAGCTGAGTTTGTGTTTTCAGACTTCTGTCCTCAAAGTCTTGGGCCACACACCCTCCAGGCTGGGCGCCTGAAGCCACACATTAGGACTGTGCCTACCAATCCATGGGAATTCTGCCCATTCCATGGTCCAAAATCGTACAAATTAGGAGAAACCTCCAACGACCCTGAGGCCATCCCAATAGTGTGGGTCGCCCGGAACAAACAAGGGGTGTCTGACACCAGCTGATAATCGACCTCCACTCATACCATAGATGGATGTACCCAGAAAAGTGGATTGAACCAGACAGGACCCTAGGCCATAATAGGATCCATTGCTTTGGGTTACAGGCATGTGTCCTCAAAAGCCTGATTCCAATACGAGCATAGGGGTTTTCCTGAGGCACCCATCAGAACTCATCTCGTCTCCACAAGGAAACCTGTGCATGGGAGCCATGTCCAAGCTTAGGAGAGTACTTCAGGGTCCCGGTGCCACCGCCCCATTCCAAGGCCCTCATGGACAAAAAAACACATTAGGGCACATCCTCAGGAAAGTCCATTTCAACTCAGCCACCCAGGTTGCTCCCGCAGAGCCATCAGTTCTAAACTGTCTTGTTGCTAGGACACAATTGGAATGCGAGGCGGGCTTCCCAGGCATCCATCCCCGAACGGTGCTCTGGAGTCATTCCATATGGGATGTCCTGGAGCTGTCCAACAGGTCTCAATTGTCCCGCAGAAGGAATCCTTGAAGGGGGCATCCCACAACTCCCAACGTGGGAAAAACTCAATGGCCTCGAGATTCCGCTCCCTTCATGAAGCGGCCCTCATGCTCAGAAACTCCAACCTGAGCCAACGTCTGATCCTCGCCCTGACTTCAGATGCATGAGATATTGGTTCAGATCTGCAGGGGGTACCTGCCGTGCCCTCGCCCTGAAACCCAAGTCTAGCTTGTCTTCTCAGACTTCCGTCCTCACACTCCTGGCCCCAAAGCCATCAAGTTTGGCAATTCCGGACCCACAATGCAGCACTCTGCCTGCCCTCTAGAAAAAAAATTATTGCCTCATGAGCTGCCCAGGCACCTTAAATGAGGGTAAACCTACACAGCTCTCGACTTTACCCAAATTATATAGTCTAACCTGGGCACTAATGCACTGTCGAACACAACCTGAGCCCGGAACTCCTGACCAACACCCAGAAAGCTGACCGCACACTGAGCACATAAAACCCGTCATGGCCTTAGGTCATCATCTCTTCTCTACCTCAGTTTTCAGGCTTCAGAACCGAGACCTTATCTCCAATCACTGCCCAGGTGTGAGTGTGATGCAGAAATCAGAACTCCTCCTTACCCATGGCAAGAACCATTGTGGTTGGCACGTTGTCCAACGTTCACTGTAGGAGAAACCAGCATTCACCCTGAGGCCCTTCACATTCTTGAGTGCGACGAGGGCATACACACGCATTGTGACCCTCAGCATGAGTCCTCTCCTCTAGTACGTCCTCTCATTGGCTGGACCATTAGATGACATGATGGGCTTGACATGTTCCTAGGCCCCAATTTTTAACCAGATTTCTGATTGTCCAGTCGCCCCTCCCCAGGGCTCTACTCTGGAATCCCTCATTTGGTGGGACACCTGAGGTTAAAAAAGAAAACAACAACAACAAAAAAAAAAAAAAAAAAAGAACTTCTTCCAGCCCACAGAATGACCCCAAACTCTTTGGACGGGGCCAAACCACCAGAGAGTAAGAATCGTCCATTTCCCATGAAGTCACCCAGAAATTCCACGACCATGAGTGACACGATATCCAGAGACAAAAACTTGAGCAGGAGCCTCACACTCGCCCTTCTTTCAAATCCAGAAGAGTTCTCCTGATGGTCTGTAGATCAGTCCTGCCATACCTATGACCCGAAACATAAGCCGAGTTTGTGTTTTCAGACAACTGTCCAAACAGCCCTGGCCTACACAACCTACAGTCTAAGGCCCCTGGAGCCAAACCTGAGGACTGTACTTGCCCTCTCCAAGGGAATTGTGTGTGCCCATTCCAATGGACACAACACTTCTAATAGGATAAACCTCCAAAGTCCCTGATCCATCTCAATAGTGGTGGCTTCCCAGGAAAAACAGGGGCAATCTGAGCACTACAGAGCACCTACCTGCACTCAGACCCATAGAGAGATGTCCTCAGAGGTAAAAAGGAAAGAACAGGGCCCTAGGTACTAACCAGATCCATTGCTTGGTTTCCAGGCATCTCTCCTCAGAGGCCTGGATTTCAAAAGCAGCATATAGCTGTTTCTTGATTCACCCATCAGAAAACATCTCATCTACACATGGGAAACTTGCACGTTGGAGCTGTGTCAAAACCTGTGTTTAGGAGAACCCTTTAGGGCCCCAGTGCCACCGCTTCATTCCAAGGTCTCCATAGATAAAAAAGCACATTCGGACCCATCCCCAGGGGTGTGCATTTCAACTCAGCATCCTCGGTAGCTCCCCACAGATCCAGGAGATCTAACCTGTCTTGTTGCTAGGAGACAATTGGAATGCGAGGTGGGCTACCCAGCCATCCATCCTTATAACCCTGCTCAGAATCATTGGCCTGGAGCCAAACAACAGGTCTCAATTGTCCTGCCGAAGACTCTCTGCAGTTTGGAGCTTCTCACAACTCCCATCATGGGAAAACCCCCATGGACTCGTGATGCCCCCCCATTCATGAAGGGGCCATCAGGGACAGAAACTCCAACCTGAGCGATCGTCTGATCCTCGCCCTGACTTCAGATGCACGAGATCTCGATTCAGGTCTGTAGATTGTGCCTGCCATGGCCTCACCCAGAAACCTAAGCCTAGCTTGTGTTCTCAGACTTTTGTCGTCAGACTACTGGCCCACAAGGCCTCCAGTTTGGCAATCCAGAACTACAATGCAGCACTCTGCCTGCCCTCCAGATAAAAAACATTGTCCTCTGGGGCTAACCAGTAACCCCAAATGAGGATCAACCTGCACCGACCTTGGCTGTACCCCAAATACATAGGCTGACCAGGGCACTAATGCCCTTTCTGACACAGCCTGAGCTTGGACCCCCTGGCCCCTCCCAGAGAGCTGGCCGCAGACTGAGCACATCGAGCCGCCATGGCCTTAGGTCGTCATCGATTCCCAACCTCGGTTTTCAGGTACAGAACCTAGACCTTATCTCCAATCACTGTCCATGTTGAAGGTGATGCAGAAATCAGAACTCCTTCCCCATGGCAAGAAACCATGTGGTTGGCATGTTGCCCAACGTTCAGTGTCATTGAAACCAGTGGCCCATGAGGCCCCGCCCATGCTCGTGGGCCACATTGGTTACAAACACACATTGTGACCCTCAGGCTGAGCCCAGTCCTCAAGTAAGGCCACTCAGTGGCTGGATGAAAGGATAGCATATTGGGCTTGCCATGCCTCTAGGCCCCAATTTTTAACCATAGTGCGTGTTGTCTCTTCAGTCTTCCCCACGGCTTGGCTTTGGAATTCCTCTTTTGGTGGGACACCTGAGGTAACAAAACTGAAATGAGTCCTCCCATCCCACAGATTGACGAAAAGCAATTGGGAATCGGGCCAAATCCTCAGAGAGGAATTTCGTCCATGGCCCATGAGGCCTCCCCGACATTCCACGGCCATCACTGACACAAAATTCAGAGACAAAAGCCTGAGCAATCGCTACAGACTCGCACTTTCTTCATATCCTGTGAGTTCTTCTCATGGTTTGTAGATCGGGCCTGCCATACCTACGTCCCCAAACCTAAGCTGAGTTTGTGTTTTCAGACTCCTGTCCTCAAAGTCTTGGGCCACACACCCTCCAGGCTGGGCCCCTGGAGCCACACATTAGGACTGTGCCTACCAATCCATGGGAATTCTGCCCATTCCATGGTCCAAAATCGTACAAATTAGGAGAAACCTCCAACGACCCTTAGGCCATCCCAATAGTGTGGGTCACCCGGAACAAACAAGGGGTGTCTGACACCAGCTGATAATCGACCTCCACTCATACCATTGATGGATGTCACCAGAGAAGAAGATTGAACCAGACAGGACCTAGGCCATAATAGGATCCATTGCTTTGGGTTACAGGCATGTGTCCTCAAAAGCCTGATTCCAATACGAGCATAGGGGTTTTCCTGAGGCACCCATCAGAACTCATCTCGTCTCCACAAGGAAACCTGTGCATGGGAGCCATGTCCAAAGCTTAGGAAAGTACTTCAGGTTGCCGGTGCCACCGCCCCATTCCAAGGCCCTCATAGACACAAAAACACATTAGGACACATCCTCAGGAAAGTCCATTTCAACTCAGCCACCGAGGTTGCTCCAGCAGAGCCATCAGATCTAAACTGTCTTGTTGCTAGGAGACAATTGGAATGCGAGGCGGGCTTCCCAGGCATTCATCCGCGAACGGTGCTCTGGAGTCATTCCATATGGGATGTCCTGGAGCTGTCCAACAGGTCTCAATTGTCCGGAAGAAGGAATCCTGGAAGGGGGCATCCCACAACTCCCAACGTGGGAAAAACTCAATGGCCTCGAGATTCCGCTCCCTTCATGAAGCGGCCGTCATGCTCAGAAACTCCCACCTGAGCCAACGTCTGATCCTCGCCCTGACTTCAGATGCATGAGATATTGGTTCAGATCTGCAGGGGGTACCTGCCGTGCCCTCGCCCTGAAACCCAAGTCTAGCTTGTCTTCTCAGACTTCCATCCTCACACTCCTGGCCCCGAAGCCCTCACGTTTGGCAATTCCGGACCCACAATGCCGCACTCTGCCTGCCCTCTAGAAAAAAAATTATTGCCTCATGAGCTGCCCAGGCACCATAAATGAGGGTAAACCTACACAGCACTCGACTTTACCCAAATTATATAGTCTAACCTGGGCACTAATGCACTGTCGAACACATCCTGAGCCCGGACCTCCTGACCAACACCCAGAAAGCTGACCGCACACTGAGCACATGAAAACCTCCATGGCGTTAGGTCATCATCTCTTCCCTACCTAAGTTTTCAGGTTTCAGAACCGAGACCTTATCTCCAATCACTGCTCAGGGGTGAGTGTGATGCAGAAATCAGAACTCTTCCTTACCCATGGCAAGAACCCTTGTGGTTGGCACGTTGTCCAGCGTTCAGTGTAGGAGAAACCAGCATTCACCCTGAGGCCCTGCCCATTCTTGAGTGCGACGAGGGCATACACACGCAATGTGACCCTCAGCATGAGTCCTGTCCTCTAGTAAGTCCTCTCCTTGGCTGGACCATTAGATGTCATAATGGGCTTGACTTGTCCCTAGGCCCCAATTTTTAACCAGATTTCTGATTGTCCAGTCGCCCCTCCCCAGGGCTCTACTCTGGAATCCCTCATTTGGTGGGACACCTGAGTTTGAAAAAGAAAACAACAACAACAACAAAAAAAAAAAAAAGAAAAACGGACTTCTTCAAGACCACAAAATGACCCCAAACTCTTTGGACGGGGCCAAACCACCAGAGAGTAAGACTCGTCCATTTCATGAAGTCACCCAGAAATTCCACGACCATGAGTGACACGATATCCAGAGACAAAAACTTGAGCAGGAGCCTCACACTCGTCCTTCTTTCAAATCCAGAAGAGTTCTCCTCATGGTCTGTAGATCAGTCCTGCCATACCTATGACCCGAAACATAAGCCGAGTTTGTGTTTTCAGACAACTGTCCAAACAGCCCTGGCCTACACAACCTACAGGCTCAGAACCCTGGAGCCAAACCTGAGGACTGTACTTGCCCTCTCCAAGGGAATTGTGTGTGCCCATTCCAATGGCCACAACCCTTCTAATAGGATAAACCTCCAAAGTCCCTGATCCATCTCAATAGTGGTGGCTTCCCAGGAAAAACAGGGGCAATCTGAGCCCAAATGAGCCCCTACCTGCACTCAGACCCATAGACAGATGTCCTCAGAGGTAAAAAGGAAAGAACAGGCCCCTAGGCACTAATCAGATCCATTGCTTTGGTTTCCAGGCATCTCTCCTCAGAGGCCTGGATTTCAAAAGCAGCATATAGCTGTTTCTTGACACACCCATCATAAAACATCTCATCTACACATGGGAAACTTGCACGTTGGAGCTGTGTCAAAGCCTCTGTTTAGTAGAACTCTTTAGGGCCCAAGTGCCACCGCTTCATTCCAAGGTCTCCTTAGACACAAAAGCACATTATGACCCATGCCCAGGGGTGTCCAATTCAATGCAGCGTCCTCGGTTACTCCCCACAGATCCACGAGATCTAACCTGTCTTGTTGCTAGGAGACAATTGGAATGCGAGGTGGGCTACCCAGCCATCCATCCTTAGAACCCTGCTCAGAATTATTGGCCTGGAGCCAAACAACAGGTCTCAATTGTCCTGCAGAAGACTCTCTGCAGTTTGGAGTTTCTCACAACTCCCATCGTGGGAAAACCCCCATGGCCTCCTGATGCCCCCCCCCATTCATGAAGGGGCCATCAGGGACAGAAACTCCAACCTGAGCGATAGTCTGATCCTCGCCCTGACTTCAGATGCACGAGATCTTGATTCAGGGCTGTAGATTGTGCCTGCCATGGCCTCACCCAGAAACCTAAGCCTAGCTTGTGTTCTCAGACTTTTGTCGTCAGACTACTGGCCCACAAGTCCTCCAGTTTGGCAATCCAGAACTACAATGCAGCACTTTGCCTGCCCTCCAGATAAAAAACATTGTCCTCTGGGGCTAACCAGTAACCCCAAATGAGGATCAACCTGCACCGACCTTGGCTGTACCCCAAATACATAGGCTGACCAGGGCACTAAAGCCCTTTCTGACACAGCCTGAGCCTGGACCCCTGGCCACTCCCAGACAGCTGGCCGCACACTGAGCACATCGAGCCCCCATGGCCTTAGGTCGTCATCTCTTCCCAACTTCGGTTTCCAGGTTTCAGAACCTAGACCTTATCTCCAATCACTGCCCAGGTTGAAGGTGATGCAGACATCAGAACTCCTTCCCCATGGCAAGAAACCATGTGGTTGGCATGTTGTCAAACGTTCAGTGTCGTTGAAACAAGTGTTGCCCATGAGGCACCGCCCATGCTCGTGGGCCACATTGGTTACAAACACACATTGTGACCCTCAGGCTGAGCCCAGTCCTCAAGTAAGGCCACTCAGTGGCTGGATGAAAGGATAGCATATTGGGCTTGCCATGCCCCTAGGCCCCAATTTTTAACCATAGTGCGTGTTGTCTCTTCAGTCTTCCCCACGGCTTGGCTTTGGAATTCCTCTTTTGGTGGGACACCTGAGGTAACAAAACTGAAATGAGTCATCCCATCCCTCAGATTGACGAAAAGCAATTGGGAATCTGGCCAAATCCTCAGAGAGGAAGATTCGTCCATGGCCCATAAGGCCTCCCCGACATTCCAAGGCCATCGCTGATACAAAATCCAGAGACAAAAGCCTGAGCAAGCGCCTCAGACTCGCACTTTCTTCATATCCTGAAGAGTTCTTCTCATGGTTTGTAGATCGGGCCTGCCATACCTACGTCCCCAAACCTAAGCTGAGTTTGTGTTTTCAGACTTCTGTCCTCAAAGTCTTGGGCCACACACTCTCCAGGCTGGGACCCTGGAGCCACACATTAGGACTGTGCCTACCAATCCATGGGAATTCTGCCCATTCCATGGTCCATAATCTTACAAATTAGGAGAAACCTCCAAAGTTCCTAAGGCCATCCCAATAGATTTGGTCGCCCGGAACAAACAAGGGCTGTCTGACACCAGCTGATAATCGACCTCCACTCATACCATAGATGGATGTCCCCAGAGAAGAAGATTGAACCAGACAGGACCCTAGGCCATAATAGGATCCATTGCTTTGGGTTACAGGCATGTGTCCTCAAAAGCCTGATTCCAATACGAGCATAGGGGTTTTTCTGAGGCTCCCATCAGAACTCATCTCGTCTCCACAAGGAAACCTGTGCATGGGAGCCATGTCCAAAGCTTAGGAGAGAACTTCAGATTCCCGGTGCCACCGCCCCATTCCAAGGCCCTCATGGACACAAAAACACATTAGGACACATCCTCAGGAAAGTCCATTTCAAGTCAGCCACCCCGGTTTACCAGGCAGAGCCATCAGATCTAAACTGTCTTGTTGCTAGGAGACAATTGGAATGCGAGGCGGGCTTCCCAGGCATCCATCCGCGAACGGTGCTCTGGAGTCATTCTATATGGGATGTCCTGGAGCTGTTTAACAAGTCTCAATTGTCCGGAAGAAGGAATCCTTGAAGGGGGCATCCCACAACTCCCAACGTGGGAAAACCTCAATGGCTTCGAGATTCCGCTCCCTTCATGAAGCGTCCATCATGCACAGAAAATCCAACCTGAGCCTACGTCGGATCCTCGCCCTGACTTCAGATGCATGAGATATTGGTTCAGATCTGCAGGGGGTACCTGCCGTGACCTCGCCCTGAAACCCAAGTCTAGCTTGTCTTCTCAGACTTCTGTCCTCACACTCCTGGCCCCGAAGCCCTCGAGTTTGGCAATTCCGGACCCACAATGCAGCACTGTGCCTGCCCTCTAGAAAAAAAATTATTGCCTCATGAGCTACCCAGGCACCTTAAATGAGGGTAAACCTACACAGCACTCGACTTTACCCAAATTATATAGTCTAACCTGGGCACTAATGCACTGTCGAACACAACCTGAGCCCGGACCTCCTGACCAACACCCAGAAAGCTGACCGCACACTGAGCACATAAAACCCGCCATGGCCTTAGGTCATCATCTCTTCCCTACCTCAGTTTTCAGGCTTCAGAACCGAGACCTTATCTCCAATCACTGCCCAGGTGTGAGTGTGATGCAGAAATCAGAACTCCTCCTTACCCATGGCAAGAACCCTTGTGGTTGGCACGTTGTCCAGCGTTCAGTGTAGGAGAAACCAGCATTCACCCTGAGGCCCTGCCCATTCTTGAGTGCGACGAGGGCATACACACGCATTGTGACCCTCAGCATGAGTCCTCTCCTCTAGTAAGTCCTCTCCTTGGCTGGACCATTAGATGTCATAATGGGCTTGACATGTTCCTAGGCCCCAATTTTTAACCAGATTTCTGATTGTCCAGTCGCCCCTCCCCAGGGCTCTACTCTGGAATCCCTCATTTGGTGGGACACCTGAGGTTAAAAAAGAAAACAACAACAACAAAAAAAAAAAACGGACTTCTTCCAGCCCACAGAATGACCCCAAACTCTTTGGAGGGGCTAAACCACCAGAGAGTAAGAATCGTCCATTTCCCATGAAGTCACCCAGAAATTCCACGACCATGAGTGACACGATATCCAGAGACAAAAACTTGAGCAGGAGCCTCACACTCGCCCTTCTTTCAAATCCAGAAGAGTTCTCCTCATGGTCTGTAGATCAGTCCTGCCATACCTATGACCTGAAACATAATCCGAGTTTGTGTTTTCAGACAACTGTCCAAACAGCCCTGGCTTACACAACCTACAGGCTCAGGCCCCTGGAGCCAAACCTGAGGACTGTACTTGCCCTCTCCAAGGGAATTGTGTGTGCCCATTCCAATGGCCACAACCCTTCTAATAGGATAAACCTCCAAAGTCCCTGATCCATCTCAATAGTGGTGGCTTCCCAGGAAAAACAGGGGCAATCTGAGCCCTTCAGAGCACCTACCTGCACTCAGACCCATAGACAGATGTGCCCAGAGGTAAAAAGGAAAGAACAGGCCACTAGGCACTAATCAGATCCATTGCTTTGGTTTCCAGGCATCTCTCCTCAGAGGCCTGGATTTCAAAAGCAGCATATAGCTGTTTGTTGACTCACCCAACAGAAATCATCTCATCTACACATGGGAAACTTGCACGTTGGAGCTGTGTCAAAGCCTCTGTTTAGTAGAACTCTTAAGGGCCCAAGTGCCACCGCTTCATTCCAAGGTCTCCTTAGACACAAAAGCACATTAGGACCCATGCCCAGGGGTGTCCATTTCAATGCAGCGTCCTCGGTTACTCCCCACAGATCCAGGAGATCTAACCTGTCTTGTTGCTAGGAGACAATTGGAATGCGAGGTGGGCTACCCAGCCATCCATCCTTAGAACCCTGCTCAGAATCATTGGCCTGGAGCCAAACAACAGGTCTCAATTGTCCTGCAGAAGACTCTCTGCAGTTTGGAGCTTCTCACATCTCCCATCGTGGGAAAACCCCCATGGCCTCGTGATCCCCCCCATTCATGAAGGAGCCTTCAGGGACAGAAACTCCAACCTGAGCGATCGTCTGATCCTCGCCCTGACTTCAGATGCACGAGATCTCGATTCAGGTCTGTAGATTGTGCCTGCCATGACCTCACCCAGAAACCTAAGCCTAGCTTGTTTTCTCAGACTTTTGTCGTCAGACTACTGGCCCACAAGCCCTCCAGTTTGGCAATCCAGAACTACAATGCAGCACTCTGCCTGCCCTCCAGATAAAAAAAACATTGTCCTCTGGGGCTAACCAGTAACCCCAAATGAGGATCAACCTGCACCGACCTTGGCTGTACCCCAAATACATAGGCTGACCAGGGCACTAATGCCCTTTCTGACACAGCCTGAGCCTGGACGCCTGGCCCCTCCCAGACAGCTGGCCGCACACTGAGCACATTGAGCCGCCATGGCCTTAGGTCGTCATCTCTTCCCAACCTCGGTTTCCAGGTTTCAGAACCTAGAACTTATCTCCAATCACTGCCCACGCTGAAGGTGATGCAGAAATCAGAACTCCTTCCCCATGGCAAGAAACCTTGTGGTTGGCATGTTGTCCAACGTTCAGTGTCGTTGAAACCAGTGTGGCCCATGAGGCCCCGCCCATGCTCGCAGGCCACATTGCTCACAAACACACATTGTGACCCTCAGGCTGAGCCCAGTCCTGAAGTAAGGCCACTCAGTGGCTGGATGAAGAGATAGCATATTGGGCTTCTCATGCCCCTAGGCCCCAATTTTTAACCATAGTTCGGGTTGTCCCTTCAGTCTTCCCCACGGCTTGGCTTTGGAATTCCTCTTTTGGTGGGACACCTGAGGTAACAAAACTGAAATGAGTCATCCCATCCCACAGATTGACGAAAAGCAATTGGAAATCGGGCCAAATCCTAAGAGAGGAAGATTTGTCCATGGCCCATGAGGCCTCCCCGACATTCCACGGCCATCGCTGATACAAAATCCAGAGAAAAAAGCCTGAGCAAGTGCCTCAGACTCGCACTTTCTTCATATCCTGAAGAGTTCTTCTCATGTTTTGTCGATCGGGCCTGCCATACCTACATCCCCAAACCTAAGCTGAGTTTGTGTTTTAAGACTTCTGTCCTCAAAGTCTTGGGCCACACACTCTCCAGGCTGGGACCCTGGAGCCAAACAATAGGACTGTGTCTACCAATCCATGGGAATTCTGCCCATTCCATGGTCCATAATCGTACAAATTAGGAGAAACCTCCAAAGTCCCTAAGGCCATCCCAATAGTGTAGGTCGCCCGGAACAAACAAGGGCTGTCTGACACCAGCTGATAATCGACCTCCACTCATACCATAGATGGATGTCCCCAGAGAAGAAGATTGAACCAGACAGGACCCTAGGCCATAATAGGATCCATTGCTTTGGGTTACAGGCATGTGTCCTCAAAAGCCTGATTCCAATACGAGCATAGGGGTTTTCCTGAGGCACCCATCAGAACTCATCTCGTCTCCACAAGGAAACCTGTGCATGGGAGCCATGTCCAAAGCTTAGGAGAGAACTTCAGATTCCCGGTGCCACCGCCCCATTCCAAGGCCCTCATGGACACAAAAACACATTAGGACACATCCTCAGGAAAGTCCATTTGAACTCAGCCACCCAGGTTGCTCCCGCAGAGCCATCAGATCTAAACTGTCTTGTTGCTAGGAGACAATTGGAATGCGAGGTGGGCTTCTCAGGCATCCATCCGCGAACGGTGCTCTGGAGTCATTCCATATGGGATGTCCTGGAGCTGTCCAACAGGTCTCAATTGTCCCGCAGAAGGAATCCTTGAAGGGGGCATCCCACAACTCCCAACGTGGGAAAACCTCAATGGCCTCGAGATTCCGCTCCCTTCATGAAGCGTCCATCATGCACAGAAAATCCAACCTGAGCCAACGTCTGATCCTCGCCCTGACTTCAGATGCATAAGATATTGGTTCAGATCTGCAGGGGGTACCTGCCGTGACCTCGCCCTGAAACCGAAGTCTAGCTTGTCTTCTCAGACTTCTGTCCTCACACTCCTGTCCCCGAAGCCCTCAAGTTTGGCAATTCCGGCCCCACAATGCAGCACTGTGCCTGCCCTCTAGAAAAAAAATTATTGCCTCATGAGCTACCCAGGCACCTTAAATGATGGTAAACCTACACAGCACTCGACTTCACCCAAATTATATAGTCTAACCTGGGCACTAATGCACTGTCGAACACAACCTGAGCCCGGAACTCCTGACCAACACCCAGAAAGCTGACCGCACACTGAGCACATAAAACCCGCCATGGCCTTAGGTCATGATCTCTTCCCTACCTCAGTTTTCAGGCTTCAGAAACGAGACCTTATCTCCAATCACTGCCCAGGTGTGAGTGTGATGCAGAAATCAGAACTCCTCCTTACCCATGGCAAGAACCCTTGTGGTTGGCACGTTGTCCAACGTTCAGTGTAGGAGAAACCAGCATTCACCCTGAGGCCCTGCCCATTCTTGAGTGCGACGAGGGCATACACACGCATTGTGACCCTCAGCATGAGTCCTCTCCTCTAGTACGTCCTCTCATTGGCTGGACCATTAGATGACATGATGGGCTTGACATGTTCCTAGGCCCCAATTTTTAACCAGATTTCTGATTGTCCAGTCGCCCCTCCCAGGGCTCTACTCTGGAATCCCTCATTTGGTGGGACACCTGAGGTTAAAAAAGAAAACAACAAAAAAAAAAAAAAAAAAAAAAAAGGACTTCTTCCAGCCCACAGAATGACCCCAAACTCTTTGGACGGGGCCAAACCACCAGAGAGTAAGAATCGTCCATTTCCCATGAAGTCACCCAGAAATTCCACGACCATGAGTGACACGATATCCAGAGACAAAAACTTGAGCAGGATCCTCACACTCGCCCTTCTTTCAAATCCAGAAGAGTTCTCCTCATGGTCTGTAGATCAGTCCTGCCATACTTATGACCCGAAACATAAGCCGAGTTTGTGTTTTCAGACAACTGTCCAAACAGCCCTGGCCTACACAACCTACAGGCTAAGGCCCCTGGAGCCAAACCTGAGGACTGTACTTGCCCTCTCCAAGGGAATTGTGTGTGCCCATTCCAATGGACACAACACTTCTAATAGGATAAACCTCCAAAGTCCCTGATCCATCTCAATAGTGGTGGCTTCCCAGGAAAAACAGGGGCAATCTGAGCACTACAGAGCACCTCCCTGCACTCAGACCCATAGACAGATGTCCCCAGAGGTAAAAAGGAAAGAACAGGCCCCTAGGCACTAATCAGATCCATTGCTTTCGTTTCCAGGCATCTCTCCTCAGATGCCTGGAATTCAAAAGCAGCATATAGCTGTTTCTTGACTCATCCAACAGAAAACATCTCATCTAAATATGGGATACTTGCACGTTGGAGCTGTGTCAAAGCCTCTCTTTAGTAGAACTCTTTAGGGCCCAAGTGCCACCGCTTCATTCCAAGGTCTCCTTAGACACAAAAGCACATTAGGAACCATGCCCAGGGGTGTCCTTTTTAATGCAGCGTCCTCGGTTGCTCCCCACAGATCCAGGAGATCTAACCTGTCTTGTTGCTAGGAGACAATTGGAATGCGAGGTGGGCTACCCAGCCATCCATCCTAGAACCCTACTCAGAATCATTGGCCTGGAGCCAAACAACAGGTCTCAATTGTCCTGCAGAAGACTCTCTGCAGTTTGCAGCTTCTCACAACTCCCATCGTGGGAAAACCCCCATGGCCTCGTGATCCCCCCCCCCATTCATGAAGGGGCCATCATGGACAGAAACTACAACCTGAGCGATCGTCTGATCCTCGCCCTGACTTCAGATGCATGAGATCTCGATTCAGGTCTGTAGATTGTGCCTGCCATGGCCTCACCCAGAAACCTAAGCCTAGCTTGTGTTCTGAAACTTTTGTCGTCAGACTACTGGCCCACAAGCCCTCCAGTTTGGCAATCCAGAACTACAATGCAGCACTCTGCCTGCCCTCCAGAAGAAAAACATTGTCCTCTGGGGCTACCCAGTAACCCCAAATGAGGATCAACCTGCACCGACCTTGGCTGTACCCCAAATACATAGGCTGACCAGGGCACTAATGCCCTTTCTGACACAGCCTGAGCCTGGACTCCCTGGCCCGTCCCAGACAGCTGGCCGCACACTGAGCACATCGAGCCGCCATGGCCTTAGTTCGTCATCTCTTCCCAACCTCGGATTTCAGGCTTTAGATTCTAGACCTTACCTCCAATCACTGCCCAGGGTTGAACGGGATGCAGAAAGCAGAACTCCTTCCCCATGGCAAGATACCTTGTGTTTGGCATGTTGTCCAACTTTCAGTGTAGTTGAATCCAGTGTTGCCCATGAGGCCCCGCCATGCTCGCAGGCTACATTGGTCACAAACACACATTGTGAACCTTAGCCTGACCAAAGTCCTCAAGTAAGGCCTCTCAGTGGCTGGATGAAGAGATAGCATATTGGGCTTGCCATGCCCTTAGTCCCCAATTTTGAATTATAGTTCTGGTGGTCCCTTCAGTCTTCCCCACGGCTTTGCTTTGGAATTCCTCTTTTCGTGGGACACCTGAGGTAACAAAACTGAAAGGAGTTCTCCCATCCCACAGTTTGACGAAAAAAAATTGGGAATCGGGCGAAATCCTCATAGAGGTAGATTCGTCCATGGCCCATGAATCATCCCCGACATTCTACGGCCATTGCTGATACAAATTCCAGAGACAAATGCCTGAGCAAGCGCCTCAGACTCGCTCTATATTCAAATCTTCATGAGTTCTTCTCATGGTTTGTATATTGGGCCTGCCATACCGACGTCCCCAAAAAAAGCTGAGTTTGTGTATCAGAATCACAATCAGAACTCTGCATTCCACATGGCTGTAATGCTTGTTCTTTACATGGAGTCACACCTTCACGTGGGGAACCCTTCATGGCCCCTGATGCCACGCCAAAACATGAGTGCTGCTTGGGCACAAATTCACACTATGACCCTAGCATGAGCCCCATGTCAAAGAACGGCCTGTCAGGTTCGGGACGAAGATCCTGCATATAGTCCCTGCCATGCCCATAGGCACCCAGGACTAACTACATGGTGTGTATTCCAGTTGAAGGAACCAACTCAGCCCCCTGGGTCGCGTGTTCCAGAGGCCCCAGATCAAACATATTTTATCGCTAATGGCCAATTGGAATGCGAGGCATGCTGTACAGGGATCCATCCTTCGAACCCTGCTCTCCAGTCCTTCCGTATGGTATGTCCTGGAGCCATGCAACAGGACTCGAATGTACCGCAGAAAGAAACCTTGTGGTTTGGGGCAACCTCCAAACTCAGCGTGGGAAAACTTCCTTGGCCTCATGAGGCCCCTGCTTCATGAAGGTGCCATCATGGACACATACTCCAGCCTCAGCCAACGTCTGATCCTCAGCCTGACTTCAGATGCAGGAGATTTTGATTCAGCCTCTGCAGAATGGGCCTGCTCTGCCCTTGGCTCCAATTCTCACCCTAGCTTGTGTTTTCAGACTTCCGTCCTCTCACTCCAGGCCCACAAGCCCTCCCTACTGGGAATTCTGGGGCCACAATGAAGCACTCTGCCTACCTCCCAGGAGAAAAACATTGTCTATGGTGCTGCCCAGAAACCCCAAATGAGGATCAAACTGCTTGGCCCTCGGCAACACCCCAATTGCATAGGCTACCTTAAACACTGATGCTCTGAGGCAAATAGCCTGAGCCCAGACCTTCCAACAGACACCGACACAGCTGGCTGCACACCCAGCACATTGGACCCGCCACTGCCTTAGGCCACCATCCATTCCCAACCTGGGTTTTCAGTCATCGGAACCTAGACCTTATCTCCAATCCCTGCACAGGGGGGAACCTGATACACAAGTCAGAACCCCTCCTTCCCCATGGCAAGAAAACTTCCTGCTGGCAGTGAGTCAAACCTTCAGTGTAGGAGAAAACGGCATGGCCCATGAGGCAACGCCCAAGCGTTAGGGCCGCCTTGGGCACAAACACACATTGTGACCCTCAGCGTGAGTACCTTATTCAAGTAACGCCTCTCAGTGACTGGACCAAGAGCCCGCATATGTGGCTTGCCATGCCCATAGGCACCCAGGATTAACTAGATGGTGTGTATTCCAGTTCAGGGAACCCACTGCTGTGCTCTAGAGTCCCTCTCCTGGGGGGTCCCATGTGGCAGAAAACAGTACTCTTCCCTTCCCACAGAATGAATCCAAACACTTGGGAGCTTGCACAATCCCCCGAGAGGAAGGCTCTTCCTCGGCCTCTGAGACAACCCCTACCCTGACCGGACACTGTGAACGCAACACCCAGAGACAAAATCCTGAGTGACTGCCTCCCACTTGCCCTCCTTTGATATGCATAGGATCTCCCCTCACGGACTGGAGATCAGTCCTGCCATTACCTTGGCCACTAGCTGAGCCAAGTTTGCTTTTTCAGACATCTGTCCCCACAGCCCTGGCAAACACAGCCTCTAGGCTGGGTCCTCTGGAGCCATACCACAGGACCGTGCCTGCTCTCTCCTGGGAAACTGTGTCCATTCCTTTGGCCACACACCTCCAGAATATGAGAAACCTCAAGGCCCCCGAGGACATCCCACTACTGGGAGGCTCCTTGGACACACAGGGGCATTCGGACACAAGCTAGGCAGCTACCTCCACGAAGGCATGCCCATAGATGTCAACAGAGATAGAAGGTTGAGCCGGACAGGCCCTTAGGCCGTAATCTCAACTCTTGCTTTGGGTTCCAGGTGTTACTCCTCAGAGGCTTTGGTTCGAAGAACAGGATATGGGGCTTTCCTGAGGCACTGAACAGAACTCCTCTCCTCTCCACATGGGAAGCTTCCCTGTTGGAGCTGTGTCAAACACCTCAGTTTGGAGAACCCTGCAGAGTCCCTGAGCCACCTCCACATTCCAAGGTCTCCCAGGCCACCAAGCCACAGTAGGACTCATCTTCAGGAGAGTCCATTTCAACTCTCCCCTCTGGGTAGCTCACCCAGGAGCCTGCAGATTGAGCCTGCCTTGTCCTGACTAAAGAGTGGAAATATGAGGTGGCGTTCCCAGGCATCCATGCTTAGACACCTGCTCTCGAGTCTTTCCGTATGGGGCCTCCTGGAACCATCCAATAGGAATCGACTGTCGTGCAGAAGGAAAACTTGAGGTTTGGAGTAGTTCACAAATCCCATCGTAGGCAAACATCCCTGGCCTAATGAAGCCCTCACCCTTCAGGAAGAGGCCATGCTGGACAAAAACTCTAGCCTGAGGCATGTCTCATAGTTGACATGACCTCAGTGCAGGAGACCTCGATTCAGCCTCTGCAGAGTGGGCCTGCCGTGCCCTCGGTCCCAAACCTCACGCTAGCTTGTGTTTTCAGACTTCCTTCCTCACAATCCTGGCAAACAAGCCCTCCGGACAAGAAACTCCAGAACCAAAACCCAGCCCAGTGTCTGCCCAACGGAAGAAAAACGTTTCCCTGTGGGGCTCTCCAGAAAACCCAGATGAGGATCAACCTGCTCGGGCCTCGACGGACCTTGAACTGGGTATGCTGCTCTGGGAACTCATGCTCTGTCTGACACAGCCTGAAACCAGACGTCCAGAGAGACAAGGAGACAGCTGGCCGCACACCCAGCACTTCGGACACGCCATGGTCTTATGCCGTCACCTCTTCCTAACCTTGGTTTTCAGATATCTGAACCTAGATATTATATCAATTCTCCACACAGCTGGGTATCGCAAGCACAAAACAGAACTCCTCCTTCCCCATGGCTGTCAAGCTTGCTCTTGGCATGGAGTCACACCATCAGGGTGGGAGAAACCTTCATGGCCCCTGATGCCACGCCCAAACTTGAGTGCTGCTTGGGCACAAATTCACACTGTGACCCTAGCATGAGCCCCATGTCAAAGAAAGGCCTGTCAGGACCTGGACCAAGAGCCCGCATATGGGGCTTGCCAAGCCCCTATGCACCCAATCCTCACCAGTGTTTGAGTTTTCCAGTCGCCCCACCTGTACCTGGGCGCTGCTCTGGAATCCCTTTCTTGGAGAGACACATGAGCCAGACAACACGACTCCACCCTTCCCTCAAAATGACCCCAAACTCTTAGGAGCTGGGACAAATCCCCAGAGAGGGATACTCGTCCACAGTCCCTGAGGCCACCGCTCCAATCCACGGCTATCCCGGACAAAACATCCAGAGACAAAAGCCTGAAGGAACGCCTTCCACTCGCCCTTGTTTCAGAGGCCCAGGAGTTCCCTCTCGGGCTGTACATCCGGCCTGTCATACCCTAGGCGCCACTCATAAGCTGACTTTGTGTTTTAAGACTTCTGTGCCCACAGCATGGACCCACACAACCTCCAGGCTAGGGCCTCTGAAGCCACAGCGAAAGATTGTGCCGGCCCTCTCTAAGGAAAGTGTGTCCAATCCATTGACCACAACCCTACAGTTTAGGGAAAAGCTCCAAGGCCCCTGAGGCCATCAATAGTATAGGCCACCCTGGACTAAGAGGGGCTCTCTGACACCAGCAGAGCAACTATCTCCACTTAGATTCTCAGACAGTGTCCCCAGAGACAGAAGGTTGAAATGGACAGGCCCCCAGGCCCTAATATGAACCTTAGCTTTGTTTCCATGTGTCCGTTCTCAGAGGACTGTTTTCGTAGACCAGCACATGGGGCTTTTCTGAGGCACCAAACCAAGCATCTCTCGTCTCCACATGGGCAGCTTTCTTACTGGGGATGTATCAAACCCTTCAGGTAGGAGAGTTCCGCAAGGCCACCGAACAACCAGCACATTCCAAGGTCTCGATGGACCCAAACGCACATTATGACACATCCTCAGGAGAGGCCATTTCAATTCAGCCCCCTGGGTAGCGTGACCCAGAGGCAGCAGATCAAACATATCTTGTCGCTTATGGCCAATTGGAATGCGAGGAATGCTGTACAGGGATCCATCCTTCGAACCCTGCTCTCCAGTCCTTCCATATGGTATGTCCTGGAGCCATGCAACAGGACTCGAATGTCCCGCAGAAGGAAACCTTGTGGTTTGGGGCAACCTCCAAACTCAGCGTGGGAAAACTTCCTTGGCCTCATGAGGCCCCCGCTTCATGAAGTTGCCATCATGAACACATACTCCAGCCTCAGCCAACGTCTGATCCTCAGCCTGACTTCAGATGCAGGAGATTTTGATTCAGCCTCTGCAGAGTGGGCCTGCTCTGCCCTTGGCTCCAATACTCACCCTAGCTTGTGTTTTCAGACTTCCGTCCTCACACTCCTTGCCCACAAACCCTCCCTACTGGGAATTCTGGGGCCACACTGAAGCACTCTGCCTGCCTCCCAGGAGAAAAACATTGTCTATGGTGCTTCCCAGAAACCCCAAATGAGGATCAAACTGCTTGGCCCTTGGCAACACCCCAATTGCATAGGCTACCTTAAACACTGATGCTCTGTCGCAAATAGCCTGAGCCCAGACCTTCCAACAGACACCGACACAGCTGGCTGCACTCCTAGGACATTGGACCCGCCACTGCCTTAGGCCACCATCCATTCCCAACCTGGGTTTTCAGTCATCGGATCCTAGACCTTATCTCCAATCCCTGCACAGGGGGGAACCTGATGCACAAATCAGAACCCCTCCTTCCCCATGGCAAGAAAACTTGCTGCTGGCAGTGAGTCAAACCTTCAGTGTAGGAAAAACGACATGGCCCATGAGGCAACGCTCAAGCTTTAGGGCCGCCTTGGGCACAAACACACATTGTGACCCTCAGCGTGAGTACCTTATTCAAGTAACGCCTCTCAGTGTTTGGACCAAGAGCCCGCATATGTGGCTTGCCATGCCCATAGGCACCCAGGACTAACTAGATGGTGTGTATTCCAGTTCAGGGAACCCACTGCTGTGCTCTAGAGTCCCTCTCCTGGGGGGTTCCCTGTGGGAGAAAACAGTACTCTTCCCTTCCCACAGAATGAACCCAAACACTTGGGAACTTGGACAATCCCCCGAGAGGAAGGCTCTTCCTCGGCCTCTGAGACAACCCCTACCCTGACCGGACACTGTAAACGCAACACCCAGAGACAAAATCCTGAGTGACTGCCTCCCACTTGCCCTCCTTTGATATCCAGAGGATCTCCCCTCACGGACTGGAGATCAGTCCTGCCATTACCTTGGCCACTAGCTGAGCCAAGTTTGCTTTTTCAGACATCTGTCCCCACAGCCCTGGCAAACACAGCCTCTAGGCTGGGTCCTCTGGAGCCATACCACAGGACCGTGCCTGCTCTCTCCTGGGAAACTGTGTCCATTCCTTTGGCCACACACCTCCAGAATATGAGAAACCTCAAGGCCCCCGAGGACATCCCACTACTGGGAGGCTCCTTGGACACACAGGGGCATTCGGACACAAGCTGAGCAGCTACCTCCACGAAGGCATGCCCATAGATGTCAACAGAGATAGAAGGTTGAGCCGGACAGGCCCTTAGGCCGTAATCTCAACTCTTGCTTTGGGTTCCAGGTGTTACTCCTCAGAGGCTTTGGTTCGAAGAACAGGATATGGGGCTTTCCTGAGGCACTGAACAGAACTCCTCTCCTCTCCACATGGGAAGCTTCCCTGTTGGAGCTGTGTCAAACACCTCAGTTTGGAGAACCCTGCAGAGTCTCTGAGCCACCTCCACATTCCAAGGTCTCCCAGGCCACCAAGCCACAGTAGGACTCATCTTCAGGAGAGTCCATTTCAACTCTCCCCTCTGGGTAGCTCACCCAGGAGCCTGCAGATTGAGCCTGCCTTGTCCTGACTAAAGAGTGGGAATATGAGGTGGCGTTCCCAGGCATCCATGCTTAGACACCTGCTCTCGAGTCTTTCCGTATGGGGCCTCCTGGAACCATCCAATAGGAATCGACTGTCGTGCAGAAGGAAAACTTGAGGTTTGGAGTAGTTCACAAATCCCATCGTAGGCAAACATCCCTGGCCTAATGAAGCCCTCACCCTTCAGGAAGAGGCCATGCTGGACAAAAACTCTAGCCTGAGGCATGTCTCATAGTTGACATGACCTCAGTGCAGGAGATCTCGATTCAGCCTCTGCAGAGTGGGCCTGCCGTGCCCTCGGTCCCAAACCTCACGCTAGCTTGTGTTTTCAGACTTCCTTCCTCACACTCCTGGCAAACAAGCCCTCCGGACAAGAAACTCCAGAACCAAAACCCAGCCCAGTGTCTGCCCAACGGAAGAAAAACGTTTCCCTGTGGGGCTCTCCAGAAAACCCAGATGAGGATCAACCTGCTCGGGCCTCGACGGACCTTGAACTGGATATGCTGCTCTGGGAACTCATGCTCTGTCTGACACAGCCTGAAACCAGACGTCCAGAGAGACAAGGAGACAGCTGGCCGCACACCCAGCACTTCGGACACGCCATGGTCTTATGCCGTCACCTCTTCCTAACCTTGGTTTTCAGATATCTGAACCTAGATATTATATCAATTCTCCACACAGCTGGGTATCGCAAGCACAAAACAGAACTCCTCCTTCCCCATGGCTGTCAAGCTTGCTCTTGGCACGGAGTTACACCATCAGGGTGGGAGAAACCTTCATGGCCCCTGATGCCACGCCCAAACTTGAGTGCTGCTTGGGCACAAATTCACACTGTGACCCTAGCATGAGCCCCATGTCAAAGAAAGGCCTGTCAGGACCTGGACCAAGAGCCCGCATATGGGGCTTGCCAAGCCCCTATGCACCCAATCCTCACCAGTGTTTGAGTTTTCCAGTCGCCCCACCTGTACCTGGGCGCTGCTCTGGAATCCCTTTCTTGGAGAGACACATGAGCCAGACAACACGACTCCACCCTTCCCTCAAAATGACCCCAAACTCTTAGGAGCTGCGACAAATCCCCAGAGAGGGATACTCGTCCACAGTCCCTGAGGCCACCGCTCCAATCCACGGCTATCCCGGACACAACATCCAGAGACAAAAGCCTGAAGGAACGCCTTCCACTCGCCCTTGTTTCAGAGGCCCAGGAGTTCCCTCTCGGGCTGTACATCCGGCCTGTCATACCCTAGGCGCCACTCATAAGCTGACTTTGTGTTTTAAGACTTCTGTGCCCACAGCATGGACCCACACAACCTCCAGGCTAGGGCCTCTGAAGCCACAGCGAAAGATTGTGCCGGCCCTCTCTAAGGAAAGTGTGTCCAATCCATTGACCACAACCCTACAGTTTAGGGAAAAGCTCCAAGGCCCCTGAGGCCATCAATAGGTAGGCCACCCTGGACTAAGAGGGGCTCTCTGACACCAGCAGAGCAACTATCTCCACTTAGATTCTCAGACAGTGTCCCCAGAGACAGAAGGTTGAAATGGACAGGCCCCCAGGCCGTAATATGAACCTTAGCTTTGTTTCCATGTGTCCGTTCTCAGAGGACTGTTTTCGTAGACCAGCACATGGGGCTTTTCTGAGGCACCAAACCAAGCATCTCTCGTCTCCACATGGGCAGCTTTCTTACTGGGGATGTATCAAACCCTTCAGGTAGGAGAGTTCCGCAAGGCCACCGAACAACCAGCACATTCCAAGGTCTCGATGGACCCAAACGCACATTATGACACATCCTCAGGAGAGGCCATTTCAATTCAGCCCCCTGGGTAGCGTGACCCAGAGGCAGCAGATCAAACATATCTTGTCGCTTATGGCCAATTGGAATGCGAGGAATGCTGTACAGGGATCCATCCTTCGAACCCTGCTCTCCAGTCCTTCCATATGGTATGTCCTGGAGCCATGCAACAGGACTCGAATGTCCCGCAGAAGGAAACCTTGTGGTTTGGGGCAACCTCCAAACTCAGCGTGGGAAAACTTCCTTGGCCTCATGAGGCCCCCGCTTCATGAAGTTGCCATCATGAACACATACTCCAGCCTCAGCCAACGTCTGATCCTCAGCCTGACTTCAGATGCAGGAGATTTTGATTCAGCCTCTGCAGAGTGGGCCTGCTCTGCCCTTGGCTCCAATACTCACCCTAGCTTGTGTTTTCAGACTTCCGTCCTCACACTCCTTGCCCACAAACCCTCCCTACTGGGAATTCTGGGGCCACACTGAAGCACTCTGCCTGCCTCCCAGGAGAAAAACATTGTCTATGGTGCTTCCCAGAAACCCCAAATGAGGATCAAACTGCTTGGCCCTTGGCAACACCCCAATTGCATAGGCTACCTTAAACACTGATGCTCTGTCGCAAATAGCCTGAGCCCAGACCTTCCAACAGACACCGACACAGCTGGCTGCACTCCTAGGACATTGGACCCGCCACTGCCTTAGGCCACCATCCATTCCCAACCTGGGTTTTCAGTCATCGGATCCTAGACCTTATCTCCAATCCCTGCACAGGGGGGAACCTGATGCACAAATCAGAACCCCTCCTTCCCCATGGCAAGAAAACTTGCTGCTGGCAGTGAGTCAAACCTTCAGTGTAGGAAAAACGACATGGCCCATGAGGCAACGCTCAAGCTTTAGGGCCGCCTTGGGCACAAACACACATTGTGACCCTCAGCGTGAGTACCTTATTCAAGTAACGCCTCTCAGTGTTTGGACCAAGAGCCCGCATATGTGGCTTGCCATGCCCATAGGCACCCAGGACTAACTAGATGGTGTGTATTCCAGTTCAGGGAACCCACTGCTGTGCTCTAGAGTCCCTCTCCTGGGGGGTTCCCTGTGGGAGAAAACAGTACTCTTCCCTTCCCACAGAATGAACCCAAACACTTGGGAACTTGGACAATCCCCCGAGAGGAAGGCTCTTCCTCGGCCTCTGAGACAACCCCTACCCTGACCGGACACTGTGAACGCAACACCCAGAGACAAAATCCTGAGTGACTGCCTCCCACTTGCCCTCCTTTGATATCCAGAGGATCTCCCCTCACGGACTGGAGATCAGTCCTGCCATTACCTTGGCCACTAGCTGAGCCAAGTTTGCTTTTTCAGACATCTGTCCCCACAGCCCTGGCAAACACAGCCTCTAGGCTGGGTCCTCTGGAGCCATACCACAGGACCGTGCCTGCTCTCTCCTGGGAAACTGTGTCCATTCCTTTGGCCACACACCTCCAGAATATGAGAAACCTCAAGGCCCCCGAGGACATCCCACTACTGGGAGGCTCCTTGGACACACAGGGGCATTCGGACACAAGCTGAGCAGCTACCTCCACGAAGGCATGCCCACAGATGTCAACAGAGATAGAAGGTTGAGCCGGACAGGCCCTTAGGACGTAATCTCAACTCTTGCTTTGGGTTCCAGGTGTTACTCTACAGAGGCTTTGGTTCGAAGAACAGGATATGGGGCTTTCCTGAGGCACTGAACAGAACTCCACTCCTCTCCACATGGGAAGCTTCCCTGTTGGAGCTGTGTCAAACACCTCAGTTTGGAGAATCCTGCAGAGTCCCTGAGCCACCTCCACATTCCAAGGTCTCCCAGGCCACCAAGCCACAGTAGGACTCATCTTCAGGAGAGTCCATTTCAACTCCCCCTCTGGGTAGCTCACCCAGGAGCCTGCAGATTGAGCCTGCCTTGTCCTGACTAAAGAGTGGGAATATGAGGTGGCGTTCCCAGGCATCCATGCTTAGACACCTGCTCTCGAGTCTTTCCGTATGGGGCCTCCTGGAACCATCCAATAGGAATCGACTGTCGTGCAGAAGGAAAACTTGAGTTGTGGAGTAATTCACAAATCCCATCGTAGGCAAACATCCCTGGCCTAATGAAGCCCTCACCCTTCAGGAAGAGGCCATGCTGGACAAAAACTCTAGCCTGAGGCACGTCTCATAGTTGACATGACCTCAGTGCAGGAGATCTCGATTCAGCCTCTGCAGAGTGGCCCTGCCATGCCCTCGGTCCCAAACCTCACGCTAGCTTTTGTTTTCGGACTTCCTTCCTCACACTCCTGGCAACAAGCCCTACGGACTAGGAACTCCAGAACCGCAACCCAGCCCAGTGTCTGCCCAACGGAAGAAAAACGTTTCCCTGTGGGGCTCTCCAAAAAACCCAGATGAGGATCAACCTGCTCGGGCCTTGACGGTCCCCGAAGTGGATATGCTGCTCTGGGCACTCATGCTCTGTCTGAAACAGCCTGAAGCCAGACGTCCAGACAGACAAAGAGACAGCTGGCCACACACCCAGCACTTCGGACACGCCATGGTCTTATGCCGTCACCTCTTCCTAACCTTGGTTTTCAGATATCTGAACCTAGACATTATATCAATTCTCCACACAGCTGGGTATCGCAAGCACAAAACAGAACTCCTCCTTCCCCATGGCTGTCAAGCTTTCTCTTGGCATGGAGTCACACCTTCAGGGTGGGAGAAACCTTCATGGCCCCTGATGCCACGCCCAAACTTGAGTGCTGCTTGGGCACAAATTCACACTGTGACCCTCAGCATGAGCCCCATGTCAAAGAAAGGCCTGTCAGGACCTCTACCAAGAGCCCGCATATGGGGCTTGCCAAGCCCCTATGCACCCAATCCTCACCAGTGTTTGAGATTTCCAGTCGCCCCACCTGTACCTGGGCTCTGCTCTGGAATCCCTTTCTTGGAGAGACACATGAGCCAGACAACACGACTCCACCCTTCCCACAAAATGACCCCAAACTCATGAGGCCCCCGCTTCATGAAGGTGCCATCATGGACACATACTCCAGCCTCAGCCAACTTCTGATCCTCAGCCTGACTTCAGATGCAGGAGATTTTGATTCAGCCTCTGCTGATTGGGCCTGCTCTGCCCTTGGCTCCAATCCTCACCCTAGCTTGTGTTTTCAGACTTCCGTCCTCACACTCCTGGCCCACAAACCCTCCCTACTGGGAATTCTGGGGCCACACTGAAGCACTCTGCCTGCCTCCCAGGAGAAAAACATTGTCTATGGTGCTGCCCAGAAACCCCAAATGAGGATCAAACTGCTTGGCCCTCGGCAACACCCCAATTGCATAGGCTACCTTAAACACTGATGCTCTGTCGCAAATAGCCTGAGCCCAGACCTTCCAACAGACACCGACACAGCTGGCTGCACACCCAGCACATTGGACCCGCCACTGCCTTAGGCCACCATCCATTCCCAACCTGGGTTTTCAGTCATTGGAACCTAGACCTTATCTCCAATCCCTGCACAGGGGGAACCTGATGCACAAGTCATAACCCCTCCTTCCCCATGGCAAGAAACCTTGCTGCTGGCCGTGAGTCAAACCTTCAGTGTATGAGAAAACGGTAAACCTGCCGGGCCTCATGAAGCCCCCCATATCCTTCAGGGAGAGGCCATCATGGACAAAAACTCTAGCTTGAAGCACGTCTCATAGTAGATATGACCGCAATGCAGGAGATCTTGATTAAGCCTCTGCAGAGTGGCCTGCCGTGCCCTCGGTCCCAAACCTCATGCTAGCTTGTGTTTTCAGGCTTCCTTCCTCACACTCCTGGCAAACAATCCCTCCAGAGTAGGATTTGCAGAACCACGAGCCAGCCCAGTGACTGCCCACCGGTAGAAAACGTTTCCTTGTGGGCCTCTCCATAAAACCCAGATGAGGATCAACCTGCTCTTGCCTCGACGGCACTCAGATTTGATAGGCTGCTCTGGGCACTAATGCTCTGCCTTTCACAGCCTGATGCCAGACGTCCAGACAGGCAAGGAGACAGCTGGCCACACACCTAGCACTTCTGACACGCCATGGTCTTATGCCGTTATCTCTTCCTAACCTTGGTTTTCAGATATCTAAACCCAGATATTATATCAATTCGCCACACAGTTGGGCATCTGAATCACAAATCAGAACTCCTTCTTCCCCATGGCTGTAAGGCTTGCTCTTGGCATGGAGTCACACCTTCAGGGTGGGAGAAACCTTCATTTCCCCTGAAACCACGCCCAAACTTGAGTGCTGCCTTGGGCACAAATTCACTCTGTGACCCTCAGCATGAGCCCAATATCAAAGAAAGGCCTGTCAGGGCCTTGACCAAGAGCCCGCATATGGGGCGTGCCTAGCCCCTATACACCCAATCCTCACCAGTGTTTGAGTTTTCCAGTCTCCCCCCCGTTCCTGGGGCTCTGCTCTGGAATCACTTTCTTGGAGAGACACATGAGCCAGACAACAGGACTCCACCCTTCCCCCAAAATGACCCCAAACTCCTGTTAGCTGGGTCAAATCCCCAGAGAGGGATACTTGTCCACAGTCACTGAGGCCACCCCCTACAATCTACGGCTATCCTGGACGCATCCAAAGACAAAAGCCTGAAGGAATCTCGCCCTTGATTCACAAGCCAAGGAACTCACTCTCTATCTGTACATCCGGCCTGCCATACCCTCGGGGCCACTCATAAGCTGAGTTTGTGTTTTCAGACTTCTGTGCCCACAGCCTGGACCCACACACCCTCTAGGCTAGGGCATCTGGAGCCACAGCGAAAGATTGTGCCTGCCCTCTCCAAGGAAAGTGTGCCCAATCCATTGACCACAACCCTACAGGTTAGGGAAAAGCTCCAAGGCCCCTGAGGCCATCCTGATAGTGTAGGCTGCCCTGGACTAAAAGGGGCACTCTGACACCAGCTGAGCCATTATCACCACTTAGACTCTCAGACAGTGTCCCCAGAGACAGAAGATTGAAATGGACAGGCCCTTAGGCCCTAATATGAACCTTAGCTTTAGTTTTCATGTGTCTCTCCTCAGAGGTCTGGTTTCGTATACCAGCATATTAGGTTTTTCTGAGGCTCCAAACCAAACCTCTCTCGTCTCCACATGGAGTGCTTTCTTACTGGATCTGTATCAAACCCTTCTGGTCGGAGAATTCCGCAGGGCCACAGTACAACCATCACATTCCAAGGTCTCCATGGACAGAAACACACATTATGACGCATCCTCAGGAGAGGCCATTTCAACTCATCCCGCTGGTTAGCTTGCCCCAGAGCCAACAGATCAAACATATCTTGTCGTTAATGGCCAAAGGGAATGCGAGGCATGCTGTTCAGGGATCCATCCTTTGAACCCTCCTCTTCAGTCCTTCCGTATGGTATGTACTGGAGCCACTCAACAGGACTCGACTGTCTTGCAGAAGGAAACCTTGTGGTTTGTGGCAACCTCCAAACTCAGCGTGGGAAAATTTCGTTGGCCTCATGAGGCACCTGCTTCATGAAGGTGCTATCAAGGGCACAATCCAACCTCAGCCAACGTCTGATCCTCAGCCTGACTTCAGATGCATGAGATATCCTTTCAGCCTTTGCAGAGTGTGCCTGCTCCCAACCTCACCCTATCTTTTGTTTTCAGACTCTACCCTAGCACTCCTGGCCCAAAAGCCCTCATGATTGGGAATTCTGGTTCCAGAACGAAGCACTCTGCCTGCCCCCCAAAGAAAAACATTGTCTATGGCATTGCTCAGAAACCCCAAATGAAAATCAACCTGCTCAGCCCTCGGCAACACCCCAATTGCATAGGCTACCCTAAACACTGTGCTCTGTCTTACATAGCCTGAGCCCAGACCTTGTGAGAGACATTGAGACAGTTGGCTTCACACCCAGCACATCGAACCTGCCATGGGTTAGGCCATTTCATCCCTTTCCATTGACCTGGGTGTCTTCCTGGAGGTATATTCTGAGGCTGTGTCAGACTATGCATTTTTTCTGGAGCTTCCTATGGAATTGGGGTGGTATTAGGGGCCTTGCAATTTTCTCTTAATCTGGTGGGTTGGGAAACTGAGACAGGCTGACATTCCTTGGGAGAGCTGGCCCAGTGCTGTTGTGTGTTCCTGGAGGCCCCATCCTGGAGGGCATATGGGTCAGGACTCTGGGTCCAAAGTCTTCAGACACAAACTCGGGTAAGAGTTAAGCTCGAGGTGATGGCAGACCCAATCTGCAGACCCTGAGCGAAGCATCTCCAGATATGAAATTCGGACGGCTGTGAGGCAGGAGCACAGTCTTTTCTGTCTGACTTGTTTGTCTATGATGGCCACGAAATGGAGGGGTGGCCTCATGGGTCCATGTGAGATTCTACCTCTCTGGGAATTCTGCTCGGCACCCAAGAGTTTGGTGTATTTCCGGGGGATGGGAGGAGCGCAGTTTTCTGAGTCAGGGATCCCGTCCAAACAGCCATTCCAGAGATGGGTCCTGGGTTCTGGAGCCTGGATCACCGCAACAAGGCTTAGGATTTGGGCCTAGGGTCCTGCTCTATGTTTTCCTGGTACAGCTCCCGAGTGTTCTTGTTGGAAATGGGTCTCATTCTGAGGGTCACAATGCCTGTTTTTGCCCAGATGCCCATGCTGAGTGGGTGTGACCTCATGGGCTATGCACTTGGCTCCCACTCTGAGGGTTGGACTGCCATCTCAACATTCAGTTTTCCTGCCATGGGGAAGGAGGGGTACTTTTTTATGCTTCAGGTTCCCCCAATGGGCAGGAATTTGAGCTAAGTTCTGGGACCGGTGCCTGAATACCCAGTTCACTTTGAGATGAGGTCCTCGGGCCAAGGCAGGACCCACCTGCAGAAAATGAGGCCTGCTTTCTGGGTGGTTGTCAGGAGCTCGGGCTCGAGCTGTGTCAGACAGAACATTCGTGGAGAGTTCGGCCTATGATATTGGGGTGCTTTTGAGAGCTGTGCAACTGGATCCTCATGGGGGATTTTTGCACAGACCCTTTCTTCACTTCTTCTATCTGGTGAGCAGGAAGATGGCTGCATTACGGCTCCAGAATATCCAAGTTGGAGGGTTTGCAGGCGAGGAGTGTGAGGACAGAAGTATGAAAACATAAGCTACGGTTACGCTCAGTGCCGAGCACATGTCTATTCCAATGTACAGCAGTTGTTTCGAGATCTTCAGCACCTGGGCGAGGGGAAGATGTCTGCTCACGCTGGAGTTTGTATCCATGATGGCCAACAAATGGTGGGGAGGCCTCAAGAATTCTTGGAGGTTTTTCCAAGCTGGAGCTTGTGAGCTGCTCCAAACATCAAGGTGTCCTACTAAGGGACAGCAGAAGTCTTCTTACAGGGCTCCAGGGTCCCCCATATGGAAGATTCGATAGCAATGCTCTCTGAATGGAGGCCTGGGAAGCCAATCTCGTGTTACCATTGCAGCTGAGGAACAGGGTAAGCTTGAACCAATGACACTGATTCCAAGTTCCAAGTGATTTGCGTTGATGGAAGTTCTCAGTCTAACAGGTCCCAATGCTGCTTGGTGTCCAGGGAGACCTTAGAATGTGGTGGCGGCTCTCTGACCATTGAGGATTCTCTATCCTTAGGATTAGACCCAGTACCCAGGAGCCAGGTATCCTTCTTGGGACAGGATGTGTGCTCTTGTATGGCTCACGGACCACAGGTTGGACCATATGCTTGAATTTCCAGAACAGACCACTAGGAAGAGAGACCTCAAAACATAAGCTAGGGTTCTGATGAGGTTTTAGGGCCATGGAAGTTTCAATCTTCGGACTAAGTGCCATTGGCCTGCATGTCATCCTGGAGGTAGGTGCTGAGGCTGTGTCAGGCTGTGCGCTTATTCCAGAGTGGCCTATGATATTGGGGTGCAGTCAGGGGCCTTGCAGTTTTCTCCTAATCTGGACATTTTGGGAAACTGAGATGGGCAGGGTTTCCTCAGGAGAGCAGGGCCAGTGATGTCATGTGTTTCTCGAGGCCCCAT
This sequence comes from Mustela nivalis, assembly GCF_964662115.1. NCBI lineage: Eukaryota > Metazoa > Chordata > Mammalia > Carnivora > Mustelidae > Mustela > Mustela nivalis. The sequence continues at coordinate 197,536 of NW_028136258.1, read as the reverse complement.
CCTGGAGGTCATGTGTGTCAGGACTTTGGGACCAAAGACTTTAGACACAACCTCGGATAAGAGATAGGAGTGAGGTGATGGCAGTCCGAATCTGAAGACCCTGAGGGAAGCTCCTCGGGATTTGAAATTCAGGTGGCTGGGAGGGAGGAGCACAGGCTTTTCTGTCTGGATTGTGTGTCTAGGATGGCCACTAAATGGAGGGGTGACCTCATGTGTCCATGGGATATTATTCCACTCTGGTGATTCTGCTTGGCACCCAAGAGTTTGATTTCTTTTTGGGGAAGAGGAAAAGACTGTATTCCATCTCTGGGATCCTGTCCAAACAGGGATTCCAGAGATGGGTTCTGGGTCCAGACACTGGGAAAACTTAACCAAAGCTTCGATTTGGGATCCTGGTCCAGATCCCAAGGGGGATCTTTGGAAAGGGGTCTCATTCTGAGGGTCACAATGCCTATTTGTGCCCAGCTGCCCGTCCTGTGTAGGCATGGTCTCATGGACCATGCACCTGGTTCCCACTCAGGGTTGTACAGCCATCTCAACATTCAGTTTTCTGGCCATGGGGAAGGAGGAGCACTCTTTTGTGCTTCTGAGTCCCCTATGGGCAGGAATTTGAGCTAAGTCTGGGACAGGTACCTGAATATCCAGGTTGCTTCAAGATGATGGCCTCGGGCCAAGGTTGGACCCACCTGGAGGATATGGGGCCCACTATCTGGGTGGCTGACAGGAGGTCGGGGATCAGGCGGTGTCAGATAGACAATTTATGCAGAGGTCGGTCTATTATATTGGGGTGCCATTGAGGGCCGTGCAGGAGGATCCTCATGTGGGTTTCTACGAAGACCCATAGGGCACTACTTTCTGGTGGGCAGGCAGAAAGCTGCACTGTGGCTTCAGAATTCCCAATATGAAGGGCTTGTAGGCGAGGAGTGTGAAGACAGAAGTCTGAAAACACAAACCACGGATAAGCTCAGTGCCGACCACAGGACCATTCCATTGTGCAGTGGTTGTTTCGAGATTTCCAGCACCTGAGTATGGGCGAGGGTCAGATGTCTGCTCACGCTGGGTTTGCATCCATGATGGTCAACGAATTGTGGGGTGGTCTCAAGAATTCTTGGAGATTTTCCCAAGCAGGACCTTGTGAGCTGCTCCAAACAGCAAGGTGTCCTACTGTGGGACAGGGGAAGTCCGCTTACAAGGCTCCAGGGTCCCCCATATAGAAAGATTCGACAGCAGAGGTCTCTGAATGGGGGCCTGGGAAGTCTTCCTTGCATGACCATTGCAGCTGAGGAACATTGCAGGCTTGATCTGCTGGTTTTTGTTCAAATTTCCAAGTGATCTAAGTTGACGGATGTTCTCAGTCTAATGAGTCACAATGCTGCTTGGTGTCCAGGGAGACCTTAGAATGTGGTGGTGAGGGTGCCTGGGTGGCTCAATGGGCTAAGCCGCTGCCTTCGGCTCAGGTCATGATCTCAGGGTCCTGGGATTGAGTCCCGCATCAGGCTCTCTGCTCAGCAGGGAGCCTGCTTCTTCCTCTCTCTCTCTCTGCCTTCCTCTATGCCTACTTGTGATCTCTCTCTGTCAAATAAATAAATAAAATCTATATAAAAAAAAAGAATGTGGTTGTGGGTCTGTGGCCATGCAGGATTCTCCTACCTGAGGGTTAGACCAAGTTCCCAGGAGCCAGGTTCCCTTCTCGGGACAGGAGGGGTTCTCTTGTATGGCTCAGGGACCACATGTCGGATCATATGTTGGATTTCAAGACCAGGCCTCTGGGCACAGAGGCCTGAATATCTAGGCTAGGGTTCTTATGAGGTTGTAGGGGCATGTCATCCTCAACCTTCGGACTTAGGGACTTTGACCTGTGAGTCTTCCTGGAGGTAGATGCTCAGGCTGTGTCAAACTGTGCATTTTTTCCAGAGTGGCCTATGAAATTGGGGTGGGCTCAGGGGCCTTGCAGGCTCTTCCTAATCTGGAGGGTTTGTGCAACTGAGACGGCAGAATTTCATCCAGAGATCAGGCCCAGTGATGTAGTGTGGTTCTGTCAGCCCCATCCTGCAGGGAATGTGGTTAAGGGCTCTGGGACCAAAGTCTTCAGACACAAAATTGTGTATCAATTAGGAGGGAGGTGATGGCAGCCCCGATCTGCAGACGCTGAGGGCAGCTCCTCAGGATTTGAAATTCGTGTGGCTGGGAGGCAGGAGCAAAGGCTTTTCTGTCTGGATTGTGTCTAGGATGGCCTTGGAATGGTGGGGTGTCCTCATGTGTCCATGGAATATTCTACCTCTCTGGGGATTCTGCCCAGCACCCAAGAGTTTGGTGTCTCACTGAGAAGGAGAGAGCGTGGTTTACTGTTTCAGTGTTTCCGTCAACACAGGGATTCCAGAGATGGGTTATAGGTCCCTGTGCCTGGATAACCCTACAAAGGCTTAGTATTTGGGCCTAGAGGCTTGACTGCCTGGCTCTGTGGGTCTTTGGTTCAGCTCCCATGGAGACTTGTTGGAAATGGGTCTCAGGGTAAGGGTCACAATGCCTGTTTGTGCCCAGATGCCCATCCTGAGTGGGCATTGGCTCTTGTTCCATGCACCTGGATCCCAATATGAGGGTTGGACCACCATATCAACATTTAATTTTCCTTCTATGAGGAAGGAGGAGTACTCTTTTGTGCTTCAGATTCCCCCATGCACAGTAATTTGAGCTATGTTCTGGGACTGGTACGTGAATAATCAGGTTGGTTTGAGATGAAGGACTCAGGTCAAGGCAGGTCACACCTGCCAGATATGGGTCCCGCTATCTAGGTGGCTACCAGGAGGTCGGGGCTCGAGCTGTGTCAGACAAAGCATTAGTTCACAAGGTGGCCTATGATATTGTGGTGCTATAGAGGGCTGTGCTGGTGGAAACTTATATGGAGTTTCACGCAGACCCATAGGGCACCTCTTTTTTCTGGTGGGCAGGCAGAAGGCATTGTGGCTCCCAAATTCCCAATATGGGGGACTTGAAGGCGAGGAGTGTGAGAACAGAAGGCAGAAAACACAATCTATGCTTAATCTCAGTGCCGAGAACATGGCCGTTCCAATGTGCAGTGGTTTTTTCGAGATCTCCAGCATCTGAGTACAGGCGAGGGTCAGATGTCTGCTCATGATAAAGTTTGTATCTATCGTGGCCAACAAATGAAATATCCAGCACCTGAGTAAAGGTGGATTTCAGATGTTTACGCACACTGGAGTTTGTGTCTCTGATGACCGAATGGAGGAGTGGCATCAAGAGGCTGATGCATGTGAGATGCTCTAAACAGCAAGGTTGTTTTTTCTACTGGACAGTTAGAGTCTGGTATGTTTTCTGCAGGGCCCCCCATGTGAAAAGTATGGGTAGCAGAGCCCTTCCACATGGATGCCTGGAAAGCACACCTCCATTGACCAATGCAGCTGAGGAACATGCAGGTTCTGTACGGTGCTTCTGGGGCGAAGCACCAAGGTCTTGAGTTGACATGGAATCTCTTGAAGATGGGTTACAATGCTGGTTTTTTTTTTACCAGGTAGATCTTAGAATGTGTTGGTGGCTAAGGTGCCTGCAAGATTCTCCTACCCTGAGGGTTTAACACAGGTCGAAGAGCACCGTTACCCTCTGGGGACAGGAGATGTAGTGTTTTGTGGCTCAGGGACCACATGCCATATCATAAGTTCCTATTCAAGAACAGGCCTCTGAAGACAGATGCCCGACAACCTAATCTAGGGTTCCAATGAGTACCAGGGGCATGAGAGGTTCAATCTTCAGACTTAGGAAAGTTGACTTGGGTGTCTGCCAGGATGTAGGTGATCAGGGAGTTTCAGACTGCGCACTTATGTCCAGAGTAACCTCCAATATTGGGGTGGCCACAGGGGCCTTGAATGTTTCAACCAACTCTGGAGGGTTTGGTTAACTGACATGCACAATTTCCATGGGGATGGCAAGCACAGTCCTGTGGTGTGGCTCCAGAGACTCCACCCTGGAGGGCATGTGAGCCATGGTTCTGGGAGGGAAGTCTGCAAACACAAACTCGGGTTAGGTTTAGTGGCTAGGTTATCGCAGGGCAATGTGTAGACCTGGAAGGCTACTCGTCAGGAACAGTAACTGGAATGACCCGAAGGTGGAAGCACAGGCTTTTATATCTGGATTGTGTGTCTAGGGTGACCTCAGAATGTAGCTGTGGCCTCATGGGTCCATGGGAGATTTTTCCTCTAAGGATACTGGCGGCTCCCAATATTTTGATGACTTTTTGAGATGGGAAGACTGCTATTTTCGATCTTAGGTGTGCCCCAAAACAGGGATTCCAGAGATGGGCTCTGGGTCTAGGCGCCTGGAAAATCCCACCAAGGGTTGGGATTTGGGCTTATGGGCAGACCAGGCCTGCAATGCAGGATCTTGGTGGTGCAACTGAGAGGGCTTGTTTGGAAGCATGCTCTGGCTGAGCATTACAATGCCTGTTTGTGCCCAGGGTGGCCCTCAGGAGTGGGCGTGGTCCCATTGTCCATTTTCTGGCTCCCACACTGAGGGATGGACACACATTCCAATGGCCAGGTTTCCAGCCATGGGAAAGGAGGAAATATCTATTGTGCTTCATGTTCCCCCATAGGCAGGGATTACAGCAAAGGTCTGGGGACAGATGCCTGAATACCAAGGATGCATAGAGATGACAGATTTGGGCCATGGCCGTTCTCACATGCTGGATATGGGCCCCGCTCTCTGGGTGGCTGACACGAGGTCTGGGCTCAGGCTGTGTCAGACACAGCACTAGTGGCCAGAGAAGTCTATATATTGGGGTTCTCTCCAGGGCCGAGTAAATTGATCCTCATGTAGGGTTTCTGGCGAGACTCACGAAGCACTTCTTTCTGTGGGGCAGGCAGAATGCTGCCTTATGGATCCAGAATTCCCTATCAAGAGGGTTTGGGGACAAATAGGGTGAGAATGCAATTGTAAACACCAGCTATGCTTAAATTGAGTGCCAAGCGGAAGTCAGTTTCAATGTGCAGCAGCTTATACGAGATATCCAGCACCTGAGTAAGGGCAGATGTCAGATATTTGCTCACACTGGAGTTTGTGTCTAGGATGACGACTAATGGAGGGGTGGCTTCAGGAGGCAATGGAGGATTACCCACGCTTAAGATTGTGAGATGCTCCAAACAACAAGGTTTCCTTCTAATGGACAGGAGGAGTCTGTTTTTTTTTCCTCCAGGGTCCCTCAAGTGGAAGTTTGCGTAGCAGATCCCTCCCGCATGGATGACTGGAAAGCACACGTCCAATGACCATTGCAGCTGAGGAACATGACAGGTTCGTTTTGGTGGTTCTGGTGCCAAGTACCAAGGCCTTGAGTTGACTTGGAATCTCTTACAGATGTGTCCCAAAACTGTTTTGTTACAAGGGAGTTCTTAGAATGTATTGGTGGCTATGGGCCACGCTGAGGGTTTGGCACAGGTCGATGTGCACAGTTTCCATCTTGGGAGAGGAGATGTTCTGTTTTGTGGCTCAGGGTACATATGTTGTATCCTGACTTGGTATTCAAGAACAGGCCTCTGAGGATTGATGCTTGCAACCTAATCTAGAGATCCAATGATGTCCTTGGTGCCCATCAGGTTCAATTTTCTTACTAAGGACCATTGATATGGTTGTCTGACTGGATGTAGGTGATCAGGGTGTTTCAGACTGTGCATTTGCATCCAGAGCCACTTCCAATATTGGGGTGGGCTCAGGGGCCTTGCAGGTTTCTCCTAACTTGGAGGCTTTGGGGAACTGTGATGGGCACAGTTTCCTTGGGGATGGCAGGCCTAGTCCTGTGGTAAGGCTTCAGAGACCACCTCCTTGAGGATATGAGAGCCATGGTTTTGGGAGGGAAGTCTGCAAACACAAATTTGGGTCAGGGATAGTGGCAAGGTGATCGCAGGTCCAATGCATAGACCTAGAAGGCATCACGTCAGGAACTGTAATTAGGGTGACGGAAAGCTTGTAGCACAGGCATTTCTATCTGGATTGTGTGTCCAGGATGGGCTCTGAATGTAGACGTGGTCTCATGGTTCAATGGGAGACTTTTCCTCTCTAAGGATCCTGGTGGATCTCCATAGACTGGTGGTTTTTTAGAGAAGAAAAGAGTGCTCTTTTCCATCTTAGGGGTGCTCCAAAACAGGGAAGAATGCTGTTTTCCAACCAAGCCTTATGCCAAAACAGGGATTCCAGAGACGAGATCTTGGTCTGGGTGCCCGGATATCCCACCAAGTGTTAGGATTTGGGCCTAGGGGCATTCCAGGCCTGCAATGCAGGATCCTAATGGTGTAACAGAGAGGGCTTGTTTGAAAGCATGCTCAGGCTGAGGGTCATCATGCCTCTTTGTGCCCAGGGGGGCCCTCAGGAGAGGGCGTAGCCTCATTGGCCATATAGCTGGATCCCACTTTGAGGGTTGGACACCCATTGCAACAGCCAGGCTTCCTGCAATGGAAAGAGGAGTTCTCTATTGTGCTTCAGGTTCCCCCATTGGCAGGGTTACAGGAAAGGTCTGTGGAAAGTTGCCTTAATACCAAGGATGTGTACAGATGACAGGCTAAGAATTCCCAGGTAACAAAACAGCATTGTTACCCATGTTCATGACATTCCATGTAAAAATGAGCCCTTAGTACTTCGCCCCAGAGCCACCAGAATGAACTTGCCATGTTCCTAAGCTGCAATGGTCAGTGGAGGTGTGGTTTCCAGGCAACCATACGGGGGTGCTCTGCTACACAAACTTTGCAATTGGCGGGGACCCTTGAGACAAAAAAACAGAATGCCCCTGTCCGGTAGAAGGAAACCTTCTGTTTGGAGCATCTCACAAGCCCCAGCGTGGGAAATCCTCCATTTCCTCTGGAAGCCACCACTCCATTTGTCAGTCATCATTGACACAAACTCCAGCATGAGCAAACATCTGACATCCGCCCTTACTCAGGTGCTGGATTTCAATTCGATCGCTGCACACTGGAACTGCCTTTAGTTTGACTGAATTAAGCCATAGCTTGGGTTTACAATTCCATCCTCAGCCTACTGGTCCACAAGCCCTATTGTGAGGGAATTCTGGAGCTACAACACAATATTCTGCCTTCCCCATAGAAAGAAAAAGGGCCTGGAGAGTCTGCCCAGAAACTCCATATGATGGTCAATCTTCTCGGTGCTAGACGGAACCCTGATTCATAGGCTGCCCTGGGCACTAGTGCTGTGTCTGACATAGCCGGAGCCAGGACCTAGTGTCAGCCACTGAGAGATCAGGGCCCATATACAGCATGTGAGACCAGCTATGGCCCAAGTCTGTCTTCTCTTCTATTCTTGGTATTCAGGCATCTGTACCCACACCTTTGCTGAAATCCTTGCCATTGGGGAAACCTGTAGCACAATAGAGAACTCCTCCTTCCCCATGGAAGGTATTCTGACAGTTGGGATAGTTGCTCAACCCTCAAAGTGGAAGGCAGCTCCATGGCCAAGGAGACCATGTGCACTCATGATGGCTTCCCCGGGCACAAGCAGGCATTGTGACCTCAGCCTGAGCATGCTTTCAACCAAACGCTCTCAATTGCATCTCTGGGATCCCGAATTGCAGGCCTAGTACACACCTAGGCCCAAATCCTAACACTGGTGGGATTTTACAGGGGCCCAGACACAGAGCCCATCTCTGGAATCCCTATTTTGGGGGACCCTTAAGATGGAAAACAGCACTCTTCCCTTCCCCGAGATAGTCACCAAACTCTTGGTAGCCACCAGGATCCTTGAGTGGAAAAATCTGCCATAGACCCATGAGAACACACCTGCATTCCGAGGCCATCCTGGACATACAATCCAGATACGTATCATGTGCTATCACCTTTGAGTCATCGGATTTACAGTTCCTGACGAGCTGCCTTCCAGGTCTATGCATTGGGCCTGCAATCACCTTGCCATTAACCTAAACTGAGTTTGTGTTTGCAGACTTCCTTCCTAAAACCATGGCTCACATGACCTCCAGGTTCTGGCATCTGAAGCCACACCACAAGACTGTGCATGAGATCCTCAAGGAAACTGTGCCCATCACTTTTGCCCGATACCTTTAGATTAGGAGAAACCTGCAAGGCCCCTGAGCGAAGCCAAATAATGGAGGCCGCTCTGGGCACAAATGCACAGTCTGAGACACCCTGATCACCTCCATACAGGCAGACACCCAAGTCAATGCTCCTGAGTCAGAAGATTGAACCTGACATGCCCCGAGGACTTCATTGGCACACTAGATTAGGTTTACAGGTATCTGTCGTCAGAGGCCTGCTCTGGAATATCAACTTATGATAAAATATATAGTCCCTGAGCCACAGAACAGAATATGTTCTCCCCAAAAAGGAAGCCATGCTCCTGGAATTGTGTCATACCCTAAGGGTATTTGGATCCTGAATGGCCCCTTAGCAACCAGCACATTCTATGATATTCCTGGTAACAAACCATCATTGTGCCCCATCTTCATGAGACTCCATGTCAACTCAAGGTCTCGATATATTGCCCCAGAGCCACCAGAATGCACCTGCCATGTTCCTCAGCTGCAATGGTCAATGGAGGGGTGATTTCCAGGCATCCCTGTGGGGTTCTCTGCTACAAAACTTTCCACATGGAGAAACCAGAGAAAACAAACCAGACTTCTCCTGTCCGGTAGAAAGAAACTTTGCTATTTGGAGCATCTCACAAGCCCCAGCATGGGAAATCCTCCATGGCCTCTTGACGCCACCCTTCCATTTGTGGGTAATCACAGACACAAACTCCAGTGTGAGCAAACATCTGACATCCACCCTTACTCAGGTGCTGGATATTCGAAATGGCAGCTGCACACTGGAACTGCCTTTTGCTTTTCACTGAACTTAACCATAGCTTTGTATTACTATTCTATCCTCACCACACTGCTCCACAATATCTCTTGATAGGGAATTCTGGAGCCACAACGCAGTATTCTGCCTTCCACATAGAAAGAAGAAGGACCTGTTGAGTCTGCCCAGAAACTGCACATGAGGATCAATCTACTCAGACCACGAGGCAACCCTGATTAATAGATTTCCCTGACCACTAGTGCTGTGTCTGACAGAGTCTAAGCCCCGACCTCGTGTCAGCCACCCAGAGGTGAGGGCCCATATTTAGTATGAGAGATCGGCCATGGCCCTGGGCCATCATCTGTACCCATCCTTGCTATCCAGTCATCTGTCCCCCAAACTTTGCTGGAATTCCTGCCAATGGCGAACCTGAAACACAATAGAGAACACCTCCTTCCCCATGGCAGGAATATTGGCTGTTGGGATGGTTGTCCAACCCTCAGCGTGGGAGCCAGCTGCATGCCAAGGAGACCATGCCCACTCCTGAGGGCCGACATGGGCACAGGCAGGCATGGTGATCCTCAGCCTGAGCATGTTTTCAAACAAACACTCTCAGTTGCTCCTCCAGTACCAGCATTGCAGGCCTGGTATGCCCCTAGGCCCAAATCCTAACCCTTGGTGGGATTTTCCAGGTGCCCAGACCCAGAGTCTGTCTCAGAATCCCTGTTTGGGGCACCCTTAAGATGGAAAACAGCACTCTTCCCTTCCCTGAGAAAGGCACCAAACTATTGGGAGCCGCCAGGATCCTTAGAGAGAAAAAATCTCCCATGGACCCATGAAAACAAACCTGCATTCCGAGGCCATCCTGTCCACACAATCCAGAGAGAAAAGTCTTTGCTACCGCCTTCGAGTCATCCTATTTACATTTCCTGACGAGCTGCCCTCCATGTCTATGCATTGGGCCTGTGATCATCTCGACACTAACCCTAACCCCAGTTTGTGTTTGCCGACTTCTCTCCCAAAACCATGGCTTACATGCCCACCAAGATGTGGTCCCTCAAGCCACATCACAGGAAAGTTCCTGCCATCCCCAAGAAAACAGTGCCCATCAGGTTGTCCAAACCCTCCAGATTAGGAGAAACCTGCCAGGCCCCTGAACCCACCCCAATATTGGCGGTTGCTCTGGATGCAAACGTGCAGTCTGAACCACCCTGAGCACCTCCATCGAGGCAGAAAGCCAAGTCAATGGTTCTGAGTCAGATGATTGAACCTGACATGCCCCTAGGACTTCACTGGAACCCTAGATTGGGTCTTCAGACATCTGTTCTCAGAGTCCTGTTCTGGAATACCAAGTTATGATACAACATGTGGTCCCTGATTCCCACAACAGAACATCTCCTGTCTCCAGAAGGAAAATGTGCTCTTGGATCTATGTCCAACTTTCAGGGTAGATGGATCCTGCATGACCCATTAGCCCCAGCACCTTCTATGATCTCCCTGGTAACAAACCAGCATTGTGACCCAACTTCCTGAGACTTGATGCCAACTCAAGGTGTTGGTACTTTGCCCAAGAGCCATGAAACGAATCTGCCATGTTCCTCAGGTACAAAGGTCAATGGACGTGTGCTTTCTAGGCATCCAAGAGGTAGTTCTCTGCTACACAAAAATTCCACATAGGGAACCCTAGAGCAAACAAATAAGACTGCTCCTGTCAGGTTGAAGGAAACCTTGGTTGTTTGGAGCATCTCACAAGCCCCAGCCTGGGAAGTCCTCCACATTCTCTTGATGCCAACCCTCCATTTGTTAGTCATCATAGACACAAATTTCAGCATGAGCAAACATCTGACATCTGCTCTTACTCAGGTGCTGGATATTCGAATCAGTCACGCACACTGGAAATACCTTTCACTTGACACTGTATTCTTGCACAGTTTGGGTTTACAATTCCATCCTCAACCTACTGGACTGCAAGTCCTCTTGAGAGGGAATTAGGGAGACAAAACGCAACATTCTGCCTTCCCCATAGAAAGAAGGGCCTGGTGAGTCTGCCCAGAAACTCCCCATGAAGATCAATCTACTTGGCCCTCGAGGGAACCCCGATTTATACTTTGCGCTGGCCACTAGCGCTGTGTCTGAGAGAGCCTGAGCCCCAACCTCGTGTCAGCCACCCAGAGTGTGGGGCCCTTATCCAGCATGTGGGACTGGCCATGGCCCAGTCATCTCTACCCATCCTTGGTATTCCGGCAACTATCCCAGACCTTTGCTGGAATCCCTACCAGTGGGGGAACCTGAAGCACAATTGATAACTCCTCCTTCCCCATGGCAGGAAGCCTGGCTGTTGCTATGGGTGCCCAACCCTCAGAATTAGAACCAGGTGCATGGCCAATGAGACAACGCCCAATCATAAGGGCCGCCTGGGCCAAAGCAGGCATTGTGTCCCTCAACCTTAGCATGCATTCAAACAAATGCTCTCAGTTGTTTCTGCAGGGTCCCGCATCGAGGGCTGGTATGCCCTTAGGACCAAATCCTAACACTTCGTGGGATTTTCCATGCCAACATAACCAGAGCCCGTCTCTGGAATCTCTGTTTTGAAGCACCACATGATGGAAAACACCAATCTTCCCTCCCCTGAGAAAACTATTAGGAGCTGCCAGGATGCGTAGAGAAGAAAAATCTCCCAGGGCTCCATAAGACCACACCTTCATTCCGAGGCCATCCTGGACACACAATCCAGATACAAGAGACTGTGCTACCACCTTCGAATCACCTGGTTTACAGTTCCAGACGAGCTGCCCTACAGACCTACGCATTGGGCCTGTGATCACCTCGCCATTAACCCTACCCCAAGTTTGTGTTTGCAGACTTCTTTCCCAAAACCATGGCTCACATGCCCTCTATGATGGGTCTCTGTAGCCACACCACAGGAACGATCCTGCTATCCCCAATGAAACTGTGTCAATCACAGTTGCCCAAACCCTCCAGATTAGGAGAGACCTGCAAGTCCACTGAGCCCAGTCCAATATTGGAGACCACTCTGGACACAAATGCACAGTGTGCAACACCCTGATCACCTCCATCCAGGAAGACACCCAAGTCAATGGTCCTGAGTCAGAAGATTGGTCCCTGAACCCCACAATAGAATATCTCCTGTCCCCAGATGGAATTCGTGCTCTTCAACTTGTGTCAAGGGTCGGGGTATATGAATTATGCACAGCCCCTTAGCCCCCAGCACATTCTAAGATCTCTCTGGTAACAAACAAACAGCATTGTGATCCATCTTCATGAGATTCCATGTCACTTCAAGTCCTTGGTAATTCGCCCCAGAGCCACCAGAATGAACCTGCCATGTTCCTCACCTGATATGGTCAGTGGAGGTGTGCTTTCCAGGCATCCATGTGGGAGTGCTCTTCTACTTATTCTTTCCACATGTGGGACCCTGGAGCAAACAAACCAGACTGCCACTGACCAGTAGAAGGGAACCCTCTGTTTGGAGCATCTCAGAAGCACCAGCAGGAGAAATCCTCCATGGCCCTTGACACAACCCCTCCATTTGTCAGTCATCATAGACAAAAACTCCAGCATGAGAAAACATCTGAAATCTGCCGTTATTTAGATTCTGCACTTTCTCTTCCACCACTGCACACTAGAACTGCGTTTCACTTGACACTGAATTTATCCATAGCTTGGGTTTAGAATTCCATCCTCAGCCTCCTGGTCTGCAAGCCCTCTAGAGAGGGAATTTGGAGCCACAAGGCAACATTCTCCATTCCCACTAGAAAGAAATAGGGCCTGGTGAATCTTCCCAGAAACTCCACATGAGGTTCAATCTACTTGGCACTCGATGGAACCTTGATTTATAGGCTGTCCTGGGCACTAGTACTAGTACTAGTACTAGTACTGTGTCTGACAGAGCCTGAGCCAAGACCTAGTTTCAGGCACCCAAAGATATGAGCCCATATCCAGCATGTGAGATTGGCCAGGGCCCAAGTCCATCATCTCTACCCATCCTTGGTATTCAGGCACCTGTCCCCAGACCTTTTATGTAATCCCTACCAATGGGGTAACCTAAAGCACAATAGAGAACTCCTCCTTCCCCATGGTAGGAATCCTGGCTGTTGATATGAGTGTCCAAACCTCAAAGTGGGAGCCAGCTGCATGGCCAAGGAGACAATGCCCACTCATGAGGGCTGCCCTGAGCACAAGTAGCCATTGTAACCCTCAGCTTGATCAAGCCTTCAAAAAAATGCTCTTAGTTGCACCTCCAGGATCCTGCATTGCAGGCCTGATATGCCCTTAAGCCCAAATCCTAACACATCGTGGGATGTTCCATGTGCACATACCCAGAGCCCGTCACTGGAATCCCTGTTTTGAGGCACCCCTAAGATGGAAAACAGCACTCTTCACTTCCCTGAGAAAGCCACCAAACTAATGGGATCCCCCAGGATCCTTGAGAAGAAGAATCTCCCATGGTCCCATGAGTCCACACCTGTATTCCGAGGCCAGCGTGGATATGCTATCCAGATACAAGAGACTGTGCTACTGGCTTCGAGTCACCTGATTTACAGTTCCTGACGTGCTGCCCTCCAGATCTTTGGATTGGGACTGTGAACACCTCTCCATTAACCTTATCCCGAGTTTGTGTTTGCAGATCTCTCTCTAAAAACAATAGCTCGCATGTCCTCCAGGATGGGGCCCCTAGAGTCACACCACAAGACTGTGCTTGCCATCCCCAAGGAAACTGGGCCCATCACAGTTGCCCAAACCCTCCTGATTAGGAGAAACCCGGAAGGCTCCTGAGCACATCCCAATATTGGAGGCTGCTCTGGATGCAAATGCACAGTCTGAAACACCCTGATCACCTCCATCCAGGCAGACACCCAAATCAATGGTCCTGAGTCAGATAATTGAACCTGACATGGCCCTAGGACCTCATTGGAAGAGGGATTAACTTTTCAGGCACCTGTCCTCAGAGGCCTCTTCTGGAATACCAACTTATGATACAAATTATGGCCCCTGAGCCCCAGGGTGGGAAATCCTCCATGGCCTCTTGACGCCACCTCTCCATTTGTTGGTCATCGTAGACACAAACTCCAGCCTGAGCAAACATCTGACATCCGCCCATATTCAGGCGCTGATATTGGAATCAGCTGCTGCACACTGGAACTGCCTTTCGCTTTGCAATGAATTTAAGCCTAGCTTCAGACTACAATTTCATCCTCACCCTACTGGTCTGCCATATCTCTTGATAGGGAATTCTGGAGCCACAACGCAACATTCTGCCTTCTTCATAGATAGAAGGACCTGGTGAGTCTGCCCATAAACTGCACATGAAGATCAATATACTCAGCCCAGGAGGGAACCCCTATTTATAGTTTGCACTAGCCACTAGTGCTGTGTCTGACAGAGGCTGAGCCCCTACCTCGTGTCAGCAACCCAGAGGGTGGGGCCCACATTAACCATGTGAGACCGGCCATGGCCCAGGGCTGTCATTACTACCCATCCTTGGTATTCAGGCATCTGTCCCCTAGATCTTAGCTGGAATCCCTACCAATGGGGGGACCTGAAGCACAATAGAGAATTCATCCTTCGCCATGGCAGGAATCCTGGCTTTTGGATGGGTGTCCAACCCTAGGAATGGGAACTGGCTGCATGGCTGAGTAGACATCGCCCAATCCTGATGGCCTCCGGGGCACAAGCAGTCATTGGGACCCTCAGCTTGACCATACTTTCAAACAAACGCTCTCAGTTGCACCTCCAGGATCCCGCATTGCAGGCCTGGTATGGCCCTAGGCCTAAATATTAACCCTTGGTGGGATTTTCCAAGCACTTAGACCCAGAGCTCATCTCTGGAATGCCTGTTTTGGGGCACGCTTAAGCTGGAAAACAGTACTCATCCCTTCCCAGAGAAATCCAACAAACTATTGAGAACCGCCAGGATCCTTGAGAGGAGAAATCTCCCATGGACCCTTGAGACAACACCTGCAATAAAGGCCATTCTGGAAATTAAATCCAGATACAATTCCCTGTGCTACCACCTTTGAGTTACGTGATTTACAGTTCCAGACTTGCTGCCCTCCTGGTCTATGGATTGGGACTATGATCACCTTGCCACTAACCCTAACCTAAGTTTGTGTTTGCAGACTTCTCTCTCAAAATCATGGCGCACATGTCCTCCAGGATGGGGTCTCTGGAGTCACACCACAGGACAGTTCCTGCAATCCCCAAGGAAACTACCCACCACAGTTGTCCAAAAACCCCATATAAGGGAAACCTGCAAGGAACCTGAGCCAACCCTAGTATTGGATGCTACTCTGGACACAAATGCACAGTCTGAAACACCCTCATCACCTGCATCCAGTCAGACACCAGAGTCAATGATCCTGAGTCAGAAGATTGAATGACATTCCCCTAGGGCCTCATTCAAACCCTTTATTAGGTTTTCAGGCTTCTGTCCTCAGAGACCTGTTCTGGATTACCAATTTATGATACAACATATGGCCGCTGAGCCCCACAACAGAATATCTCCTGCCCCCAGAAGCAATCCAGGCTCTTGGGCCTGTGTCAAATCCTCAGGCTAGATGAATCCTGCATGGCCCATTAACCACCAGCACATTCTAAGATCTCCCTGGTAACAAACCAACATTTTGACCCATCTTCATGAGGTTCCATGTCCAATCCAGTCTTTATTTCTTCGCCTCAAAGCCACCAGATGCCATGTTCCTTCGCTGTCATGGTCAATGAAGGTGTGCTTTCCAGTCACCCATGTGGGAGATCTATGTTATCCGATCTTTCGACATGGGGAACCATGGAGGAAACAAATCAGACTGCCCCTGTCTGGTAGAAGGAAACCTTGCTGTTTGGAGCATCTCAAAAACACCAGATTGGGAAATCCTCCATAACCTCTTGACGCCACCCCTCCATTTTTGTGTCATCATAGACACAAACTCCAGCATGAGCAAATATCTGACATCCACCCTCACTCAAGTGCTGAATATTGGATTCAAACATTGCACACTGGAAATTTCTTTCGCTTGATACAGAATGTAACCATAGCTTAGGTTTACAATTCCATCCTCAGCCTCCTGGTCCACAAGCCCTCTTGATAGTGAATTCTAGAGCCACAAAACAGCATTCTGCCTTCCCCTTACAAACAAGAAGGGCCTGGTGAGTCTGCCCAGAAACCATACATGAGGATCAATCTGCTCGGCACTCGAGGGAACCCCAATTTATAGGCTGCCCTGGGCACTAGTGCTGTGTCTGACAGAGCCTGAGCCAAGACCTAGTGTCAGCCACCCAGTGATCGGGGCCAATATCCACGATTTGATACTGGCCATGGCCCATGTCCATCATCTTTACCCATCCTTGGTATTCAGGCCTCTGTCCCCAGACCTTTGCTGGAATCCCCACTAATGGGGGAACCTGAAGCACTATAGAGAACTCCTCTTTCCCCATGGCTGGATTCTGGCTGTTGGGATGGTTGTCCAACCCTCAAAGTGGGAGCCAGCTGCATGGCCAATGTGACCATTGGCCTCATGAGGGCCACCTGGGCATAAGCAAGTATTGTGACCCTCAGCCTGAGAATGATTTCAAACAAGACCTCTCAGTTGCACCTCCAGGATCCTGCATGCAGGCCTGGTAAGCCACTAGGCCCAAATCCTAACACTTGGTGGGATTTTCCAGGGGACCAAACCCAGAGTCCGTCTCTGGAATCCATATTTTGGGGCACCCCTAACATGAAAAACAGCACTCTTCCCTTCCCCGAAAAAGCCACCAACTATTGGGAGCCACCAGGATCCTTAGAGAGGAAAAATCTCCCATGGACCCATGAGGCCACAACTGCATTCTGAGGCCATCCTGCACACAATACAGAGAAAAAAGCCTGTGATTCTGCCTTTGAGTCACCCGATTAACAGTTCCTGAAGAGCTGCCATCCATGTCTATGCATTGGGCCTGTGATAACCTTGCCACTAACCCTAACCCAAGTTTGTGTTTTCAGACTTCCCTCCCAAAACCATGGCTCACAGGCCCTCCAGTTTGTGATAACAGGAGCCACACCACGGGATTGTACCTGTCTTCCCAAAGGAAACTGTGATTGTCACTATTAAACAAACCCTCTAGATTAGGAGAAACCTGCAAGTCCCCTAAGCCCAGCCCAATATTGGAGGCCACTCTGGACGCAAATGCACAGTCTGACACACCATATCATCTACATCCAGACTGATATCCAAGTCAATGGTCCTCGGACAGAAGATTGAACCTGACATGCTCCTAGGATTCACTGGAACACTAGAATAGGTTTTCAGGTATCTGTACTCAGAAGGCTGTTCTGCATATCAATGTATGATACAATATGGTCACTGAGCCACACAAAAGAACATCTGTCCTTAGAAGAAAGCTGTGCTCTGGACCTGTGTCAAACACTCTGGGTAGATGAATCCTTCAAGGCCCCCTGGCAACCAGCACATTCTATGATCTCCCTGACAAAATACCAGCATTGTGACCCATCTTCATGAGACTCCATGACAACTCCAGCCCTTGGTACTTCGGCCCAGAGCCACCAGAATGAAACTGCCATGTTCCTCTGCTGCCATGGTCAATGTAGGTGTACTTTCCAGGCATCCAGCGGGAGTGCTCTGATACCAACTTTCCACATGGGGAACCCTGGAGGAAACAAACCAGACTCCCCTGTACGGTAAAAGGAATCTTTTCTGTATGGAGTATCTCAAGCCTGAGGGTGGGTAATCCTCCATGGCCTCTTGAGGCCACCCATCCATTTGTTGGTCATCATAGACACTAACTCCAGCGTGAGCAATCAACTGACATCTGCACTTACTCAAGTGCTGGATATTTGAATCAGCTGCTACACACTGGAATTGCCTTATGCTTGGCACTGAATTTAAAAGTAGCTTGGCGGGATGCCTGGGTGGCTCAGTTGGTTAAACAGCTGCCTTTGGCTCAGGTCATGATCCCAGCGTCCTGGGATCGAGTCCCACATCAGGCTCCTTGCTCCGCAGGGAGCCTGCTTCTCCGTCTGACTCTGCCTTCCACTCTGTCTGCCTGTGCTTGCTCTCGCTCGCTCTCTGACAAATAAATAAAATCTTGAAAAAAAAATACTTTTTTTTGGGTTTGCAATTCCATCCTCACCCTGGTGTTCAGTAAGCTCTCTTGATAGGGAATTCTGAAGCCACAACACAGCATTCTGCCTTCCCCATAGCAAGAAAAAACAGCCTGGAGAGACTGCCCAGAAACCCTACATGAGGATAAATCTACTCGACCCTCGAGTGAACCCCATTTATAGGTTTACCTGGCCACTAGCGCTGAGTCTGACAGAACCTCGTCTCTGACCTTGTGTCAGGACCCAGAGACTGGGCTCCAACTCCAGAATGTGAGACCAGCCATGTCCCCGGGCTGTCATCTCTACCCATTCTTGATTCAGGCATCTGTCCCCAGACATTTGCTGAAATCCCTGCCAATGGGGGAACCAGAAGCACAATAGGGAAATCCTCCTTCCCCATGGCAGGAATGATGGCTCTTGGGATGGGTTTCCAGACCTCAGAGTGGTAGCCAGCTGAATGGCCAATGATAACCCGCCCACTCATGAGGGCCCCCCTGGACACAAGCAGGCATTGTGACCCCCAACATGAGCATGCTTTCAAACAAACACTCTCAGTTGCATTCCAGAATCCAAATTTTCAGGCCTGATATTCCCCTAAGCACAAATCCTAACACCTGGTGGGATTTTTCAGGGGAACAGAAACACAGCCTGTCTCTGGAATCCCTGTTTTGGGACAACCCTAAGATGTAAAATAGCACTCTCCCCTTCGCCAAGAAAGCCACCATAGTATAGGGAGCCGCTAGGATCCTTGAGAGGAAAAATCTCCCATGGATCCATGAGACCACACCTGCATTCCGAGGCCATCCTGGACACAAAAGCCAGATACACAAGCCTGTGCTACCACCTTCAAGGCAACTAATTTATAGTTCCAGACGAGCTGCCCTCCAGGTCTATGCATTGGGCCTGCGATCACCTCACACTAATCTTAACCCGAGTTTGTGCTTACAGACTTCTATCCCGAAACCATGGCTCATATTTCCTCCAGGATGGGGTCTCTGGAGCCACACCAAAGGACTGTGCCTGCCATCCCCAAGGAAAATGTGTCCGTCACATTTGCCTAAAACTTCGAGATAAGGAGAAACCTGCAAGGCCCCTGAGCCCACCCCAATACTGGAGGCCCCTCTGGACACAAATGTGCATTCTGAAATACGCTGATCACCTGAATCCAGGCAGATACCCAAGTCAGTGTTTCTCAGTCAGAAGATTGAACCTGACATGCTCCTATGACCTCATTGTAACCCCTGATTAGGTTTTCAGGCATTTGTAATCAGAGACCTGTTCTGGAGTACCAACTTAAGATACAACATGTGGTCCCTGATCCCCACAACAGAACATCTCCTTTCTCTAGATGGAAGCCGTGCTCTTGGAACTGTGTCAAACCCTCAGGGTAGATGAATCCTACTTGGCCCGTAGCCACGAGCAGAATCTAAGATCTCACTGGTAACAAGCCAGCATTGTGAGCCATCTTCATGAGATTCCATGTCAACTACAGGCCTTGGTACTTCACCCCAGAGCCTTCAGAAAGAACCTGCCATGTTCCTCAGCTGCAATGTTCAGTGGAAGTGTGCTTTCCAGGCATCCATGTGGGAGTGCTCTGCTACCCAAACTTTCCACATGGGGGACTCTCGAGCAAACAAATCGGACTGCCCTGTCCTGTAGAAGGAAACCTGGCTGTTTGGAGCATCTCACAAGCTCAAGTGTGGGAAATCCTCTATGACCTCTTTTCAACTCCTCTCCATTTGTCGGTCATTATAGACACAAACTCCAGCTTGAGCAAACATCTGACGTCTGCGCTTACTCAGGTGCTGGATATTCGAATCAGCCACTGCACACTGGAAATGCCATTCGCTTGTCACTGAATTTATTCATAGCTTGGGTTTACAATTCCATCCTCACCCTACTGGTCCACAAGCCCTCATGATAGGGAATTCTGCAGCCACAACACAGCATTCTGCCTTCCCAATAGAAAGAAGAAGGGCCTGGTGAGTCTGCCCAGAAACTCCACATTATGATCAATCTACTTGTCCCTTGAGGGAACCCTGAATTATAGACAGCCCTGGCCCCTAGTGTTGTGTCTGACAGAGCCTAAGCCCCGACCTCGTGTCAGCCACCTAGAAGGCGGGGCCCATATCCCGCATGTTAGACTGGCCACGGAACAGAGCCGTCATCTATACCCATCCTTGGTATTCAGGCATGTGTCCCCAGACCTTTCCTGGAATCCCTACCAATGAGGGAACCTGAATCACAATAGAGAAATCCTCATTCCCCATGGCAGGATTCCTGTAAGTTCGGAAGGGTGTCCAACACTCAGAGTGTTAGCCTACTGAATGGCCATTGAGACCACCCCCATTCCTGAGGGCCACCCTATGCAAAAGCTTGCATAGTGACCCTCAGCCTGAGCATGCTTTCAAACAAACGCTCTCAGTTGTATCTCCAGGACTTGCATTGGAGGCCTGGTAAGCCCCTATGCCCAAATCATAACCCTTGGTGGGTATTTCCAGGTGCCCAGAGCCAGAGCACTTCTCTGCAATCCCTGTTATGGGACACCCTTAATATGGAAAACAGAACTCTTTCCTCTCTGAGAAAGCCACCACATTATAAGGAGCCGCCAGGATACTTGAGAGGAAATATCACCCATGGACACCTGAGACCACACCTGCATTCTTAGTCCATCGTGGATACACAATCCAGATAAAAAAGCCTGTGCTACCTCCTTTGAGGCATGCGATTTACATTTCACACGGAGCTTCCCTCCAGGAGTATGCATTGGGCCTACAATCACTTTGCCACTAAACCTAACCCGCATTTGTGTTTGCAGACTTCCCTCCCAAAACCATGGCTCTCATGCCCTCCAGCATGGGGTCTCTGGAGCCACACCACAGGACTGTGCCCACCATTGCCAAGGAAACTGTGCCCATCAAATTGCCCTATCTTTCCAGATTAGGAGAAACCTGCAAGGCCCCTGAGCCCACCCCAATACTGGTTTCCACTCTGTACACAAATGCACAGTCTGGAACACCCTGATCACCTACATCTAGGCAGACATTGAAGTCAATGATACTGAGTCAGAGGATTGAACCTGACATTCCGTTAGGATTTTATTGGAACCCTAGATTAAATTTTCAGGAATCTATCCTCAGAGGCCTGTTCTGCAATACCAAATTATGATACATTTGGTCCGTTAGCCCCACATCAGAACATCTCTGGTCCGAGAAGGAAACCGTGCCCTTTGACCAGTGTCAAACCCTCAGGGTAGATGAATCCTACATGGTCCCTTAGCCACCAGCACACTCTAAGGTCTCCATGGTAACAAACCTGCATTATGACCCATCTTCATGAGACTTCATGTCAACTCCAGGCCTTGGTAATTCGCCCAAGAGCCACCAGAACGAATTGGCCATGTTTCTCAGCTGCAATTTTAATGGAGGTGTGCTTTTCAGGCATCCACGTGGGAGTGCTCTGCTACCCAAACTTTCCACATGGGGGACCCTGGAGCAAATAAACCAGTCTCCCCCTGTGTGGTAGAATGAAACTTTGCTGTTTGAAGCATCTCACAAGCCCCAGCATGTGAAATCCTCCATGGCCTCTTGACGCCACCCCTCCATTGATCGGTCATCATAGACATAAACTCCAGCATGAGGAAATGTCTGACTTTCACCTTTACTCAGGTGCTGGATATCTGGAATCAGACACTGCACAATGGAACTGCCTTTTGCTTGGCACTGAATTGAACCTTAGCTTGAGTTTACAATTCCATCCTCACCCTACTGGTCCCCAAGCCCGCTTGATAGGGAATTCTGGGGCCACAACGCAGCTTTTTGCCTTCCCCTTAGAAAGAAGAAGGGCATGGTGATTCTGCCCAGAAACTCTGCATGAGGATCAATCTGCTCAGCCCTTGAGGGATCCCTGATTCATACTCAGCCCTGACCACTAGTTCTGTTTCTGACAGAGCCTGAGTGCTCAATTCATGTCAGCTACTCAGAGAGTCAGGCATGTGAGACTGGCCATGTCTCAGGTCCCTCATCTCTACCCATCCTTGGTATTCAGGCATCTGTCCCCAGACATTTGCTAGAATACCTGCTAATGGGGGAACCTGAGGCACAATAGAGAATTCTTCCTTTTCCATGGCAGGAATCCTGGTAGTTGGGATGGGTGTCCTACATTAAAGTGGTAGCCAGCTGCATGGCCAAGGAGACAACTCCCACTCATAAGGGCTGCCCTAATCACATCAGGCATTGTGACACTCAGACTAGCATGCTTTCAAACAAACGCTCTCAGTTGTACCTCCAAGTCACACATTGTAGGCCTGGTACTCCCCTAGGCCCAAATCCTAATCCTGGTGGGATTTTCCAAGCACCCAGACTCACAGCCCTTCTCTGGAATCCCTTTTTGGGGAACATCTAAGATTGAAAACAGCACTCTTCCATTCAAACAAGAAAGCCACCATACTATTGGGAGCTTCCAGGATCTGTAGAGAGGAAAATACTCTCATGGAAACATTAGAACACACCTGCATTCCAAGGCTATCATGGACACACAATCCAGATACAAAAGCCAGTGCTAGTGCCTTCGAGGTACGTGATTTACAGTTCCTGACGATCTGCCCTCCAGGTCTATGCATTGGGCCTACGATCACCTCGCAACTCAACCTAATCCGAGTTTGTGATTGCAGACTTCTCTCCCAAAACCATGGCTTACATGCCCTCCACGATGGAGTCTCTGGAGCCACACCACAGGACAGTGCCTGCCACCCCCAAAGAAACCGTGCCCACAAATTTTCCTAAACCTTCAAGATTAGGAGAAACCTGCAAGGGCCCAGAGCCCACCCCAATATTGGAGGCCACTCTGTACACAAAGGCACAGTCAGAAACACCCTGATTGCCTACATATAGTCAGACACCGAAGTCAATTGTCCTGAGTCTGATGATTGAACCTGAAATTCCCCTTGGACTTCATTGGAACCCTAGATGAAGTTTTTAGGCATCTGTCCTCAGAGGCCTGTTCTGGAATTCCAACTTATGATACAACATTTGGTCCGTGAGCCCCACAACAGAATATCTCCGATACCCAGAAAAAAACCGTGTTCTTCGACCAGTGTCAAACCATCAGGATAGACTAATCATACATGGCCCCTTAGCCACCAGCACATAGTAAGATTTCCGTGGTAACAAAACTGCATTGTCACCCAACTTCATTAGAAACCAGGCCTTGGTAATTTGCCCTAGAGCAACCAGAAAGAACCTGCCATGTTCCTTAGGTGCAATGGTCAATGTAGGTGTGCTTTCCAGTATCCACGTGCGAGTACTATGCTACCCAAACTTTGCACATGGGGGAACCTGGTGTAAACAAACCAGACCTCCCCTGTCCAGTAGAAGGAAACCTTATGTTTGGATCAACTCACAGGCCTCAGCGTGTAAACTGCTCCATGGCCTCTTGATGCCACCACTCCATTGGTCGGTCATCATAGACACAAACTCCAGTCTAAGCAAACATCTGACATGCACCCTTATCCCGGTGCTGGATGTCTTGAATAAACCACTGCACATTGGATCTGCCTTCCACTTGGCACTGAATTGAACCATAGCTTGTGTTTACAATTCCATCCCCACCTGACTGGTCCCTAAGCCCTCTTGATAGGGAAATCTGGGGCCACAACGCAGCATTCTGCCTTCCCCATCGAATGAAGAAATGCCTGGTGAGTCTGCCCTGAAAACCCACATGAGGATCAATCAGGTCGGCCCTCGAGTCAACACCGATTTATAGGCTGCCATGGCCACTAGTGCCGTGTCTGACAGAGCCTGAGCTCGACTGAGTTTCAGCCACTAGAGAGCAGGCCCCATATCTAGCATTTGGGATTGCCATGGCCCAAGTATGTCATCTCTACCCATCCTTGATATTCAGGCACCTGTCCCCAGACCTTGGCAGGGATCCCTGCCAATTAGGGAACTTGAAGCACAATAGAGAACTCTTCTTTCCCCATGGCAATAAACCTGGCTTTTGGGATGGGTGTTCTACCCTCAAAGGGGGAGCCAGTTACAACATCAATGACACCACACACACACTCCTGAGGACTACCCTTGGCACAAACAGGCATTGTGACCCTCACCCTGAGCATGCTTTCAAAAAATCCCTCTCAGATTCACCACAATGATCCCTCATTGCAGGCCTGGTATGTCTGTAGGTTCAAATCATAAAACTTGGTGGGATTTTCGAGGTGCCCAGACCCAGAGACCATCTCTGGAATTTTTGTTTTGGTGCACCCTTCAGATGGAAAACAGCACTCATCCCTTCCCCAAAAATGTCACCAAATTATGAGGAGCCACCAGGATCCATAGAGAGGCAATGTCTCCCATGGACCCATGAGAACACACCTGCATTCCAAGGCCATCCTGGACACACAATCCGGAGAGAAAAGCCTGTGCTACTGCCTTCTATTCACCCTAATTACAGTTCCAGATGAGCTGCTCTCAAGGTATATGCATTGGGCCTGTGATCACCTCGCCACTCACCCTAATTCAAATTTGTGTTTGCAGACTTATCTACCAAAACCATGGCACACATGCCCTCCAGGATGGGGTCTCTGGATCCACACTGCAGAACTGTCCCTGCCATCCACAAGGAAACTGTTTCCATCACAGTTGCCCAAACTGTCTAGATTAGGAGAAACCTACAAGGCCTCTGGGCCTACCCCAATTTCGGCGGCCGCTCTGAACACAAATGCACAGTCTGAAATACCCTGATCCCCTACATCCAGGAACACAGCCAAGTCAATGGTCCTGAGTCAGAATAATGAACCTAACATGCCCCTAGGACGTCATTGGAACCATTGATTCGGTTTTCAGACATGTGTCCTCAGAGGCCTGTTCTAGAATGCGAACTTATGATACAACATGTGGTGCCTGGGCCACACAACAGAACATCTCCTGTCCCCAGAAGGAAACCGTGTCCTACAATCTGTGCAAAATCCCAGAGTAGTAGATTCCTGCACAACTACTAAGCCACCAGCACATTCTAAGATGTACCTGGTAACAAACCAGCTGTGTGGCACATCTGCAAGAGATTCCATGTCAAATCAAGGACTTGGTACTTTGCTACAGAGACACCAGAATAAAGCTGCCATGTTCTTCAGTTGCAATGGTCAATGAAGTTGAACATTCCAGGCATCCATGCGGTAGAGCTCTGCTACCCAAACT
Source organism: Mustela nivalis (assembly GCF_964662115.1). Taxonomy (NCBI): domain Eukaryota; kingdom Metazoa; phylum Chordata; class Mammalia; order Carnivora; family Mustelidae; genus Mustela; species Mustela nivalis. The sequence goes on along the minus strand of NW_028136258.1, from coordinate 172,421 downwards.
TTCCACATGGGGGACCCTGGAGCAAATAAACCACACTCCACCTGTCCAGTAGAATGAAACCTTGCTATTTGGAGCAGCTCATGAGTCTCAACGTGAAAATCCCTCCATGGCTTCTTGACGCCACCCCTCCATTTGTCAGACATCATAGACACAAACTCCAGTGTGAGCAAATATCCGACGTCCTCCCTTACTAAGGTGCTGGATATCTGGAAAAAGCTGCTGGACACAGGAACTGCCTTCCGCTTGGCAGTGAATTGAACTGTAGCTTGTGTTTACAATTCCTTCCTCACCCGACTGGTCCCCAAGCCTTCTTGATAGCGAATTATGGACACACAACACAGCATTCTGCCTTCCCGATAGAAACAAGTGCCTGGTGAGTCTGGCCAGAAACCCCACATGAGGATCAATCTGCTCGGCCCTATATCGGAGGGACCCTGATTTATAGGTTGCCCTGGCCACTAGTGCTGTGTCTGACAGAGCCTGAGCCCAGACCTAGTGTCAGTCACCAGAGTTTGATCCCCACATCTAGCATTTGGGATTGCCATGGCTCAAGTATTTCATCTCTACCCATCCTTGGTATTCAGGCACCTGTCCCCAGACCTTTGCTGGAATCCCTGACAATAGGGCATCCTGAAGCACAATAGAGAACTCCTCCTTCTTCATATCAGGAAACTTGGCTGTTAGGATGGGTGTTCAACCCTGAAAGGGGGAGTCATTTACAAGTCCAGTGAGACCACACAAACTCCTCAGGGATGCCCTGGAGGCAAACAGGCCTTGTGACCCTCAGCCTGAGCATGCTTTCAAACAATCCTTCTCTGTTGCACCACCATGAACCCGCATTGCAGGCCTAATATGCCCCTAAGCCCAAATCCTAGCACTTGTTGTGATGTCCCAGATGCCATGAACCAGAGCCCGTCTCTGGAATCCCTGTTTTGGGGCACCCATAAGGTGGAAAACATCACTCTCCCCTTCCCCGAAAAAGCCACCAAACTATGGAGAGCCACCAGGATCCATAGAGAGGAAAAGACTCCCATGGACCCATGAGACCACACCTGCATTCCAAGGCCATGCTGGACACACAATCCAAAGAGAAAAGCCTGTGCTACTGCCTTCCAGTCTCCCTAATTATATTTCATGAAGAGCTTCCCTCCAGGTCTACGCATTGGGCCTGTGATCACCTCGCCACTCACCCTAATTTGTATTTGTGTTTGCAGACTTCTCTCCCAAAACCATGGCTCACATGCCCACCAGAATGTTATCTCTGAAGCCACACCACAGAACTCTGGCTGCCAACCCCAAGGACACTGTGCATATCAGATTTGCCCAAACCTTCCAGATTAGGAGAAACCTGTGTGGCCCCTGAGCCCACACCAATATTGCCGGCCACTTGGGATGGAAATGCGCAGTGTGAAACACCCTTATCACCTACATCCAGGGAAATAGCCAAGTCAATGATCGTGAGATAGACGATTGAACCTAAAATGCCCCTAGGCTCTCAATGGAACCCCATTAGGTTTTTAGGCATCTGTCCTCAGGGGCCTGTTCTGAAATACCAATCTATGACACATCATGTGGTCTCTGAGCCACACGACAGAACATCCCCTGTCCCCAGAAGAATACCATGCTCTTCGACCTGTGCCAAACCCTCAGGGTAGGAGAATCCTGCATGGCACCTTAGCAACCAGCACATTCTAAGTTCTCCCTGGTAACAAACAAGCATTGTGACCCATCTGCAAGAGATCCCATGTCAACTCAAGGCCTTGGCACTTTGTCCCAGAGCCACCAGAACGAATCTGCCATGTTCCTCAGCTGCAATTGTCAATGGAGGTGTGCTTTCCTGGCATCCATGCCGGAGAGCTCTTCTTCACAAACTTTCCACATGGGGAAACCTAGAGTAAACAAACCAGACTTCACCTACACTGTACAAAGAAATGTTACTTTTTGCAGCAGTTCACAGGCCTCAGCATGTGAACTCCTCCATGGCCTCTTTATACCACCCCTCCACTTGTCGGTCATCATAGACAAAAACTCTAGTGTGAGCAAGCATCTGACATCTACCCTTATTCCAGTGCTGGATGTCTCGAGTAAACTGCTACAAATTGGAACTGCCTTCTGCTTGGCACTGAATTGAACCATAGCTTTTGTTTACAATTCCACCCAAAACTGACTGGTCCCCAAGCTCTCGTGATTGGGAAACCTGGAGCCACAACACAGCATTCTGCCTTCCCTATTGAATGAACAAATGCCTGGGAATCTTCCCAAGAAACTCCACATGAGGATCAATCTGCTCCGCCCTCGAATCTACTCTGATATAAAGGCTGCCATGGCCACTAGCGCTGTGTCTGACAGAGCCTGAGCCCCGACCGAGTTTTAGGCCTCATATCTAGCATTTGGGATTGCTATGGCCCAAGTACGTCATCTCCACCCATCCTTGGTATTCAGGCACCTATCTCGAGACCTTGCTGGAAACCCTGCCAATGGGGCAACCTGAAGCAAAGAGGAACCTGACAGAAGAGAACTCATCCTTCCTCATGGCAGGACATTTGGCTGTTGGGTTGGGTGTCCAACTCTCTAAGAGGGAGCCAGATATATGACCAATGAGACCACTCCCACTCCTGAGGGCCGCCATGGGAGCAAACAGGCATAGTGAGACTCAGCCTGAGCAAGCTTTCAAACAATCCCTCTCAGTTGCACCATCATGATCCTGCATTGCAGGCCTCATACACCCCTAGGTGCAAATCCTAACCCTTGGTGGGAAGTCCCAGATGCCCAGAAAAAGAGCCTGTATCTGGAATCCCTGTTTTGGGGCACCCATAAGATGGAAAACAACACTCTTCCCTTCCCCAAAAAAGCCACCAAACTATGAGCTGCACAGATCCATAGAGAGGAAAAGTTTCCCATGGACCCATGAGACTATACCTGCATTCCAAGGCCATCCTGGACACACAATATAGAGAGAATAGCCTGTGCTACTGCCTTCCAGTCACCCTAATTACAACTCCTGACAAGCTGCACTCCAGGTCTACTCATTGGGCCTGTGATCACCTTTCCACTAACCATAACCCACATTTGTGTTTGCAGACTTCTCTCCCAAAACCATGGCTCATATGCCCTCCAGGACAGGGTCTCTGGATCCACAACACATGACTGGGCCTGCCATCCCCAAGGAAACTGTGCCCGTCAAACCTGCCCAAACCTTCCAGTTTAGGAGAAACACGCAAGAGCCCTGAGCCCGACCCAATATTGTCGGCAGCACTGGACACAAATGCCAGTCTGAAACGCCCTGATCACCTACATCCAAGCAGACAGCCATTTCAATGTTCCTGGGTCAGAAGATTGTACCTGACATGCTCCTAGGACGTCATTGGAACACTAGATTAGGTTTTCAGGCATCTGTCCTCAGGGTCCTGTTCTGAAATACCAACTTAGGATACAACATGTGGTCCCTGAGCCACACAATAGAATATCTCCTGTCCCCAGTAGGAAACCATGCCCTTCGACCTGTGCCAAACCCTCAAGATTGGAGAATCCTGCACAGCACCTTAGACACCAGCACAAACTCTAGTTTGTGCGTTGACCCATACCACAAGCTTTCCATCTGCTGGACAGTCGAGTCCTGTTGAATGGCTCCAGGATGTCCCATACGGAAAGACTGGAGAGCAGGATTCGAAGGATGGATGCCTGTACAGCATACCTCACATTCCCATTGGCTCTTTGTGACAAGACATGTTTGAACTACTGGCTCTGGGGCGAGCTAACTAGGGGGCTAAATTGAAATGGACTCTCCTGCAGATGGGTCATATTGTGGGTTTGTGTGCATGGAGTCCTTGGAATATTTTGGCAGCTCAGGGGCCATGAAGTATTCGCCTAACCGAAGGGTGTAATATTGCTCCAATTAAAAAGAGATCCCTATGTGGAGATGAGACAGGTTCTCTTTGGTGCCTCAGAAAAGCCCCAGATACTGGTCTTCAAACCAGTTCTCTGAGTAGAGACACCTGGAAACCAAAGCTAGGGTTCAGATTAGAGCCTAGATGCCTGTCCGTTTCAATCTTCTGTCTCTGGGGACACTGTCTGAGTATCTAAGTGAAGATAGTTGCTCAGCTGGTGTCAGAGTGCCCCTCTTAGTCCATGGCCGAGGCATGGCCTTGGAGACCTTATTGGATTCTCCTAATCTCTAGGGTTGTGGCCAATGGATTGGGTACAGTTTTCTTGGAGAGGACTGGCACAGTCCTTCAGTGTGTCTCCATAGGCCCTAGCCTGGAGGGTGTGTGGGTCCGGGCTGTGGGCACAGAAGTCTGAAAACACAAACTCGGCTTGGGTGTGGAGCCGAGAGCATGGCAGGATGGACCCACAGACCGTGAGAGGAGATCCTCAGCTTATGAAAGAAGGGCAAATGGGAGGCAGTCACGCAAGCTTTTGTCTTTGGATGTTTTGTCTCCCATAGCCGTGGAATGTAGGGGTGACCTCAGGGGCTATGGAAGAGTCTCCCTCTCTGAGGAGTTGGTCCAGCTCTTAAGATTTTGGGGACATTTTGTGGGAAGGGTGGAGTCCTGCTGTCTGGCTCAGGTGTTCTTCCAGGAGAGGGACTCCAGATCACAGTCCTGGGTTCGAGCAAATGAAATACTCGAGCTCTTGTGAAGATTGGGATCATAGGGGCTTGGCAAGCCCCATATGCGGGCTCTTGGTCCAGGCCCTGAGAGACCTTACTTCGACATGGGGCCCTGCTGATGGTCCCAATGCGAGTTTGTACCCAAGGAGGCACTCAAGTTTAGGCTTGGCCTCAGGGGCCATGAAGGTTTCTCCTACACTGAAGGTATGACTCCATGCCAACAGCAAGCTTTCCAGCCATGGGGAAGGAGAAGATCTGATTTGTGCTTCAGTTACCCACGTTTGCCAGGATTTGATATAATATCTAGGGTCAGATGTCTGAAAACCCAGGTTGGGAAGAGATGACGGCATAAGGCCATGGCCTGTCTGATGTGCTTAGTGTGCAGCCAGCTGTTTCCTTGTCTGTCGGGACGTCAGGCTGTGTCAGACAGAGCATTACTGACCAGGGTAGCCTTTCCAGTTAGGGTGCGGTCGGGGCCAGAGCAGGTTGGTTCTCGTTTGTGGTTTCTGGAGAGCCCCATAGGGCAACGTTTTTCTTCTGGTGGGCAGGCAGAAAACTGTGTTGTGGTTCTGGAATTCCCAGTCTGGAGGGCTTGTTTGCCAGGAGTGTGAAGAGGGAAGTCTGAAAACACAAGCTAGCGTTAGGTTTGGGGCCGAGGGCATGGCAGGCCCACTCTGCTAAGACTGAATCGAGATCTCCTGCATCTGAGGTCAGGGCAAGTATCAGATGTTGCCTCAGGTTGGAATTTGTGTCCATTATGGCCCCTTCCTGAAGGGGGTGGGGGCGTCATGAGGCCAGGGAGGTTTCCCAACGCTGGGAGTTATGAGCTGCCCCAAACATCAAGGTTTCCTCTGTAGGACAGTCGAGTACTATGAGATGGTTCTAGGATGACCCCTACAGAAAGACTCGAGAGAAGGGGTCTAAGCATGAATGTCTGCAAATGCCACCTCACATTCCCACTGGCTGCTTGGGGCAAGGCAGGCTCAATCTGCAGGCTCTTGGGCGGGTTTCTCAGAGGGCTGAGTAGAAATGGACTCTCTTGAGGATGAGTCATACTGTGGGTTGGTGGCCATGGAGACCTTGGAATGTGGCGGGGGCTCAGGGACTCTGCAGGTTTCTCCAAACCGAAGGGTTTGACACAGCTCCAACAATGAAGCTTCCCATGTGGAGACGATAGTTGTTCTGTTTGGTGTCTCAGGAAAGCCCCAGATGCTGGTCTTCAAACCCAGGCCTCTGAGGAGTGACACCTGGAAACCAAAGCAAGAGTTCAGATTAGGGCCCAGGGGCCTGTCTGGTTCAATCTACTGTCTCTGCCGACATCTGTCTGTGTTTCTGCATGGAGGTAGTTGCTCAGCTTGTGTCAGGATGCCTTTGTCCAGAGAGGCTTATAGTAGTGGGATGTCCTCGGGGGCCTTGAGGTTTCTCCTATTCTGTGGGGTTATGGGCAATGGAATGGGCATAGTCTCCTTGGAGAGAGCAGGACAGTCCTGTGGTGTGGCTCCAGAGGCCCCAGCCTGGCGGCTGTGTGGGCCAGGGCTGTGGGGACAGACATCCAAAAACACAAACTCGGCTGAGGTTTGGGGCTGAGGTTATGGCAGGAGTGATCTACAGTCCGTGAGGGGAGCTCATTGTGATTAGAAAGTAAGGCGAGTGAGAGGCGGTCGTTCAGGCTTATGTCTCTGGATGTTGTATTCATGATGGTCATTTAATGTAAGCATGGTCTCATGGGCCATGGAAGTCTCCCTCTCTGGTGATTTGTCCGGCTCCCAAGAGATTGGGGTCATTTTGTGGGAAGGGAGGAGTCCTGTTTTCTGCCTCATGTGTCCCCACAATAGAGGGATTCTAGAGCAGAGCACTGAGTACATACAACTGGAATACCCACCCTCTGGTTAGGCCTGGGGTCCTATGGGCATGGCAAGCCCATATGCAGATTCTTGGTCCAGCCACTGAGAGACGTTACTTGAATAGTGGACTCATGCTGAGGGTCACAATGTGTGTTTGTGCCCAAGGTGGTCCTCAATATTGGGCGGGACCTCATTGAGCTTGCAGGTTTCTCCTACAGTGAACCTTGGACATGCCAACCTCAGGGTTTCTTGCCATGGGGAAGGAGGAGTTTTGATTTCTGCATCACGTTCACCTCTGGGCACTAATTGGAGATAAGGTCTAGGTTCTGAAGCCTGAAAACCGAGGTTTGGAAGAGATGACGACCTAAGGCCATGGCGGGTCCGATGTGTTCAGTTTGGGGCCAGCTTTCTAGGTGTCGTTCAGGAGGTCTGCACTCAGGCTGTGCCAGACAGGGCATTCGTGCCCAGATACGCTGTATAATTGGGGTACAGTTGAGTGGCATGCAGAAGATAATTATTTGGGGTTTCTCCGTAGCCCCATAAGGCAAAGTCTTTCTTCTGGAGGGCAGGCAGAGTGCTGCATTCTGGCTCCGGAACTGCCAAACTGGAGGCCTTGCGGCCAGGAATGCAAGGATGTAAGTCTGAGAACTGAAGCTTTGCTTTGATTTCAGGGCGAGGAAATGGCAGGCACACTCTGCAGAGCTGAATTTAGATTTCATGCATCTGAGGTCAGGGCGAGGTTCATATATTGGCTCAGGTTGGAGTTTCTGTCCATGATGGCCCCTTCATGAAGGGGGGTCATCAGACCGCCATTGGTGCTTTCCCATGATGGCAGTAGTGAGATGCTCCAAACCACAAGGATTTTCTGCGGGTCAGTTGAAACCTGTTGGATGGCTCCAGGACATCCCATATGGAACAATTGCAGAGCAGGGTTCTAAGGATGGATGCCTGGGCATCCGGCCTTGCATTCCAATTGTCTCCTAGCGAAACGGCACGTTTGATTGCTGCCTATGATGTAGCAGCCGAGGGGGCTGAGTTGAAATGCATTCTCCTGAGGATCGGTCATAATGTGGGATTGTGTCCATGGAGACCTTGGAATGGGGCAGTGGCACCAGGGCTCTGAAGGATGCTCCTAACCAGAGGTTTTGACACAGCTCCAAGAAGCATTTTTCCCATGGGGAAACAAGATTTGTTCTCATTGGTGCTTCAGTAACCCCCAATATGCTGGTATTGGAAACCAGAACTCTGAGGAGAGATGCCTGGAAACCAAGGCAATGGATCTGATTAGGGCCTGGGGCCTGTCTGGTTTAATCTTCTTCTCTCGGTTCATCTGTCTATGGGATTGAGTGGAGGTAGTTCCTCAGCTGGTGTCAGATTGCCCCTATTTGTCCTGGGCAGTCTACACTATTGGGATGGCCACTTTGACTTTGGAGGTTTCTCCTAATTTGCAAGTTTGTGGCCAATGAAATGGGCAGAATTCCTTTGGGGAGGGAAGGCACAATCCTGAGGTGTGGCTCTAGGGGCTCAAGCATGGAGGGTGTGTGGGTCAGAGCTGTGGGGACCGAAGTCTGAAAACAGAAACTCGTCTTGGGTTTGGGGACATAGGTATGGGAGGCCCGATCTACAGACCTTGAGCAGAACTCTTCAGGATATGAACAAAGAGTGAGTGTGAGGCACTTGCTCAGGCTTTTGACTCTGGATTTTGTGTCACTGATGGCCGTGGAATGTAGGGGCGTCCTCATGGACCATGGGTGAGACTTCCTCTATGGGGATTTGGATGATCCCAATATTTTGGGGTCATTCCGTGGGATGGGAGGAGTCCATTCTGGTTTTTTTTTTTTTTTTTTACCTCAGGTGTGCCACTAAAGAGGGATTCCAGAGCAGAACCCTGGGAAGGGGCGACTGGACAACCCGAACTCTGTATAAGATTGGGGGCCTAAGGGCATGGCAATCCCCATATGGGGTACCTTGGTCCAGCCACTGAGAGGTCTTACTTGAGTACAGTGCTCACACTGAGGGTCACAATGCATGTTTGTGCCCAATGTAGGCATCAAGCATGGGCGGGGACTCATGGGCCATGCTTGATTCTCCTACACTGAACTTTGGACAACATACGAACCACAAGGTTTCTTTCCATGGGGAAGGAGGAATTCTGATTTCTGCATCATGTTCACCCCTGGGCAGTGACTGGAGATAAGATCTAAGTTCTGAATCCAGAAAATCGAGGTTGGGATGAGATGATAACCTAAGGTCATGGAGGGTCCGATGTGCTCAGTGTGCGGTCAGCTTTCTGGGTGTTGTTCAGGAGGTATGGATTCAGGCTGTGTCAGACAGTGCATTAGTGCCCAGGTTAGAATGTATAATTTGGGTACAGTTGAGTTCCATGTAGGTTCATCCTCATTTATTGTGTCAGGGAAGCTCACTGGCGCAACATTTTTCTTCTGGTGGGCAGGCAGAGTGCAGCATTGTGGGTCCAGAATTGCCAAACTTAAGGGCGTCGGGACCAGGAGTGTGAGGACGTAAGTCTGAGATCATAAGCTAGACTTAAGTTTCAGGGCGAGGGCACGGCAGGCACCCTCTGCAGATCCGAATCAAAATCTCATTCATCTGAAGTCAGGACGAGGATCAGACTTAGGCGCAGGTTGGAGTTTCTGTCCATGATGGCCCCTTCATCAAAGGGGTGGAATCTCGAGGCCATGGAGGTTTTCCCACGTTGGGAGTTGTGGGATGCTCCAAACTGCAAGGATTCCTTCTGCGGGAAAATTGAGAACTGTTGGATGGCTCCAGGACATCCCATATGGAATGACTCCAGAGCCGGGTTCTAAGGATGGATGCCTGAGCAGACTGCCTCTTACACCAATTGTCTCCCTGCCACAAGACAGGTACGATCTGATGGCTATGCAGGAGCAATCGTGGGAGCTGAGTTGAAATGGACTCTCCTGAAGATGGGTCTTAATGTGTGTTTGTGTCCATGAGGACGTTGGAATGGGGTGGTGGCCCCAGGGCTCTAAAGGATTCTAACCGGAGATTTTGAAACAACTCGAAAGAGCAAGTTTTCCATGTGGAGACAAGATTTGTTCTAATTGGTGCCTCAGGAAACCCACATATGCTGGTATTAGAACCAGGCCTCTGAGGAGAGATACATAGAAACCACAGCAATGCATCCAATTAGGTCCTAGGAGCCTCTCTGGTTCAATCTTCTCTGTCGACATCTGTCTATTTTATGAAATGGAGGTAGTTGCTCAGCTGGTGTCAGACCGCTCCTGTTTGTCCGGGTGGCCTACACTATAGGGATGGCCTCGGGGACTTTGGAGGTTTCTCCTAAATTGTATGATTATGGACAATGGCATGGGCAGAATTCCTGTGGAGTGGGCAGGCACAGACCTGATGTGTGGCTCCAAGGGCCCAGCCTTGAGGGTGTGTGGGCAAGGACTGTGGGGACAGATGTCTGAAAACACAAACTCAGCTTAGCTTTGGGGACGTAGGTATGGCAGGTCCGATTTACAGACTATGAGGAGAACTTTTTGGGATATGAATAAAGGGTGAAAGTGTGACACTTGTCAGGCTTTTGCCCCTGGATTTTGTGTCAATGATGGCTGTGGAATGTCGAGGAGTCCTCATGGGCCATGGAAGAGTCTTTCTCTCTGTGGATTTGGCCAGATCCCAATTGTTTTGGGTTAATCTGTGGGATTTAGTTTTGTTAACTAAGGTGTCCCACCAAAAGAGGGATTCCAGAGCAGAACCCTGGACAACAAGAAATCTAACTAAAAATACAGGCCTAGGTGCATGGCAAGCCCAATATGCCTTCTAATGGTCCAGCCACTGAGAGGCCTTCATTGAGGACAGAACTCATGCTGAGGGTCACAATGCATGTTTATGCCCTCGTGGTACTCAAGCATGGGTGGGGACTCATGGTGCATGCTTGTTTCTCCTACACTGAATGATAGTCAACATGTCAACCACATGAGTTCTTGCCATGGGGAAGGATTAATTCTGATTTCTGCATGTCATTCACCCCTGGGCAGTGATTGGAGATAAGGTCTAGGTTGTGAAGTCTGAAAACCGAGGTTGGGAAGAGATGACGACCTAAGACCATGTTGGGTCCGATATGCTCAGCGTGGAGCCAGCTGTCTGGGTGTTGGTCGGGAGGTCCAAGCTTGGGCTGTGTCAGACAGGGCATTAGTGCCCAGGGTAGATTGTATAATTGGGGTACAACTGAGTGCCGTGCAGGTTGATCTTTATTTGGTATTTCTGGTTAGCCCCAAGGGCAATGTTTTTCTTCTGGAGAACAGGCAGAGTGCTGCATTGTGGCTCCGGAATTTCCAAAGTGGATGCCTTGTGGACGGGGAGTGTGAGGACGGAAGTCTGAGAACACATGTTAGGCGTAGGTTCTGGGCGAGGGCACGGCAGGCACCCTCTGCAGATCTGAATCGGGATATCATGAATCTGAAGTCAGGGCGAGGTTCAAACCTAGGCTTAGGTTTGAATTTCTGTCCATTCTGGCCACTTTATGAAGGAGACAGCATCTCCAGTCCATGGAGGTTTACCCACAATGGAAGTTGTGAGATGCTCCAAACAACAAAGATTCCTTCTGATCAACAATTGAGACCTTTTGTATCACTCCAGTACATACCATACAGAATGACACCAGAGCAGGGATCTTAGGATGGATGCATGGGAAGCCCGCCTCACATTGCAGTTGTCTCCTAGCAAATAGACAGGTTTGATATGCTGGCTCTGTCAGAGCAACCAAGGGGGCTGAGTTGAAATGGACTCTCCTGAGGATGGATGCTAATGTGGGTTTGTGTCCATGGAGACCTTGGAATGGGGCGTTGGTGCATGGGCCCTGAAGGATTCTCCTAACCGGAGGTTTTGAGACATCTCCAAAGGACAAGTTTCCCATGTGGAGACGAGATTTGTTCTAATTCGTGCCTCAGGAAACCCCCATATACTGTTATTGGAATATAGGCCTCTGAAGAGAGATAACTGGAAACCAAAGCAATGGCTCCGTTTAGAGCCTAGGGGCCTGTCCGGTTGAATCTTCTTCTCTGTGTACATCCATCTAAGGTATTAGTGGAGTTAGATGCTCAGCTGGTGTCAGATGGCCCTTGTTTGTCCCAGGCGGCCTACACTATTGTGAAGGCCTTGGGGACTTTGGAGGTTTCTCCTAATTTTATGATTATGGACAATGGAATGGGCAGAATTCCCGTGGAGAGGGAAGGCACAGTTTTGATGTGGCTCCAGGTGCCCCAGCCTGCAGGGTGTGTGCCTCAGGACTGTGGAGACAGAAGTCTAAAACACAAACTCAGTTTAGGTTTAGGGACGTAGGTATGGCAGGCCCGATCTACAGACCGTGAGGAGAATTCTTCCAGATATGAAGAAAGAGAGATTGTGAGGCACTTGTTCAGGCTTTTGTTTCTGGATTTTGTGTCAACGATGGGCGTGGAATGTCAGGGAGGCCTCATGGGCCATGGACGAGTCTTCCGCTCTGTGGATTTGGCCCGATTCCAATTGTTTTGGGTCAAACTGTGGGATGGGAGGAGTCCTTTCAGTTTTGTTACCTCAGGTGTCCCACCAAAAGAGGGATTCCAAAGCCGAGCCCTGGGGAGGGGAGACTGGACAACCAGAAATCTGGTTAAAAATTGGGGCCTAGGGGCATGACAAGCCCAATATGCTGTCTTTTGGTCCAGCCACTGAGAGGCCTTACTTGAGAACTGGGCTCACGTTGAGGGTCAGAATGCATGTTTGTGAACGACTTGGTCCTCAAGCATCTGCAGGGCCTCATGGGCCACACTGGTTTCAACTACATTTTACGTTGGACAACATGCCAACCACAAGGTTTCTTGCCATGGGGAAGGAGTTCGGATTCCTGCATCATGTTCAACCCTGGGTGGTGACTGGAGATAAGGTTTAGGTTCTGAAGCCTGAAAACCGAGGTTGGAAAGAGATGATGACCTAAGGCCATGGCGGGTCTGATGTGCTCAGTGTGTGGCTAGCTGGGTGGGTGCGAGCCAGGAGGTTCAGTCTCAGGCTGTTCCAGAAAGGGCAGTAGTGCCCAGGGCAGCCTGTATAATTGGGGTCCAGTCAAGTGGCATGCAGGTTGATCCTCATTTGGGGAATCTGGGTAGACCCAGAGGGCAATGTTTTTCTTCCGGAAAGCAGGCAGAGTGCTGCCTTGTAGTTCTGGAATTGCCAAACTGGAGGGCTTGTGGGCCAGGAATGTGAGGATGGAAGTTGAGAACACAAATTAGACTTACGTTTCTGGGCAAGGGCACGGCAGACACACTCTGCAGAGATGAATCAAGATGTCCTGCATCTGAAGTCAGGGCGAGGATCAGACGATCGCTCAGGTTGGAGCTTCTGTCCCTGATGGCCCCTTCATGAAGCACAGGGGGCGAAATCACGAGGCCATGGAGGTTTGCCCACGATGGGAGTTGTGAGATGCTCCAAACAGTAAAGATTCTTCTGCGGGACTATTGAGACCTGTTGGTTGGCTCCAGGACTTCCCATACAGCATAATTCTGAGAATGGTTCTAAGTATGGATGTCTGGGAAGCCTGCCTCTCATTCCAATCATCTCCTAGCGACAAGACGGGTTAGATCTGCTGGATCAGGGGGAGCAACTGAGGGGGCTGAGTTGAAATGGACTCTCCTGTGGATGGGTCCTAATGTGGGTGTGTCTCCATGGAGACCTTGGAATGAGGCGCTGGCACCGGGAACCTGAAATGTCCTTCTAACCAGAGGCTTTGAGAGAGCTCCAACATGCAAGTTTCCCATGTGTAGACGAGATTTGTTCTGATGGGTGCCTCAGGAGAAGCCCTCAGCTGGTATTGGAAACCAGGCTTTTGAGGAGACATGCCTGTAAACCAAAGCTATGGATCCCATTATGGCCTGGGGTCCTGTCTGGTCAATCTTCTTCTCTGGGGACATCCATCTATGGTATGAGTGGAGGTAGATGCTCAGCTGGTGTCAGACGGCCCTTTTTTGTCCCGGACAAACTAGACCATTGGTATGGCCTCAGGGAATTTGGAGGTTTCTCCTAATTTGTACGGTTTTGGATAATGGAATGGGCAGAATTCCCATGGATTGGTTAGGCACAGTTCTAATGTGTGGTTCCAGGGGCCCAGCCTGGAGGGTGTGTGGCCCAGGACTTTGAGGACAGAACTCAAAAAACACAAACTCAGCTTAGGTTTGGGAACGTAGGTATGGCACGGCCGAACTACAATTCATGAGAAGAACTCTTCAGGATATGAAGAAAGAGCGAGTCTGAGGCGCTTGGTTAGGCTTTTGTCTCTGGATTTTGTATCAGCGATGGCCGTGGAATGTCGGGGAGGCCTCATGGGCCATGGACGAATCTTCCTCTCTGTGGATTTGGCCCTATCCCAATTCTTTTTCGTGAATCTGTGGGATGGGAGGACTCCTTTAAGGTTTGTTACCTGAGGTGTCCCACCAAAAGAGGAATTCCAAAGCAGAGCCCTGGGCAAGAGTGAAGGGACAACCCGAAATATGGTTAAAAATTAGGGTCTAGGGGCATGGCAAGCCCAATATGCTGTTTCTTCATGCAGCCACTGAGAGGCCTTGCCTGAGGACCGGGCTCAGGCTGAGGGTCACAATGTGTGTTTGAGACCAATGTGGCCCTCAAGCATGGGCTGGGTCTCATGTGCCACACTGGTTTCAACTACACTGAAAGTTGGACAACATGCCAACCACGAGGTTTCATGCCAAGGGAACGAGTTCGGATTTCTGCAACATTTTCAAACCTGGGCAGTGATTGGAGATAAGGTCAAGGTTCTGAAGCCTGAAAACCGAGGTTGGGTAGAGATGACGACCTAAGGCCATGGCGGGTCCGATGTGCTCAGTGTGCGGCCAGCTGTCTGGGTGGGGCCAGGAGTTCCAGGCTCAGGCTGTGTCAGAATGGGCAATTGTGCCCACTTCAGCCTATATATTTGGTGTACAGCCAAATGGCGTGCAGGTTGATCCTCATTTGGGGTTTCTGGGTAGCCCCAGAGGGCAATGTTCTTCTTCCAGGGAGCAGGCAGAGTGCCGCATTGTACTTCTGGATTGCCAAACTGGAGGGCTTGTGGGCCAGTAGTCTGAGGACTGAAGTCTGAGAACACAAGCTAGGCTTAGTTTTTATGGGTGAGGACATGGCAGGCACAATCTACAGACCTGAATCGAGATCTCGTGCATCTGAAGTCAGGGTGAGGATCAGACGATCTTCAGGTTGGACTTTCTGTCCCTGATGGCCCCTTCATGAAGGGGGGGAATCACGAGGCCATGGGGGTATTCGCACGATGGGAGTTGTGAGAAGCTCCAAACTACAAAGATTCTTCTCCAGGACAATTGAGACCTGTTAGTTGGCGCCAGTCCAAGGATTCCAAGCATGGTTCTGAGGATGGATGGCTAGGTACCACACCTGGCATTCCAATTTTCTCCTAGCTACAAGAAAGGTTAGATCTGCTGGATCTGGGGGAGCAACTGAGGAGGCTGAGTTGAAATTGACTCTCCTGTGGATGTGTCCTAATATGTTTTTGTGTCTATGGAGACCTTGGAATGAAGCGGTGGCACTGGGTCCCTTATGGGTTCTTCTAAACAGAGACTTTGACACAGCTCCACCGTGCAAGTTTCCCATATGTAGATGAGATTTGTTCTGATGTGTGAGTCAAGAAACAGCCATATGCTGGTATTGAAATCCAGGCCTCTGAGGAGACATGCCTGGAAACCATAGCAATGGATCCGATTAGTGCCTAGTGGTCTGTTCATTCCTTTTTTCCTCTGGGGACATCAGTCTATGGGTCTGAGTGCAGGTAGGTGCTCTGATGTGCTCAGATTGCTCCTGTTTGTCCTGGGAAGCCACCACTATTGGGATGGCCTCAGGAACTTTGGAGGTTTATCCTATTAGTAGGATTGTGGCCATTGGAATGGGTACACACAATTCCCTTGGAGAGGGCAAGTACAGTCCTCAGGTTTGGCTCCAAGGGCCTGAGCCTTTGGGGTGTGTAGGCCAGGGCTGTTTGGACAGTTGTCTGAAAACACAACCTCGGCTTATGTTTCGGGTCATAGGTATGGCAGGACTGATCTACAGAACATGAGAAGAACTCTTCGGGATATGAAAAAAGGGCGAGTGTGAGGCTCTTGCTCAAGTTTATCTCTGGATATCGTGTGACTCATGGTCGTGAAATTTCCGGGTGACTTCATGGGAAATGGACGAGTCTTACTCTTTAGAAGGTTGGCCTCGTCCAAAGAGTTTGGTGTGTTTATGCCCTCGTCGCACTTGAGAATGGGCTGGGCCTCAGGGTGAATGCTGGTTTCTCCTACACTGAACGTTGGACAACATGCCAACCACAAGGTTTCTTGCCATGGGTAAGGAGGAGTTCTGATTTCTACATACCATCACCCCTGGGCAGTGATTGGAGAAAAGGTAGGTTCTGAAGCCTGAAAACTGAGGTATGGAAGAGATGATGTCCGAGGGCCATGGCTGGTCTGTTGTGCTCAGTGTGTGGTCAGCTGTCTGTGTGTTAGTCAGGAGGTCCGGGCTCAGGTGTGTCAGACCGTGCATTAGTGCACAGCTTAGAGTATATAATTTACGTACAGTCAAGTGGCGTGTAGGTTTATCCTCATATGATGTGCCTGGGCAGCTCATGAGGCAATATTTTTTTTCTAGAGGGCAGGCAGAGTGCTGCACAGTGGGTTCGGAATTGCCAAACTTGAGGTCTTCTGGGCCAGGAGTGTGAGGACGGAAGTCTGAAAACACAAGCTAGACTTGGGTTTCAGGTCGAGGGCACGGCAGGTACCTCGGCAGATCTGAACCAATATCTCATGCATCTGAATTCAGGGCGAGGATCAGACATTGGCTCTGGTTGGAGTTTCTGTACATGACGGCCCATTCATGAAGGGAGTGGAATCTCTAGTCCATGGAGGTTTCCCCCACGTTGGGAGTTGTGAGATGGCCCTTCAAAGATTCCTTCTGCGGGACAATTGAGACCTGTTGGACAGCTCCAGGACATCACATATGGAATGACTCGAGAGCACCATTCGAGGATGAATGCCTGGGAAGCCCGCCTTGCATTCCAATTTTCTTCTAGCAACAAGACAGTATAGATCTGATGGCTCAGCAGGTGTTACCGGGGTGGCTGAGTTGAAATGGACTTTCCGGAGGATGGGTCCTAATGTTTGTTTGTGTCCCTGAGGGCCTTGGAATGGGGCGGTGGCACCGGCACCCTGAAGTATTCTCCTAAGCCTTTGACATAGCTCCCATGCACAAGTTTCCTTGTGGAGACGAGATTTGTTCTGATGGGTGCCTCAGGAGAAGCCCTATGCTGGTATTGGAATCCAGGCTTTTGAGGAGACATGCCTGTAAACCAAAGCTATGGATCCCATTATGTCCTAGGGTCCTGCCTGGTTCAATCTTCTTCTCTGGGAACATCCATCTATGGTATGAGTGGAGGTTGATGCTCAGCTGGTGTCAGACGGCCCTTGTTTGTCCGGGACAACCTACACCATTGGGATGGCCTCAGGGACTATGGAGGGTTCTCCTAATTTGAACGGTTTGAGACAATGGCATGGGCAGAATTCCCATGGATTGGGTAGGCACAGTACTAATGTGTGGCTCCAGGGGCTCAGTCTGGAGGGTATGTGGCCCAGGAATTTGAGGACAGAAAACAAAAAAAAAAAACTCATCTTAGGTTTGGGAACGTAGGTATGGCAAGCCCGACCTACAAACCAGGAGAAGAACTCTTCAGGATATGAAGAAAGAGCGAGTCTGAGGCGCTTGCTCAGGCTTTTGTCTCTGGATTTTGTATCAGCGATGGCCGAGGAATGTCGGGGAGGCCTCCTGGGCCATGGACGAATCTTCCTCTCTGTGGATCTGGTCCGATCCCAATTCTTTTTCGTGAATCTGTGGGATGGGAGGACTCCTTTAAGGTTTGTTACCTGAGGTGTCCCACCAAAAGAGGAATTCCAAAGCAGAGCCCTGGGCAAGAGTGAAGGGACAACCCGAACTATGGTTAAAAATTGGGGTCTAGGGGCATGGCAATCCCAATATGCTGTTTCTTCATGCAGCCACTGAGAGGCCTTGCCTGAGGACCGGGCTCAGGCTGAGGGTCACAATGTGTGTTTGAGACCAATGTAGCCCTCAAGCATGGGCTGGGTCTCATGTGCCACACTGGTTTCAACTACACTGAACGTTGGACACCATGCCAACCACGAGGTTTCTTGCCAAGGGAACGAGTTCTGATTTCTGCAACATTTTCAAACCTGGGCAGTAATTAGAGATAAGGTCTAGGTACTGAAGCCTGAAAACCGAGGTTGGGAAGAGATGACGAACTAAGGCCATGTTGGTTCCAATGTGCCTAGTGTGCGGCCAGCTGTCTGGGTGGGGCCAGGAGGTCCAGCTCAGGCTGTGTCAGAGAAGGCAATGATGCCCAGATCAGCCTATATATTTGGTGTACAGCCAAATGGCGTGCAGGTTGAACTTCATTTGGGGTTTCTAGGTAGCCCCAGAGGGCAATGTTTCTCTTGGAGGGCCCACAGAGTGCTGCATTGTACTTCCGGATTGCCAAACTGGAGGGCTTGTGGGCCGGTAGTCTGAGGACGGAACTCTGAGAATACAAGCTAGGCTTAGGTTTTATGGTGAGGACATGGCAGGCACAATCTACAGACCTGAATCGAGATCTCGTGCACCTGAAGTCAGGTTGAGCATCAGACGATGCCTCAGGTTTGACTTTCTGTCCCTGATGGCCCCTTCATAAAAAGGGGGAATCACGAGGCCGTGGGGGTTTTCCCACCATGGGAGTTGTGAGAAGCTCCAAACTGCAAAGATTCTACTGTGGGACAATTGAGACCAGTTGGTTGGCTCCAGGCCAACGATTCTGAGCAGGGTTCTAAGGATGGATGGCTGGGTAGCCCACCTCGCATTCCAATATTCTCCTAGCTACAAGATAGGCTAGATCTGTTGGATCTCGGGGACTAACCGAGTAGGCTGAGTTTAAATGGACTCTCCTGTGGATGCGTCCTAATATGTTTTTGTGTCTATGGAGACTGTGGTATTAAGCGGTGGCACTAGGGCCCTGAAGGCTTCTCCTAAACAGAGGTTTGACACAGCTCCACCATGCAAGTTTCCCATGTGTAGAGGAGATTTGTTCTGATGGGTGAGTCAAGAAACAGCCATATTCTGGTATTGAAATCCAGGCCTCTGAGGAGAGATGCCTGGAAAACAAAGCAATGAATCCGATTAGTGCCTAGGGGCCTGTTGGTTTCTTTTTACCTCGGGCGACATCTATCTATGGGTCAGAGTGCAGGTAGGTGCTCAGATGAACTCAGATTGCCCGTGTTTGTCCTTGGAAGCCAACACTATGGGATGGCCTCAGGGAATTTAAAGGTTTATACTTTTAGTTGCGTTGTCGCCATTGGAATGGGCTCACACAATTCCCTTGCGAGGGCAAGAACAGTCCTCAGGTTTGGCTTCAGGGGCCTGAGCCTATAGGGTGTGTAAGCCAGGGCTGTTTGGACAGTTGTCTGAAAACACAAACTCGACTTCTGTTTCGGGTCATAGGTAGGGCAGGACTGATCTACAAACCATGAGGAGAACATTTCGGTATATGAAAAAAAAGCGAGTGTGAGGCTATTGCTCATGTTTTTGTCTCTGCATATCATGTCACTCATGGTCGTGAAATTTCCGGGTGACTTCATGGGAAATGGACGATTCTTACTCTCTGGGGATTTGGCCCCTTCCAAAGAGGTTGGGGTCATTCTGTGGGATGGAAGAAGTCGTTTTTTTTGTTGTTGTTGCTTTGTTTTGTTTCATTTTTTAACCTCCGTTGTCCCACCAAATGAGGAATTCCAGAGTAGAGCTCTGGGGAGGGGTGACTGGACAACCAGAAATCTGGTTAAAAATTGGGGCCTAGGGCTATGTCAAGCCCATTATGACATCTAGTGATCCAGGCTCTGAGAGGAATTACTAGAGGACAGGACTCACACTGAGGGTCACAATGCATATTTATGCCCTCGTCGCACTCAAGAATAGGCGGGCCTCAGGGTGAATGCTAGTTTCTCCTACAATGAACGTTGGACAACATGCCAACCACAAGGTTTCTTGCCATGTGTAAGGAGAAGTTCTGATTTCTGCATCACACTCACCCCTGGGCAGTGATTGGAGATAAAGTCTAGTTTCTGAGGCCTGAAAACTGAGGTAGGGAAGAGATGATGACCTAAGGCCATGGCGGTTCTGATGTGCTCAGTGTGCGGTCAGCTGTCTGGGTGTTGGTCAGGAAGTCCGGGCTCAGGTTGTGTCAGATAGTGCATTAGTGCCCAGGTTAGACTATATAATTCGGGCAAAGTCGAGTACCGTGTAGGTTTATCTTCATATAAGGTGCCTTGGCAGCTCTTTAGGCAATATTTTTTTTCCAGAAAGCAGGCCATGTGCTGCATTGTGGGACCGGATTTACCAATCATGAGGGCTTTGAGGCCAGGAGAGTGAGGTCGGAATTCTGAGAACAAAAGCTATACTTGGGCTCAGGGCAAGGGCACGGCAGGTACCCCCTGAGAATCTGAACCAATATCTCATCCATTTCAAGTGAGGGAGAGAATTAGACTTTGGCTTAGGTTGGAGTTTCTGTGCCTGACGGCCCCTTCATGAAGGGAGCGGGAATCTCGTGTCCATGGAGTTTTTCCCACGTGCGAGTTGTGGGTTGCCCCCTTCAAGAATTCCTTCTGCGGGACAATTGAGACCTTTGGGCAGCTCCAGGACATCCCATATGGAATGACTCCAGAGCACCGTTCGAGGGAGGATGCCTGGGAAGCCAGCCTCGCATTCCAATTGTCTCCTAGCAACAAGCCAGTTTAGATCTGATGGCTCTGCGGGAGCAACCGGGGTGGCTGACTTGATATGGACTTTCCTGAGGATGGGTCCTAATGTGTGTTTGTGTCCATGGGGCCTTGGAATGGGGCCGTGGCACCAGGACCCTGAAGTATTCTCCTAAGCTTTTGACATAGCTCGATGCACATGTTTCCTTGTGGAGACGAGATTTGTTCTGATTGCTGCCTCAGGAAAACCCCTATGCTGGTATTGGAATCCAGGCTTTTGAGGAGACATGCCTGTAACCAAAGCAATGGATCCGATATGGCCAGGGTCCTGTCTGGTTCAATCTTCTTCTCTGCAGACATCCATCTATGGTATGAGTGGAGGTTGATGCTCAGCTGCTATCAGACCGCGCTTGTTTGTCACGGGCGACCTGCACTATTGGGATGGCCTCAGGGATTTGGAGGGTTCTCCTAATTTTACGGTTTTGGACAATGGAATGGGCAGAGTTCCTATGGATTGGGTAGGCACAGTCCTTATGTGTGGCTCCAGGGACCGCAGCGTGGAGGGTGTGTGGCCCAGGACTTTGAGGACAGAAGTCTGAAAACATAAACTCAGCTTAGGTTTGGAGACATAGGTATGGCAGGCCCGATCTATAAACCATGAGAAGAACACTTCAGGATATGAGGAAAGAGCGAGTCTGAGGTGCTTGTTCAGTCTTTTGTCTCTAGATTCGGTATCAGCGATGGCCGTGGATTGTCTGGGAAACCTCATGGGCCATTGACGAATCTTCCTCTCTGTGGAATTGGCCCGATCCCAATTCTTTTTCGTCAATCTGTGGAATGGGAGGTCTCCTTTCAGGTTGGTTACCTTAGGTGTCCCGCCAAAAGAGGAATTCCAAAGAAGAGCCCTGTGGAAAAGCGAAGGGACAACCCGAACTATGGGTAAAATTTGGGGCCTAGGGGCATGGCAAGCCCAATATGCTATCTCTTCATCCAGCCACTGAGAGGCCTTACCTGAGGACTGGGATCAGGCTGAGGGTCACAATGTGTGTTTCTGACCAATGTGGCCCATAAACATGGGCGGGGCCTCATGGGCCACACTGGTTTCAACTACACTGAACATTGGAAAACATGCCAACCACATGGTTTCTAGCCACGGGGAAGGAGTTGTGATTTCTGCATCACTTACAAGCCTGGGCAGTGATTGGAGATAAGGTCTAGGTTCTGAAACTTGAGAATCGAGGTTGGGAAGAGATGACGACGTAAGGACATGGCTCGTCCGGCGTGCTCAGTGTTCGACCAGCTTTCTGGGTGGGGCCAGGAAGTCCAGGCTCAGGCTGTGTAGAAAGGGCAATAGTGCCCAGGTCAGCCTATATATTTGGGGTACAGTCGAATGGCGTACAGGTTGATCCACATTTGGAGTTTCTGGGTAGCCCCACAGGGCAATGTTTTTCTTCCTGAAGGCTGGAAGAGTGCTGCATTATAGTTCTGGTTTGCAAACTGGAGGCTTGTGGGACAGTAGTCTAAAGACGGAAATCTGAGAACACAAGCTAGGCTTAGGTTTCTGGGTGAGGACAAGGCAGGAACAATCTACAGACCTGAATCGAGATCTCGTGCTTCTGAAGTCAGGGCGAGGATCAGAAGATCGCTCAGGTTGGTGTTTCTGTCCCTGATGGCCCCTTCATGAAGGGGCGGGGGGGTCAAGAGGCCGTAGGGGTTTTCCCACGATGTTAGTTGTGAGAAGCTCCAAACTGCAAAGATTCTTGTGCAGGACAATTGAGACTTGTTGGTTGGCTCCAGGCCAACGATTCCGAGCAGGGTTCTAAGGATGGATGCCTGGGTAGCCCACCTTGCATTCCAATTGTGTCCTAGCAACAAGACAGGTTATATATGCTGGATCTGGGCGAGCAATCTGGATCTGAGTTGAAATGGACTCTCCTGTGGATGGATCCTAATATGTTTTTGTGTCTATGGAGACCTTGGAATGAAGCGGTGGCACTGGGGTCCTGAAGGGTTTTTTCAAACAGAGGCTTTGACACAGCTCCAACGTGCAAGTTTCCCATATGCAGATGAGATTTTTTATGACGGATGAGTCAGGAAACAGCCATATGCTGGTATTGAAATCCAGGCCTCTGAGGAGAGATGACTGGATACCACAACAATGAATCCGAATAGTGCCTAGGGGCCTGTTCGTACCTTTTTACCTCTGGGAACATCAGTCTATGCGTCTGAGTGCATGTAGGTTCTCAGATGGGCTCAGATTGCCCAAGTTTGTCCTGGGAAGCCACCACTATTGGGATGGCCTCAGGGAGTTTGCAGGTTTATCCTATTAGTAGGGTTGTGGCCATTGGAATGGGCACATACAATTCCCTTGGAGAGGGAAAGTATAGTCCTCAGGTTTGGCTCCAGGGGCCTGAGCCTGTAGGGTGTGTAGGCAGAGCTGTTTGGACAGTCGTCTGAAAACACAAACGCGGCTTATGTTTCAGGTCATAGGTATGGCAGGATTGATCTACAGATTATGAGGAGAACTCTTCGGGATATGAATAAGGGGCGAGTGTGAGGCTCGTGCTCAAGTTTTTGTCTCTGGATATCGTGACACTCATGGTCGTGAAATTCCCTGGTGACTTCATGGGAAATGGACGAGTCTTACACTCTGGGGGTTTGGCCCCGTCCAAAGAGTTTGGGGTCATTCTGTGGGATGGAAGAAGTCCGTTTTGTTGTTGTTGTTGATTTGCCATGTTTTGTTTTTTAACCTCAGGTGTCCCACCAAATGAGGGATTCCAGAGTAGAGCCCTGGGGAGGGCCGAACGGACAACTAGAAATCTGGTTAAAAATTGTGGCCTAGGGACACGTCAAGCCCATTATGACATCTAATGGTCGAGCCACTGAGAGGACTTACTAGAGGACAGGACTCACGCTGAGGGTCACAATGCGTGTTTATGCCCACTTCGCAAACAAGAATGGGCAGGGCCTCATGGTGAATCCTGGTTTCTCCTACACTGAACGTTGGACAACATGCCAACCACAAGGTTTCTTGCCATGGGTAAGGAAGAGTTCTGATTTCTGCATCACAGGTACCCCTGGGCAGTGATTGGAGATAAGGTCTAGGTACTGAAGCCTAAAAACTGAGGTAGGGAAGAGATGATGACCTAAGGCCATGGCGGTTCTGATGTGCTCAGTGTGCGGTCAGCTGTCTGGGTGTTGCTCAGGAGGTCCGAGCTCAGGTTGTGTCAGACAGTGCATTAGTGCCCAGGTTAGACTATATAATTTGGGTACAGTCGAGTGCCATGTAGATTTATCCTCATATAAGTTGTCTGGGCAGCTCATTAGGCAAAATTTGTTTTCTAGAGGGCAGGCAGAGTGCTTCCTTGTCAGTCCGGAATTTCTAAACTTGAGGGCATCGTGTAGAGGAGTGTGAGGACGGAAGTCTGAGAACACAAGCTAGACTTGGGTTTCAGGGCGAGGACACGGCAGGTACCACTGTAGATCTGAACCAATATCTCATGCATCTGAAGTCAGGGCGAGGATCAGACGTTGGCTCAGGTTGGAGTTTCTGAGCATGACGGACCCTTCATGAAGGGAGCGGAATCTCAAGGCCATGGAGTTTTTCCCACGTTGGGAGTTGTGGGATGCCCCCATCAAGGATTCCTTCTGCGGGACAATTGAGACCTGTTGGGCAGCTTCAGGACATCCCATATGGAATGACTCCAGAGCACTGTTCGAGGATGGATGCCTGGGAAGCCGGCCTCGCATTCCAAATGTCTCCCAGCAACAAGACAGTTTAGATCTGATGGCTCTGCGGGAGCAACCGGGGTGGCTGACTTGAAATGGACTTTCCTGAGGATGGGTCCTAATGTGTGTTTGTGTCCATGAGGGCCTTAAAAAGGGGCGGTGGCACCGGGACCCTGAAGTATTCTCCTAAGCTTTTGACATAGCTTGATGCACAAGGTTCCTTGTGGAGACGAGATTTGTTTTGATTGGTGCCTCAGGAAAACTTCTATGCTGGTATTGGAATCCAGGCTTTTGAGGAGACATGCCTGTAATCCAAAGCAATGTATCCTATTATGGCCTAGGGTCCTGTCTGGTTCAATCTTCTTCTCAGGGGACATCCATCTATGGTATGAGTGGAGGTAGATGCTCAGCAGGTATCAGACTGCTGTTGTTTGTCCCGGGCGACCTGCACTATTGGGATGGCCTCAGGGATTTGTAGGGTTCTCCAAATTTTACTGTTTTGGACAATGGCATCGGCAGAATTCCCATGGATTGGGTTGGCACAGTCCTAATGTGTGACTCCAGGGGCCCCAGCCTGGAGGGTGTGTGGCCCAGGACTTTGAGGACAGAAGTCTGAAAACACAAACTCAGCTTAGGTTTGGGGACGTAGGTATGGCAGGCCCGATCTATAAACCATGAGAAGAACTCTTCCAGATATGAAGAGAGAGCGAGTCTGAGGCGCTTGCTCAGGCTTTTGTCTCTGGATTTTGTATCAGAGATGGCCGAGGAATGTCGGGGAGGCCTCATGGGCCATGGACGAATTTTCCTCTCTGTGGATTTGGCCCGTTCCCAATTGTTTTTCGTCAATCTGTGGAATGGGAGGACTCCTTTCAGGTTTGTTACCTCAGGTGTCCCGCCAAAAGAGTAATTCCAAAGAAGAGCCTTGGGGAAAAGTGAAGGGAGAACCCGAACTATGGGTAAAATTTGGGGCCTAGGGGCATGGCAAGCCCAATATGCTGTCTCTTCATCCAGCCACTGAGAGGCCTTACCTGAGGCCTGGGATCAGGCTGAGGGACACAATGTGTGTTTGTGGTCAATGTGGCCCATAAACATGGGCGGGGCCTCATGGGCCACACTGGTTTCAACTACACTGAACGTTGGAAAACATGCCAACCACTAGGTTTCTTGCCAAGGCGAAGGAGAAGTTCTGATTCTTGCATCACGTTTACTCCTGAACAGTGAGTGGAGATAAGGTCTAGGTTCTGAAGGTGAAAACTGAGGTTGGCTAGAGATGATGGCCTAAAGCCATTGTGGGTGTGATATGCTCTGTGTATGGCCAGCTGTCTGGGTGTTGGACTGGAGGTCTGCCCTCAGGCTGTGTCAGACAGGGCTTTAGTGCACAGGCTAGACTGTATAATTGGGGTATGGTCGAGTGGCATGCAAGTTGTTACTCATTTGGCGTTTCTGGTTAGCCCTATAGGGCAACATTTTTCTTCTGGAGGGCAGGCAGAGTGCTGCATTGTGTCTCCAGAATTGCCAAACTGGAGGGGTGTCGCCAGGATTGTGAGGAAGGAAGTCTGAAAACACAAGCTAGCACGAGTTTTGGGGCCAAGAGCATGGCAGGCCCACTCTGCAGAGGCTGAATCGAGATCTCCTTCAGGTGAGGTCAGGGCGAGTATCAAATGTTGCCTCAAGCTGCAGTTTGTGTCCATGACGGCCCTTACATGAAGGGGGTGGGGGCGTCATGAGGCCAGGGAGGTTTCCCTACTCTGGGAGTTGTGAGCTGCTCCAAACTTCAAAGTTTCCTTCTTCAGGACAGTCGAGTACTATTGGATGGTCCCTTGATGCCCCATACAGAAAGACTCGAGAGCAGGGGCCTAAGCATGGATGCCGAGAAACGCCAACTCACCTTCCCATTGCCTGGTCGAGACAAGGCACGCTCAATCTGCGGGCTCTTGGGTGACCTACCCAGAAGGCTGAGTTTAAATGGACTCTCCTGAGGATGAGTCATAATGTGGGTTGGTGGCCATGGAGACCTTGGAATGTGCCAGTAGCTAAGGGACTCTTCAGGATTCTCCAACCCGAAGGGCTTGACACAACTCCAACAAGGAAGCTTCCCATGTGGAGATGAGAGGTCTTCTGTCTGGTGCCTCAGGAAAGCCCCGTATGCTGGTCTTCGAACCCAGGCCTCTGAGGAGTGATACCTGGACACCAAAGCAAGAGTTCATAATAGGGCCTAGGGGCCTGTCTGGTTCAATCTTCTGTCTCTGCGGATATCTGTCTGTGTGTCTGCATGGAGGTAGTAGTTGCTCAGCTTGTGTCATAATGCCCCTATTTGTCCAGTGCGGCTTGCGGTAGTGGGATGTCCTTGGGGACCTTGGGGTTTCTACTATTTTGTAGAGTTGTGGCCAATGGAATGGGCAGTTTCTTAGGAGAGAGCAGGCACAGTTCTGTGGTGTAGCTCCAGAGACCCCAGCCTGGAAGCTGTGTGGGCCATGGCTGTGCAGACAGACATCCAAAAACCCTAACTCAGCTCAGGTTTGGAGCCGAGGTTACGGCAGGCCTGATCTACAGTCCATGAGGGGAGCTCCTCTGGATATGAAAGAAGGGTGAGAGGGGCAGTCGCTCAGGCTTTTGTCTCTGGATGTTTTGTCCACAATGTCCGTTTAATGTAGGAGTTGCCTCATGGGTCGTAGAAGTCTCCCTCTCTGGTAGTTTGTCCAGCCCCCAAGAGTTTGGGGTCATTCTGTGGGAAGGGAAGTGTCTTGTTTTCTGCTTCATGTGTCCCCCCATTAGAGGGATTCTAGAGCATAGCAGTGGGTACTGACAACTGGAATACTCGCCCTCTGGTTAAGCCTGGGGGCCTATGGATATGACAAGCCCCATATGCAGGATCTTGGTCCAGCCACTGAGAGGCGTTACTTTAATACGGGACTCACGCTGCAGGTCACAATGCATGTCTGTGCCCTAGGCGGCCCTCAAGCACTGGCGTGGCCTTTCGGACAATGCAGGTTTTCCCACATTGAACGTTGGACAACATGCCAACCACAAGGTTTCTGGCCATGGGGAAGGAGGAATTCTAATTTCTGCATCACGTTCACCCCTGGGCAGTGATTGGAGATAAGGTCTAGGTTCTGAAGCCTGAAATCGAGGTTGGGAAGAGATGACGACCTACAGCCATAGCGGGTCCTATGTGTCCAGGTTGGGGCCAGCTGTCTGAGTGTCGTTTGGGATGTCTTGTCTCAGGCTGTGCCAGACAGGGCATTAGTATACAGGGTGGGCTGTATAATTGCTTTACAATCGAGTGGCATGCATTAGAAAATCATTTGGGGTTTCTTATTAGCAGCATAGGGCAAAGATTTTCTTCTGGAGGGCAGGCAGACTGCTGCATTGTGGCTTCGGAATTCCCAAACTGGAGGGCTTGTGGGCCAGGAGAGTGAGGACGGAAGTCTGAGAACACAAGCTAGGCTTAGGTTTCGGGGCAAGGACATGGCAGGCACACTCTGCAGAGCAGAATTGAGATCTCATGCGTCTGAAGTCAGGTCGAGGTTCAGACTTTGGCTCAGGTTTGAGTTTCTGTCCATGTGGGCCCCATCAGGAAGGGGGGGCATTATGAGGCCATGGGGGTTTTCCCACTATTGGAGTTGTGAGATGCTCCAAACCGCAAGGATTCCTTCTGTGGGACAATTAAGATTTGTTGGATGGCTCCAGGACGTCTTATAAGGTATTTTCCCAGAACAGGGTTCTAAGTATGGATGCCTGGGCAGCCAGCCTCACATTCCAATTGTCTCCTAGCAACAAGAAACGTTTGATCTGCTGGCTTGGGGTAGCAACAGAGGGGGCTGAGTTGAAATGGACTTTCCTGAGGATGGTCTTAATGTTGGTTTGTGTCCATGGAGACCTTTGTATGGGGCAGTGGCACCAGGGCCCTAAAGGATTCTCCTAACCAGAGGTTATGACAAAGCTCAAATGAGCAAGTTTCCATGGGGAGACGAGATTTGTTCTTATTGGTGCCTCAGGAAACCACCATATGCTGGTATTGGAAACGAGGCCTCTGAGGAGAGATGCCTGGAAACCAAAGCAATGGATCTGTTTAGGGCCTAGGGGCCTGTCCTGTTCAATATTCTTCTCTGGGGACATCTGTTGTCTGAGTGGAGGTAGTTGCTCAGCTGGTTTGAGATCACCCCTGTTTGTCCTGGGCGGCCTACCCTATTGGGATGGCCTCGGTGACTTTGGAGGTTCTTCCTAATTTGCAAGGTTGTGGCCAATGGAATGGGAAGAATTCCCTTGAAAGGGAAGCACAGTCCTGAGGTGTGGCTCCAGGGACCCAAGTGTGGAGCGTGTGTGGTCCAGGGCTATTTGCCCAAAAGTCTGAAAACACAAACTCCACTTAGGTTGTGGGATTTAGGTATGGCCGGCCCGATCTATAGACCGTGAGGAGACCTCTTCGGGATATGAACAAAGGGCGAATGTGATGTGCATGCTCATGGTTTTTTTTTTTTTTTTTTTTTTCTGGAAATGTGTCACCGATTGCCATGGAATGTCGGGGTGTCCTCATGGGCCATCGATGAGGCTCCCTTTCTGGGGATTTGACCCGATCCCAAGAGATTGGGGTCATTCTATGGGAAGGGAGTAGGCCTTTCTGGTTTTTTTTTTTTATTTTTTTTGTTTTTTGTTTTTTTTGTTTTTTTTACCTCAGGTGGACCACCAAAAGAGGGATTCCAGAGCAGAGTCATGGGTGGGGGCAACCTGACAACCAGACCTCTTGTTAACAATGGGAACTAAGAACATGGCAAGCCCCATATGTGGGCTCTTGGTCCAGACACTGAGAGGCCTTCCTTGAGGATAGGTCTCACACTGAGTTTCACAATGTGTTTTTGTGCCCAAGGAGCCCCTCAAGTCAGGGCGTGGCCTAATGTACCATGCTGGTTTCTCCTACACTGAACGTTGCACAGTATGGGAACCACAAGTTTTCTGGCAATGGGGAAGATGGAGTTCTAATTTCTGCAACACTTTCACTCCTGGACTGTGATTGGATTTAAGGTCTAGGTTCAGAAGCCTGAAAACTGAGGTTGGGAAGAGATGAAGCCCTAAGGCCATGGTGTGTCTGATGTGCTCAGTGTTCGGCCAGCTGTTGAGTGTGGGTTGGGAGGTGCAGGCTCAGGTTGTGGCAGACAGGGAATTATTGCTCAGGCTAGACTGCATCATTGGGGTGCAGTCAAGTTTCGTGCAGGATGGTACTCATTTGTGGTTACTGGGTAGCCCCAGAGGGCAACGTTTTTCCTCTGGAGGGAAGACACAGTGCCACATAGTGACTCCAAAAATCCCAAACTGGAAGGCTTGTGGGCCAGGAGTGTGAGGAAAAAATTCTGAGAACACAAGCCAGACTTAGATTTCGGGGTGAGGGGACGGCAGGCACCCTCTGCAGAGATGATTCGAGATCCCGTATACCTGAAGACAGAGCTAGGATCAGACGTTTTCTTAGGTCGGAGTTTCTGTCCATGACGGCCCATTCATGAAGGGGAGGGTGTCACGAGGACATGGAGGTTTTCCCACTATGGGAATTGTGAGATGCTCCAAACCACAATGATTCCTTCTGTGGGACAGTCGAGACATGTTGGATGGCTCCAGGACATCCCATAAGGAAGTTATCCAGAGCAGGGTTCTAAGGATGGATGCGTGGGCAGCCTGCCTCCCATTCCAGGTGTCTCATAGAGCCTAGGCAAGTTCGATCTGCTGGATCTAGGGGAGCAACCGAGGCGGGTGTTTTGAAATGGGTGAGTTGAGGATGGGTCATAATGTGCATTTGTGTCCATGTAGACCTTGGAATGGGGTGCTTGATCCGGGGCCTTGAGGGATGTTCATAACCGGAGGTTTTGATGGAGCTCTAAAGGGTATATTTCCTATGTAGAGAAGAGAATTGTTTTGATGAGTGCCTAAGGAATCTCCCATATGCTGGTATTGGAAACCAGGCCTCTGAGGAGAGATGACTGGAATCAAAATCAATCGATCTGATTAGGGCCTCAGTGCCCGTACAGTTCAATCTTATTCTATGGGGATATCTGTCTCTGGGTCTGAGTGGAGGTGGTTTCCTAACTTGTGAAAGATCATCCCTGTGTGTCCTGGGCAGCCAACACAATTCGGATGGCCTGGGGGAGTTTGGAGGATCCTCCTAATCTATAGGGTTGTGGCCAATGGAAATGGCAGAATTCCCCTGGAGAGGGAAGCCACAGTCCTGAGGTGTGGCTCCAGGGGCCCCAGCTTGGATGGTGTGTGGGCCATGCCTGTGGGGACAGAATTCTGAAAACACAAACTCAGCTTAGGTTTGGGGATGTATGTATGAAGGCTCGATCTACAGACCGTGAGAAATTTCGGGGCTATGAACAAAGGG
This sequence comes from Mustela nivalis, assembly GCF_964662115.1. Taxonomy (NCBI): domain Eukaryota; kingdom Metazoa; phylum Chordata; class Mammalia; order Carnivora; family Mustelidae; genus Mustela; species Mustela nivalis. Next base: position 142,067 of record NW_028136258.1, on the reverse strand, counting down.
CGAGTATGTGGCGCTTGCTCAGGCTTTTGTCTCTGAATTTTGTGTCAACGGTGGCTGTGGAATTTCAGGATGTCCTCAAGGACCATGGACAATTTTTTCTCTGGTGATATGGGCTGATCCCAAGTGATTGGGATCATTCTGTGGATGGGAAGAGTCCTTTCTGTATTTTTTTTTTTACCTCAGGTGTCCCACCAAAGAGGGATTCCCGAGTAGAGCCCTGAGTAGGGGTGTCTAGACATCTCGAACTCTTGTTGATATTGGGGGACTGGGGCTTGGTAAGCCCCATATGTGGGCTGTTGTTCCAGTCACTAATCGGCTTTACATGAGGATAGGGCTCACGCTGAGGGTCTCAATGTGTGTTTGTGCACATTGTGGCCCTCAGGGATAGGTGGGGCCTCATTGTCCATGCTGCTTTCTCCTACAATGAACATTGGACAACATGCCAACCACTAGGTTTCTTGCCAAGGCGAGGGAGAAGTTCTGATTCTTGCATCACGTTCACTCCTGAGCAGTGAGTGGAGATAAGGTCTAGGTTCTGAAGGTGAAAACTGAGGTTGGGTAGAGATGATGGCCTAAAGCCATTGTGGGTGTGATATGCTCTGTGTACGGCCAGCTGTCTGGGTGTTGGACTGGAGGTCTGCCCTCAGGCTGTGTCAGACAGGGCTTTAGTGCACAGGCTAGACTGTATAATTGGGGTATGGTCGAGTGACATGCAGGTTGTTACTCATTTGGCGTTTCTGGTTAGCCCTATAGGGTAACATTTTTCTTCTGGAGGGCAGGCAGAGTGCTGCATTGGGTCTCCAGAATTGCCAAACTGGAGGGGTGTGGCCAGGATTGTGAGGAAGGAAGACTGAAAACACAAGCTAGCACGAGTTTTGGGGCTAAGAGCATGGCAGGCCCACTCTGCAGAGGCTGAATCGAGATCTCCTGCAGGTGAGGTCAGGGCGAGTATCAGATGTTGCCTCAAGCTGAAGTTTGTGTCCATGACGGCCCCTTCCTGAAGGGGATGGGGGCGACATGAGGCCAGGGAGCTTTCCCTACGCTGGGAGTTGTGAGCTGCTCCAAACTTCAATGTTTCCTTCTTCAGGACAGTCGAGTACTATTGGATGGTTCCAGGATGCCCCATACAGAAAGACTCGAGAGCAGGGCCGTAAGCATGGATGCCGAGAAACGCCAACTCACCTTCCCATTGCCTGGTCGAGACAAGGCACGCTCAATCTGCGGGCTCTTGGGTGAGCTACCCAGAAGGCTGAGTTTAAATGGACTCTCCTGAGGATGAGTCATAATGTGGGTTGGTGGCCATGGAGACCTTGGAATGTGGCAGTAGCTAAGGGACTCTGCAGGATTCTCCAACCCGAAGGGCTTGACACAACTCCAACAAGGAAGCTTCCCATGTGGACATGAGAGGTCTTCTGTCTGGTGCCTCAGGAAAGCCCCGTATGCTGGTCTTCGAACCCAGGCCTCTGAGGAGTGATACCTGGACACCAAAGCAAGAGTTCATAATAGGGCCTAGGGGCCTGTCTGGTTCAATCTTCTGTCTCTGCGGATATCTGTCTTTGTGTCTGCATGGAGGTAGTAGTTGCTCAGCTTGTGTCATAATGCCCCTATTTGTCCAGTGCGGCTTGCGGTAGTGGGATGTCCTTGGGGACCTTGAGGTTTCTACTATTTTGTAGAGATGTGGCCAATGGAATGGGCAGTTTCTTAGGAGAGAGCAGGCACAGTTCTGTGGTGTGGCTCCAGAGACCCCAGCCTGGAGGCTGTGTGGGCCATGGCTGTGCAGACAGACTTCCAAAAACCCTAACTCAGCTCAGGTTTGGGGCCGAGGTTACGGCAGGCCTGATCTACAGTCCATGAGGGGAGCTCCTCTGGATATGAAAGAAGGGTGAGAGGGAGGCAGTTGCTCAGGCTTTTGTCTCTGGATGTTTTGTCCACAATGGCCGTTTAATGTAGGAGTTGCCTCATGGGTCGTAGAAGTCTCCCTCTCTGGTAGTTTGTCCAGCCCCCAAGAGTTTGGGGTCATTCTGTGGGAAGGGAAGTGTCCTGTTTTCTGCTTCATGTGTCCCCCCATTAGAGGGATTCTAGAGCATAGCAGTGGGTACTGACAACTGGAATACTCGCCCTCTGGTTAAGCCTGGGGGCCTATGGATATGACAAGCCCCATATGCAGGATCTTGGTCCAGCCACTGAGAGGCGTTACTTTAATACGGGACTCACGCTGCAGGTCACAATGCATGTCTGTGCCCTAGGCGGCCCTCAAGCACTGGCGTGGCCTTTCGGACAGTGCAGGTTTTCCCACATTGAACGTTGGACAACATGCCAACCACAAGGTTTCTGGCCATGGGGAAGGAGGAATTCTAATTTCTGCATCACGTTCACCCCTGGGCAGTGATTGGAGATAAGGTCTAGGTTCTGAAGCCTGAAACCGAGGTTGGGAAGAGATGACGACCTACAGCCATAACGGGTCCTATGTGTCCAGGTTGGGGCCAGCTGTCTGGGTGTCGTTTGGGATGTCTTGTCTCAGGCTGTGCCAGACAGGGCATTTGTATACAGGGTGGGCTGTATAATTGCTTTACAATCGAGTGGCATGCATTAGAAAATCATTTGGGCTTTCTTATTAGCAGCATAGGGCAAAGTTTTTCTTCTGGCGGGCAGGCAGAGTGCTGCATTGTGGCTTCGGAATTCCCAAACTGGAGGGCTTTTGGGCCAGGAGAGTGAGGGCGGAAGTCTGAGAACACAAGCTAGGCTTAGGTTTCAGGGCAAGGACATGGCAGGCACACTCTGCAGAGCTGAATTGAGATCTCGTGCGTCTGAAGTCAGGTCGAGGTTCAGACTTTGGCTCAGGTTTGAGTTTCTGTCCATGTGGGCCCCATCAGGAAGGGGGGGCATTATGAGGCCATGGGGGTTTTCCCACTATTGGAGTTGTGAGATGCTCCAAACCGCAAGGATTCCTTCTGTGGGACAATTAAGATTTGTTGGATGGCTCCAGGACGTCTTATAAGGTATTTTCCCAGAACAGGGTTCTAAGTATGGATGCCTGGGCAGCCAGCCTCACATTCCAATTGTCTCCTAGCAACAAGAAACGTTTGACCTGCTGGCTTGGGGTAGCAACAGAGGGGGCTGAGTTGATATGGACTTTCCTGAGGATGGTCTTAATGTTGGTTTGAGTCCATGGAGACCTTTGTATGGGGCAGTGGCACCAGGGCCCTGAAGGATTCTCCTAACCAGAGGTTATGACAAAGCTCCAATGAGCAAGTTTCCATGGGGAGACGAGATTTGTCTTATTGGTGCCTCAGGAAACCACCATATGCTGGTATTGGAAACGAGGCCTCTGAGGAGAGATGTCTGGAAACTAAAGCAATGGATCTGATTAGGGCCTAGGGGCCTGTCCGGTTTAATATTCTTCTCTGGGTACATCTGTTGTCTGAGTGGAGGTAGTTGCTCAGCTGGTTTGAGATCACCCCTGTTTGTCCTGGGCGGCCAACACTATTGGGATGGCCTCGGTGTCTTTGGAGGTTTTTCCTAATTTGCAAGGTTGTGGCCAATGGAATGGGAAGAATTCCCTTGAAAGGGAAGCACAGTCCTGAGGTGTGGCTCCAGGGACCCAAGTGTGGAGCGTGTGTGGTCCAGGGCTATTTGGACAAAAGTCTGAAAACACAAACTCCACTTAGGTTGTGGGATGTAGGTATGGCTGGCCTGATCTATAGACCGTGAGGAGACCTCTTCGGGATATGAACAAAGGGCGAATGTGAGGTGCTTGCTCATGCTTTTTTTTTTTTTTTTCTGGAAATGTGTCACCGATTGCCATGGAATGTCGGGGTGTCCTCGTTGGCCATCGATGAGGCTCCCTTTCTGGGGATTTGACCCGATCCCAAGAGTTTGGGGTCATTCTGTGGGAAGGAAGGAGGCCTTTCTGTTTTTTTTTTGTTGTTGTTGTTTATGTTTTTTGTTTTTTGTTTTTTTTTTTAACCTCCGGTGGACCACCAAAAGAGGGATTCCAGAGCAGAGTCGTGGGTATGGGCAACAGGACAACCAGACCTCTGGTTAACATTGGGACCTAAGAACATGGCCAGCTCCATGTGGGCTCTTGGTCCAGACACTGAGAGGCCTTCCTTGAGGATAGGTCTCACACTGAGTTTCACAATGTGTTTTTGTGCCCAAGGAGCCCCTCAAGTCAGGGCGTGGCCTAATGTACCATGCTGGTTTCTCCTACACTGAACGTTGCACAGTATGGGAACCACAAGTTTTCTGGCAATGGGGAAGATGGAGTTCTAATTTCTGCAACACTTTCACTCCTGGACTGTGATTGGATTTAAGGTCTAGGTTCTGAAGCCTGAAAACTGAGGTTGGGAAGAGATGAAGCCCTAAGGCCATGGTGTGTCTGATGTGCTCAGTGTTCGGCCAGCTGTTGAGTGTGGGTTGGGAGGTGCAGGCTCAGGCTGTGGCAGACAGGGAATTATTGCTCAGGCTAGACTGCATCATTGGGGTGCAGTCAAGTTTCGTGCAGGATGGTACTCATTTGTGGTTACTGGGTAGCCCCAGAGGGCAACGTTTTTCCTCTGGAGGGAAGACACAGTGCCACATAGTGACTCCAAAAATCCCAAACTGGAAGGCTTGTGGGCCAGGAGTGTGAGGAAAAAATTCTGAGAACACAAGCCAGACTTAGATTTCGGGGTGAGGGGACGGCAGGCACCCTCTGCAGAGATGATTCGAGATCCCGTATACCTGAAGACAGAGCTAGGATCAGACGTTTTCTTAGGTCGGAGTTTCTGTCCATGACGGCCCATTCATGAAGGGGAGGGTGTCACGAGGACATGGAGGTTTTCCCACTATGGGAATTGTGAGATGCTCCAAACCACAATGATTCCTTCTGTGGGACAGTCGAGACATGTTGGATGGCTCCAGGACATCCCATAAGGAAGTTATCCAGAGCAGGGTTCTAAGGATGGATGCGTGGGCAGCCTGCCTCCCATTCCAGGTGTCTCATAGAGCCAAGGCAAGTTCGATCTGCTGGATCTAGGGGAGCAACCGAGGCGGGTGTTTTGAAATGGGTGAGTTGAGGATGGGTCATAATGTGCATTTGTGTCCATGTAGACTTTGGAATGGGGTGCTTGATCCGGGGCCTTGAGGGATGTTCATAACCGGAGGTTTTGATGGAGCTCTAAAGAGTATGTTTCCTATGTAGAGAAGAGAATTGTTTTGATGAGTGCCTAAGGAATCTCCCATATGCTGGTATTGGAAACCAGGCCTCTGAGGAGAGATGACTGGAATCAAAAGCAATGGATCTGATTAGGGCCTAAGTGCCCGTCCAGTTCAATCTTATTCTATGGGGATATCTGTCTCTGGGTCTTAGTGGAGGTGGTTTCCTAACTTGTGAAAGATCATCCCTGTGTGTCCTGGGCAGCCAACACAATTCGGATGTCCTGGGGGAGTTTGGAGGATTCTCTTAATCTATACGGTTGTGGCCAATGGAAATGGCAGAATTCCCCTGGAGAGGGAAGCCACAGTCCTGAGGTGTGGCTCCAGGGGCCCCAGCTTGGATGGTGTGTGGGCCAGGACTGTGGGGACAGAAGTCTGAAAACAGAAACTCAGCTTAGGTTTGTGGATGTATGTATGAAGGCTCGATCAACAGACCGTGAGAATTTTCCGGGCTATGAACAAAGGGCGAGTATGTGGCGCTTGCTCAGGGTTTTGTCTCGGGATTTTGTGTCAATGGTGGCCGTGGAATGTCGGGGTGTCCTCAAGGGCCATGGACAATTCTTTCTCTTGTCATTTGGCCTGATCCCAAGTGGTTGGGATCATTCTATGGATGGGAAGAGTCCTTTCTGTATTTTTTTTTTTTACCTCCGGTGTCCCACCAAAAAGGGATTCCAGAGTAGAGCCCTGAGTAGGGGTGACTAGACATCTCGAACTCTGGTTGAGATTGGGGGACTAGGGGCTTGGCAAGCCCCATATGTGGGCTGTTGTTCCAGTCACTAATCGGCTTTACATGAGGATAGGGCTCACGCTGAGGGTCACAATGTGTGTTTGTGCAAATTGTGGCCCTCAGGGATAGGTGGGGCCTCATAGTCCATGCTGCTTTCTCCTACAATGAACATTGGACAACATGCCAACCACTAGGTTTCTTGCCAAGGCGAAGGAGAAGTTCTGATTCTTGCATCACATTCACTCCTGAGCAGTGAGTGGAGATAAGTTCTAGGTTCTGAATGTGAAAACTGAGGTTGGGTAGAGATGATGGCCTAAAGCCATTGTGGGTGTGATATGCTCTGTGTATGGACAGCTGTCTGGGTGTTGGACTGGAGGTCTGTCCTCAGGCTGTGTCAGACAGGGCTTTAGTGCACAGGCTAGACTGTATAATTGGGGTATGGTCGAGTGGCATGCAGGTTGTTACTCATTTGGCGTTTCTTGTTAGCCCTATAGGGCAACATTTTTCTTCTGGAGGGCAGGCAGAGTGCTGCATTGGGTCTCCAGAATTGCCAATCTGGAGGGGTGTGGCCAGGATTGTGAGGAAGGAAGACTGAAAACACAAGCTAGCATGAGTTTTGGGTCCAAGAGCATGGCAGGCCCACTCTGCAGAGGCTGAATCGAGATCTCCTGCAGGTGAGGTCAGGGCGAGTATCAGATGTTGCCTCAAGCTGGAGTTTGTGTCCATGACGGCCCCTTCCTGAAGGGGGTGGGGGCGTCATGAGGCCAGGGAGGTTTCCCTACGCTGGGAGTTGTGAGCTGCTCCAAACTTCAAAGTTTCCTTCTTCAGGACAGTCGAGTATTATTGGATGGTTCCAGGATGCCCCATACAGAAAGACTCGAGAGCAGGGCCCTAAGCATGGATGCCGAGAAACACCAACTCACCTTCCCATTGCCTGGTCGAGACAAGGCACGCTCAATCTGCGGGCTCTTGGGTGAGCTATCCAGAAGGCTGAGTTTAAATGGACTCTCCTGAGGATGATTCATAATGTGGGTTGGTGGCCATGGAGACCTTGGAATGTGGCAGTAGCTAAGGGACTCTGCAGGATTCTCCAACCCGAAGGGCTTGACACAACTCCAACAAGGAAGCTTCCCATGTGGAGATGAGAGGTCTTCTGTCTGGTGCCTCAGGAAAGCCCCGTATGCTGGTCTTCGAACCCAGGCCTCTGAGGAGTGATACCTGGACACCAAAGTAAGAGTTCATAATAGGGCCTAGGGGCCTGTCTGGTTCAATCTTCTGTCTCTGCGGATATCTGTCTGTGTGTCTGCATGGAGGTAGTAGTTGCTCAGCTTGTGTCATAATGCCCCTATTTGTCCAGTGCGGCTTGCGGTAGTGGGATGTCCTTGGGGACCTTGAGGTTTCTACTATTTTGTAGAGTTGTGGCCAATGGAATGGGCAGTTTCTTAGGAGAGAGCAGGCACAGTTCTGTGGTGTGGCTCCAGAGACCCCAGCCTGGAGGCTGTGTGGGCCATGGCTGTGCAGACAGACATCCAAAAACCCTAACTCAGCTCAGGTTTGGGGCCGAGGTTACGGCAGGCCTGATCTACAGTCCATGAGGGGAGCTCCTCTGGATATGAAAGAAGGGTGAGAGGGAGGCAGTCGCTCAGGCTTTTGTCTCTGGATGTTTGTCCACAATGGCCGTTTAATGTAGGAGTTGCCTCATGGGTCGTAGAAGTCTCCCTCTCTGGTAGTTTGTCCAGCCCCCAAGAGTTTGGGGTCATTCCGTAAGAAGGGAAGTGTCATGTTTTCTGCTTCATGTGTCCCCCCAGTAGAGGGATTCTAGAGCATAGCAGTGGGTACTGACAACTGGAATACTCGCCCTCTGGTTAAGCCTGGGGGCCTATGGATATGACAAGCCCCATATGCAGGATCTTGGTCCAGCCACTGAGAGGCGTTACTTTAATACGGGACTCACGCTGCAGGTCACAATGCATGTCTGTGCCCTAGGCGGCCCTCAAGCACTGGCGTGGCCTTTCGGACAATGCAGGTTTTCCCACATTGAACGTTGGACAACATGCCAACCACAAGGTTTCTGGCCATGGGGAAGGAGGAATTCTAATTTCTGCATCACGTTCACCCCTGGGCAGTGATTGGAGATAAGGTCTAGGTTCTGAAGCCTGAAAACCGAGGTTGGGAAGAGATGACGACCTATAGCCATAGCGGGTCCTATGTGTCCAGGTTGGGATCAGCTGTCTGGGTGTCGTTTGGGATGTCTTGTCTCAGGCTGTGCCTGACAGGGCATTAGTATACAGGGTGGGCTGTATAATTGCTTTACAATCGAGTGGCATGCATTAGAAAATCATTTGGGGTTTCTTATTAGCAGCATAGGGCAAAGTTTTTCTTCTGGAGGGCAGGCAGAGTGCTGCATTGTGGCTTCGGAATTCCCAAACTGGAGGGCTTGTGGGCCAGGAGAGTGAGGACGGAAGTCTGAGAACACAAGCTAGGCTTAGGTTTCGGGGCAAGGACATGGCAGGCACACTCTGCAGAGCTGAATTGAGATCTCATGCGTCTGAAGTCAGGTCGAGGTTCAGACTTTGGCTCAGGTTTGAGTTTCTGTCCATGTTGGCCTTTTCAGGAAGGGGAGGCATTATGAGGCCATGGGGGTTTTCCCACTATTGGAGTTGTGAGATGCTCCAAACGGCAAGGATTCCATCTGTGGGACAATTAAGATTTGTTGGATGGCTCCAGGACGTCTTATAAGGTATTTTCCCAGAACAGGGTTCTAAGTATGGATGCATGGGCAGCCAGCCTCACATTCCAATTGTCTCCTAGCAACAAGAAACGTTTGATCTGCTGGCTTGGGGTAGCAACAGAGGGGGCTGAGTTGAAATCTACTTTCCTGAGGATGGTCTTAATGTTGGTTTGAGTCCATGGAGACCTTGGTATTGGGCAGTGGCACCAGGGCCCTGAAGGATTCTCCTAACCAGAGGTTATGACAAAGCTCCAATGAGCTAGTTTCCATGGGGAGACGAGATTTGTTCTTATTGGTGCCTCAGGAAACCACCATATCCTGGTAATGGAAACGAGGCCTCTGAGGAGGGATGCCTGGAAACCAAAGCAATGGATCTGTTTAGGGCCTAGGGGCCTGTCCGGTTCAATATTCTTCTCTGGGGACATCTGTTGTCTGAGTGGAGGTAGTTGCTCAGCTGGTTTGAGATCACCCCTGTTTGTCCTGGGCGGCCTACACTATTGGGATGGCCTCGGTGACTTTGGAGGTTTTTCCTAATTTGCAAGGTTGTGGCCAATGGAATGGGAAGAATTCCCTTGAAAGGGAAGCACAGTCCTGAGGTGTGGCTCCAGGGACCCAAGTGTGGAGCGTGTGTGGTCCAGGGCTATTTGGACAAAAGTCTGAAAACACAAACTCCACTTAGGTTGTGGGATGTAGGTATGGCCGGCCCGATCTATAGACCGTGAGGAGACCTCTTCGGGATATGAACAAAGGGCGAATGTGATGTGCATGCTCATGCATTTTTTTTTTTCTGGAAATGTGTCACCGATTGCCATGGAATGTCGGGGTGTCCTCGTTGGCCATCGATGAGGCTCCCTTTCTGGGGATTTGACACGATCCCTAGAGTTTGGGGTCATTCTGTGGGAAGGGAGGAGGCCTTTCTGGTTTTTTTTGTTTATTTTTTTTGGTTTTTTGTTTTTTGTTTTTTTTACCTCAGGTGGACCACCAAAAGAGGGATTCCAGAGCAGAGTCGTGGGTGGGGGCAACTGGACAACCAGAACTCTGGTTAACATTGGGACCTAACAACATGGCAAGCCCCTTATGTGGGCTCTTGGTCCAGACACTGAGAGGCCTTCCTTGAGGATAGGTCTCACACTGAGTTTCACAATGTGTTTTTGTGCAAATTGTGGCCCTCAAAGATAGGTGTGGCCTCATAGTCCATGCTGCTTTCTCCTACAAAGAACATTGGACAACATGCCAACCACTAGGTTTCTTGCCAAGGCGAAGGAGAAGACCTGATTCTTGCATTACGTTCACTCCTGAGCAGTGAGTGGATATAAGGTCTAGGTTCTGAAGGTGAAAACTGAGGTTGGGTAGAGATGATAGCCTAAAGCCATTGTGGGTGTGATATGCTCTGTTTACGGCCAGCTGTCTGGGTGTTGGACTGGAGGTCTGCCCTCAGGCTGTGTCAGACAGGGCTTTAGTGCACAGGCTAGACTGTATAATTGGGGTATGGTCGAGTGGCATTCAGGATGTTACTCATTTGGCGTTTCTGGTTAGCCCTATAGGGCAACATTTTTCTTCTGGAGGGCAGGCAGAGTGCTGCATTGTGTCTCCAGAATTGCCAAACTGGAGGGGTGTGGCCAGGATTGTGAGGAAGGAAGACTGAAAACACAAGCTAGCACGAGTTTTGGGGCCAAGAGCATGGCAGGCCCACTCTGCAGAGGCTGAATCGAGATCTCCTGCACGTGAGGTCAGGGCGAGTATCAGATGTTGCCTCAAGCTGGAGTTTGTGTCCATGACGGCCCCTTCCTGAAGGGGGTGGGGGCGTCATGAGGCCAGGGAGGTTTCCCTACGCTGGGAGTTGTGAGCTGCTCCAAACTTCAAAGTTTCCTTCTTCAAGACAGTCGAGAACTATTGGATGGTTCCAGGATGCCCCATACAGAAAGACTCGAGAGCAGGGCCCTAAGCATGGATGCCGAGAAACGCCAACTCACCTTCCCATTGCCTGGTGGAGACAAGGCACGCTCAATCTGCGGGCTCTTGGGTGAGCTACCCAGAAGGCTGAGTTTAAATGGACTCTGCTGAGGATGATTCATAATGTGGGTTGGTGGCCATGGAGACCTTGGAATGTGGCAGTAGCTAAGGGACTCTGCAGGATTCTCCAACCCGAAGGGCTTGACACAACTCCAACAAGGAAGCTTCCCATGTGGAGATGAGAGATCTTCTGTCTGGTGCCTCAGGAAAGCCCCGTATGCTGGTCTTCGAACCCAGGCCTCTGAGGAGTGATACCTGGACACCAAAGCAAGAGTTCATAATAGGGCCTAGGGGCCTGTCTGGTTCAATCTTCTGTCTCTGCGGATATCTGTCTGTGTGTCTGCATGGAGGTAGTAGTTGCTCAGCTTGTGTCATAATGCCCCTATTTGTCCAGTGCGGCTTGCGGTAGTGGGATGTCCTTGGGGACCTTGAGGTTTCTACTATTTTGTAGAGTTGTGGCCAATGGAATGGGCAGTTTCTTAGGAGAGAGCAGGCACAGCTCTGTGGTGTGGCTCCAGAAACCCCAGCCTGGAGGCTGTGTGGGCCATGGCTGTGCAGACAGACATCCAAAAACCCTAACTCAGCTCAGGTTTGGGGCCGAGGTTACGGCAGGCCTGATCTACAGTCCATGAGGGGAGCTCCTCTGGATATGAAAGAAGGGTGAGAGGGAGGCAGTTGCTCAGGCTTTTGTCTCTGGATGTTTTGTCCACAATGGCCGTTTAATGTAGGAGTTGCCTCATGGGTCGTAGAAGTCTCCCTCTCTGGTAGTTTGTCCAGCCCCCAAGAGTTTGGGGTCATTCTGTGGGAAGGGAAGTGTCCTGTTTTCTGCTTCATGTGTCCCCCCATTAGAGGGATTCTAGAGCATAGCAGTGGGTACTGACAACTGGAATACTCGCCCGCTGGTTAAGCCTGGGGGCCTATGGATATGACAAGCCCCATATGCAGGATCTTGGTCCAGCCACTGAGAGGCGTTACTTTAATACGGGACTCACGCTGCAGGTCACAATGCATGTCTGTGCCCTAGGCGGCCCTCAAGCACTGGCGTGGCCTTTCGGACAATGCAGGTTTTCCCACATTGAACGTTGGACAACATGCCAACCACAAGGTTTCTGGCCATGGGGAAGGAGGAATTCTAATTTCTGCATCACGTTCACCCTTGAGCAGTGATTGGAGATAAGGTCTAGGTTCTGAAGCCTGAAAACCGAGGTTGGGAAGAGATGACGACCTATAGCCATAGCGGGTCCTATGTGTCCAGGTTGGGATCAGCTGTCTGGGTGTCGTTTGGGATGTCTTGTCTCAGGCTGTGCCAGACAGGGCATTAGTATACAGGGTGGGCTGTATAATTGCTTTACAATCGAGTGGCATGCATTAGAAAATCATTTGGGGTTTCTTATTAGCAGCATAGGGCAAAGTTTTTCTTCTGGAGGGCAGGCAGAGTGCTGCATTGTGGCTTCGGAATTCCCAAACTGGAGGGCTTGTGGGCCAGGAGAGTGAGGACGGAAGTCTGAGAACACAAGCTAGGCTTAGGTTTCGGGGCAAGGACATGGCAGGCACACTCTGCAGAGCTGAATTGAGATCTCATGCGTCTGAAGTCAGGTCGAGGTTCAGTCTTTGGCTCAGGTTTGAGTTTCTGTCCATGTTGGCCTTTTCAGGAAGGGGAGGCATTATGAGGCCATGGGGGTTTTCCCACTATTGGAGTTGTGAGATGCTCCAAACGGCAAGGATTCCTTCTGTGGGACAATTAAGATTTGTTGGATGGCTCCAGGACGTCTTATAAGGTATTTTCCCAGAACAGGGTTCTAAGTATGGATGCATGGGCAGCCAGCCTCACATTCCAATTGTCTCCTAGCAACAAGAAACGTTTGATCTGCCTGCTTGGGGTAGCAACAGAGGGGGCTGAGTTGAAATCTACTTTCCTGAGGATGGTCTTAATGTTGGTTTGAGTCCATGGAGACCTTGGTATTGGGCAGTGGCACCAGGGCCCTGAAGGATTCTCCTAACCAGAGGTTATGACAAAGCTCCAATGAGCTAGTTTCCATGGGGAGACGAGATTTGTTCTTATTGGTGCCTCAGGAAACCACCATATCCTGGTAATGGAAACGAGGCCTCTGAGGAGAGATGCCTGGAAACCAAAGCAATGGATCTGTTTAGGGCCTAGGGGCCTGTCCGGTTCAATATTCTTCTCTGGGGACATCTGTTGTCTGAGTGGAGGTAGTTGCTCAGCTGGTTTGAGATCACCCCTGTTTGTCCTGGGCGGCCTACACTATTGGGATGGCCTCGGTGACTTTGGAGGTTTTTCCTAATTTGCAAGGTTGTGGCCAATGGAATGGGAAGAATTCCCTTGAAAGGGAAGCACAGTCCTGAGGTGTGGCTCCAGGGACCCAAGTGTGGAGCGTGTGTGGTCCAGGGCTATTTGGACAAAAGTCTGAAAACACAAACTCCACTTAGGTTGTGGGATGTAGGTATGGCCGGCCCGATCTATAGACCGTGAGGAGACCTCTTCGGGATATGAACAAAGGGCGAATGTGATGTGCATGCTCATGCATTTTTTTTTTTCTGGAAATGTGTCACCGATTGCCATGGAATGTCGGGGTGTCCTCGTTGGCCATCGATGAGGCTCCCTTTCTGGGGATTTGACACGATCCCTAGAGTTTGGGGTCATTCTGTGGGAAGGGAGGAGGCCTTTCTGGTTTTTTTTGTTTATTTTTTTTGGTTTTTTGTTTTTTGTTTTTTTTACCTCAGGTGGACCACCAAAAGAGGGATTCCAGAGCAGAGTCGTGGGTGGGGGCAACTGGACAACCAGAACTCTGGTTAACATTGGGACCTAACAACATGGCAAGCCCCTTATGTGGGCTCTTGGTCCAGACACTGAGAGGCCTTCCTTGAGGATAGGTCTCACACTGAGTTTCACAATGTGTTTTTGTGCAAATTGTGGCCCTCAAAGATAGGTGTGGCCTCATAGTCCATGCTGCTTTCTCCTACAAAGAACATTGGACAACATGCCAACCACTAGGTTTCTTGCCAAGGCGAAGGAGAAGACCTGATTCTTGCATCACGTTCACTCCTGAGCAGTGAGTGGATATAAGGTCTAGGTTCTGAAGGTGAAAACTGAGGTTGGGTAGAGATGATAGCCTAAAGCCATTGTGGGTGTGATATGCTCTGTTTACGGCCAGCTGTCTGGGTGTTGGACTGGAGGTCTGCCCTCAGGCTGTGTCAGACAGGGCTTTAGTGCACAGGCTAGACTGTATAATTGGGGTATGGTCGAGTGGCATGCAGGATGTTACTCATTTGGCGTTTCTGGTTAGCCCTATAGGGCAACATTTTTCTTCTGGAGGGCAGGCAGAGTGCTGCATTGTGTCTCCAGAATTGCCAAACTGGAGGGGTGTGGCCAGGATTGTGAGGAAGGAAGACTGAAAACACAAGCTAGCACGAGTTTTGGGGCCAAGAGCATGGCAGGCCCACTCTGCAGAGGCTGAATCGAGATCTCCTGCACGTGAGGTCAGGGCGAGTATCAGATGTTGCCTCAAGCTGGAGTTTGTGTCCATGACGGCCCCTTCCTGAAGGGGGTGGGGGCGTCATGAGGCCAGGGAGGTTTCCCTACGCTGGGAGTTGTGAGCTGCTCCAAACTTCAAAGTTTCCTTCTTCAAGACAGTCAAGAACTATTGGATGGTTCCAGGATTCCCCATACAGAAAGACTCGAGAGCAGGGCCCTAAGCATGGATGCCGAGAAACGCCAACTCACCTTCCCATTGCCTGGTGGAGACAAGGCACGCTCAATCTGCGGGCTCTTGGGTGAGCTACCCAGAAGGCTGAGTTTAAATGGACTCTGCTGAGGATGATTCATAATGTGGGTTGGTGGCCATGGAGACCTTGGAATGTGGCAGTAGCTAAGGGACTCTGCAGGATTCTCCAACCCGAAGGGCTTGACACAACTCCAACAAGGAAGCTTCCCATGTGGAGATGAGAGATCTTCTGTCTGGTGCCTCAGGAAAGCCCCGTATGCTGGTCTTCGAACCCAGGCCTCTGAGGAGTGATACCTGGACACCAAAGCAAGAGTTCATAATAGGGCCTAGGGGCCTGTCTGGTTCAATCTTCTGTCTCTGCGGATATCTGTCTGTGTGTCTGCATGGAGGTAGTAGTTGCTCAGCTTGTGTCATAATGCCCCTATTTGTCCAGTGCGGCTTGCGGTAGTGGGATGTCCTTGGGGACCTTGAGGTTTCTACTATTTTGTAGAGTTGTGGCCAATGGAATGGGCAGTTTCTTAGGAGAGAGCAGGCACAGTTCTGTGGTGTGGCTCCAGAAACCCCAGCCTGGAGGCTGTGTGGGCCATGGCTGTGCAGACAGACATCCAAAAACCCTAACTCAGCTCAGGTTTGGGGCCGAGGTTACGGCAGGCCTGATCTACAGTCCATGAGGGGAGCTCCTCTGGATATGAAAGAAGGGTGAGAGGGAGGCAGTTGCTCAGCTTTTGTCTCTGGATGTTTTGTCCACAATGGCCGTTTAATGTAGGAGTTGCCTCATGGGTCGTAGAAGTCTCCCTCTCTGGTAGTTTGTCCAGCCCCCAAGAGTTTGGGGTCATTCTGTGGGAAGGGAAGTGTCCTGTTTTCTGCTTCATGTGTCCCCCCATTAGAGGGATTCTAGAGCATAGCAGTGGGTACTGACAACTGGAATACTCGCCCTCTGGTTAAGCCTGGGGGCCTATGGATATGACAAGCCCCATATGCAGGATCTTGGTCCAGCCACTGAGAGGCGTTACTTTAATACGGGACTCACGCTGCAGGTCACAATGCATGTCTGTGCCCTAGGCGGCCCTCAAGCACTGGCGTGGCCTTTCGGACAATGCAGGTTTTCCCACATTGAACGTTGGACAACATGCCAACCACAAGGTTTCTGGCCATGGGGAAGGAGGAATTCTAATTTCTGCATCACGTTCACCCTTGAGCAGTGATTGGAGATAAGGTCTAGGTTCTGAAGCCTGAAAACCGAGGTTGGGAAGAGATGACGACCTACAGCCATAGCGGGTCCTATGTGTCCAGGTTGGGGCCAGGTCTGGGTGTCGTTTGGGATGTCTTGTCTCAGGCTGTGCCAGACAGGGCATTAGTATACAGGGTGGGCTGTATAATTGCTTTACAATCGAGTGGCATGCATTAGAAAATCATTTGGGGTTTCTTATTAGCAGCATAGGGCAAAGTTTTTCTTCTGGAGGGCAGGCAGAGTGCTGCATTGTGGCTTCGGAATTCCCAAACTGGAGGGCTTGTGGGCCAGGAGAGTGAGGACGGAAGTCTGAGAACACAAGCTAGGCTTAGGTTTCGGGGCAAGGACATGGCAGGCACACTCTGCAGAGCTGAATTGAGATCTCATGCGTCTGAAGTCAGGTCGAGATTCAGACTTTGGCTCAGGTTTGAGTTTCTGTCCATGTTGGCCCCTTCAGGAAGGGGGGGCATTAGGAGGCCATGGGGGTTTTCCCACTATTGGAGTTGTGAGATGCTCCAAACCGCAAGGATTCCTTCTGTGGGACAATTAAGATTTGTTGGATGGCTCCAGGACGTCTTATAAGGTATTTTTCCAGAACAGGGTTCTAAGTATGGATGCCTGGGCAGCCAGCCTCACATTCCAATTGTCTCCTAGCAACAAGAAACGTTTGATCTGCTGGCTTGGAGTAGCAACAGAGGGGGCTGAGTTGAAATGGTCTTTCCTGAGGATGGTCTTAATGTTGGTTTGAGTCCATGGAGACCTTGGTATGGGGCAGTGGCACCAGGGCCCTGAAGGATTCTCCTAACCAGAGGTTATGACAAAGCTCCAATGAGCAAGTTTTCCATGGGGAGACGAGATTTGTTCTTATTGGTGCCTCAGGAAACCACCATATGCTGGTATTGGAAACGAGGCCTCTGAGGAGAGATGCCTGGATACCAAAGCAATGGATCTGTTTAGGGCCTAGGGGCCTGTCCGGTTCAATATTCTTCTCTGGGGACATCTGTTGTCTGAGTGGAGGTAGTTGCTCAGCTGGTTTGAGATCACCTCTGTTTGTCCTGGTCGACCTACACTATTGGGATGGCCTTGGTGACTTTGGAGGTTTTTCCTAATTTGCAAGGTTGTGGCCAATGGAATGGGAATAATTCCCTTGAAAGGGAAGCACAGTCCTGAGGTGTGGCTCCAGGCCCCAAGTGTGGAGCGTGTGTGGTCCAGGGCTATTTGCCCAAAAGTCTGAAAACACAAACTCCACTTAGGTTGTGGGATTTAGGTATGGCCGGCCCGATCTATAGACCGTGAGGAGACCTCTTCGGGATATGAACAAAGGGCGAATGTGATGTGCATGCTCATGTTTTTTTTTTTTTTTTTCTGGAAATATGTCACCGATTGACATGGAATGTCGGGGTGTCCTCATGGGCCATCGATGAGGCTCCCTTTCTGGGGATTTGACCCGATCCCAAGAGATTGGGGTCATTCTGTGGGAAGGAAGGAGGCCTTTCTGTTTTTTTTTGTTTTTTTTTTTTTTTCTTTAACGTCAGGTGGACCACCAAAAGAGGGATTCCAGAGCAGAGTCGTGGGTAGGGGAAACTGGACAACCAGAACTCTGGTTAACATTGGGACCTAACAACATGGAAAGCCCCTTATGTGGGCTCTTGGTCCAGACACTGAGAGGCCTTCCTTGAGGATAGGTCTCACACTGAGTTTCACAATGTGTTTTTGTGCCCAAGGAGCCCCTCAAGTCAGGGTGTGGCCTAATGTACCATGCTGGTTTCTCCTACACTGAACATTGCACAGTATGGGAACCACAAGTTTTCTGGCAATGGGGAAGATGGAGTTCTAATTTTTGCAACACTTTCACTCCTGGACTGTGATTGGATTTAAGGTCTAGGTTCTGAAGCCTGAAAACTGAGGTTGGGAAGAGATGAAGCCCTAAGGCCATGGTGTGTCTGATGTGCTCAGTGTTCGGCCAGCTGTTGAGTGTGGGTTGGGAGGTGCAGGCTCAGGCTGTGGCAGACAGGGAATTAGTGCCCAGGCTAGACTGCATCATTGGGGTGCAGTCGAGTTTCGTACAGGATGATACTCATTTGTGGTTACTGGGTAGCCCCAGAGGGCAACGTTTTTCTTCTGGAGGGAAGACACAGTGCCACATAGTGACTCCAAAATTCCCAGACTGGAAGGCTTGTGGGCCAGGAGTGTGAGGAAGAAATTCTGCGAACACAAGCCAGACTTAGATTTCGGGGTGAGGGGACGGCAGGCACCCTCTGCAGAGATGATTCGAGATCCCGTATACCTGAAGACAGAGCTAGGATCAGACGTTTTCTTAGGTCGGAGTTTCTGTCCATGACGGCCCATTCATGAAGGGGAGGGTGTCACGAGGACATGGAGGTTTTCCCACTATGGGAATTGTGAGATGCTGCAAACCACAATGATTCCTTCTGTGGGACAGTCGAGACATGTTGGATGGCTCCAGGACATCCCATAAGGAAGTTATCCAGAACAGGGTTCTAAGGATGGATGCCTGGGCAGCCTGCCTCCCATTCCAGGTGTCTCATAGAGCCAAGGCAAGTTCGATCTGCTGGATGTAGGGGAGCAACCGAGGCGGGTTTTTGAAATGGGTGAGTTGAGGATGGGTCATAATGTGCATTTGTGTCCATGTAGACCTTGGAATGGGGTGCTTGATCCGGGGCCTTGAGGGATGTTCATAACCGGAGGTTTTGATGGAGCTCTAAAGAGTATATTTCCTATGTAGAGAAGAGAATTGTTTTGATGAGTGCCTAAGGAATATCCCATATGCTGGTATTGGAAACCAGGCCTCTGAGGAGAGATGACTGGAATCAAAATCAATGGATCAGATTAGGGCCTCTGTGCCCGTCCAGTTCAATCTTATTCTATGGGGATATCTGTCTCTGGGTCTGAGTGGAGGTGGTTTCCTAACTTGTGAAAGATCATCCCTTTGTGTCCTGGGCAGCCAACACAATTCGGATGGCCTGGGGGAGTTTGGAGGATTCTCCTAATCTATAGGGTTGTGGCCAATGGAAATGGCAAATTCCCCTGGAGAGGGAAGCCACAGTCCTGAGGTGTGGCTCCAGTGGCCCCAGCTTGGATGGTGTGTGGGTCATGCCTGTGGGGACAGAATTCTGAAAACACAAACTCAGCTTAGGTTTGGGGATGTATGTATGAAGGCTCGATCTACAGACCGTGAGAATTTTCCGGGCTATGAACAAAGGGCGAGTATGTGGCGCTTGCTCAGGCTTTTGTCTCTGAATTTTGTGTCAACGGTGGCCGTGGAATTTCGGGATGTCCTCAAGGGCCATGGACAATTTTTTCTCTAGTGATATGGCCTGATCCCAAGTGGTTGGGATCATTCTGTGGATTGGAAGAGTCCTTTCTGTATATATATATATATATATATATATATATATATATATATATATATATTTTTTTTTTTTTTTTTTTACCTCTAGTGTCCCACCAAAGAGGGATTCCCGAGTAGAGCCCTGAGTAGGGGTGACTAGACATCTCGAACTCGTGTTGATATTGGGGGACTGGAGCTTGGCAAGCCTCATATGTGGGCTGTTGTTCCAGTCACTAAGAGGCTTTACATGAGGATAGGGCTCACGCTGAGGGTCTCAATGTGTGTTTGTGCAAATTGTGGCCCTCAGGGATAGGTGGGCCTCATAGTCCATGCTGCTTTGTCCTACAATGAACATTGGACAACATGCCAACCACTAGGTTTCGTGCCAAGGCGAAGGAGAAGTTCTGATTCTTGCATCACGTTCACTCCTAAGCAGTGAGTGGAGATAAGGTCTAGGTTCTGAAGGTGAAAACTGAGGTTGGGTAGAGATGATGGCCTAAAGCTATTGTGGGTGTGATATGCTTTGTGTACGGCCAGCTGTTTGGGTGTTGGACTGGAGGTCTGCTCTCAGGCTGTGTCAGACAGGGCTTTAGTGCAAAGGCTAGACTGTATAATTGGGGTATGGTCGAGTGGCATGCAGGTTGTTACTCATATGGCGTTTCTGTTTAGCCCTATAGGGCAACATTTTTCTTCTGGAGGGCAGGCAGAGTGCTGCATTGTGTCTCCAGAATTGCCAAACTGGAGGGGTGTGGCCAGGATTGTGAGGAAGGAAGACTGAAAACACAAGCTAGCACGAGTTTGGGGGCCAAGAGCATGGCAGGCCCACTCTGCAGAGGCTGAATCGAGATCTCCTGCAGGTGAGGTCAGGGCGAGTATCAGATGTTGCCTCAAGCTGGAGTTTGTGTCCATGACGGCCCCTTCCTGAAGGGGGTGGGGCGTCATGAGGCCAGGGAGGTTTCCCTACGCTGGGAGTTGTGAGCTGCTCCAAACTTCAAAGTTTCCTTCTTCAGGACAGTCGAGTACTATTGGATGGTTCCAGGATGCCCCATACAGAAAGACTCGAGAGCAGGGGTCTAAGCATGGATGCCGAGAAACGCCAACTCACCTTCCCATTGCCTGGTGGAGACAAGGCACGCTCAATCTGCGGGCTCTTGGGTGAGCTACCCAGAAGGCTGAGTTTAAATGGACTCTGCCGAGGATGAGTCATAATGTGGGTTGGTGGCCATGGAGACCTTGGAATGTGGCAGTAGCTAAGGGACTCTGCAGGATTCTCCAACCCGAAGGGCTTGACACAACTCCAACAAGGAAGCTTCCCATGTGGAGATGAGAGGTCTGCTGTCTGGTGCCTCAGGAAAGCCCCGTATGCTGGTCTTCGAACCCAGGCCTCTGAGGAGTGATACCTGGACACCAAAGCAAGAGTTCATAATAGGGCCTAGGGGCCTGTCTGGTTCAATCTTCTGTCTCTGCGGATATCTGTCTGTGTGTCTGCATGGAGGTAGTAGTTGCTCAGCTTGTGTCATAATGCCCCTATTTGTCCAGTGCGGCTTGCGGTAGTGGGATGTCCTTGGGGACCTTGAGGTTTCTACTATTTTGTAGGGTTGTGGCCAATGGAATGGGCAGTTTCTTAGGAGAGAGCAGGCACAGTTCTGTGGTGTGGCTCCAGAGACCCCAGCCTGGAGGCTGTGTGGGCCATGGCTGTGCAGACAGACATCCAAAAACCCTAACTCAGCTCAGGTTTGGGGCCGAGGTTACGGCAGGCCTGATCTACAGTCCATGAGGGGAGCTCCTCTGGATATGAAAGAAGGGTGAGAGGGAGGCCGTCGCTCAGGCTTTTGTCTCTGGATGTTTTGTCCACAATGGCCGTTTAGTGTAGGAGTTGCCTCATGGGTCGTAGAAGTCTCCCTCTCTGGTATTTTGTCCAGCCCCCAAGAGTTTGGGGTCATTCTGTGGGAAGGGAAGTGTCCTGTTTTCTGCTTCATGTGTCCCCCCAGTAGAGGGAATGTAGAGCATAGCAGTGGGTACTGACAACTGGAATACTCGCCCTCTGGTTAAGCCTGGGGGCCTATGGATATGACAAGCCCCATATACAGGATCTTGGTCCAGCCACTGAGAGGCGTTACTTTAATACGGGACTCACGCTGCAGGTCACAATGCATGTCTGTGCCCTAGGCGGCCCTCAAGCACTGGCGTGGCCTTTCGGACAATGCAGGTTTTCCCACATTGAACGTTGGACAACATGCCAACCACAAGGTTTCTGGCCATGGGGAAGGAGGAATTCTAATTTCTGCATCACGTTCACCCTTGTGCAGTGATTGGAGATAAGGTCTAGGTTCTGAAGCCTGAAAACCGAGGTTGGGAAGAGATGACGACCTACAGCCATAACGGGTCCTATGTGTCCTGTTTGGGGCCAGATGTCTAGGTGTCGTTTGGGATGTCTTGTCTCAGGCTGTGCCAGACAGGGTATTAGTATACAGGGTGGGCTGTATAATTGCTTTACAATCGAGTGGCATGCATTAGAAAATCATTTGGGGTTTCTTATTAGCAGCATAGGGCAAAGGTTTTCTTCTGTAGGGCAGGCAGAGTGCTGCATTGTGGCTTCGGAATTCCCAAACTGGAGGGCTTGTGGGCCAGGAGAGTGAGGACGGAAGTCTGAGAACACAAGCTAGGCTTAGGTTTCAAGGCAAGGACATCGCAGGCACACTCTGCAGAGCTGAATTGAGATCTCATGCGTCTGAAGTCAGGTCGAGGTTCAGACTTTGGCTCAGGTTTGAGTTTCTGTCCATGTTGGCCCCTTCAGGAAGGGGGGGCATTATGAGGCCATGGGGGTTTTCCACTATTGGAGTTGTGAGATGCTCCAAACCGCAAGGATTCCTTCGGTGGGACAATTAAGATTTGTTGGATGGCTCCAGGACGTCTTATAAGGTATTTTTCCAGAACAGGGTTCTAAGTATGGATGCCTGGGCAGCCAGACTCACATTCCAATAGTCTCCTAGCAACAAGAAACGTTTGATCTGCTGGCTTGGGGTAGCAACAGAGGGGGCTGAGTTGATATGGACTTTCCTGAGGATGGTCTTAATGTTGGTTTGAGTCCATGGAGACCTTGATATGGGGCAGTGGCACCAGGGCCCTGAAGGATTCTCCTAACCAGAGGTTATGACAAAGCTCCAATGAGCAAGTTTCCATGGGGAGACGAGATTTGTTCTTATTGGTGCCTCAGGAAACCACCATATGCTGGTATTGGAAACGAGGCCTCTGAGGAGAGATGCCTGGAAACCAAAGCAATGGATCTGATTAGGGCCTAGGTGCCTGTCCGGTTCAATATTCTTCTCTGGGGACATCTGTTGTCTGAGTGGAGGTAGTTGCTCAGCTGGTTTGAGATCACCCCTGTTTGTCCTGGGCAGCCTACACTATTGGGATGGCCTTGGTGACTTTGGAGGTTTTTCCTAATTTGCAAGGTTGTGGCCAATGGAATGGGAAGAATTCCCTTGAAAGGGAAGCACAGTCCTGAGGTGTGGCTCCAGGGACCCAAGTGTTTGGACAAAAGCCTGAAAACACAAACTCCACTTAGGTTGTGGGTTGTAGGTATGGCCGGCCCGATCTATAGACCGTGAGGAGACCTCCTCGGGATATGAACAAAGGGCGAATGTGAGGTGCTTGCTCATGCTTTTTTTTTTTTTTTTCTGGAAATGTGTCACCGATTGCCATGGAATGTCGGGGTGTCCTCATGGGCCATCGATGAGGCTCCCTTTCTGGGGATTTGACCCGATCCCAAGAGTTTGGGTTCATTCTGTGGGAAGGGAGGAGGCCTTTCTGGGTTTTTTTTGTTTATTTTTTTTTGTTTTTGTTT
Organism: Mustela nivalis; assembly: GCF_964662115.1. Taxonomy (NCBI): domain Eukaryota; kingdom Metazoa; phylum Chordata; class Mammalia; order Carnivora; family Mustelidae; genus Mustela; species Mustela nivalis. The sequence goes on along the minus strand of NW_028136258.1, from coordinate 119,227 downwards.
TTTGTTTTTTTAACCTCCTGTGGACCACCAAAAGAGGGATTCCAGAGCAGAGTCGTGGGTGGGGGCAACAGGACAACCAGACCTCTGGTTAACATTGGGACCTAAGAACATGGCAAGCCCCTTATGTGGGCTCTTGGTCCAGACACTGAGAGGCCTTCCTTGAGGATAGGTCTCACACTGAGTTTCACAATGTGTTTTTGTGCCCAAGGAGCCCCTCAAGTCAGGGCGTGGCCTAATGTACCATGCTGGTTTCTCCTACACTGAACGTTGCACAGTATGGGAACCACAAGTATTCTGGCAATGGGGAAGATGGAGTTCTAATTTCTGCAACACATTCACTCCTGGACTTGATTGGATTTAAGGTCTAGGTTCTGAAGCCTGAAAACTGAGGTTGGGAAGAGATGAAGCCCTAAGGCCATGGTGTGTCTGATGTGCTCAGTGTTCGGCCAGCTGTTGAGTGTGGGTTGGTGGTGCAGGCTCAGGCTGTGGAAGACAGGGAATTAGTTCCCAGGCTAGACTGCATCATTGGGGTGCAGTCGAGATTTGTGCAGGATGGTACTCATTTGTGGTTACTGGGTAGCCCCAGAGGGCAACGTTTTTCTTCTGGAGGGAAGACACAGTGCCACATAGTGACTCCAAAATTCCCAGACTGGAAGGCTTGTGGGCCAGGAGTGTGAGGAAAAAATTCTGAGAACACAAGCCAGACTTAGATTTCGGGGTGAGGGGACGGCAGGCACCCTCTGCAGAGATGATTCGATATCCCGTATACCTGAAGACAGAGCTAGGATCAGACGTTTTCTTAGGTCGGAGTTTCCGTCCATGACGGCCCATTCATGAAGGGGAGGGTGTCATGAGGACATGGAGGTTTTCCCACGATGGGAATTGTGAGATGCTCCGAACCACAATGATTCCTTCTGTGGGACAATCGAGACATGTTGGATGGCTCCAGGACATCCCATAAGGAAGTTATCCAGAGCAGGGTTCTAAGGATGGATGCGTGGGCAGCCTGCCTCCCATTCCAGGTGTCTCATAGAGCCAAGGCAAGTTCGATCTGCTGGATCTAGGGGAGCAACCGAGGCGGGTGTTTTGAAATGGGTGAGTTGAGGATGGGTCATAATGTGCATTTGTGTCCATGTAGACCTTGGAATGGGGTGCTTGATCCGGGGCCTTGAGGGATGTTCATAACCGGAGGTTTTGATGGAGCTCTAAAGAGTATATTTCCTATGTAGAGAAGAGAATTGTTTTGATGAGTGCCTAAGGAATATCCCATATGCTGGTATTGGAAACCAGGCCTCTGAGGAGAGATGACTGGAATCAAAAGCAATGGATCTGATTAGGGCCTAAGTGCCCGTCCAGTTCAATCTTATTCTATGGGGATATCTGTCTCTGGGTCTGAGTGGAAGTGGTTTCTTAACTTGTGAAAGATCATTCCTGTGTGTCCTGGGCAGCCAACACAATTCGGATGGCCTGGGGTAGTTTGGAGGATTCTCCTAATCTATAGGGTTGTGGCCAATGGAAATGGCAGAATTCCCCTGGAGAGGGAAGCCACAGTCCTGAGGTGTGGCTCCAGTGGCCCCAGCTTGGATGGTGTGTGGGCCAGGACTGTGGGGACAGAAGTCTGAAAACACAAACTCAGCTTAGGTTTGGGGATGTATGAATGAAGGCTCGATCTACAGACCGTGAGAATTTTCCGGGCTATGAACAAAGGGCGAGTATGTGGCGCTTGCTCAGGGTTTTGTCTCTGGATTTTGGGTCAATGGTGGCCGTGGAATGTCGGGGTGTCCTCAAGGGCCATGGACAATTTTTTCTCTAGTGATATGGCCTGATCCCAAGTGGTTGGGATCATTCTGTGGATGGGAAGATTCCTTTCTGTATTTTTATTTTTTTACCTCAGGTGTCCCACCAAAGAGGGATTCCCAAGTAGAGCATTGAGTAGGGGTGACTAGACATCTCAAACTCTGGTTGAGATTGGGGGACTAGGGGCTTGGCAAGCCCCATATATGTGGGCTGTTGTTCCAGTCACTAAGAGGCTTTACATGAGGATAGGGCTCACGCTGAGGGTCACAATGTGTGTTTGTGCAAATTGGGGCCCTCAGGGATATGTGGGGCCTCATAGTCCATGCTGCTTTCTCCTACAATGAACATTGGACAACATGCCAACCACTAGGTTTCTTGCCAAGGCGAAGGAGAAGTTCTGATTCTTGCATCACGTTCACTCCTGAGCAGTGAGTGGAGATAAGTTCAAGGTTCTGAAGGTGAAAACTGAGGTTGGGTAGAGATGATGGCCTAAAGCCATTGTGGGTGTGATATGCTCTGTGTATGGCCAGCTGTGTGGGTGTTGGACTGGAGGTCTGCCCTCAGGCTGTGTCAGAGAGGGCTTTAGTGCACAGGCTAGACTGTATAATTGGGGTATGGTCGAGTGGCATGCAGGTTGTTACTCATTTGGCGTTTCTGGTTAGCCCTATAGGGCAACATTTTTCTTCTGGAGGGCAGGCAGAGTGCTGCATTGTGTCTCCAGAATTGCCAAACTGGAGGGGTGTGGCCAGGATTGTGAGGAAGGAAGTCTGAAAACACAAGCTAGCACGAGTTTGGGGGCCAAGAGCATGGCAGGCCCACTCTGCAGAGGCTGAATCGAGATCTCCTGCAGGTGAGGTCAGGGCGAGTATCAGATATTGCCTCATGCTGGAGTTTGTGTCCATTACGGCCCCTTACGAAGGGGGTGGGGGCGTCATGAGGCCAGGGAGGTTTCCCTACGCTGGGAGTTGTGAGCTGCTCCAAACTTCAAAGTTTCCTTCTTCAGGACAGTCGAGTACTATTGGATGGTTCTAAGATGCCCCATACAGAAAGACTCGAGAGCAGGGGCCTAAGCATGGATGCCGAGAAACGCCAACTCACCTTCCCATGCCTGGTGGAGACAAGGCACGCTCAATCTGCGGGCTCTTGGGTGAGCTACCCAGAAGGCTGAGTTTAAATGGACTCTGCCGAGGATGAGTCATAATGTGGGTTGGTGGCCATGGAGACCTTGGAATGTGGCAGTAGCTAAGGGACTCTGCAGGATTCTCCAACCCAAAGGGCTTGACAAAACTCCAACAAGGAAGCTTCCCATGTGGAGAAGAGAGGTCTTCTGTCTGGTGCCTCAGGAAAGCCCCGTATGCTGGTCTTCGAACCCAGGCCTCTGAGGAGTGATACCTGGACACCAAAGCAAGAGTTCATAATAGGGCCTAGGGGCCTGTCTGGTTCAATCTTCTGTCTCTGTGGATATCTGTCTGTGTGTCTGCATGGAGGTAGTAGTTGCTCAGCTTGTGTCATAATGCCCCTATTTGTCCAGTGCGGCTTGCGGTAGTGGGATGTCCTTGGGGACCTTGAGGTTTCTACTATTTTGTAGGGTTGTGGCCAATGGAATGGGCAGTTTCTTAGGAGAGAGCAGGCACAGTTCTGTGGTGTGGCTCCAGAGACCCCAGCCTGGAGGCTGTGTGGGCCATGGCTGTGCAGACAGACATCCAAATACCCTAACTCAGCTCAGGTTTGGGGCCGAGGTTACGGCAGGCCTGATCTACAGTCCATGAGGGGAGCTCCTCTGGATATGAAAGAAGGGTGAGAGGGAGGCAGTCGCTCAGGCTTTTGTCTCTGGATGTTTTGTCCACAATGGCCGTTTAGTGTAGGAGTTGCCTCATGGGTCGTAGAAGTCTCCCTCTCTGGTATTTTGTCCAGCCCCCAAGAGTTTGGGGTCATTCTGTGGGAAGGGAAGTGTCCTGTTTTCTGCTTCATGTGTCCCCCCAGTAGAGGGATTCTCGAGCATAGCAGTGGGTACTGACAACTGGAATACTCGCCCTCTGGTTAAGCCTGGGGGCCTATGGATATGACAAGCCCCATATGCAGGATCTTGGTCCAGCCACTGAGAGGCGTTACTTTAATACGGGACTCACGCTGCAGGTCACAATGCATGTCTGTGCCCTAGGCGGCCCTCAAGCACTGGCGTGGCCTTTCGGACAATGCAGGTTTTCCCACATTGATCGTTGGACAACATGCCAACCACAAGGTTTCTGGCCATGGGGAAGGAGGAATTCTAATTTCTGCATCACGTTCACCCTTGTGCATGATTGGAGATAAGGTCTAGGTTCTGAAGCCTGAAAACCGAGGTTGGGAAGAGATGACGACCTACAGCCATAACGGGTCCTATGTGTCCTGTTTGGGGCCAGATGTCTAGGTGTCGTTTGGGATGTCTTGTCTCAGGCTGTGCCAGACAGGGCATTAGTATACAGGGTGGGCTGTATAATTGCTTTACAATCGAGTGGCATGCATTAGAAAATCATTTGGGGTTTCTTATTAGCAGCATAGGGCAAAGGTTTTCTTCTGTAGGGCAGGCAGAGTGCTGCATTGTGGCTTCGGAATTCCCAAACTGGAGGGCTTGTGGGCCAGGAGAGTGAGGACGGAAGTCTGAGAACACAAGCTAGGCTTAGGTTTCAAGGCAAGGACATCGCAGGCACACTCTGCAGAGCTGAATTGAGATCTCATGCGTCTGAAGTCAGGTCGAGGTTCAGACTTTGGCTCAGGTTTGAGTTTCTGTCCATGTTGGCCCCTTCAGGAAGGGGGGGCATTATGAGGCCATGGGGGTTTTCCACTATTGGAGTTGTGAGATGCTCCAAACCGCAAGGATTCCTTCGGTGGGACAATTAAGATTTGTTGGATGGCTCCAGGACGTCTTATAAGGTATTTTTCCAGAACAGGGTTCTAAGTATGGATGCCTGGGCAGCCAGACTCACATTCCAATAGTCTCCTAGCAACAAGAAACGTTTGATCTGCTGGCTTGGGGTAGCAACAGAGGGGGCTGAGTTGATATGGACTTTCCTGAGGATGGTCTTAATGTTGGTTTGAGTCCATGGAGACCTTGATATGGGGCAGTGGCACCAGGGCCCTGAAGGATTCTCCTAACCAGAGGTTATGACAAAGCTCCAATGAGCAAGTTTCCATGGGGAGACGAGATTTGTTCTTATTGGTGCCTCAGGAAACCACCATATGCTGGTATTGGAAACGAGGCCTCTGAGGAGAGATGCCTGGAAACCAAAGCAATGGATCTGATTAGGGCCTAGGTGCCTGTCCGGTTCAATATTCTTCTCTGGGGACATCTGTTGTCTGAGTGGAGGTAGTTGCTCAGCTGGTTTGAGATCACCCCTGTTTGTCCTGGGCAGCCTACACTATTGGGATGGCCTTGGTGACTTTGGAGGTTTTTCCTAATTTGCAAGGTTGTGGCCAATGGAATGGGAAGAATTCCCTTGAAAGGGAAGCACAGTCCTGAGGTGTGGCTCCAGGGACCCAAGTGTTTGGACAAAAGCCTGAAAACACAAACTCCACTTAGGTTGTGGGTTGTAGGTATGGCCGGCCCGATCTATAGACCGTGAGGAGACCTCCTCGGGATATGAACAAAGGGCGAATGTGAGGTGCTTGCTCATGCTTTTTTTTTTTTTTTTTCTGGAAATGTGTCACCGATTGCCATGGAATGTCGGGGTGTCCTCATGGGCCATTGATGAGGCTCCCTTTCTGGGGATTTGACCCGATCCCAAGAGTTTGGGTTCATTCTGTGGGAAGGGAGGAGGCCTTTCTGGGTTTTTTTTGTTTATTTTTTTTTGTTTTTGTTTTTTGTTTTTTTAACCTCCTGTGGACCACCAAAAGAGGGATTCCAGAGCAGAGTCGTGGGTGGGGGCAACAGGACAACCAGACCTCTGGTTAACATTGGGACCTAAGAACATGGCAAGCCCCTTATGTGGGCTCTTGGTCCAGACACTGAGAGGCCTTCCTTGAGGATAGGTCTCACACTGAGTTTCACAATGTGTTTTTGTGCCCAAGGAGCCCCTCAAGTCAGGGCGTGGCCTAATGTACCATGCTGGTTTCTCCTACACTGAACGTTGCACAGTATGGGAACCACAAGTATTCTGGCAATGGGGAAGATGGAGTTCTAATTTCTGCAACACATTCACTCCTGGACTTGATTGGATTTAAGGTCTAGGTTCTGAAGCCTGAAAACTGAGGTTGGGAAGAGATGAAGCCCTAAGGCCATGGTGTGTCTGATGTGCTCAGTGTTCGGCCAGCTGTTGAGTGTGGGTTGGTGGTGCAGGCTCAGGCTGTGGAAGACAGGGAATTAGTTCCCAGGCTAGACTGCATCATTGGGGTGCAGTCGAGATTTGTGCAGGATGGTACTCATTTGTGGTTACTGGGTAGCCCCAGAGGGCAACGTTTTTCTTCTGGAGGGAAGACACAGTGCCACATAGTGACTCCAAAATTCCCAGACTGGAAGGCTTGTGGGCCAGGAGTGTGAGGAAAAAATTCTGAGAACACAAGCCAGACTTAGATTTCGGGGTGAGGGGACGGCAGGCACCCTCTGCAGAGATGATTCGATATCCCGTATACCTGAAGACAGAGCTAGGATCAGACGTTTTCTTAGGTCGGAGTTCCGTCCATGACGGCCCATTCATGAAGGGGAGGGTGTCATGAGGACATGGAGGTTTTCCCACGATGGGAATTGTGAGATGCTCCGAACCACAATGATTCCTTCTGTGGGACAATCGAGACATGTTGGATGGCTCCAGGACATCCCATAAGGAAGTTATCCAGAGCAGGGTTCTAAGGATGGATGCGTGGGCAGCCTGCCTCCCATTCCAGGTGTCTCATAGAGCCAAGGCAAGTTCGATCTGCTGGATCTAGGGGAGCAACCGAGGCGGGTGTTTTGAAATGGGTGAGTTGAGGATGGGTCATAATGTGCATTTGTGTCCATGTAGACCTTGGAATGGGGTGCTTGATCCGGGGCCTTGAGGGATGTTCATAACCGGAGGTTTTGATGGAGCTCTAAAGAGTATATTTCCTATGTAGAGAAGAGAATTGTTTTGATGAGTGCCTAAGGAATATCCCATATGCTGGTATTGGAAACCAGGCCTCTGAGGAGAGATGACTGGAATCAAAAGCAATGGATCTGATTAGGGCCTAAGTGCCCGTCCAGTTCAATCTTATTCTATGGGGATATCTGTCTCTGGGTCTGAGTGGAAGTGGTTTCTTAACTTGTGAAAGATCATTCCTGTGTGTCCTGGGCAGCCAACACAATTCGGATGGCCTGGGGTAGTTTGGAGGATTCTCCTAATCTATAGGGTTGTGGCCAATGGAAATGGCAGAATTCCCCTGGAGAGGGAAGCCACAGTCCTGAGGTGTGGCTCCAGTGGCCCCAGCTTGGATGGTGTGTGGGCCAGGACTGTGGGGACAGAAGTCTGAAAACACAAACTCAGCTTAGGTTTGGGGATGTATGAATGAAGGCTCGATCTACAGACCGTGAGAATTTTCCGGGCTATGAACAAAGGGCGAGTATGTGGCGCTTGCTCAGGGTTTTGTCTCTGGATTTTGGGTCAATGGTGGCCGTGGAATGTCGGGGTGTCCTCAAGGGCCATGGACAATTTTTTCTCTAGTGATATGGCCTGATCCCAAGTGGTTGGGATCATTCTGTGGATGGGAAGATTCCTTTCTGTATTTTTATTTTTTTACCTCAGGTGTCCCACCAAAGAGGGATTCCCAAGTAGAGCATTGAGTAGGGGTGACTAGACATCTCAAACTCTGGTTGAGATTGGGGGACTAGGGGCTTGGCAAGCCCCATATATGTGGGCTGTTGTTCCAGTCACTAAGAGGCTTTACATGAGGATAGGGCTCACGCTGAGGGTCACAATGTGTGTTTGTGCAAATTGGGGCCCTCAGGGATATGTGGGGCCTCATAGTCCATGCTGCTTTCTCCTACAATGAACATTGGACAACATGCCAACCACTAGGTTTCTTGCCAAGGCGAAGGAGAAGTTCTGATTCTTGCATCACGTTCACTCCTGAGCAGTGAGTGGAGATAAGTTCAAGGTTCTGAAGGTGAAAACTGAGGTTGGGTAGAGATGATGGCCTAAAGCCATTGTGGGTGTGATATGCTCTGTGTATGGCCAGCTGTGTGGGTGTTGGACTGGAGGTCTGCCCTCAGGCTGTGTCAGAGAGGGCTTTAGTGCACAGGCTAGACTGTATAATTGGGGTATGGTCGAGTGGCATGCAGGTTGTTACTCATTTGGCGTTTCTGGTTAGCCCTATAGGGCAACATTTTTCTTCTGGAGGGCAGGCAGAGTGCTGCATTGTGTCTCCAGAATTGCCAAACTGGAGGGGTGTGGCCAGGATTGTGAGGAAGGAAGTCTGAAAACACAAGCTAGCACGAGTTTGGGGGCCAAGAGCATGGCAGGCCCACTCTGCAGAGGCTGAATCGAGATCTCCTGCAGGTGAGGTCAGGGCGAGTATCAGATATTGCCTCATGCTGGAGTTTGTGTCCATTACGGCCCCTTACGAAGGGGGTGGGGGCGTCATGAGGCCAGGGAGGTTTCCCTACGCTGGGAGTTGTGAGCTGCTCCAAACTTCAAAGTTTCCTTCTTCAGGACAGTCGAGTACTATTGGATGGTTCTAGGATGCCCCATACAGAAAGACTCGAGAGCAGGGGCCTAAGCATGGATGCCGAGAAACGCCAACTCACCTTCCCATGCCTGGTGGAGACAAGGCACGCTCAATCTGCGGGCTCTTGGGTGAGCTACCCAGAAGGCTGAGTTTAAATGGACTCTGCCGAGGATGAGTCATAATGTGGGTTGGTGGCCATGGAGACCTTGGAATGTGGCAGTAGCTAAGGGACTCTGCAGGATTCTCCAACCCAAAGGGCTTGACAAAACTCCAACAAGGAAGCTTCCCATGTGGAGAAGAGAGGTCTTCTGTCTGGTGCCTCAGGAAAGCCCCGTATGCTGGTCTTCGAACCCAGGCCTCTGAGGAGTGATACCTGGACACCAAAGCAAGAGTTCATAATAGGGCCTAGGGGCCTGTCTGGTTCAATCTTCTGTCTCTGTGGATATCTGTCTGTGTGTCTGCATGGAGGTAGTAGTTGCTCAGCTTGTGTCATAATGCCCCTATTTGTCCAGTGCGGCTTGCGGTAGTGGGATGTCCTTGGGGACCTTGAGGTTTCTACTATTTTGTAGGGTTGTGGCCAATGGAATGGGCAGTTTCTTAGGAGAGAGCAGGCACAGTTCTGTGGTGTGGCTCCAGAGACCCCAGCCTGGAGGCTGTGTGGGCCATGGCTGTGCAGACAGACATCCAAATACCCTAACTCAGCTCAGGTTTGGGGCCGAGGTTACGGCAGGCCTGATCTACAGTCCATGAGGGGAGCTCCTCTGGATATGAAAGAAGGGTGAGAGGGAGGCAGTCGCTCAGGCTTTTGTCTCTGGATGTTTTGTCCACAATGGCCGTTTAGTGTAGGAGTTGCCTCATGGGTCGTAGAAGTCTCCCTCTCTGGTATTTTGTCCAGCCCCCAAGAGTTTGGGGTCATTCTGTGGGAAGGGAAGTGTCCTGTTTTCTGCTTCATGTGTCCCCCCAGTAGAGGGATTCTAGAGCATAGCAGTGGGTACTGACAACTGGAATACTCGCCCTCTGGTTAAGCCTGGGGGCCTATGGATATGACAAGCCCCATATGCAGGATCTTGGTCCAGCCACTGAGAGGCGTTACTTTAATACGGGACTCACGCTGCAGGTCACAATGCATGTCTGTGCCCTAGGCGGCCCTCAAGCACTGGCGTGGCCTTTCGGACAATGCAGGTTTTCCCACATTGAACGTTGGACAACATGCCAACCACAAGGTTTCTGGCCATGGGGAAGGAGGAATTCTAATTTCTGCATCACGTTCACCCTTGTGCATGATTGGAGATAAGGTCTAGGTTCTGAAGCCTGAAAACCGAGGTTGGGAAGAGATGACGACCTACAGCCATAACGGGTCCTATGTGTCCTGTTTGGGGCCAGATGTCTAGGTGTCGTTTGGGATGTCTTGTCTCAGGCTGTGCCAGACAGGGCATTAGTATACAGGGTGGGCTGTATAATTGCTTTACAATCGAGTGGCATGCATTAGAAAATCATTTGGGGTTTCTTATTAGCAGCATAGGGCAAAGGTTTTCTTCTGTAGGGCAGGCAGAGTGCTGCATTGTGGCTTCGGAATTCCCAAACTGGAGGGCTTGTGGGCCAGGAGAGTGAGGACGGAAGTCTGAGAACACAAGCTAGGCTTAGGTTTCAAGGCAAGGACATCGCAGGCACACTCTGCAGAGCTGAATTGAGATCTCATGCGTCTGAAGTCAGGTCGAGGTTCAGACTTTGGCTCAGGTTTGAGTTTCTGTCCATGTTGGCCCCTTCAGGAAGGGGGGGCATTATGAGGCCATGGGGGTTTTCCACTATTGGAGTTGTGAGATGCTCCAAACCGCAAGGATTCCTTCGGTGGGACAATTAAGATTTGTTGGATGGCTCCAGGACGTCTTATAAGGTATTTTTCCAGAACAGGGTTCTAAGTATGGATGCCTGGGCAGCCAGACTCACATTCCAATAGTCTCCTAGCAACAAGAAACGTTTGATCTGCTGGCTTGGGGTAGCAACAGAGGGGGCTGAGTTGATATGGACTTTCCTGAGGATGGTCTTAATGTTGGTTTGAGTCCATGGAGACCTTGATATGGGGCAGTGGCACCAGGGCCCTGAAGGATTCTCCTAACCAGAGGTTATGACAAAGCTCCAATGAGCAAGTTTCCATGGGGAGACGAGATTTGTTCTTATTGGTGCCTCAGGAAACCACCATATGCTGGTATTGGAAACGAGGCCTCTGAGGAGAGATGCCTGGAAACCAAAGCAATGGATCTGATTAGGGCCTAGGTGCCTGTCCGGTTCAATATTCTTCTCTGGGGACATCTGTTGTCTGAGTGGAGGTAGTTGCTCAGCTGGTTTGAGATCACCCCTGTTTGTCCTGGGCAGCCTACACTATTGGGATGGCCTTGGTGACTTTGGAGGTTTTTCCTAATTTGCAAGGTTGTGGCCAATGGAATGGGAAGAATTCCCTTGAAAGGGAAGCACAGTCCTGAGGTGTGGCTCCAGGGACCCAAGTGTTTGGACAAAAGCCTGAAAACACAAACTCCACTTAGGTTGTGGGTTGTAGGTATGGCCGGCCCGATCTATAGACCGTGAGGAGACCTCCTCGGGATATGAACAAAGGGCGAATGTGAGGTGCTTGCTCATGCTTTTTTTTTTTTTTTTTCTGGAAATGTGTCACCGATTGCCATGGAATGTCGGGGTGTCCTCATGGGCCATCGATGAGGCTCCCTTTCTGGGGATTTGACCCGATCCCAAGAGTTTGGGTTCATTCTGTGGGAAGGGAGGAGGCCTTTCTGGGTTTTTTTTGTTTATTTTTTTTTGTTTTTGTTTTTTGTTTTTTTAACCTCCTGTGGACCACCAAAAGAGGGATTCCAGAGCAGAGTCGTGGGTGGGGGCAACAGGACAACCAGACCTCTGGTTAACATTGGGACCTAAGAACATGGCAAGCCCCTTATGTGGGCTCTTGGTCCAGACACTGAGAGGCCTTCCTTGAGGATAGGTCTCACACTGAGTTTCACAATGTGTTTTTGTGCCCAAGGAGCCCCTCAAGTCAGGGCGTGGCCTAATGTACCATGCTGGTTTCTCCTACACTGAACGTTGCACAGTATGGGAACCACAAGTATTCTGGCAATGGGGAAGATGGAGTTCTAATTTCTGCAACACATTCACTCCTGGACTTGATTGGATTTAAGGTCTAGGTTCTGAAGCCTGAAAACTGAGGTTGGGAAGAGATGAAGCCCTAAGGCCATGGTGTGTCTGATGTGCTCAGTGTTCGGCCAGCTGTTGAGTGTGGGTTGGTGGTGCAGGCTCAGGCTGTGGAAGACAGGGAATTAGTTCCCAGGCTAGACTGCATCATTGGGGTGCAGTCGAGATTTGTGCAGGATGGTACTCATTTGTGGTTACTGGGTAGCCCCAGAGGGCAACGTTTTTCTTCTGGAGGGAAGACACAGTGCCACATAGTGACTCCAAAATTCCCAGACTGGAAGGCTTGTGGGCCAGGAGTGTGAGGAAAAAATTCTGAGAACACAAGCCAGACTTAGATTTCGGGGTGAGGGGACGGCAGGCACCCTCTGCAGAGATGATTCGATATCCCGTATACCTGAAGACAGAGCTAGGATCAGACGTTTTCTTAGGTCGGAGTTTCCGTCCATGACGGCCCATTCATGAAGGGGAGGGTGTCATGAGGACATGGAGGTTTTCCCACGATGGGAATTGTGAGATGCTCCGAACCACAATGATTCCTTCTGTGGGACAATCGAGACATGTTGGATGGCTCCAGGACATCCCATAAGGAAGTTATCCAGAGCAGGGTTCTAAGGATGGATGCGTGGGCAGCCTGCCTCCCATTCCAGGTGTCTCATAGAGCCAAGGCAAGTTCGATCTGCTGGATCTAGGGGAGCAACCGAGGCGGGTGTTTTGAAATGGGTGAGTTGAGGATGGGTCATAATGTGCATTTGTGTCCATGTAGACCTTGGAATGGGGTGCTTGATCCGGGGCCTTGAGGGATGTTCATAACCGGAGGTTTTGATGGAGCTCTAAAGAGTATATTTCCTATGTAGAGAAGAGAATTGTTTTGATGAGTGCCTAAGGAATATCCCATATGCTGGTATTGGAAACCAGGCCTCTGAGGAGAGATGACTGGAATCAAAAGCAATGGATCTGATTAGGGCCTAAGTGCCCGTCCAGTTCAATCTTATTCTATGGGGATATCTGTCTCTGGGTCTGAGTGGAAGTGGTTTCTTAACTTGTGAAAGATCATTCCTGTGTGTCCTGGGCAGCCAACACAATTCGGATGGCCTGGGGTAGTTTGGAGGATTCTCCTAATCTATAGGGTTGTGGCCAATGGAAATGGCAGAATTCCCCTGGAGAGGGAAGCCACAGTCCTGAGGTGTGGCTCCAGTGGCCCCAGCTTGGATGGTGTGTGGGCCAGGACTGTGGGGACAGAAGTCTGAAAACACAAACTCAGCTTAGGTTTGGGGATGTATGTATGAAGGCTCGATCTACAGACCGTGAGAATTTTCCGGGCTATGAACAAAGGGCGAGTATGTGGCGCTTGCTCAGGGTTTTGTCTCTGGATTTTGGGTCAATGGTGGCCGTGGAATGTCGGGGTGTCCTCAAGGGCCATGGACAATTTTTTCTCTAGTGATATGGCCTGATCCCAAGTGGTTGGGATCATTCTGTGGATGGGAAGATTCCTTTCTGTATTTTTATTTTTTTACCTCAGGTGTCCCACCAAAGAGGGATTCCCAAGTAGAGCATTGAGTAGGGGTGACTAGACATCTCAAACTCTGGTTGAGATTGGGGGACTAGGGGCTTGGCAAGCCCCATATATGTGGGCTGTTGTTCCAGTCACTAAGAGGCTTTACATGAGGATAGGGCTCACGCTGAGGGTCACAATGTGTGTTTGTGCAAATTGGGGCCCTCAGGGATATGTGGGGCCTCATAGTCCATGCTGCTTTCTCCTACAATGAACATTGGACAACATGCCAACCACTAGGTTTCTTGCCAAGGCGAAGGAGAAGTTCTGATTCTTGCATCACGTTCACTCCTGAGCAGTGAGTGGAGATAAGTTCAAGGTTCTGAAGGTGAAAACTGAGGTTGGGTAGAGATGATGGCCTAAAGCCATTGTGGGTGTGATATGCTCTGTGTATGGCCAGCTGTGTGGGTGTTGGACTGGAGGTCTGCCCTCAGGCTGTGTCAGAGAGGGCTTTAGTGCACAGGCTAGACTGTATAATTGGGGTATGGTCGAGTGGCATGCAGGTTGTTACTCATTTGGCGTTTCTGGTTAGCCCTATAGGGCAACATTTTTCTTCTGGAGGGCAGGCAGAGTGCTGCATTGTGTCTCCAGAATTGCCAAACTGGAGGGGTGTGGCCAGGATTGTGAGGAAGGAAGTCTGAAAACACAAGCTAGCACGAGTTTGGGGGCCAAGAGCATGGCAGGCCCACGCTGCAGAGGCTGAATCGAGATCTCCTGCAGGTGAGGTCAGGGCGAGTATCAGATATTGCCTCAAGCTGGAGTTTGTGTCCATTACGGCCCCTTCCTGAAGGGGGTGGGGGCGTCATGAGGCCAGGGAGGTTTCCCTACGCTGGGAGTTGTGAGCTGCTCCAAACTTCAAAGTTTCCTTCTTCAGGACAGTCGAGTACTATTGGATGGTTCTAGGATGCCCCATACAGAAAGACTCGAGAGCAGGGGCCTAAGCATGGATGCCGAGAAACGCCAACTCACCTTCCCATGCCTGGTGGAGACAAGGCACGCTCAATCTGCCGGCTCTTGGGTGAGCTACCCAGAAGGCTGAGTTTAAATGGACTCTGCCGAGGATGAGTCATAATGTGGGTTGGTGGCCATGGAGACCTTGGAATGTGGCAGTAGCTAAGGGACTCTGCAGGATTCTCCAACCCAAAGGGCTTGACACAACTCCAACAAGGAAGCTTCCCATGTGGAGAAGAGAGGTCTTCTGTCTGGTGCCTCAGGAAAGCCCCGTATGCTGGTCTTCGAACCCAGGCCTCTGAGGAGTGATACCTGGACACCAAAGCAAGAGTTCATAATAGGGCCTAGGGGCCTGTCTGGTTCAATCTTCTGTCTCTGCGGATATCTGTCTGTGTGTCTGCATGGAGGTAGTAGTTGCTCAGCTTGTGTCATAATGCCCCTATTTGTCCAGTGCGGCTTGCGGTAGTGGGATGTCCTTGGGGACCTTGAGGTTTCTACTATTTTGTAGAGTTGTGGCCAATGGAATGGGCAGTTTCTTAGGAGAGAGCAGGCACAGTTCTGTGGTGTGGCTCCAGAGACCCCAGCCTGGGGGCTGTGTGGGCCATGGCTGTGCAGACAGACATCCAAAAACCCTAACTCAGCTCAGGTTTGGGGCCGAGGTTACGGCAGGCCTGATCTACAGTCCATGAGGGGAGCTCCTCTGGATATGAAAGAAGGGTGAGAGGGAGGCAGTCGCTCAGGCTTTTGTCTCTGGATGTTTTGTCCGCAATGGCCGTTTAATGTAGGAGTTGCCTCATGGGTCGTAGAAGTCTCCCTCTCTGGTAGTTTGTCCAGCCCCCAAGAGTTTGGGGTCATTCTGTGGGAAGGGAAGTGTCCTGTTTTCTGCTTCATGTGTCCCCCCAGTAGAGGGATTCTAGAGCATAGCAGTGGGTACTGACAACTGGAATACTCGCCCTCTGGTTAAGCCTGGGGGCCTATGGATATGACAAGCCCCATATGCAGGATCTTGGTCCAGCCACTGAGAGGCGTTACTTTAATACAGGACTCACGCTGCAGGTCACAATGCATGTGCCCTAGGCGGCCCTCAAGCACTGGCATGGCCTTTCGGACAATGCAGGTTTTCCCACATTGAACGTTGGACTACATGCCAACCACAAGTTTTCTGGCCATGGGGAAGGAGGAATTCTAATTTCTGCATCACGTTCACCCCTGGGCAGTGATTGGAGATAAGGTCTAGGTTGTGAAGCCTGAAAATCGAGGTTGGGAAGAGATGACGACCTACAGCCATAGCGGGTCCTATGTGTCCAGGTTGGGGCCAGCTGTCTGGGTGTCGTTTGGGATGTCTTGTCTCAGGCTGTGCCAGACAGGGCATTAGTATACAGGGTGGGCTGTATAATTGCTTTACAATCGAGTGGCATGCATTAGAAAATCATTTGGGGTTTCTTATTAGCAACATAGGGCAAAGTTTTTCTTCTGGAGGGCAGGCAGAGTGCTGCATTGTGGCTTCGGAATTCCCAAACTGGAGGGCTTGTGGGCCAGGAGAGTGAGGACGGAAGTCTGAGAACACAAGCTAGGCTTAGGTTTCAGGGCAAGGACATGGCAGGCATACTCTGCAGAGCTGAGATGAGATCTCATGAATCTGAAGTCAGGTCGAGGTTCAGACTTTGACTCAGGTTTGAGTTTCTGTCCATGTTGGCCCCTTCAGGAAGGGGGGGCATTATGAGGCCTTGGGGGTTTTCCCACTTTTGGAGTTGTGAGATGCTCCAAACCGCAAGGATTCCTTCGGTGGGACAATTAAGATTTGTTGGATGGCTCCAGGACATCTTATAAGGTATTTTTCCAGAACAGGGTTTTAAGTCTGGATGCCTGGGCAGCCAGCCTCACATTCCAATTGTCTCCTAGCAACAAGAAACGTTTGATCTGCTGGCTTGGGGTAGCAACAGAGGGGGCTGAGTTGAAATGGACTTTCCTGAGGATGGTCTTAATGTTGGTTTGAGTCCATGGACCTTGGTATGGGGCAGTGGCACCAGGGCCCTGAAGGATTCTCCTAACCAGAGGTTATGACAAAGCTCCAATGAGCAAGTTTTCCATGGGGAGACGAGATTTGTTCTTATTGGTGCCTCAGGAAACCACCATATGCTGGTATTGGAAACGAGGCCTCTGAGGAGAGATGCCTAAAAACCAAAGCAATAGATCTGATTAGGGCCTAGGGGCCTGTCCGGTTCAATATTCTTCTCTGGGGACATCTGTTGTGAGTGGAGGTAGTTGCTCAGCTGGTTTGAGATCACCCCTGTTTGTCCTGGTCGACCTACACTATTGGGATGGCCTTGGTGACTTTGGAGGTTTTTCCTAATTTGCAAAGTTGTGGCCATTGGAATGGGAAGAATTCCCTTGAAAGGGAAGCACAGTTCTAAGGTGAGGCTCCAGGGACCCAAGTGTGGAGCGTGTGTGGTCCAGGGCTATTTGGACAAAAGTCTGAAAACACAAACTCCACTTAGGTTGTGGGATGTAGGTATGGCCGGCCCGATCTATAGACCGTGAGGAGACCTCTTCGGGATATGAACAAAGGGCGAATGTGAGGTGCTTGCTCATGCTTTTTTTTTTTTTTTTCTGGAAATGTGTCACCGATTGCCATGGAATGTCGGGGTGTCCTCATGGGCCATCGATGAGGCTCCCTTTCTGGGGATTTGACCCGATTCCAAGAGTTTGGGGTCATTCTGTGGGAAGGGAGGTGGCCTTTCTGGGTTTTTTTGTTTATTTTATTTTTTTTTTAACCTCCGGTGGACCACCAAAGAGGGATTCCAGAGCAGAGTCGTGGGTGGGGGCAACTGGACAACCAGACCTCTGGTTAACATTGGGACCTAAGAACATGGCAAGCCCCATATGTGGGCTCTTGGTCCAGACACTGAGAGGCCTTCCTTGAGGATAGGTCTCACACTGAGTTTCACAATGTGGTTTTGTGCCCAAGGATCCCCTCCAGTCAGGGCGTGGCCTAAAGTACCATGCTGGTGCCTCCTACACTGAACGTTGCACAGTATGGGAACCACAAGATTTCTGGCCATGGGGAAGATGGAGTTCTAATTTCTGCAACACTTTCACTCCTGGACTGTGATTGGATTTAAGGTCTAGGTTCTGAAGCCTGAGAACTGAGGTTGGGAAGAGATGAAGCCCTAAGGCCATGGTGTGTCTGATGTGCTCAGTGTTCTGCCAGCTGTTGAGTGTGGGTTGGGAGGTGCAGGCTCAGGCTGTGGCAGATAGGGAATAAGTGCCCAGGCTAGACTGTATCATTGGGGTGCAGTCGAGTTTCGTGCAGGATGGTACTCATTTGTGGTTACTGGGTAGCCCCAGAGGGCAACGTTTTTCTTCTGGAGGGAAGACACAGTGCCACATAGTTGTTCCAGAATTCCCAAACTGGAAGGATTGTGGGCCAGGAGTGTGAGGAAAAAATTCTGAGATCACAAGCCAGACTTAGATTTCGGGGTTAGGGGAAGGCAGGCACCTTCTGCAGAGATGATTCGAGATCCCGTATACCTGAAGACAGAGCTAGGATCAGACGTTGGCTTAGGTCGGAGTTTCTGTCCATGAAGGCCTCTTCATGAAGGGGAGAGTGTCACGAGGACATGGAGGTTGTCCGACGATGGGAATTGTGAGATGCTCCAAACCACAATGATTTCTTCGGTGGGACAGTCGAGACCTGTTGGGTGGCTCCAGGACATCCCATATGGAAGTTATCCAGAGCAGGGTTCTAAGGATGGATGCCTGGGCAGCCTGCCTCCCATTCCAGGTGTCTCATAGAGCCAAGGCAAGTTCGATCTGCTGGATCTAGGGGAGAAACCGTGGCGGGTGTGTTGAAATGGGTGAGTTGAGGATGGGTCATTATGTGCATTTGTGTCCATGTAGACCTTGGAATGGGGTGCTTGATCCGGGGCCTTGAGGGGTGTTCATAACCGGAGGTTTTGATGGAGCTCTAAAGAGTATGTTTCCTATGTAGAGAAGAGAATTGTTTTGATGAGTGCCTAAGGAATCTCCCATATGCTGGTATTGGAAACCAGGCCTCTGAGGAGAGATGACTGGAATCAAAAGCAATGGATCTGATTAGGGCCTAAGTGCCTGTCCAGTTCAATCTTACTCTATGGGGATATCTGTCTCTGGGTCTGAGTGGAGGTGGTTTCCTAACTTGTGAAAGATCATCCCTGTTTGTCCTGGGCAGCCAACACAATTCGGATGGCCTGGGGTAGTTTGGAGGATTCTCCTAATCTATAGGGTTGTGGCCAATGGAAATGGCAGAATTCCCCTGGAGAGGGAAGCCACAGTCCTGAGGTGTGGCTCCAGGGGCCCCAGCTTGAATGGTGTGTGGGCCAGGACTGTGGGAACAGAAGTCTGAAAACACAAACTCAGCTTAGGTTTGGGGATGTATGTATGAAGGCTCGATCTACAGACCGTGAGAATTTTCCGGGCTATGAACAAAGGGCGAGTATGTGGCGTTTGCTCAGGGTTTTGTCTCTGGATTTTGTGTCAATGGTGGCCGTGGAATGTCGGGGTGTCCTCAAGGGCCATGGACAATTCTTTCTCTGGTGATTTGGCCTGATCCCAAGTGGTTGGGATCATTCTGTGGATGGGAAGAGTCCTTTCTGTATTTTTTTTTTTTTTACCTCAGGTGTCCCAACAAAGAGGGATTCCCGAGTAGAGCCCTGAGTAGGAGTGACTAGACATCTCGAACTCTGGTTGAGATTGGGGGACTAGGGGCTTGGCAAGCCCCATATGTGGGCTGTTGTTCCAGTCACTAAGAGGTTTACATGAGCATAGGGCTCACGCTGAGAGTCACAATGTGTGTTTGTGCACATTGTGGCCCTCAGGGATAGGTAGGGCCTCATAGTCCATGCAGCTTTCTCCTACAATGAACATTGGACAACATGCCAACCACTAGGTTTCTTGCCAAGGCGAAGGAGAAGTTTGATTCTTGCATCACGTTCACCCCTGAGCAGTGAGTGGAGATAAGGTCTAGGTTCTGAAGGTGAAAACTGAGGTTGGGTAGAGATGATGGCCTAAAGCCATTGTGGGTGTGATATGCTCTGTGTACGGCCAGCTGTCTGGGTGTTGGACTGGAGGTCTGCCCTCAGGCTGTGTCAGACAGGGCTTTAGTGCACAGGCTAGACTATAATTGGGGTATGGTCGAGTGGCATGCAGGTTGTTACTCATTTGGCGTTTCTGGTTAGCCCTATAGGGCAACATTTTTCTTCTGGAGGGCAGGCAGAGTGCTGCATTGTGTCTCCAGAATTGCCAATCTGGAGGGGTGTGGCCAGGATTGTGAGGAAGGAAGTCTGAAAACACAAGCTAGCACGAGTTTTGGGGCCAAGAGCATGGCAGGCCCACTCTGCAGAGGCAGAATCGAGATCTCCTGCAGGTGAGGTCAGGGCGATTATCAGATGTTGCCTCAAGCTGGAGTTTGTGTCCATGACGGCCCCTTACGAAGGGGGTGGGGGCGTCATGAGGCCAGGGAGTTTTCCCTACGCTGGGAGTTGTGAGCTGCTCCAAACTTCAAAGTTTCCTTCTTCAGGACAGTCGAGTACTATTGGATGGTTCCAGGATGCCCCATACAGAAAGACTCGAGAGCAGGGCCCTAAGCATGGATGCCGAGAAACGCCAACCCACCTTCCCATTGCCTGGTAGAGACAAGGCACGCTCAATCTGCGGGCTCTTGGGTGAGCTACCCAGAAGGCTGAATTTAAATGGACTCTGCTGAGGATGAGTCATAATGTGGGTTGGTGGCCATGGAGACCTTGGAATGTGGCAGTAGCTAAGGGACTCTGCATGATTCTCCAACCCGAAGGGCTTGACACAACTCCAACAGGAAGCTTCCCATGTGGAGATGAGAGGTCTTCTGTCTGGTGCCTCAGGAAAGCCCCGTATGCTGGTCTTTGAACCCAGGCCTCTGAGGAGTGATACCTGGACACCAAAGCAAGAGTTCATAATAGGGCCTAGGGGCCTGTCTGGTTCAATCTTCTGTCTCTGTGGATATCTGTCTGTGTGTCTGCATGGAGGTAGTAGTTGCTCAGCTTGTGTCATAATGCCCCTATTTGTCCAGTACGGCTTGCGGTAGTGGGATTTCCTTGGGGACCTTGAGGTTTCTACTATTTTGTAGAGTGGCCAATGGTATGGGCAGTTTCTTAGGAGAGAGCTGTGGTTCTGTGGTGTGGCTCCAGAGACGCCAGCCTGGAGGCTGTGTGGGCCATGGCTGTGTAGACAGACAAACAAAACCCCTAACTCAGCTCAGGTTTGGGGCCGAGGTTACGGCAGGCCTGATCTACAGTCCATGAGGGGAGCTCTTCTGGATATGAAAGAAGGGTGAGAGGGAGGCAGTCGCTCAGGCTTTTGTCTCTGGATGTTTTGTCCACAATGGCCGTTTAATGTAGGAGTTGCCTCATGGGTCGTAGAAGTCTCCCTCTCTGGTAGTTTGTCCAGCCCCCAAGAGTTTGGGGTCATTCTGTGGGAAGAGAAGTGTCCTGTTTTCTGCTTCATTTGTCCCCCCAGTAGAGGGATTCAAGAGCATAGCAGTGGGTACTGACAACTGGAATACTCGCCCTCTGGTTAAGCCTGGGGGCCTATGGATATGACAAGCCCCATATGCAAGATCTTGGTCCAGCCACTGAGAGGCGTTACTTTAATACGGGACTCACGCTGCAGGTCACAATGCATGTCTGTGCCCTAGGCGGCCCTCAAGCATTGGCGTGGCCTTTCGGACAATGCAGGTTTTCCCACATTGAACGTTGGACAACATGCCAACCACAAGGTTTCTGGCCATGGGGAAGGAGGAATTCTAATTTCTGCATCACGTTCACCCCTGGGCAGTGATTGGAGATAAGGTCTAGGTTCTGAAGCCTGAAAACCGAGGTTGGGAAGAGATGACGACCTACAGCCATAGCGAGTCTACGTGTCCAGGTTGGGGCCAGCTGTCTGGGTGTCGTTTGGGATGTTTGTCTCAGGCTGTGCCAGACAGGGCATTAGTATACAGGGTGGGCTGTATAATTGCTTTACAATCGAGTGGCATGCATTAGAAAATCATTTGGGGTTTCTTATTAGCAGCATAGGGCAAAGTTTTTCTTCTGGAGGGCAGGCAGAGTGCTGCATTGTGGCTTCGGAATTCCCAAACTGGAGGGCTTGTGGGCCAGGAGAGTGAGGACGGAAGTCTGAGAACACAAGCTAGGCTTAGGTTTCGGGGCAAGGACATGGCAGGCACACTCTGCAGAGCTGAATTGAGATCTCATGCGTCTGAAGTCAGGTCGAGGTTCAGACTTTGGCTCAGGTTTGAGTTTCTGTCCATGTTGGCCCCTTCAGGAAGGGGGGGCATTAGGAGGCCATGGGGGTTTTCCCACTTTTGGAGTTGTGAGATGCTCCAAACCGCAAGGATTCCTTCTGTGGGACAATTAAGATTTGTTGGATGGCTCCAGGACGTCTTATAAGGTATTTTTCCAGAACAGGGTTCTAAGTATGGATGCCTGGGCAGCCAGCCTCACATTCCAATTGTCTCCTAGCAACAAGAAACGTTTGATCTGCTGGCTTGGGGTAGCAACAGAGGGGGCTGAGTTGAAATGGACTTTCCTGAGGATGGTCTTAATGTTGGTTTGAGTCCATGGAGACCTTGGTATGGGGCAGTGGCACCAGGGTCCTGAAGGATTCTCCTAACCAGAGGTTATGACAAAGCTCCAATGAGCAAGTTTTCCATGGGGAGACGCGATTTGTTTTTATTGGTGCCTCAGGAAACCACCATATGCTGGTATTGGAAACGAGGCCTCTGAGGACAGATGCCTGGAAACCAAAGAAATGGATCTGATTAGGGCCTAGGGGCCTGTCCGGTTCAATATTCTTCTCTTGGGACATCTGTTGTCTGAGTGGAGGTAGTTGCTCAGCTGGTTTGAGATCACCCCTGTTTGTACTGGGCGGCCTACACTATTGGGATGGCCTCAGTGACTTTGGAGGTGTTTCCTAATTTGCAAGGTTGTGGCCAATGGAATGTGAAGAATTCCCTTGAAAGGGAAGCACAGTCCTGAGGTGTGGCTCCAGGGACCCAAGTGTGGATCGTGTGTGTTCCAGGGCTATTTGGACAAAAGTCTTAAAACACAAACTCCACTTAGGTTGGGGGATGTAGGTATGGTCGGCCCGATCTATAGACCGTGAGGAGACCTCTTCGGGATATGAACAAAGGGCGAATGTGAGGTGCTTGCTCATGCTTTTTTTTTTTTTTTTTTTTTCTGGAAATGTGTCACCGATTTCCATGGAATGTCGGGGTGTCCTCATGGGCCATCGATGAGGCTACCTTTCTGGGGATTTGACCCGATTCCAAGAGTTTGGTGTCATTCTGTGGGAAGGGAGGAGGCCTTTCTGTTTTTTTTGTTTATTTTTTTGTTTTTTTTTTGTTTTTTTTTTTTTACCTCAGGTGGACCACCAAAAGAGGGATTTCAGAGCAGAGTCGTGGGTGGGGGCAACTGCACAACCAGACCGCTGGTTAACATTGGGACCTAAGAACATGGCAAGCCCCATATGTGGGCTCTTGGTCCAGACACTGAGAGGCCTTCCTTGAGGATATGTCTCACACTGAGTTTCACAATGTGTTTTTTGTCCCAAGGAGCCCCTCAAGTCAGGGGTGGCCAAATGTACCATGCTGGTTTCTCCTACACTGTACGTTGCACAGTATGGGAACCACAAGTTTTCTGGCAATGGGGAAGATGGAGTTCTAATTTCTTCAACACTTTCACTCCTGGACTGTGATTGGATTTAAGGTCTAGGTTCTGAATCCTGAGAACTGAGGTTGGGAAGAGATGAAGCCCTAAGGCCATGGTGTGTCTGATGTGCTCAGTGTTCGGCCAGCTGTTGAGTGTGGGTTGGGAGGTGCAGGCTCAGGCTGTGGCAGACAGGGAATTAGTGCCCAGGCTAGACTGCATCATTGGGATGCAGTCGAGTTTCGTGCAGGATGGTACTCATTTGTGGTTACTGGGTAGCCCCAGAGGGCAACGTTTTTCTTCTGGAGGGAAGACACAGTGCCACATAGTGGCTCCAGAATTCTCATACTGGAAGGCTTGTGGACCAGGAGTATGAGGAAAAAATTCTGAGAACACAAGCCAGACTTAGATTTCGGGGTGAGGGGACGGCAGGAGCCTCTGCAGAGATGATTCAAGATCCCGTACACCTGAAGACAGAGCTAGGATCAGACGTTTTCTTAGGTCGGAGTTTCTGTCCATGATGGCCCCTTCATGAAGGGAGGGGGTCACGAGGACATGGAGGTTGTTGACGATGGGAATTGTGAGATGCTCCAAACCACAATGATTCTTTCTGTGGGACAGTCGAGACCTGTTGTATGGCTCCAGGATATCCCATAAGGAAGTTATCCAGAGCAGGGTTCTAAGGATGGATTCCTGGGCAGCCTGCCTCCCATTCCAGGTGTCTCATAGAGCCAAGGCAAGTTCGATCTGCTGGATCTAGGGGAGCAACCGAGGCGGGTGTTTTGAAATGGGTGAGTTGAGGATGGGTCATAATGTGCATTTGTGTCCATGTAGACCTTGGAAAGGGGTGCTTGATCCGGGGCCTTGAGGGATGTTCATAACCGGAGGTTTTGATGGAGCTCTAAAGAGTATGTTTCCTATGTAGAGAAGAGAATTGTTTTGATGAGTGCCTAAGGAATATCCCATATGCTGGTATTGGAAACCAGGCCTCTGAGGAGAGATGACTGGAATCAAAAGCAATGGATCTGTTTAGGGCCTCAGTGCCCGTCCAGTTCAATCTTACTCTATGGGGATATCTGTCTCTGGGTCTGAGTGGAGGTGGTTTCCTAACTTGTGAAAGATCATCCCTGTTTGTCCTGGGCAGCCAACACAATTCGGATGGCCTGGGGGAGTTTGGAGGATTCTCCTAATCTATAGGGTTGTGGCCAATGGAAATGGCAGAATTCCCCTGGAGAGGGAAGTCACAGTCCTGAGGTGTGGCTCCAGGGGCCCCAGCTTGGATGGTGTGTGGGCCAGGACTGTGGGGACAGAAGTCTGAAAACACAAACTCAGCTTAGGTTTGGGGATGTATGTATGAAGGCTCGATCTACAGACCGTGAGAATTTTCCGGGCTATGAACAAAGGGCGAGTATGTGGCGCTTGCTCAGGCTTTTGTCTCTGGATTTTGTGTCAATGGTGGCCGTGGAATGTCGGGGTGTCCTCAAGGGCCATGGACAATTCTTTCTCTGGTGATTTGGCCTGATCCCAAGCGGTTGGGATCATTCTGTGGATGGGAAGAGTCCATTCTGTATTTTTTTTTTTTTTTACCTCAGGTGTTCCACCAAAGAGGGATTCCAGATTAGAGCCCTGAGTAGGGGTGACTAGACATCTCGAACTCTGGTTGAGATTGGGGGACTAGGGGCTTGGCAAGCCCCATATGTGGGCTGTGTTCCAGTCACTAAGAGGTTTACATGAGCATAGGGCTCACGCTGAGGGTCACAATGTGTGTTTGTGCACATTGTGGCCCTCAGGGATAGGTGGGGCCTCATAGTCCATGCTGCTTTCTCCTACAATGAACATTGGACAACATGCCAACCACTAGGTTTCTTGCCAAGGCGAAGGAGAAGATCTGATTTTTGCATCACGTTCACTCTTGAGCAGTGAGTGGAGATAAGGTCTAGGTTCTGAAGGTGAAAACTGAGTTTGGGTAGAGATGATGTCCTAAAGCCATTGTGGGTGTGATATGCTCTGTGTATGGCCAGCTGTCTGGGTGTTGGACTGGAGGTCTGCCCTCAGGCTGTGTCAGAGAGGGCTTTAGTGCACAGGCTAGACTGTATAATTGGGGTATGGTCGAGTGGCATGCAGGTTGTTACTCATTTGGCGTTTCTGGTTAGCCCTATAGGGCAACATTTTTCTTCTGGAGGGCAGGCAGAGTGCTGCATTGTGTCTCCAGAATTGCCAAACTGGAGGGGTGTGGTCAGGATTGTGAGGAGGTAAGTCTGAAAACTCAAGCTAGCACGAGTTTTGGGGCAAAGAGCATGGCAGGCCCACTCTGCAAGGCTGAATCGAGATCTCCTGCAGGTGAGGTCAGGGCGATTATCAGATGTTGCCTCAAGCTGGAGTTTGTGTCCATGACGGCCCCTTCCTGAAGGGGGTGGAGGCGTCATGTGTTCAGGGAGGTTTCCCTACGCTGGGAGTTGTGAGCTGCTCCCAACTTCAAAGTTTCCTTCTTAAGGACAGTCGAGTACTATTGGATGGTTCCAGGATGCCCCATACAGAAAGACTCGAGAGCAGGTGCCTAAGCATGGATGCCGAGAAACGCCAACTCACCTTCCCATTGCTTGGTCGAGACATGGCACGCTCAATCTGCGGGCTCTTGGGTGAGCTACCCAGAAGGCTGAGTTTAAATGGACTCTGCCGAGGATGAGTCATAATGTGGGTTGGTGGCCATGGAGACCTTGGAATGTGGCAGTAGCTAAGGGACTCTGCAGGATTCTCCAACCCGAAGGGCTTGACACAACTCCAACAAGGAAGCTTCCCATGTGGAGATGAGAGGTCTTCTGTCTGGTGCCTCAGGAAAGCCCCGTATGCTGGTCTTCGAACCCAGGCCTCTGAGGAGTGATACCTGGACACCAAAGCAAGAGTTCATAATAGGGCCTAGGGGCCTGTCTGGTTCAATCTTCTGTCTCTGCGGATATCTGTCTGTGTGTCTGCATGGAGGTAGTAGTTGCTCAGCTTGTGTCATAATGCCCCTATTTGTCCAGTGCGGCTTGCGGTAGTGGGATGTCCTTGGGGACCTTGAGATTTCTACTATTTTGTAGAGTTGTGGCCAATGGAATGGGCAGTTTCTTAGGAGAGAGCAGGCACAGTTCTGTGGTGTGGCTCCAGAGACCCCAGCCTGGAGGCTGTGTGGGCCATGGCTGTGCAGACAGACATCCAAAAACCCTAACTCAGCTCAGGTTTGGGGCCGAGGTTACGGCAGGCCTGATCTACAGTCCATGAGGGGAGCTCCTCTGGATATGAAAGAAGGGTGAGAGGGAGGCAGTCGCTCAGGCTTTTGTCTCTGGATGTTTTGTCCACAATGGCCATTTAATGTAGGAGTTGCCTCATGGGTCGTAGAAGTCTCCCTCTCTGGTAGTTTGTCCAGCCCCCAAGAGTTTGGGGTCATTCTGTGGGAAGGGAAGTGTCCTGTTTTCTACTTCATGTGTCCCCCCAGTAGAGGGATTCAAGAGCATAGGAGTGGGTACTGACAACTGGAATACTCGCCCTCTGGTTAAGCCTGGGGGCCTATGGATATGACAAGCCCCATATGCAGGATCTTGGTCCAGCCACTGAGAGGCGTTACTTTAATACAGGACTCACGCTGCAGGTCACAATGCATGTCTGTGCCCTAGGCGGCCCTCAAGCACTGGCGTGGCCTTTCGGACAATGCAGGTTTTCCCACATTGAACGTTGGACAACATGCCAACCACAAGGTTTCTGGCCATGGGGAAGGAGGAATTCTAATTTCTGCATCACGTTCACCCCTGGGCAGTGATTGGAGATAAGGTATAGGTTCTGAAGACTGAAAACCGAGGTTGGGAAGAGATGACGACCTACAGCCATAGCGGGTCCTATGTGTCCAGGTTGGGGCCAGCTGTCTGGGTGTCGTTTGGGATGTCTTGTCTCAGGCTGTGCCAGACAGGGCATTAGTATACAGGGTGGGCTGTATAATTGCTTTACAATCGAGTGGCATGCATTAGAAAATCATTTGGCGTTTCTTATTAGCAGCATAGGGCAAAGTTTTTCTTCTGGAGGGCAGGCAGAGTGCTGCATTGTGGCTTCGGAATTCCCAAACTGGAGGGCTTGTGGGCCAGGAGAGTGAGGACGGAAGTCTGAGAACACAAGCTAGGCTTAGGTTTCGGGGCAAGGACATGGCAGGCACACTCTGCAGAGCTGAATTGAGATCTCATGCGTCTGAAGTCAGGTCGAGGTTAAGACTTTAGCTCAGGTTTGAGTTTCTGTCCATGTTGGCCCCTTCAGGAAGGGGGGGCATTATGAGGCCATGCGGGTTTTCCCACTATTGGAGTTGTGAGATGCTCCAAACCGCAAGGATTCCTTCTGTGGGACAATTAAGATTTGTTGGATGGCTCCAGGACGTCTTATAAGGTATTTTTCCAGAACAGGGTTCTAAGTATGGATGCCTGGGCAGCCAGCCACTCATTCCAATTGTCTCCTAGCAACAAGAAACGTTTGATCTGCTGGCTTGGGGTAGCAACAGAGGGGGCTGAGTTGAAATGGACTTTCCTGAGGATGGTCTTAATGTTGGTTTGAGTCCATGGAGACCTTGGTATGGGGCAGTGGCACCAGGGCCCTGAAGGATTCTCCTAACCAGAGGTTATGACAAAGCTCCAATGAGCAAGTTTTCCATGGGGAGACGAGATTTGTTTTTATTGGTGCCTCAGGAAACCACCATATGCTGGTATTGGAAACGAGGCCTCTGAGGAGAGATGCCTGGAAACCAAAGCAATGGATCTGATTAGGGCCTAGGGGCCTGTCCGGTTCAATATTCTTCTCTTGGGACATCTGTTGTCTGAGTGGAGGTAGTTGCTCAGCTGGTTTGAGATCACCCCTGTTTGTCCTGGGCGGCCTACACTATTGGGATGGCCTCAGTGACTTTGGAGGTGTTTCCTAATTTGCAAGGTTGTGGCCAATGGAATGGGAAGAATTCCCTTGAAAGGGAAGCACAGTCCTGAGGTGTGGCTCCAGGGACCCAAGTGTGGATCGTGTGTGTTCCAGGGCTATTTGGACAAAAGTCTTAAAACACAAACTCCACTTAGGTTGGGGGATGTAGGTATGGTCGGCCCGATCTATAGACCGTGAGGAGACCTCTTCGGGATATGAACAAAGGGCGAATGTGAGGTGCTTGCTCATGCTTTTTTTTTTTTTTCTGGAAATGTGTCACCGATTGCCATGAAATGTCGGGGTGTCCTCATGGGCCATCGATGAGGCTACCTTTCTGGGGATTTGACCCGATTCCAAGAGTTTGGTGTCATTCTGTGGGAAGGGAGGAGGCCTTTCTGTTTTTTTTGTTTATTTTTTTTGTTTTGTTTTTTTTACCTCAGGTGGACCACCAAAAGAGGGATTCCAGAGCAGAGTCGTGGGTGGGGGCAACTGCACAACCAGACCGCTGGTTAACATTGGGACCTAAGAACATGGCAAGCCCCATATGTGGGCTCTTGGTCCAGACACTGAGAGGCCTTCCTTGAGGATATGTCTCACACTGAGTTTCACAATGTGTTTTTTGTCCCAAGGAGCCCCTCAAGTCAGGGGTGGCCAAATGTACCATGCTGGTTTCTCCTACACTGTACGTTGCACAGTATGGGAACCACAAGTTTTCTGGCAATGGGGAAGATGGAGTTCTAATTTCTTCAACACTTTCACTCCTGGACTGTGATTGGATTTAAGGTCTAGGTTCTGAATCCTGAGAACTGAGGTTGGGAAGAGATGAAGCCCTAAGGCCATGGTGTGTCTGATGTGCTCAGTGTTCTGCCAGCTGTTGAGTGTGGGTTGGGAGGTGCAGGCTCAGGCTGTGGCAGACAGGGAATTAGTGCCCAGGCTAGACTGCATCATTGGGATGCAGTCGAGTTTCGTGCAGGATGGTACTCATTTGTGGTTACTGGGTAGCCCCAGAGGGCAACGTTTTTCTTCTGGAGGGAAGACACAGTGCCACATAGTGGCTCCAGAATTCTCATACTGGAAGGCTTGTGGGCCAGGAGTATGAGGAAAAATTCTGAGAACACAAGCCAGACTTAGATTTCGGGGTGAGGGGACGGCAGGAGCCTCTGCAGAGATGATTCAAGATCCCGTACACCTGAAGACAGAGCTAGGATCAGACGTTTTCTTAGGTCGGAGTTTCTGTCCATGATGGCCCCTTCATGAAGGGAGGGGGTCACGAGGACATGGAGGTTGTCCGACGATGGGAATTGTGAGATGCTCCAAACCACAATGATTCTTTCTGTGGGACAGTCGAGACCTGTTGCATGGCTCCAGGATATCCCATAAGGAAGTTATCCAGAGCAGGGTTCTAAGGATGGATGCCTGGGCAGCCTGCCTCCCATTCCAGGTGTCTCATAGAGCCAAGGCAAGTTCGATCTGCTGGATCTAGGGGAGCAACCGAGGCGGGTGTTTTGAAATGGGTGAGTTGAGGATGGGTCATAATGTGCATTTGTGTCCATGTAGACCTTGGAAAGGGGTGCTTGATCTGGGGCCTTGAGGGATGTTCATAACCGGAGGTTTTGATGGAGCTCTAAAGAGTATGTTTCCTATGTAGAGAAGAGAATTGTTTTGATGAGTGCCTAAGGAATCTCCCATATGCTGGTATTGGAAACCAGGCCTCTGAGGAGAGATGACTGGAATCAAAAGCAATGGATCTGTTTAGGGCCTCAGTGCCCGTCCAGTTCAATCTTACTCTATGGGGATATCTGTCTCTGGGTCTGAGTGGAGGTGGTTTCCTAACTTGTGAAAGATCATCCCTGTTTGTCCTGGGCAGCCAACACAATTCGGATGGCCTGGGGGAGTTTGGAGGATTCTCCTAATCTATAGGGTTGTGGCCAATGGAAATGGCAGAATTCCCCTGGAGAGGGAAGTCACAGTCCTGAGGTGTGGCTCCAGGGGCCCCAGCTTGGATGGTGTGTGGGCCAGGACTGTGGGGACAGAAGACTGAAAACACAAACTCAGCTTAGGTTTGGGGATGTATGTATGAAGGCTCGATCTACAGACCGTGAGAATTTTCCGGGCTATGAACAAAGGGCGAGTATGTGGCGCTTGCTCAGGCTTTTGTCTCTGGATTTTGTGTCAATGGTGGCCGTGGAATGTCGGGGTGTCCTCAAGGGCCATGGACAATTCTTTCTCTGGTGATTTGGCCTGATCCCAAGCGGTTGGGATCATTCTGTGGATGGGAAGAGTCCATTCTGTATTTTTTTTTTTTTTACCTCAGGTGTTCCACCAAAGAGGGATTCCAGATTAGAGCCCTGAGTAGGGGTGACTAGACATCTCGAACTCTGGTTGAGATTGGGGGACTAGGGGCTTGGCAAGCCCCATATGTGGGCTGTGTTCCAGTCACTAAGAGGTTTACATGAGCATAGGGCTCACGCTGAGGGTCACAATGTGTGTTTGTGCACATTGTGGCCCTCAGGGATAGGTGGGTCCTCATAGTCCATGCTGCTTTCTCCTACAATGAACATTGGACAACATGCCAACCACTAGGTTTCTTGCCAAGGCGAAGGAGAAGATCTGATTTTTGCATCACGTTCACTCTTGAGCAGTGAGTGGAGATAAGGTCTAGGTTCTGAAGGTGAAAACTGAGTTTGGGTAGAGATGATGT
Source organism: Mustela nivalis (assembly GCF_964662115.1). Classification (NCBI taxonomy): domain Eukaryota; kingdom Metazoa; phylum Chordata; class Mammalia; order Carnivora; family Mustelidae; genus Mustela; species Mustela nivalis. The sequence continues at coordinate 88,737 of NW_028136258.1, read as the reverse complement.
CCTAAAGCCATTGTGGGTGTGATATGCTCTGTGTATGGCCAGCTGTCTGGGTGTTGGACTGGAGGTCTGCCCTCAGGCTGTGTCAGAGAGGGCTTTAGTGCACAGGCTAGACTGTATAATTGGGGTATGGTCGAGTGGCATGCAGGTTGTTACTCATTTGGCGTTTCTGGTTAGCCCTATAGGGCAACATTTTTCTTCTGGAGGGCAGGCAGAGTGCTGCATTGTGTCTCCAGAATTGCCAAACTGGAGGGGTGTGGTCAGGATTGTGAGGAGGTAAGTCTGAAAACTCAAGCTAGCACGAGTTTTGGGGCAAAGAGCATGGCAGGCCCACTCTGCAAGGCTGAATCGAGATCTCCTGCAGGTGAGGTCAGGGCGATTATCAGATGTTGCCTCAAGCTGGAGTTTGTGTCCATGACGGCCCCTTCCTGAAGGGGGTGGGGGCGTCATGTGTTCAGGGAGGTTTCCCTACGCTGGGAGTTGTGAGCTGCTCCCAACTTCAAAGTTTCCTTCTTCAGGACAGTCGAGTACTATTGGATGGTTCCAGGATGCCCCATACAGAAAGACTCGAGAGCAGGTGCCTAAGCATGGATGCCGAGAAACGCCAACTCACCTTCCCATTGCTTGGTCGAGACATGGCACGCTCAAACTGCGGACTCTTGGGTGAGCTAACCAGAAGGCTGAGTTTAAATGGACTCTGCCGAGGATGAGTCATAATGTGGGTTGGTGGCCATGGAGACCTTGGAATGTGGCAGTAGCTAAGGGACTCTGCAGGATTCTCCAACCCGAAGGGCTTGACACAACTCCAACAAGGAAGCTTCCCATGTGGAGATGAGAGGTCTTCTGTCTGGTGCCTCAGGAAAGCCCCGTATGCTGGTCTTCGAACCCAGGCCTCTGAGGAGTGATACCTGGACACCAAAGCAAGAGTTCATAATAGGGCCTAGGGGCCTGTCTGGTTCAATCTTCTGTCTCTGCGGATATCTGTCTGTGTGTCTGCATGGAGGTAGTAGTTGCTCAGCTTGTGTCATAATGCCCCTATTTGTCCAATGCGGCTTGCGGTAGTGGGATGTCCTTGGGGACCTTGAGGTTTCTACTATTTTGTAGAGTTGTGGCCAATGGAATGGGCAGTTTCTTAGGAGAGAGCAGGCACAGTTCTGTGGTGTGGCTCCAGAGACCCCAGCCTGGAGGCTGTGTGGGCCATGGCTGTGCAGACAGACATCCAAAAACCCTAACTCAGCTCAGGTTTGGGGCCGAGGTTACGGCAGGCCTGATCTACAGTCCATGAGGGGAGCTCCTCTGGATATGAAAGAAGGGTGAGAGGGAGGCAGTCGCTCAGGCTTTTGTCTCTGGATGTTTTGTCCACAATGGCCGTTTAATGTAGGAGTTGCCTCATGGGTCGTAGAAGTCTCCCTCTCTGGTAGTTTGTCCAGCCCCCAAGAGTTTGGGGTCATTCTGTGGGAAGGGAAGTGTCCTGTTTTCTGCTTCATGTGTCCCCCCAGTAGAGGGATTCAAGAGCATAGGAGTGGGTACTGACAACTGGAATACTCGCCCTCTGGTTAAGCCTGGGGGCCTATGGATATGACAAGCCCCATATGCAGGATCTTGGTCCAGCCACTGAGAGGCGTTACTTTAATACAGGACTCACGCTGCAGGTCACAATGCATGTCTGTGCCCTAGGCGGCCCTCAAGCACTGGCGTGGCCTTTCGGACAATGCAGGTTTTCCCACATTGAACGTTGGACAACATGCCAACCACAAGGTTTCTGGCCATGGGGAAGGAGGAATTCTAATTTCTGCATCACGTTCACCCCTGGGCAGTGATTGGAGATAAGGTATAGGTTCTGAAGACTGAAAACCGAGGTTGGGAAGAGATGACGACCTACAGCCATAGCGGGTCCTATGTGTCCAGGTTGGGGCCAGCTGTCTGGGTGTCGTTTGGGATGTCTTGTCTCAGGCTGTGCCAGACAGGGCATTAGTATACAGGGTGGGCTGTATAATTGCTTTACAATCGAGTGGCATGCATTAGAAAATCATTTGGGGTTTCTTATTAGCAGCATAGGGCAAAGTTTTTCTTCTGGAGGGCAGGCAGAGTGCTGCATTGTGGCTTCGGAATTCCCAAACTGGAGGGCTTGTGGGCCAGGAGAGTGAGGACGGAAGTCTGAGAACACAAGCTAGGCTTAGGTTTCGGGGCAAGGACATGGCAGGCACACTCTGCAGAGCTGAATTGAGATCTCATGCGTCTGAAGTCAGGTCGAGGTTAAGACTTTAGCTCAGGTTTGAGTTTCTGTCCATGTTGGCCCCTTCAGGAAGGGGGGGCATTATGAGGCCATGCGGGTTTTCCCACTATTGGAGTTGTGAGATGCTCCAAACCGCAAGGATTCCTTCTGTGGGACAATTAAGATTTGTTGGATGGCTCCAGGACGTCTTATAAGGTATTTTTCCAGAACAGGGTTCTAAGTATGGATGCCTGGGCAGCCAGCCACTCATTCCAATTGTCTCCTAGCAACAAGAAACGTTTGATCTGCTGGCTTGGGGTAGCAACAGAGGGGGCTGAGTTGAAATGGACTTTCCTGAGGATGGTCTTAATGTTGGTTTGAGTCCATGGAGACCTTGGTATGGGGCAGTGGCACCAGGGCCCTGAAGGATTCTCCTAACCAGAGGTTATGACAAAGCTCCAATGAGCAAGTTTTCCATGGGGAGACGCGATTTGTTTTTATTGGTGCCTCAGGAAACCACCATATGCTGGTATTGGAAACGAGGCCTCTGAGGACAGATGCCTGGAAACCAAAGCAATGGATCTGATTAGGGCCTAGGGGCCTGTCCGGTTCAATATTCTTCTCTGGGGACATCTGTTGTCTGAGTGGAGGTAGTTGCTCAGCTGGTTTGAGATCACCCCTGTTTGTACTGGGCGGCCTACACTATTGGGATGGCCTCAGTGACTTTGGAGGTGTTTCCTAATTTGCAAGGTTGTGGCCAATGGAATGTGAAGAATTCCCTTGAAAGGGAAGCACAGTCCTGAGGTGTGGCTCCAGGGACCCAAGTGTGGATCGTGTGTGTTCCAGGGCTATTTGGACAAAAGTCTTAAAACACAAACTCCACTTAGGTTGGGGGATGTAGGTATGGTCGGCCCGATCTATAGACCGTGAGGAGACCTCTTCGGGATATGAACAAAGGGCGAATGTGAGGTGCTTGCTCATGCTTTTTTTTTTTTTTTTCTGGAAATGTGTCACCGATTGCCATGGAATGTCGGGGTGTCCTCATGGGCCATCGATGAGGCTACCTTTCTGGGGATTTGACCCGATTCCAAGAGTTTGGTGTCATTCTGTGGGAAGGGAGGAGGCCTTTCTGTTTTTTTTGTTTATTTTTTTTGTTTTTTTTTTTTACCTCAGGTGGACCACCAAAAGAGGGATTCCAGAGCAGAGTCGTGGGTGGGGGCAACTGCACAACCAGACCGCTGGTTAACATTGGGACCTAAGAACATGGCAAGCCCCATATGTGGGCTCTTGGTCCAGACACTGAGAGGCCTTCCTTGAGGATATGTCTCACACTGAGTTTCACAATGTGTTTTTTGTCCCAAGGAGCCCCTCAAGTCAGGGGTGGCCAAATGTACCATGCTGGTTTCTCCTACACTGTACGTTGCACAGTATGGGAACCACAAGTTTTCTGGCAATGGGGAAGATGGAGTTCTAATTTCTTCAACACTTTCACTCCTGGACTGTGATTGGATTTAAGGTCTAGGTTCTGAATCCTGAGAACTGAGGTTGGGAAGAGATGAAGCCCTAAGGCCATGGTGTGTCTGATGTGCTCAGTGTTCTGCCAGCTGTTGAGTGTGGGTTGGGAGGTGCAGGCTCAGGCTGTGGCAGACAGGGAATTAGTGCCCAGGCTAGACTGCATCATTGGGATGCAGTCGAGTTTCGTGCAGGATGGTACTCATTTGTGGTTACTGGGTAGCCCCAGAGGGCAACGTTTTTCTTCTGGAGGGAAGACACAGTGCCACATAGTGGCTCCAGAATTCTCATACTGGAAGGCTTGTGGGCCAGGAGTATGAGGAAAAAATTCTGAGAACACAAGCCAGACTTAGATTTCGGGGTGAGGGGACGGCAGGAGCCTCTGCAGAGATGATTCAAGATCCCGTACACCTGAAGACAGAGCTAGGATCAGACGTTTTCTTAGGTCGGAGTTTCTGTCCATGATGGCCCCTTCATGAAGGGAGGGGGTCACGAGGACATGGAGGTTGTCCGACGATGGGAATTGTGAGATGCTCCAAACCACAATGATTCTTTCTGTGGGACAGTCGAGACCTGTTGCATGGCTCCAGGATATCCCATAAGGAAGTTATCCAGAGCAGGGTTCTAAGGATGGATGCCTGGGCAGCCTGCCTCCCATTCCAGGTGTCTCATAGAGCCAAGGCAAGTTCGATCTGCTGGATCTAGGGGAGCAACCGAGGCGGGTGTTTTGAAATGGGTGAGTTGAGGATGGGTCATAATGTGCATTTGTGTCCATGTAGACCTTGGAAAGGGGTGCTTGATCCGGGGCCTTGAGGGATGTTCATAACCGGAGGTTTTGATGGAGCTCTAAAGAGTATGTTTCCTATGTAGAGAAGAGAATTGTTTTGATGAGTGCCTAAGGAATCTCCCATATGCTGGTATTGGAAACCAGGCCTCTGAGGAGAGATGACTGGAATCAAAAGCAATGGATCTGTTTAGGGCCTCAGTGCCCGTCCAGTTCAATCTTACTCTATGGGGATATCTGTCTCTGGGTCTGAGTGGAGGTGGTTTCCTAACTTGTGAAAGATCATCCCTGTGTGTCCTGGGCAGCCAACACAATTCGGATGGCCTGGGGGAGTTTGGAGGATTTTCCTAATCTATAGGGTTGTGGCCAATGGAAATGGCAGAATTCCCCTGGAGAGGGAAGTCACAGTCCTGAGGTGTGGCTCCAGGGGCCCCAGCTTGGATGGTGTGTGGGCCAGGACTGTGGGGACAGAAGACTGAAAACACAAACTCAGCTTAGGTTTGGGGATGTATGTATGAAGGCTCGATCTACAGACCGTGAGAATTTTCCGGGCTATGAACAAAGGGCGAGTATGTGGCGCTTGCTCAGGCTTTTGTCTCTGGATTTTGTGTCAATGGTGGCCGTGGAATGTCGGGGTGTCCTCAAGGGCCATGGACAATTCTTTCTCTGGTGATTTGGCCTGATCCCAAGCGGTTGGGATCATTCTGTGGATGGGAAGAGTCCATTCTGTATTTTTTTTTTTTTTACCTCAGGTGTTCCACCAAAGAGGGATTCCAGATTAGAGCCCTGAGTAGGGGTGACTAGACATCTCGAACTCTGGTTGAGATTGGGGGACTAGGGGCTTGGCAAGCCCCATATGTGGGCTGTGTTCCAGTCACTAAGAGGTTTACATGAGCATAGGGCTCACGCTGAGGGTCACAATGTGTGTTTGTGCACATTGTGGCCCTCAGGGATAGGTGGGGCCTCATAGTCCATGCTGCTTTCTCCTACAATGAACATTGGACAACATGCCAACCACTAGGTTTCTTGCCAAGGCGAAGGAGAAGATCTGATTTTTGCATCACGTTCACTCTTGAGCAGTGAGTGGAGATAAGGTCTAGGTTCTGAAGGTGAAAACTGAGTTTGGGTAGAGATGATGTCCTAAAGCCATTGTGGGTGTGATATGCTCTGTGTATGGCCAGCTGTCTGGGTGTTGGACTGGAGGTCTGCCCTCAGGCTGTGTCAGAGAGGGCTTTAGTGCACAGGCTAGACTGTATAATTGGGGTATGGTCGAGTGGCATGCAGGTTGTTACTCATTTGGCGTTTCTGGTTAGCCCTATAGGGCAACATTTTTCTTCTGGAGGGCAGGCAGAGTGCTGCATTGTGTCTCCAGAATTGCCAAACTGGAGGGGTGTGGTCAGGATTGTGAGGAGGTAAGTCTGAAAACTCAAGCTAGCACGAGTTTTGGGGCAAAGAGCATGGCAGGCCCACTCTGCAAGGCTGAATCGAGATCTCCTGCAGGTGAGGTCAGGGCGATTATCAGATGTTGCCTCAAGCTGGAGTTTGTGTCCATGACGGCCCCTTCCTGAAGGGGGTGGGGGCGTCATGTGTTCAGGGAGGTTTCCCTACGCTGGGAGTTGTGAGCTGCTCCCAACTTCAAAGTTTCCTTCTTCAGGACAGTCAAGTACTATTGGATGGTTCCAGGATGCCCCATACAGAAAGACTCGAGAGCAGGTGCCTAAGCATGGATGCCGAGAAACGCCAACTCACCTTCCCATTGCTTGGTCGAGACATGGCACGCTCAATCTGCGGGCTCTTGGGTGAGCTACCCAGAAGGCTGAGTTTAAATGGACTCTGCCGAGGATGAGTCATAATGTGGGTTGGTGGCCATGGAGACCTTGGAATGTGGCAGTAGCTAAGGGACTCTGCAGGATTCTCCAACCCGAAGGGCTTGACACAACTCCAACAAGGAAGCTTCCCATGTGGAGATGAGAGGTCTTCTGTCTGGTGCCTCAGGAAAGCCCCGTATGCTGGTCTTCGAACCCAGGCCTCTGAGGAGTGATACCTGGACACCAAAGCAAGAGTTCATAATAGGGCCTAGGGGCCTGTCTGGTTCAATCTTCTGTCTCTGCGGATATCTGTCTGTGTGTCTGCATGGAGGTAGTAGTTGCTCAGCTTGTGTCATAATGCCCCTATTTGTCCAGTGCGGCTTGCGGTAGTGGGATGTCCTTGGGGACCTTGAGGTTTCTACTATTTTGTAGAGTTGTGGCCAATGGAATGGGCAGTTTCTTAGGAGAGAGCAGGCACAGTTCTGTGGTGTGGCTCCAGAGACCCCAGCCTGGAGGCTGTGTGGGCCATGGCTGTGCAGACAGACATCCAAAAACCCTAACTCAGCTCAGGTTTGGGGCCGAGGTTACGGCAGGCCTGATCTACAGTCCATGAGGGGAGCTCCTCTGGATATGAAAGAAGGGTGAGAGGGAGGCAGTCGCTCAGGCTTTTGTCTCTGGATGTTTTGTCCACAATGGCCGTTTAATGTAGGAGTTGCCTCATGGGTCGTAGAAGTCTCCCTCTCTGGTAGTTTGTCCAGCCCCCAAGAGTTTGGGGTCATTCTGTGGGAAGGGAAGTGTCCTGTTTTCTGCTTCATGTGTCCCCCCAGTAGAGGGATTCAAGAGCATAGCAGTGGGTACTGACAACTGGAATACTCGCCCTCTGGTTAAGCCTGGGGGCCTATGGATATGACAAGCCCCATATGCAGGATCTTGGTCCAGCCACTGAGAGGCGTTACTTTAATACAGGACTCACGCTGCAGGTCACAATGCATGTCTGTGCCCTAGGCGGCCCTCAAGCACTGGCGTGGCCTTTCGGACAATGCAGGTTTTCCCACATTGAACGTTGGACAACATGCCAACCACAAGGTTTCTGGCCATGGGGAAGGAGGAATTCTAATTTCTGCATCACGTTCACCCCTGGGCAGTGATTGGAGATAAGGTATAGGTTCTGAAGACTGAAAACCGAGGTTGGGAAGAGATGACGACCTACAGCCATAGCGGGTCCTATGTGTCCAGGTTGGGGCCAGCTGTCTGGGTGTCGTTTGGGATGTCTTGTCTCAGGCTGTGCCAGACAGGGCATTAGTATACAGGGTGGGCTGTATAATTGCTTTACAATCGAGTGGCATGCATTAGAAAATCATTTGGGGTTTCTTATTAGCAGCATAGGGCAAAGTTTTTCTTCTGGAGGGCAGGCAGAGTGCTGCATTGTGGCTTCGGAATTCCCAAACTGGAGGGCTTGTGGGCCAGGAGAGTGAGGACGGAAGTCTGAGAACACAAGCTAGGCTTAGGTTTCGGGGCAAGGACATGGCAGGCACACTCTGCAGAGCTGAATTGAGATCTCATGCGTCTGAAGTCAGGTCGAGGTTAAGACTTTAGCTCAGGTTTGAGTTTCTGTCCATGTTGGCCCCTTCAGGAAGGGGGGGCATTATGAGGCCATGCGGGTTTTCCCACTATTGGCGTTGTGAGATGCTCCAAACCGCAAGGATTCCTTCTGTGGGACAATTAAGATTTGTTGGATGGCTCCAGGACGTCTTATAAGGTATTTTTCCAGAACAGGGTTCTAAGTATGGATGCCTGGGCAGCCAGCCACTCATTCCAATTGTCTCCTAGCAACAAGAAACGTTTGATCTGCTGGCTTGGGGTAGCAACAGAGGGGGCTGAGTTGAAATGGACTTTCCTGAGGATGGTCTTAATGTTGGTTTGAGTCCATGGAGACCTTGGTATGGGGCAGTGGCACCAGGGCCCTGAAGGATTCTCCTAACCAGAGGTTATGACAAAGCTCCAATGAGCAAGTTTTCCATGGGGAGACGAGATTTGTTTTTATTGGTGCCTCAGGAAACCACCATATGCTGGTATTGGAAACGAGGCCTCTGAGGACAGATGCCTGGAAACCAAAGCAATGGATCTGATTAGGGCCTAGGGGCCTGTCCGGTTCAATATTCTTCTCTGGGGACATCTGTTGTCTGAGTGGAGGTAGTTGCTCAGCTGGTTTGAGATCACCCCTGTTTGTCCTGGGCGGCCTACACTATTGGGATGGCCTCAGTGACTTTGGAGGTGTTTCCTAATTTGCAAGGTTGTGGCCAATGGAATGGGAAGAATTCCCTTGAAAGGGAAGCACAGTCCTGAGGTGTGGCTCCAGGGACCCAAGTGTGGAGCGTGTGTGTTCCAGGGCTATTTGGACAAAAGTCTTAAAACACAAACTCCACTTAGGTTGGGGGATTTAGGTATGGTCGGCCCGATCTATAGACCGTGAGGAGACCTCTTCGGGATATGAACAAAGGGCGAATGTGAGGTGCTTGCTCATGCTTTTTTTTTTTTTTTTTTCTGGAAATGTGTCACCGATTGCCATGGAATGTCGGGGTGTCCTCATGGGCCATCGATGAGGCTACCTTTCTGGGGATTTGACCCAATTCCAAGAGTTTGGTGTCATTCTGTGGGAAGGGAGGAGGCCTTTCTGTTTTTTTTGTTTATTTTTTTTGTTTTTTTTTTGTTTTTTTTTTTTTACCTCAGGTGGACCACCAAAAGAGGGATTCCAGAGCAGAGTCGTGGGTGGGGGCAACTGCACAACCAGACCGCTGGTTAACATTGGGACCTAAGAACATGGCAAGCCCCATATGTGGGCTCTTGGTCCAGACACTGAGAGGCCTTCCTTGAGGATATGTCTCACACTGAGTTTCACAATGTGTTTTTTGTCCCAAGGAGCCCCTCAAGTCAGGGGTGGCCAAATGTACCATGCTGGTTTCTCCTACACTGTACGTTGCACAGTATGGGAACCACAAGTTTTCTGGCAATGGGGAAGATGGAGTTCTAATTTCTTCAACACTTTCACTCCTGGACTGTGATTGGATTTAAGGTCTAGGTTCTGAATCCTGAGAACTGAGGTTGGGAAGAGATGAAGCCCTAAGGCCATGGTGTGTCTGATGTGCTCAGTGTTCTGCCAGCTGTTGAGTGTGGGTTGGGAGGTGCAGGCTCAGGCTGTGGCAGACAGGGAATTAGTGCCCAGGCTAGACTGCATCATTGGGATGCAGTCGAGTTTCGTGCAGGATGGTACTCATTTGAGGTTACTGGGTAGCCCCAGAGGGCAACGTTTTTCTTCTGGAGGGAAGACACAGTGCCACATAGTGGCTCCAGAATTCTCATACTGGAAGGCTTGTGGGCCAGGAGTATGAGGAAAAAATTCTGAGAACACAAGCCAGACTTAGATTTCGGGGTGAGGGGACGGCAGGAGCCTCTGCAGAGATGATTCAAGATCCCGTACACCTGAAGACAGAGCTAGGATCAGACGTTTTCTTAGGTCGGAGTTTCTGTCCATGATGGCCCCTTCATGAAGGGAGGGGGTCACGAGGACATGGAGGTTGTCCGACGATGGGAATTGTGAGATGCTCCAAACCACAATGATTCTTTCTGTGGGACAGTCGAGACCTGTTGCATGGCTCCAGGATATCCCATAAGGAAGTTATCCAGAGCAGGGTTCTAAGGATGGATGCCTGGGCAGCCTGCCTCCCATTCCAGGTGTCTCATAGAGCCAAGGCAAGTTCGATCTGCTGGATCTAGGGGAGCAACCAATGCGGGTGTTTTGAAATGGGTGAGTTGAGGATGGGTCATAATGTGCATTTGTGTCCATGTAGACCTTGGAAAGGGGTGCTTGATCCGGGGCCTTGAGGGATGTTCATAACCGGAGGTTTTGATGGAGCTCTAAAGAGTATGTTTCCTATGTAGAGAAGAGAATTGTTTTGATGAGTGCCTAAGGAATCTCCCATATGCTGGTATTGGAAACCAGGCCTCTGAGGAGAGATGACTGGAATCAAAAGCAATGGATCTGTTTAGGGCCTCAGTGCCCGTCCAGTTCAATCTTACTCTATGGGGATATCTGTCTCTGGGTCTGAGTGGAGGTGGTTTCCTAACTTGTGAAAGATCATCCCTGTGTGTCCTGGGCAGCCAACACAATTCGGATGGCCTGGGGGAGTTTGGAGGATTTTCCTAATCTATAGGGTTGTGGCCAATGGAAATGGCAGAATTCCCCTGGAGAGGGAAGTCACAGTCCTGAGGTGTGGCTCCAGGGGCCCCAGCTTGGATGGTGTGTGGGCCAGGACTGTGGGGACAGAAGACTGAAAACACAAACTCAGCTTAGGTTTGGGGATGTATGTATGAAGGCTCGATCTACAGACCATGAGAATTTTCCGGGCTATGAACAAAGGGCGAGTATGTGGCGCTTGCTCAGGCTTTTGTCTCTGGATTTTGTGTCAATGGTGGCCGTGGAATGTCGGGGTGTCCTCAAGGGCCATGGACAATTCTTTCTCTGGTGATTTGGCCTGATCCCAAGCGGTTGGGATCATTCTGTGGATGGGAAGAGTCCATTCTGTATTTTTTTTTTTTTTTTACCTCAGGTGTTCCACCAAAGAGGGATTCCAGAGTAGAGCCCTGAGTAGGGGTGACTAGACATCTCGAACTCTGGTTGAGAGTGGGGGACTAGGGGCTTGGCAAGCCCCATATGTGGGCTGTGTTCCAGTCACTAAGAGGCTTTACATGAGGATAGGGATCACGCTGAGGGTCACAATTCGTGTTTGTGCACATTGTGGCCCTCAGGGATAGGTGGGTCCTCATAGTCCATGCTGCTTTCTCCTACAATGAACATTGGACAACATGCCAACCACTAGGTTTCTTGCCAAGGCGAAGGAGAAGATCTGATTTTTGCATCACGTTCACTCTTGAGCAGTGAGTGGAGATAAGGTCTAGGTTCTGAAGGTGAAAACTGAGGTTGGGTAGAGATGATGTCCTAAAGCCATTGTGGGTGTGATATGCTCTGTGTATGGCCAGCTGTCTGGGTGTTGGACTGGAGGTCTGCCCTCAGGCTGTGTCAGACAGGGCTTTAGTGCACAGGCTAGACTGTATAATTGGGGTATGTTCGAGTGGCATGCAGGTTGTTACTCATTTGGCGTTTCTGGTTAGCCCTATAGGGCAACATTTTTCTTCTGGAGGGCAGGCAGAGTGCTGCATTGTGTCTCCAGAATTGCCAAACTGGAGGGGTGTGGTCAGGATTGTGAGAGAGTAAGTCTGAAAATTCAAGCTAGCACGAGTTTTGGGGCAAAGAGCATGGCAGGCCCACTCTGCAAGGCTGAATCGAGATCTCCTGCAGGTGAGGTCAGGGCGAGTATCAGATGTTGCCTCAAGCTGGAGTTTGTGTCCATGACGGCCCCTTCCTGAAGGGGGTGGGGGCGTCATGTTTTCAGGGAGGTTTCCCTACGCTGGGAGTTGTGAGCTGCTCCCAACTTCAAAGTTTCCTTCTTAAGGACAGTCGAGTACTATTGGATGGTTCCAGGATGCCCCATACAGAAAGACTCGAGAGCAGGTGCCTAAGCATGGATGCCGAGAAACGCCAACTCACCTTCCCATTGCTTGGTCGAGACATGGCACGCTCAATCTGCGGGCTCTTGGGTGAGCTACCCAGAAGCCTGAGTTTAAATGGACTCTGCCGAGGATGAGTCATAATGTGGGTTGGTGGCCATGGAGACCTTGGAATGTGGCAGTAGTTAAGGGACTCTGCAGGATTCTCCAACCCGAAGGGCTTGACACAACTCCAACAAGGAAGCTTCCCATGTGGAGATGAGAGGTCTTCTGTCTGGTGCCTCAGGAAAGCCCCGTATGCTGGTCTTCGAACCCAGGCCTCTGAGGAGTGATGCCTGGACACCAAAGCAAGAGTTCATAATAGGGCCTAGGGGCCTGTCTGGTTCAATCTTCTGTCTCTGCAGATATCTGTCTGTGTGTCTGCATGGAGGTAGTAGTTGCTCAGCTTGTGTCATAATGCCCCTATTTGTCCAGTGCGGCTTGCGGTAGTGGGATGTCCTTGGGGACCTTGAGGTTTCTACTATTTTGTAGAGTTGTGGCCAATGGAATGGGCAGTTTCTTAGGAGAGAGCAGGCACAGTTCTGTGGTGTGGCTCCAGAGACCCCAGCCTGGAGGCTGTGTGGGCCATGGCTGTGCAGACAGACATCCAAAAACCCTAACTCAGCTCAGGTTTGGGGCCGAGGTTACAGCAGGCCTGATCTACAGTCCATGAGGGGAGCTCCTCTGGATATGAAAGAAGGGTGAGAGGGAGGCAGTCGCTCAGGCTTTTGTCTCTGGATGTTTTGTCCACAATGGCCGTTTAATGTAGGAGTTGCCTCATGGGTCGTAGAAGTCTCCCTCTCTGGTAGTTTGTCCAGCCCCCAAGAGTTTGGGGTCATTCTGTGGGAAGGGAAGTGTCCTGTTTTCTGCTTCATGTGTCCCCCCAGTAGAGGGATTCAAGAGCATAGGAGTGGGTACTGACAACTGGAATACTCGCCCTCTGGTTAAGCCTGGGGGCCTATGGATATGACAAGCCCCATATGCAAGATCTTGGTCCAGCCACTGAGAGGCGTTACTTTAATACAGGACTCACGCTGCAGGTCACAATGCATGTCTGTGCCCTAGGCGGCCCTCAAGCACTGGCGTGGCCTTTCGGACAATGCAGGTTTTCCCACATTGAACGTTGGACAACATGCCAACCACAAGGTATCTGGCCATGGGGAAGGAGGAATTCTAATTTCTGCATCACGTTCACCCCTGGGCAGTGATTGGAGATAAGGTCTAGGTTCTGAAGGCTGAAAACCGAGGTTGGGAAGAGATGACGACCTACAGCCATAGCGGGTCCTATGTGTCCAGGTTGGGGCCAGCTGTCTGGGTGTCGTTTGGGATGTCTTGTCTCAGGCTGTGCCAGACAGGGCATTAGTATACAGGGTGGGCTGTATAATTGCTTTACAATCGAGTGGCATGCATTAGAAAATCATTTGGCGTTTCTTATTAGCAGCATAGGGCAAAGTTTTTCTTCTGGAGGGCAGGCAGAGTGCTGCATTGTGGCTTCGGAATTCCCAAACTGGAGGGCTTGTGGGCCAGGAGAGTGAGGACGGAAGTCTGAGAACACAAGCTAGGCTTAGGTTTCGGGGCAAGGACATGGCAGGCACACTCTGCAGAGCTGAATTGAGATCTCATGCGTCTGAAGTCAGGTCGAGGTTCAGACTTTGGCTCAGGTTTGAGTTTCTGTCCATGTTGGCCCCTTCAGGAAGGGGGGGCATTATGAGGCCATGGGGGTTTTCCCACTATTGGAGTTGTGAGATGCTCCAAACCGCAAGGATTCCTTCTGTGGGACAATTAAGATTTGTTGGATGGCTCCAGGACGTCTTATAAGGTATTTTTCCAGAACAGGGTTCTAAGTATGGATGCCTGGGCAGCCAGCCTCACATTCCAATTGTCTCCTAGCAACAAGAAACGTTTGATCTGCTGGCTTGGGGTAGCAACAGAGGGGGCTGAGTTGATATGGACTTTCCTGAGGATGGTCTTAATGTTGGTTTGAGTCCATGGAGACCTTGGTATGGGGCAGTGGCACCAGGGCCCTGAAGGATTCTCCTAACCAGAGGTTATGACAAAGCTCCAATGAGCAAGTTTCCATGGGGAGACGAGATTTGTTCTTATTGGTGCCTCAGGAAACCACCATATGCTGGTATTGGAAACGAGGCCTCTGAGGAGAGATGCCTGGAAACCAAAGCAATGGATCTGTTTAGGGCCTAGGGGCCTGTCCGGTCAATATTCTTCTCTGGGGACATCTGTTGTCTGAGTGGAGGTAGTTGCTCAGCTTGTTTGAGATCACCTTTGTTTGTCATGGGCGGCCTACACTATTGGGATGGCCTCGGTGACTTTGGAGGTTTTTCCTAATTTGCAAGGTTGTGGCCAATGGAATGGGAAGAATTCCCTTGAAAGGGAAGCACAGTCCTGAGGTGTGGCTCCAGGGACCAAAGTGTGGAGCGTGTGTGGTCCAGGGCTATTTGGACAAAAGTCTGAAAACACAAACTCCACTTAGTTTGTGGGATGTAGGTATGGCCGGCCCGATCTATAGACCGTGAGGAGACCTCTTCGGGATATGATCAAAGGGCGAATGTGATGTGCATGCTCATGCTTTTTTTTTTTTTTTTCTGGAAATGTGTCACCGATTGCCATGGAATGTCGGGGTGTCCTCATGGGCCATCGATGAGGCTCCCTTTCTGGGGATTTGACCCGATCCCAAGAGATTGGGGTCATTCTGTGGGAAGGGAGGAGGCCTTTCTGGTTTATTTTTTTTATTATTATTTTTTTTATTATTATTTTTTTTAACCTCAGGTGGACCACCAAAAGAGGGATTCCAGAGCAGAGTCGTGGGTGGGGGCAACTGGACAACCAGACCTCTGGTTAACATTGGGACCTAAGAACATGGCAAGCCCCTTATGTGGGCTCTTGGTCCAGACACTGAGAGGCCTTCCTTGAGGATAGGTCTCACACTGAGTTTCACAATGTGTTTTTGTGCCCAAGGAGCCCCTCAAGTCAGGGCGTGGCCTAATGTACCATGCTGGTTTCTCCTACACTGAACATTGCACAGTATGGGAACCACAAGTTTTCTGGCAATGGGGAAGATGGAGTTCTAATTTCTGCAACACTTTCACTCCTGGACTGTGATTGGATTTAAGGTCTAGGTTCTGAAGCCTGAAAACTGAGGTTGGGAAGAGATGAAGCCCTAAGGCCATGGTGTGTCTGATGTGCTCAGTGTTCGGCCAGCTGTTGAGTGTGGTTTGGGAGGTGCAGGCTCAGGCTGTGGCAGACAGGGAATTAGTGCCCAGGCTAGACTGCATCATTTGGGTGTAGTCGAGTTTCGTGCAGGATGGTACTCATTTGAGGTTACTGGGTAGCCCCAGAGGGCAACGTTTTTCTTCTGGAGGGAAGACACAGTGCCACATAGTGACTCCAAAATTCCCAAACTGGAAGGCTTGTGGGCCAGGAGTGTGAGGAAAAAATTCTGAGAACACAAGCCAGACTTAGATTTCGGGATGAGGGGACGACAGGCACCCTCTGCAGAGATGATTCGAGATCCGTATACCTGAAGACAGAGCTAGGATCAGACGTTTTCTTAGGTCGGAGTTTCTGTCCATGACGGCCCATTCATGAAGGGGAGGGTGTCACGAGGACATGGAGGTTTTCCCACTATGGGCATTGTGAGATGCTCCAAACCACAATGATTCCTTCTGTGGGACAGTCGAGACATGTTGGATGGCTCCAGGACATCCCATAAGGAAGTTATCCAGAGCAGGGTTCTAAGGATGGATGCCTGGGCAGCCTGCCTCCCATTCCAGGTGTCTCATAGAGCCAAGGCAAGTTCGATCTGCTGGATCTAGGGGAGCAACCGAGGCGGGTGTTTTGAAATGGGTGAGTTGAGGATGGGTCATAATGTGCATTTGTGTCCATGTAGACCTTGGAATGGGGTGCTTGTTCCGGGGCCTTGAGGGATGTTCATAACCGGAGGTTTTGATGGAGCTCTAAGAGTATGTTTCCTATGTAGAGAAGAGAATTGTTTTGATGAGTGCCTAAGGAATCTCCCATATGCTGGTATTGGAAACCAGGCCTCTGAGGAGAGATGACTGGAATCAAAATCAATGGATCTGATTAGGGCCTCAGTGCCCGTCCAGTTCAATCTTATTCTATGGGGATATCTGTCTCTGGGTCTGAGTGGAGGTGGTTTCCTAACTTGTGAAAGATCATCCCTGTGTGTCCTGGGCAGCCAACACAATTCGGATGGCCTGGGGGAGTTTGGAGGATTCTCCTAATCTATAGGGTTGTGTCCAATGGAAATGGCAGAATTCCCGTGGAGAGGGAAGCCAAAGTCCTGAGGTGTGGTTCCAGGGGCCCCAGCTTGGATGGTGTGTGGGCCAGGACTGTGGGGACAGAAGTCTGAAAACACAAACTCAGCTTAGGTTTGGGGATGTATGTATGAAGGCTCGATCTACAGACCGTTAGAATTTTCCGGGCTATGAACAAAGGGCGAGTATGTGGCTCTTGCTCAGGGTTTTGTATCTGGATTTTGTGTCAATGGTGGCCGTGGAATGTCGGGGTGTCCTCAAGGGCCATGGACAATTCTTTCTCTGGTCATTTGGCCTGATCCCAAGTGGTTGGGATCATTCTGTGGATGCGAAGATTCCTTTCTGTATTTTTTTTTTTTTATCTCAGGTGTACCACCAAAGAGGGATTCCAGAGTAGAGCACTGAGTAGGGCTCACTAGACATCTCGAACTCTGGTTGAGATTGGGGGACTAGGGGCTTGGCAAGCCCCATATATGGGCTGTTGTTATAGTCACTAAGAGGCTTTACATGAGGATACGGCTCACGCTGAGGGTCACAATGTGTGTTTGTGCAAATTGTGGCCCTCAGGCATAGGTGGGGCCTCATAGTCCATGCTGCTTTCTCCTACAAAGAACATTGGACAACATGCCAACCACTAGGTTTCTTGCCAAGGCGAAGGAGAAGATCTGATTCTTGCATCACGTTCACTCCTGAGCAGTGAGTGGAGATAAGGTCTAGGTTCTGAAGGTGAAAACTGAGGTTGGGTAGAGATGATGGCCTAAAGCCATTGTGGGTGTGATATGCTGTGTGTACGGCCAGCTGTCTGGGTGTTGGACTGGAGTTCTGCCCTCAGGCTGTGTCAGACAGGGCTTTAGTGCACAGGCTAGACTGTATAATTGGGGTATGGTCGAGTGGCATGCAGGTTGTTACTCATTTGGCGTTTCTGGTTAGCCCTATAGGGCAACATTTTTCTTCTGGAGGGCAGGCAGAGTGCTGCATTGTGTCTCCAGAATTGCCAAACTGGAGGGGTGTGGCCAGGATTGTGAGGAAGGAAGTCTGAAAACACAAGCTAGCACGAGTTTTGGGGCCAAGAGCATGGCAGGCCCACTCTGCAGAGGCTGAATCAAGATCTCCTGCAGGTCTGGTCAGGGCGATTATCAGATGTTGCCTCAAGCTGGAGTTTGTGTCCATGACGGCCCCTTCCTGAAGGGGGTGGGGGCGTCATGAGTCCAGGGAGGTTTCCCTACGCTGGGAGTTGTGAGCTGCTCCAAACTTCAAAGTTTCCTTCTTCAGGACAGTCGAGTACTATTGGATGGTTCCAGGATGCCCCATACAGAAAGACTCGAGAGCAGGGGCCTAAGCATGGATGCCGAGAAACGCCAACTCACCTTCCCATTGCCTGGTCGAGACAAGCACACTCAATCTGCGGGCTCTTGGGTGAGCTACCCAGAAGCCTGAGTTTAAATGGACTCTGCCGAGGATGAGTCATAATGTGGGTTGGTGGCCATGGAGACCTTGGAATGTGGCAGTAGCTAAGGGACTCTGCAGGATTCTCCAACCCGAAGGGCTTGACACAACTCCAACAAGGAAGCTTCCCATGTGGAGATGAGAGGTCTTCTGTCTGGTGCCTCAGGAAAGCCCCGTATGCTGGTCTTCGAACCCAGGCCTCTGAGGAGTGATACCTGGACACCAAAGCAAGAGTTCATAATAGGGCCTAGGGGCCTGTCTGGTTCAATCTTCTGTCTCTGCGGATATCTGTCTGTGTGTCTGCATGGAGGTAGTAGTTGCTCAGCTTGTGTCATAATGCCCCTATTTGTCCAGTGCGGCTTGCGGTAGTGGGATGTCCTTGGGGACCTTGAGGTTTCTACTATTTTGTAGAGTTGTGGCCAATGGAATGGGCAGTTTCTTAGGAGAGAGCAGGCACAGTTCTGTGGTGTGGCTCCAGAGACCCCAGCCTGGAGGCTGTGTGGGCCATGGCTGTGCAGACAGACATCCAAAAACCCTAACTCAGCTCAGGTTTGGGGCCGAGGTTACGGCAGGCCTGATCTACAGTCCATGAGGGGAGCTCCTCTGGATATGAAAGAAGGGTGAGAGGGAGGCAGTCGCTCAGGCTTTTGTCTCTGGATGTTTTGTCCACAATGGCCGTTTAATGTAGGAGTTGCCTCATGGGTCGTAGAAGTCTCCCTCTCTGGTAGTTTGTCCAGCCCCCAAGAGTTTGGGGTCATTCTGTGGGAAGGGAAGTGTCCTGTTTTCTGCTTCATGTGTCCCCCCAGTAGAGGGATTCAAGAGCATAGGAGTGGGTACTGACAACTGGAATACTCGCCCTCTGGTTAAGCCTGGGGGCCTATGGATATGACAAGCCCCATATGCAAGATCTTGGTCCAGCCACTGAGAGGCGTTACTTTAATACAGGACTCACGCTGCAGGTCACAATGCATGTCTGTGCCCTAGGCGGCCCTCAAGCACTGGCGTGGCCTTTCGGACAATGCAGGTTTTCCCACATTGAACGTTGGACAACATGCCAACCACAAGGTATCTGGCCATGGGGAAGGAGGAATTCTAATTTCTGCATCACGTTCACCCCTGGGCAGTGATTGGAGATAAGGTCTAGGTTCTGAAGGCTGAAAACCGAGGTTGGGAAGAGATGACGACCTACAGCCATAGCGGGTCCTATGTGTCCAGGTTGGGGCCAGCTGTCTGGGTGTCGTTTGGGATGTCTTGTCTCAGGCTGTGCCAGACAGGGCATTAGTATACAGGGTGGGCTGTATAATTGCTTTACAATCGAGTGGCATGCATTAGAAAATCATTTGGCGTTTCTTATTAGCAGCATAGGGCAAAGTTTTTCTTCTGGAGGGCAGGCAGAGTGCTGCATTGTGGCTTCGGAATTCCCAAACTGGAGGGCTTGTGGGCCAGGAGAGTGAGGACGGAAGTCTGAGAACACAAGCTAGGCTTAGGTTTCGGGGCAAGGACATGGCAGGCACACTCTGCAGAGCTGAATTGAGATCTCATGCGTCTGAAGTCAGGTCGAGGTTCAGACTTTGGCTCAGGTTTGAGTTTCTGTCCATGTTGGCCCCTTCAGGAAGGGGGGGCATTATGAGGCCATGGGGGTTTTCCCACTATTGGAGTTGTGAGATGCTCCAAACCGCAAGGATTCCTTCTGTGGGACAATTAAGATTTGTTGGATGGCTCCAGGACGTCTTATAAGGTATTTTTCCAGAACAGGGTTCTAAGTATGGATGCCTGGGCAGCCAGCCTCACATTCCAATTGTCTCCTAGCAACAAGAAACGTTTGATCTGCTGGCTTGGGGTAGCAACAGAGGGGGCTGAGTTGATATGGACTTTCCTGAGGATGGTCTTAATGTTGGTTTGAGTCCATGGAGACCTTGGTATGGGGCAGTGGCACCAGGGCCCTGAAGGATTCTCCTAACCAGAGGTTATGACAAAGCTCCAATGAGCAAGTTTCCATGGGGAGACGAGATTTGTTCTTATTGGTGCCTCAGGAAACCACCATATGCTGGTATTGGAAACGAGGCCTCTGAGGAGAGATGCCTGGAAACCAAAGCAATGGATCTGTTTAGGGCCTAGGGGCCTGTCCGGTCAATATTCTTCTCTGGGGACATCTGTTGTCTGAGTGGAGGTAGTTGCTCAGCTTGTTTGAGATCACCTTTGTTTGTCATGGGCGGCCTACACTATTGGGATGGCCTCGGTGACTTTGGAGGTTTTTCCTAATTTGCAAGGTTGTGGCCAATGGAATGGGAAGAATTCCCTTGAAAGGGAAGCACAGTCCTGAGGTGTGGCTCCAGGGACCAAAGTGTGGAGCGTGTGTGGTCCAGGGCTATTTGGACAAAAGTCTGAAAACACAAACTCCACTTAGTTTGTGGGATGTAGGTATGGCCGGCCCGATCTATAGACCGTGAGGAGACCTCTTCGGGATATGATCAAAGGGCGAATGTGATGTGCATGCTCATGCTTTTTTTTTTTTTTTTCTGGAAATGTGTCACCGATTGCCATGGAATGTCGGGGTGTCCTCATGGGCCATCGATGAGGCTCCCTTTCTGGGGATTTGACCCGATCCCAAGAGATTGGGGTCATTCTGTGGGAAGGGAGGAGGCCTTTCTGGTTTTTTTTTTTATTATTATTTTTTTTATTATTTTTTTTTTTAACCTCAGGTGGACCACCAAAAGAGGGATTCCAGAGCAGAGTCGTGGGTGGGGGCAACTGGACAACCAGACCTCTGGTTAACATTGGGACCTAAGAACATGGCAAGCCCCTTATGTGGGCTCTTGGTCCAGACACTGAGAGGCCTTCCTTGAGGATAGGTCTCACACTGAGTTTCACAATGTGTTTTTGTGCCCAAGGAGCCCCTCAAGTCAGGGCGTGGCCTAATGTACCATGCTGGTTTCTCCTACACTGAACGTTGCACAGTATGGGAACCACAAGTTTTCTGGCAATGGGGAAGATGGAGTTCTAATTTCTGCAACACTTTCACTCCTGGACTGTGATTGGATTTAAGGTCTAGGTTCTGAAGCCTGAAAACTGAGGTTGGGAAGAGATGAAGCCCTAAGGCCATGGTGTGTCTGATGTGCTCAGTGTTCGGCCAGCTGTTGAGTGTGGTTTGGGAGGTGCAGGCTCAGGCTGTGGCAGACAGGGAATTAGTGCCCAGGCTAGACTGCATCATTTGGGTGTAGTCGAGTTTCGTGCAGGATGGTACTCATTTGAGGTTACTGGGTAGCCCCAGAGGGCAACGTTTTTCTTCTGGAGGGAAGACACAGTGCCACATAGTGACTCCAAAATTCCCAAACTGGAAGGCTTGTGGGCCAGGAGTGTGAGGAAAAAATTCTGAGAACACAAGCCAGACTTAGATTTCGGGATGAGGGGACGACAGGCACCCTCTGCAGAGATGATTCGAGATCCGTATACCTGAAGACAGAGCTAGGATCAGACGTTTTCTTAGGTCGGAGTTTCTGTCCATGACGGCCCATTCATGAAGGGGAGGGTGTCACGAGGACATGGAGGTTTTCCCACTATGGGAATTGTGAGATGCTCCAAACCACAATGATTCCTTCTGTGGGACAGTCGAGACATGTTGGATGGCTCCAGGACATCCCATAAGGAAGTTATCCAGAGCAGGGTTCTAAGGATGGATGCCTGGGCAGCCTGCCTCCCATTCCAGGTGTCTCATAGAGCCAAGGCAAGTTCGATCTGCTGGATCTAGGGGAGCAACCGAGGCGGGTGTTTTGAAATGGGTGAGTTGAGGATGGGTCATAATGTGCATTTGTGTCCATGTAGACCTTGGAATGGGGTGCTTGATCCGGGGCCTTGAGGGATGTTCATAACCGGAGGTTTTGATGGAGCTCTAAAGAGTATGTTTCCTATGTAGAGAAGAGAATTGTTTTGATGAGTGCCTAAGGAATCTCCCATATGCTGGTATTGGAAACCAGGCCTCTGAGGAGAGATGACTGGAATCAAAATCAATGGATCTGATTAGGGCCTCAGTGCCCGTCCAGTTCAATCTTATTCTATGGGGATATCTGTCTCTGGGTCTGAGTGGAGGTGGTTTCCTAACTTGTGAAAGATCATCCCTGTGTGTCCTGGGCAGCCAACACAATTCGGATGGCCTGGGGGAGTTTGGAGGGTTCTCCTAATCTAATGGGTTGTGTCCAATGGAAATGGCAGAATTCCCGTGGAGAGGGAAGCCAAAGTCCTGAGGTGTGGTTCCAGGGGCCCCAGCTTGGATGGTGTGTGGGCCAGGACTGTGGGGACAGAAGTCTGAAAACACAAACTCAGCTTAGGTTTGGGGATGTATGTATGAAGGCTCGATCTACAGACCGTTAGAATTTTCCGGGCTATGAACAAAGGGCGAGTATGTGGCTCTTGCTCAGGGTTTTGTATCTGGATTTTGTGTCAATGGTGGCCGTGGAATGTCGGGGTGTCCTCAAGGGCCATGGACAATTCTTTCTCTGGTCATTTGGCCTGATCCCAAGTGGTTGGGATCATTCTGTGGATGCGAAGATTCCTTTCTGTATTTTTTTTTTTTTATCTCAGGTGTACCACCAAAGAGGGATTCCAGAGTAGAGCACTGAGTAGGGCTCACTAGACATCTCGAACTCTGGTTGAGATTGGGGGACTAGGGGCTTGGCAAGCCCCATATATGGGCTGTTGTTATAGTCACTAAGAGGCTTTACATGAGGATACGGCTCACGCTGAGGGTCACAATGTGTGTTTGTGCAAATTGGGGCCCTCAGGCATAGGTGGGGCCTCATAGTCCATGCTGCTTTCTCCTACAAAGAACATTGGACAACATGCCAACCACTAGGTTTCTTGCCAAGGCGAAGGAGAAGATCTGATTCTTGCATCACGTTCACTCCTGAGCAGTGAGTGGAGATAAGGTCTGGGTTCTGAAGGTGAAAACTGAGGTTGGGTAGAGATGATGGCCTAAAGCCATTGTGGGTGTGATATGCTGTGTGTACGGCCAGCTGTCTGGGTGTTGGACTGGAGTTCTGCCCTCAGGCTGTGTCAGACAGGGCTTTAGTGCACAGGCTAGACTGTATAATTGGGGTATGGTCGAGTGGCATGCAGGTTGTTACTCATTTGGCGTTTCTGGTTAGCCCTATAGGGCAACATTTTTCTTCTGGAGGGCAGGCAGAGTGCTGCATTGTGTCTCCAGAATTGCCAAACTGGAGGGGTGTGGCCAGGATTGTGAGGAAGGAAGTCTGAAAACACAAGCTAGCACGAGTTTTGGGGCCAAGAGCATGGCAGGCCCACTCTGCAGAGGCTGAATCAAGATCTCCTGCAGGTCTGGTCAGGGCGATTATCAGATGTTGCCTCAAGCTGGAGTTTGTGTCCATGACGGCCCCTTCCTGAAGGGGGTGGGGGCGTCATGAGTCCAGGGAGGTTTCCCTACGCTTGGAGTTGTGAGCTGCTCCATACTTCAAAGTTTCCTTCTTCAGGACAGTCGAGTACTATTGGATGGTTCCAGGATGCCCCATACAGAAAGACTCGAGAGCAGGGGCCTAAGCATGGATGCCGAGAAACGCCAACTCACCTTCCCATTGCCTGGTCGAGACAAGCACACTCAATCTGCGGGCTCTTGGGTGAGCTAACCAGAAGCCTGAGTTTAAATGGACTCTCCTGAGGATGAGTCATAATGTGGGTTGGTGGCCATGGAGACCTTGGAATGTGGCAGTAGCTAAGGGACTCTGCAGGATTCTCCAACCCGAAGGGCTTGACACAACTCCAACAAGGAAGCTTCCCATGTGGAGATGAGAGGTCTTCTGTCTGGTGCCTCAGGAAAGCCCCGTATGCTGGTCTTCGAACCCAGGCCTCTGAGGAGTGATACCTGGACACCAAAGCAAGAGTTCATAATAGGGCCTAGGGGCCTGTCTGGTTCAATCTTCTGTCTCTGCGGATATCTGTCTGTGTGTCTGCATGGAGGTAGTAGTTGCTCAGCTTGTGTCATAATGCCCCTATTTGTCCAGTGCGGCTTGCGGTAGTGGGATGTCCTTGGGGACCTTGAGGTTTCTACTATTTTGTAGAGTTGTGGCCAATGGAATGGGCAGTTTCTTAGGAGAGAGCAGGCACAGTTCTGTGGTGTGGCTCCAGAGACCCCAGCCTGGAGGCTGTGTGGGCCATGGCTGTGCAGACAGACATCCAAAAACCCTAACTCAGCTCAGGTTTGGGGCCGAGGTTACGGCAGGCCTGATCTACAGTCCATGAGGGGAGCTCCTCTGGATATGAAAGAAGGGTGAGAGGGAGGCAGTCGCTCAGGCTTTTGTCTCTGGATGTTTTGTCCACAATGGCCGTTTAATGTAGGAGTTGCCTCATGGGTCGTAGAAGTCTCCCTCTCTGGTAGTTTGTCCAGCCCCCAAGAGTTTGGGGTCATTCTGTGGGAAGGGAAGTGTCCTGTTTTCTGCTTCATGTGTCCCCCAGTAGAGGGATTCTAGAGCATAGCAGTGGGTACTGACAACTGGAATACTCGCCCTCTGGTTAAGCCTGGGGGCCTATGGATATGACAAGCCCCATATGCAGGATCTTGGTCCAGCCACTGAGAGGCGTTACTTTAATACGGGACTCACGCTGCAGGTCACAATGCATGTCTGTGCCCTAGGCGGCCCTCAAGCACTGGCGTGGCCTTTCGGACAATGCAGGTTTTCCCACATTGAACGTTGGACAACATGCCAACCACAAGGTTTCTGGCCATGGGGAAGGAGGAATTCTAATTTCTGCATCACGTTCACCCCTGGGCAGTGATTGGAGATAAGGTCTAGGTTCTGAAGCCTGAAAACCGAGGTTGGGAAGAGATGACGACCTACAGCCATAGCGGGTCCTATGTGTCCAGGTTGGGGCCAGCTGTCTGGGTGTCGTTTGGGATGTCTTGTCTCAGGCTGTGCCAGACTGGGCATTAGTATACAGGGTGGGATGTATAATTGCTTTACAATCGAGTGGCATGCATTAGAAAATCATTTGGGGTTTCTTATTAGTAGCATAGGGCAAAGTTTTTCTTCTGGAGGGCAGGCAGAGTGCTGCATTGTGGCTTCTGAATTCCCAAACTGGAGGGCTTGTGGGCCAGGAGAGTGAGGACGGAAGTCTGAGAACACAAGCTAGGCTTAGGTTTCGGGGCAAGGACATGGCAGGCAAACTCTGCAGAGCTGAATTGAGATCTCATGCGTCTGAAGTCAGGTCGAGGTTCAGACTTTGGCTCAGGTTTGAGTTTCTGTCCATGTTGGCCCCTTCAGGAAGGGGGGGCATTATGAGGCCATGGGGGTTTTCCCACTATTGGAGTTGTGAGATGCTCCAAACCGCAAGGAATTCCTTCTGTGGGACAATTAAGATTTGTTGGATGGCTCCAGGACGTCTTATAAGGTATTTTTCCAGAACAGGGTTCTAAGTATGGATGCCTGGGCAGTCAGCCTCACATTCCAATTGTCTCCTAGCAACAAGAAACGTTTGATCTGCTGGCTTGGGGTAGCAACAGAGGGGGCTGAGTTGAAATGGACTTTCCTGAGGATGGTCTTAATGTTGGTTTGAGTCCATGGAGACCTTGGTATGGGGCAGTGGCACCAGGGCCCTGAAGGATTCTCCTAACCAGAGGTTATGACAAAGCTCCAATGAGCAAGTTTTCCATGGGGAGACGAGATTTGTTCTTATTGGTGCCTCAGGAAACCACCATATGCTGGTATTGGAAACGAGGCCTCTGAGGACAGATGCCTGGAAACCAAAGCAATGGATCTGATTAGGGCCTAGGGGCCTGTCCGGTTCAATATTCTTCTCTTGGGACATCTGTTGTCTGAGTGGAGGTAGTTGCTCAGCTGGTTTGAGATCACCCCTGTTTGTCCTAGGCAGCCTACACTATTGGGATGGCCTCAGTGACTTTGGAGGTTTTTCCAAATTTGCAAGGTTGTGGCCAATGGAATGGGAATAATTCCCTTGAAAGGGAAGCACAGTCCTGAGGTGTGGCTCCAGGGACCCAAGTGTGGAGAGTGTGTGGTCCAGGCCTGTGGGGACAGAAGTCTGAAAACACAAACTCAGCTTAGGTTTGGGGATGTATGTATAAAGGCTCGATCTACAGACCGTGAGAATTTTCCGGGCTATGAACAAAGGGCGAGTATGTGGCGCTTGCTCAGGGTTTTGTCTCTGGATTTTGTGTCAATGGTGGCCGTGGAATGTCGGGGTGTCCTCAAGGGCCATGGACAATTCTTTCTCTGGTGATTTGGCCTGTTCCCAAGTGGTTGGGATCATTCTGTGGATGGGAAGAGTCCTTTCTGTATTTTTTTTTTTTTTACCTCAGGTGTCCCACCAAAGAGGGATTCCCGAGTAGAGCCCTGAGTAGGGGTGACTAGACATCTCGAACTCTGGTTGAGATTGGGGGACTAGGGGCTTGGCAAGCCCCATATGGGGGCTGTTGTTCCAGTCACTAAGAGGCTTTACATGAGCATAGGGCTCACGCTGAGCGTCACAATGTGTGTTTGTGCACATTGTGGCCCTCAGGGATAGGTGGGGCCTCATAGTCCATGCTGCTTTCTCCTACAATGAACATTGGACAACATGCCAACCAATAAGTTTCTTGCCAAGGCGAAGGAGAAGTTCTGATTCTTGCATCACGTTCACTCCTGAGCAGTGAGTGGAGATAAGGTCTAGGTTCTGAAGGTGAAAACTGAGGTTGGGTAGAGATGATGGCCTAAAGCCATTGTGGGTGTGATATGCTCGGTGTATGGCCAGCTGTCTGGGTGTTGGACTGGAGGTCTGCCCTCAGGCTGTGTCAGACAGGGCTTTAGTGCACAGGCTAGACTGTATAATTGGGGTATGTTCGAGTGGCATGCAGGTTGTTACTCATTTGGCGTTTCTGGTTAGCCCTATAGGGCAACATTTTTCTTCTGGAGGGCAGGCAGAGTGCTGCATTGTGTCTCCAGAATTGCCAAACTGGAGGGGTGTGGCCAGGATTGTGAGGAAGGAAGTCTGAAAACACAAGCTAGCACGAGTTTTGGGGCCAAGAGCATGGCAGGCCCACTCTGCAGAGGCTGAATCGAGATCTCCTGCACGTGAGGTCCGGGCGATTATCAGATGTTGCCTCAAGCTGGAGTTTGTGTCCATGACGGCCCCTTCCTGAAGGGGGTGGGGGCGTCATGAGTCCAGGGAGGTTTCCCTACGCTGGGAGTTGTGAGCTGCTCCATACTTCAAAGTTTCCTTCTTCAGGACAGTCGAGTACTATTGGATGGTTCCAGGATGCCCCATACAGAAAGACTCGAGAGCAGGGCCCTAAGCATGGATGTCGAGAAACACCAACTCACCTTCCCATTGCCTGGTGGAGACAAGGCACGCTCAATCTGCGGGCTCTTGGGTGAGCTACCCAGAAGCCTGAGTTTAAATGGACTCTCCTGAGGATGAGTCATAATGTGGGTTGGTGGCCATGGAGACCTTGGAATGTGGCAGTAGCTAAGGGACTCTGCAGGATTCTCCAACCCGAAGGGCTTGACACAACTCCAACAAGGAAGCTTCCCATGTGGAGATGAGAGGTCTTCTGTCTGGTGCCTCAGGAAAGCCCCGTATGCTGGTCTTCGAACCCAGGCCTCTGAGGAGTGATACCTGGACACCAAAGCAAGAGTTCATAATAGGGCCTAGGGGCCTGTCTGGTTCAATCTTCTGTCTCTGCGGATATCTGTCTGTGTGTCTGCATGGAGGTAGTAGTTGCTCAGCTTGTGTCATAATGCCCCTATTTGTCCAGTGCGGCTTGCGGTAGTGGGATGTCCTTGGGGACCTTGAGCTTTCTACTATTTTGTAGAGTTGTGGCCAATGGAATGGGCAGTTTCTTAGGAGAGAGCAGGCACAGTTCTGTGGTGTGGCTCCAGAGACCCCAGCCTGGAGGCTGTGTGGGCCATGGCTGTGCAGACAGACATCCAAAAACCCTAACTCAGCTCAGGTTTGGGGCCGAGGTTACGGCAGGCCTGATCTACAGTCCATGAGGGGAGCTCCTCTGGATATGAAAGAAGGGTGAGAGGGAGGCAGTCGCTCAGGCTTTTGTCTCTGGATGTTTTGTCCACAATGGCCGTTTAATGTAGGAGTTGCCTCATGGGTCGTAGAAGTCTCCCTCTCTGGTAGTTTGTCCAGCCCCCAAGAGTTTGGGGTCATTCTGTGGGAAGGGAAGTGTCCTGTTTTCTGCTTCATGTGTCCCCCAGTAGAGGGATTCTAGAGCATAGCAGTGGGTACTGACAACTGGAATACTCGCCCTCTGGTTAAGCCTGGGGGCCTATGGATATGACAAGCCCCATATGCAGGATCTTGGTCCAGCCACTGAGAGGCGTTACTTTAATACGGGACTCACGCTGCAGGTCACAATGCATGTCTGTGCCCTAGGCGGCCCTCAAGCACTGGCGTGGCCTTTCGGACAATGCAGGTTTTCCCACATTGAACGTTGGACAACATGCCAACCACAAGGTTTCTGGCCATGGGGAAGGAGGAATTCTAATTTCTGCATCACGTTCACCCCTGGGCAGTGATTGGAGATAAGGTCTAGGTTCTGAAGCCTGAAAACCGAGGTTGGGAAGAGATGACGACCTACAGCCATAGCGGGTCCTATGTGTCCAGGTTGGGGCCAGCTGTCTGGGTGTCGTTTGGGATGTCTTGTCTCAGGCTGTGCCAGACTGGGCATTAGTATACAGGGTGGGATGTATAATTGCTTTACAATCGAGTGGCATGCATTAGAAAATCATTTGGGGTTTCTTATTAGTAGCATAGGGCAAAGTTTTTCTTCTGGAGGGCAGGCAGAGTGCTGCATTGTGGCTTCTGAATTCCCAAACTGGAGGGCTTGTGGGCCAGGAGAGTGAGGACGGAAGTCTGAGAACACAAGCTAGGCTTAGGTTTCGGGGCAAGGATATGGCAGGCACACTCTGCAGAGCTGAATTGAGATCTCATGCGTCTGAAGTCAGGTCGAGGTTCAGACTTTGGCTCAGGTTTGAGTTTCTGTCCATGTTGGCCCCTTCAGGAAGGGGGGGCATTATGAGGCCATGGGGGTTTTCCCACTATTGGAGTTGTGAGATGCTCCAAACCGCAAGGAATTCCTTCTGTGGGACAATTAAGATTTGTTGGATGGCTCCAGGACGTCTTATAAGGTATTTTTCCAGAACAGGGTTCTAAGTATGGATGCCTGGGCAGTCAGCCTCACATTCCAATTGTCTCCTAGCAACAAGAAACGTTTGATCTGCTGGCTTGGGGTAGCAACAGAGGGGGCTGAGTTGAAATGGACTTTCCTGAGGATGGTCTTAATGTTGGTTTGAGTCCATGGAGACCTTGGTATGGGGCAGTGGCACCAGGGCCCTGAAGGATTCTCCTAACCAGAGGTTATGACAAAGCTCCAATGAGCAAGTTTTCCATGGGGAGACGAGATTTGTTCTTATTGGTGCCTCAGGAAACCACCATATGCTGGTATTGGAAACGAGGCCTCTGAGGACAGATGCCTGGAAACCAAAGCAATGGATCTGATTAGGGCCTAGGGGCCTGTCCGGTTCAATATTCTTCTCTTGGGACATCTGTTGTCTGAGTGGAGGTAGTTGCTCAGCTGGTTTGAGATCACCCCTGTTTGTCCTAGGCAGCCTACACTATTGGGATGGCCTCAGTGACTTTGGAGGTTTTTCCAAATTTGCAAGGTTGTGGCCAATGGAATGGGAATAATTCCCTTGAAAGGGAAGCACAGTCCTGAGGTGTGGCTCCAGGGACCCAAGTGTGGAGAGTGTGTGGTCCAGGCCTGTGGGGACAGAAGTCTGAAAACACAAACTCAGCTTAGGTTTGGGGATGTATGTATAAAGGCTCGATCTACAGACCGTGAGAATTTTCCGGGCTATGAACAAAGGGCGAGTATGTGGCGCTTGCTCAGGGTTTTGTCTCTGGATTTTGTGTCAATGGTGGCCGTGGAATGTCGGGGTGTCCTCAAGGGCCATGGACAATTCTTTCTCTGGTGATTTGGCCTGTTCCCAAGTGGTTGGGATCATTCTGTGGATGGGAAGAGTCCTTTCTGTATTTTTTTTTTTTTTACCTCAGGTGTCCCACCAAAGAGGGATTCCCGAGTAGAGCCCTGAGTAGGGGTGACTAGACATCTCGAACTCTGGTTGAGATTGGGGGACTAGGGGCTTGGCAAGCCCCATATGGGGGCTGTTGTTCCAGTCACTAAGAGGCTTTACATGAGCATAGGGCTCACGCTGAGCGTCACAATGTGTGTTTGTGCACATTGTGGCCCTCAGGGATAGGTGGGGCCTCATAGTCCATGCTGCTTTCTCCTACAATGAACATTGGACAACATGCCAACCAATAAGTTTCTTGCCAAGGCGAAGGAGAAGTTCTGATTCTTGCATCACGTTCACTCCTGAGCAGTGAGTGGAGATAAGGTCTAGGTTCTGAAGGTGAAAACTGAGGTTGGGTAGAGATGATGGCCTAAAGCCATTGTGGGTGTGATATGCTCGGTGTATGGCCAGCTGTCTGGGTGTTGGACTGGAGGTCTGCCCTCAGGCTGTGTCAGACAGGGCTTTAGTGCACAGGCTAGACTGTATAATTGGGGTATGTTCGAGTGGCATGCAGGTTGTTACTCATTTGGCGTTTCTGGTTAGCCCTATAGGGCAACATTTTTCTTCTGGAGGGCAGGCAGAGTGCTGCATTGTGTCTCCAGAATTGCCAAACTGGAGGGGTGTGGCCAGGATTGTGAGGAAGGAAGTCTGAAAACACAAGCTAGCACGAGTTTTGGGGCCAAGAGCATGGCAGGCCCACTCTGCAGAGGCTGAATCGAGATCTCCTGCACGTGAGGTCCGGGCGATTATCAGATGTTGCCTCAAGCTGGAGTTTGTGTCCATGACGGCCCCTTCCTGAAGGGGGTGGGGGCGTCATGAGTCCAGGGAGGTTTCCCTACGCTGGGAGTTGTGAGCTGCTCCATACTTCAAAGTTTCCTTCTTCAGGACAGTCGAGTACTATTGGATGGTTCCAGGATGCCCCATACAGAAAGACTCGAGAGCAGGGCCCTAAGCATGGATGTCGAGAAACACCAACTCACCTTCCCATTGCCTGGTGGAGACAAGGCACGCTCAATCTGCGGGCTCTTGGGTGAGCTACCCAGAAGCCTGAGTTTAAATGGACTCTCCTGAGGATGAGTCATAATGTGGGTTGGTGGCCATGGAGACCTTGGAATGTGGCAGTAGCTAAGGGACTCTGCAGGATTCTCCAACCCGAAGGGCTTGACACAACTCCAACAAGGAAGCTTCCCATGTGGAGATGAGAGGTCTTCTGTCTGGTGCCTCAGGAAAGCCCCGTATGCTGGTCTTCGAACCCAGGCCTCTGAGGAGTGATACCTGGACACCAAAGCAAGAGTTCATAATAGGGCCTAGGGGCCTGTCTGGTTCAATCTTCTGTCTCTGCGGATATCTGTCTGTGTGTCTGCATGGAGGTAGTAGTTGCTCAGCTTGTGTCATAATGCCCCTATTTGTCCAGTGCGGCTTGCGGTAGTGGGATGTCCTTGGGGACCTTGAGGTTTCTACTATTTTGTAGAGTTGTGGCCAATGGAATGGGCAGTTTCTTAGGAGAGAGCAGGCACAGTTCTGTGGTGTGGCTCCAGAGACCCCAGCCTGGAGGCTGTGTGGGCCATGGCTGTGCAGACAGACATCCAAAAACCCTAACTCAGCTCAGGTTTGGGGCCGAGGTTACGGCAGGCCTGATCTACAGTCCATGAGGGGAGCTCCTCTGGATATGAAAGAAGGGTGAGAGGGAGGCAGTCGCTCAGGCTTTTGTCTCTGGATGTTTTGTCCACAATGGCCGTTTAATGTAGGAGTTGCCTCATGGGTCGTAGAAGTCTCCCTCTCTGGTAGTTTGTCCAGCCCCCAAGAGTTTGGGGTCATTCTGTGGGAAGGGAAGTGTCCTGTTTTCTGCTTCATGTGTCCCCCAGTAGAGGGATTCTAGAGCATAGCAGTGGGTACTGACAACTGGAATACTCGCCCTCTGGTTAAGCCTGGGGGCCTATGGATATGACAAGCCCCATATGCAGGATCTTGGTCCAGCCACTGAGAGGCGTTACTTTAATACGGGACTCACGCTGCAGGTCACAATGCATGTCTGTGCCCTAGGCGGCCCTCAAGCACTGGTGTGGCCTTTCGGACAATGCAGGTTTTCCCACATTGAACGTTGGACAACATGCCAACCACAAGGTTTCTGGCCATGGGGAAGGAGGAATTCTAATTTCTGCATCACGTTCACCCCTGGGCAGTGATTGGAGATAAGGTCTAGGTTCTGAAGCCTGAAAACCGAGGTTGGGAAGAGATGACGACCTACAGCCA
The DNA here is from genome assembly GCF_964662115.1 of Mustela nivalis. Lineage (NCBI taxonomy): Eukaryota > Metazoa > Chordata > Mammalia > Carnivora > Mustelidae > Mustela > Mustela nivalis. Next base: position 56,743 of record NW_028136258.1, on the reverse strand, counting down.
TAGCGGGTCCTATGTGTCCAGGTTGGGGCCAGCTGTCTGGGTGTCGTTTGGGATGTCTTGTCTCAGGCTGTGCCAGACAGGGCATTAGTATACAGGGTGGGATGTATAATTGCTTTACAATCGAGTGGCATGCATTAGAAAATCATTTGGGGTTTCTTATTAGTAGCATAGGGCAAAGTTTTTCTTCTGGAGGGCAGGCAGAGTGCTGCATTGTGGCTTCGGAATTCCCAAACTGGAGGGCTTGTGGGCCAGGAGAGTGAGGACGGAAGTCTGAGAACACAAGCTAGGCTTAGGTTTCGGGGCAAGGACATGGCAGGCAAACTCTGCAGAGCTGAATTGAGATCTCATGCGTCTGAAGTCAGGTCGAGGTTCAGACTTTGGCTCAGGTTTGAGTTTCTGTCCATGTTGGCCCCTTCAGGAATGGGGGGCATTATGAGGCCATGGGGGTTTTCCCACTATTGGAGTTGTGAGATGCTCCAAACCGCAAGGAATTCCTTCTGTGGGACAATTAAGATTTGTTGGATGGCTCCAGGACGTCTTATAAGGTATTTTTCCAGAACAGGGTTCTAAGTATGGATGCCTGGGCAGCCAGCCTCACATTCCAATTGTCTCCTAGCAACAAGAAACGTTTGATCTGCTGGCTTGGGGTAGCAACAGAGGGGGCTGAGTTGAAATGGACTTTCCTGAGGATGGTCTTAATGTTGGTTTGAGTCCATGGAGACCTTGGTATGGGGCAGTGGCACCAGGGCCCTGAAGGATTCTCCTAACCAGAGGTTATGACAAAGCTCCAATGAGCAAGTTTTCCATGGGGAGACGAGATTTGTTCTTATTGGTGCCTCAGGAAACCACCATATGCTGGTATTGGAAACGAGGCCTCTGAGGAGAGATGCCTGGAAACCAAAGCAATGGATCTGATTAGGGCCTAGGGGCCTGTCCGGTTCAATATTCTTCTCTTGGGACATCTGTTGTCTGAGTGGAGGTAGTTGCTCAGCTGGTTTGAGATCACCCCTGTTTGTCCTAGGCAGCCTACACTATTGGGATGGCCTCAGTGACTTTGGAGGTTTTTCCAAATTTGCAAGGTTGTGGCCAATGGAATGGGAATAATTCCCTTGAAAGGGAAGCACAGTCCTGAGGTGTGGCTCAAGGGACCCAAGTGTGGAGAGTGTGTGGTCCAGGCCTGTGGGGACAGAAGTCTGAAAACACAAACTCAGCTTAGGTTTGGGGATGTATGTATAAAGGCTCGATCTACAGACCGTGAGAATTTTCCGGGCTATGAACAAAGGGCGAGTATGTGGCGCTTGCTCAGGGTTTTGTCTCTGGATTTTGTGTCAATGGTGGCCGTGGAATGTCGGGGTGTCCTCAAGGGCCATGGACAATTCTTTTCTGGTGATTTGGCCTGTTCCCAAGTGGTTGGGATCATTCTGTGGATGGGAAGAGTCCTTTCTGTATTTTTTTTTTTTTTTTACCTCAGGTGTCCCAGCAAAGAGGGATTCCCGAGTAGAGCCCTGAGTAGGGGTGACTAGACATCTCGAACTCTGGTTGAGATTGGGGGACTAGGGGCTTGGCAAGCCCCATATGGGGGCTGTTGTTCCAGTCACTAAGAGGCTTTACATGAGCATAGGGCTCACGCTGAGGGTCACAATGTGTGTTTGTGCACATTGTAGCCCTCAGGGATAGGTGGGGCCTCATAGTCCATGCTGCTTTCTCCTACAATGAACATTGGACAACATGCCAACCAATAAGTTTCTTGCCATGGCGAAGGAGAAGTTCTGATTCTTGCATCACGTTCACTCCTGAGCAGTGAGTGGAGATAAGGTCTAGGTTCTGAAGGTGAAAACTGAGGTTGGGTAGAGATGATGGCCTAAGGCATTGTGGGTGTGATATGCTCGGTGTATGGCCAGCTGTCTGGGTGTTGGACTGGAGGTCTGCCCTCAGGCTGTGTCAGACAGGGCTTTAGTGCACAGGCTAGACTGTATAATTGGGGTATGGTCGAGTGGCATGCAGGTTGTTACTCATTTGGCGTTTCTGGTTAGCCCTATAGGGCAACATTTTTCTTCTGGAGGGCAGGCAGAGTGCTGCATTGTGTCTCCAGAATTGCCAAACTGGAGGGGTGTGGCCAGGATTGTGAGGAAGGAAGTCTGAAAACACAAGCTAGCACGAGTTTTGGGGCCAAGAGCATGGCAGGCCCACTCTGCAGAGGCTGAATCGAGATCTCCTGCACGTGAGGTCCGGGCGATTATCAGATGTTGCCTCAAGCTGGAGTTTGTGTCCATGACGGCCCCTTCCTGAAGGGGGTGGGGGCGTCATGAGTCCAGGGAGGTTTCCCTACGCTGGGAGTTGTGAGCTGCTCCATACTTCAAAGTTTCCTTCTTCAGGACAGTCGAGTACTATTGGATGGTTCCAGGATGCCCCATACAGAAAGACTCGAGAGCAGGGCCCTAAGCATGGATGTCGAGAAACGCCAACTCACCTTCCCATTGCCTGATGGAGACAAGGCACGCTCAATCTGCGGGCTCTTGGGTGAGCTACCCAGAAGCCTGAGTTTAAATGGACTCTCCTGAGGATGAGTCATAATGTGGGTTGGTGGCCATGGAGACCTTGGAATGTGGCAGTAGCTAAGGGACTCTGCAGGATTCTCCAACCCGAAGGGCTTGACACAACTCCAACAAGGAAGCTTCCCATGTGGAGATGAGAGGTCTTCTGTCTGGTGCCTCAGGAAAGCCCCGTATGCTGGTCTTCGAACCCAGGCCTCTGAGGAGTGATACCTGGACACCAAAGCAAGAGTTCATAATAGGGCCTAGGGGCCTGTCTGGTTCAATCTTCTGTCTCTGCGGATATCTGTCTGTGTGTCTGCATGGAGGTAGTAGTTGCTCAGCTTGTGTCATAATGCCCCTATTTGTCCAGTGCGGCTTGCGGTATGTGAAGACAAGATTTGTTCTGATTGGTATCTCTGGAATCCCCCATATGCTGGTATTGGAAAACAGGCCTCTGAGGAGAGATGCTTAGAAAAAAAAGCAATGGAACCAATTACATTCTAGGGGCCAGTCCAGTTTAATCTTCTTCTCTTGGGTTATCTGTCTACGGGTGAGTTGACGTCGTTGCTCAGCTTGTGAGAGATCGCCCCTCTTTGTCCTGGGTGGCCTACACTATTGGAATGGCCTCTGGGACTTTGGAGGTTTCTCCTTATCTGTAGGGTTGTGGCCAATGGAATGGGAAGAATTTCCTTGGAGAGGGCAGGCACAGTCCTGAGGTGTGGCTCCAGGGGCCTCAGTCTGGAGGGTGTGTGGGACAGGGATGTCAGGATAGAAGTCTGAAAACACAAACTCGGCTTAGGTTTGGGGACGTAGGTATGGCAGGCCCAATCTACAGACTATGAGGAGAATTTCTTGGGCTATGACCTAAGGGTGAGTGTGAACGCTTGCTGAAGCTTATGTCTCTGAATTTTGTGTCAATAGTGGCCGTGGAATGTCGGGCTGGCCTCATGGGCCATGGACGAGTCTTTCTCTCTGGACCCCAATCACTTGGGATGGCCCAATCCCAAGTGATTGGGGTCATTCTGTGAGTGGGAGGAGTCCTTTCTGTGTTTATTTACCTCAAATGTCCCACCAAAGAGGGATTCCAGAGCAGAGCCCTGAGTAGGGGTGACTAGATGTCTCTACCTCTGGTTAAGATTGGGTGACTTGGGGCATGGCAGGCCCCATATGCGGGCTCATGGTCCAGCCACTGAGAGGCTTTACTTGAGGACAGGGCTCAAACTGAGGGTCCCAATGTGTGTTTGAGCCCACCGCAGCTCTTAAGCATAGGCAGGGCCTCAGGGACCCTACACTACCCTCAGGGGCCCTACTACTACCCCTGTAGGCCCTACAGGGGTCCTCCACTGAACGTTGGACAAGATGCCAACCACAAGATTCTGGCGAGAGGGAAGGAGGAGTTCTGATTTCTGCATCACGTTCACCCATGGGAAGTGAGTAGAGATAAGGTCTAGGATTCTGTAGCCTGAAAACCGAAGTTGGAAAGAGATGGCGACCTAAGGCCATGGCGGTTCAGATGTTCTCAGTGTACTGCAAGCTGTCTGGGTGTCGGTTGGGAATTCAGGCCTCAGGTTCTGTCAGACAGGGCATTAGTGCACAGGCTAGACTATATAATTGGTGTACAGTTGAGTGACGTGCAGGTTTATCCTCATTTGAGGTTTCTGGGTAGACCCATAGGGCAATATTTTTTTTCTAGAGGGCAGGCAGAGTGCAGCACTGTGTCATCGGAAATCCCAAAATAGAGGGCGTGTGGTCCAGGAGAGTGAGGACGGAAGTCGGAGAACACTAGCTACGCTTAGGTTTTGGGGTGAGGGCACAGCAGGTACACTCTGAAGAGCTGAATCAAGATCTCGTGCATCTGAAGTCAAGGCGAGATCAGCTGTTGGCTCAGGTTGGAGTTTCTTTCCATGATCTGCCTTCATGAAGATTGGGGGCATCATGTGACCTTGGAAGCTTTCCATGATATGAGTTGTTAGGTGGTCCATGCACAAGGACTCCTGTGGGACAGTCGAGACCTGTTGGATGGCTCAAGGATGTCCCATAAGGAACGACGCAAGAGCAGGGTTCTAAGGATGGATGCCTGAGGAGCCCAACTCGCATTTCAATTGTCTCCTAGCGACAAGGCAGGTTCAATCTGCTGGCTCTGGAGTAGCAACCGAGGGGGTTTAGTTGAAATGGACTCTCCTGAGGATGGGTCATAATTTGGGATTGTGTCCATGGAGATATTCAAATGGGGCAGTGGCTCCAGTGACCTGAAGTTTTCTCCTAACTGGAGGTTATGACACAGCTCCATAGAGCAAGATTCCCATGTGGAGACGAGATTTTTTCTGATAGGTAGCTCTGGAAACCCCCTTATGCTGGTATTGGAATCCAGGCCTCTGAGGAGAGATGCCTGAAAACAAAAGCAATGGATCCAATTAGGGCCTAGGTGCCTGTCTTGTTTAATATTCTTTTCTATGGATATCTGTCTAAGGTTCTGATTGGAGGTAGTGGCTCAGCTTGTGCCAGAGGGTCCCTGTATGTCCAGGACATCCGACACTATTGGGATGGCCTCAGAGATTTTGGATGATTCTCCTAATCTGTCAGGTTGTGCCAAATGAATGAGCAGAATTCCCTTGGAGAGGGCAGGCACAGTCCTGAGGTGTGGCTCCATGGGGCCCAGCCTTTAGAATGTGTGGGTGAGGACAATGGAGACAGAAGTCTGAAAACACAAACTCGGCTTAGGTTTGGGGACATAGGTATGGCAGGCCCGATCTACAGACCTTGAGAATTTTGGGGGCTCTGAACAAAGGGCAAGTGTGTGGCGCTTTTTCAGGTTTTTGTCTCCGGATTTTGTGTCAATGGTGGCCGTGGAATGTCAGGCTGGCCTCATCGACCATGGACGAGTATTTCTCTCTGTGGATTTGGCCAGATTCCAAGTGTTTGGGGTCATTCGTTGGATGGTAGGAGTCCTTACTTTTTTTTTTTTCTTTATCTTGGTTTTTTTTTTGTTTTTTTTTTTTTGTTTTTTTTTTTTGTTTTTTTTTTACCTTATGTGTCCCACCAAATAGGGATTCCAGAAAAGAGCTCTGAATAAGGTTGACTAGACTTCTCAAGATCTGGCTAGGATTGGGGGAGTAGGGGCATGGCAAGTCCCATATGCAGGCTCTTGGTCCAGCCCCGGAGAGGCTTTACTTGAGGCCAGGGTTCATGCTTAGGGTCCTAATGTGTGTTTGTGCCCATCACAGCCCTCAAGCATGTCTGAGGCCTCATTGGCCATGCTGGGTTCTCATATACTGAACGTTGGACAACATGCCAACCACAAGGTTTCTGGTCATGGGGAAGGTGAAGTTCTGATTTCTGCATCACGTACATCACTTAGTTGTGAGTGGAGATAATGTCTAGGTTCTGAAGCCTGAAGACCAAGGTTGGGAAGAGATGATGACCTAAGGCCATGGCATGTTCGATGTGTTCAGTGTGAGGCCAGGTGTCTGGGTGTCGGTCACGAGGTCTGGGGTCAGGCTGTGTCAGACAGGGCATTAGTGCCCAGGCTAGACTGTATAATTGGGGTACAGTCTAGAGAATTGCAGGTTGATCCTCATTTGATGTTTCTGGGTAGACCCCTAGGGCAAAGTCTCTCTTCTGGAGGGCAGGCAGAGTGCTGCATTTTGTCTCCAGAATTCCCAAAGTGGAAGGCTTGTGGGCCAGGAGTGTGAGGACGGAAGTCTGAGAACGCGAGCTGGCTTAGGTTTTGGGGCGAGGGCAAGGCAGGCACACTCTGCAGAGCTGAATTGAGATCTCATGCATCTGAGGTCAGGGCGAGGATCAGACGGGAGTTTCTGTCCATGATGTCCTCTACCTGAAGGTGGAGGCATCACGAGGCCATGGAGGTTTTCCCATGGTGCGAGTGTGTGATGCTGCAAACCACAAGGATTCCTTCTGCAGGACAGTTGAGACCTGTTGAATGGATCAAGGACACCCCATTAGGAATTTCTCCAGAGCAGAGTTCTAACATGGATACCTGGGCAACGAACTCGCATTCCAATTGTCTCCTAGTGACAAAGCAGGTTTGATCTGCTGGCACTGGGTGAGCAACCGCCAGGTTTGAGTTGAAATGGACTCTCCTGAGGATGGGTCATAATGTGGGATTGTGTCCATTGAGACATTGGAATGGGGCGGTGGCTCCAGTGACGTGAAATTTTCTCCTAACTGGAGGTTTTGACACAGTTCCATATAGCATGATTCCCATGTGGCATGCGATTTGTTCTGATTGGTAGCTCCAGAAACCCCCATGTGCTGGTATTGGAATCCAGGCCTCTGAGGAGAGATACATGAAAACAAAAGCAATGAATTCGTTTAGGGCCTAGGTGCCTGTCCTCTTCAATCTTCTTTTCTATGGATATCTATCTACAGGTCTGATTGGAGGTAGTGGCTCAGCTTGTGGCAGATGGTCCCAGTTTGTCCCGGACATCCTACAATATTGGGGTGGCCTCGGGGACTTCGGATGTTTCTCCTAATCTGTCAGGTTGTGCCAAAGGAATGAGCAGAATTCCCATGGAGAGGGCAGGCACAGTCCTGAGGTGTGGCTCCATGGGGCCAAGCCTTGAGGGTGTGTGGGCCAGGACAATGGAGACAGAAGTCTGAAAACACAAACTTGGCTTAGGTTTGGGGACATAGGTATGGCAGGCCCGATCTACAGACCGTGAGAATTTTTCAGGCTTTGAACAAAGGGCGAGTGTGTGGCGCTTTTTCAGGCTTTTGTCTCCGGATTTTGTGTCAATGGTGGCCGTGGAATGTCAGGATGGCCTCATCAGCCATTGACGAGTATTTCTCTCTGTGAATTTGGCCCAATTCCAAGTGTTTGCGGTCATTCTTTGGACGGTAGGAGTCCTTTCTCTATTTTTTTTTAACCTCATGTGTCCCACCAAGGAGGGATTCTAGAGAAGAGATCTGAGTAGGGGTGACTAGACTTCTCAAGCACTGGTTAAGGTTTGGTGAGTAGGGGCATGGTAATCTCCATATGTGGGCTCTTGGTCCAGCCCTGGAGAGGCTTTACTTGAGGCCAGGGTTCATGCTTAGGGTCCTAATGTGTGTTTGTGCCCATCGCAGCCCTCAAGCATGTCTGAGGCCTCATGGGCCATGCTGGTTTCTCCTACACTGCACGTTGGACAACATGCCAACCACAGGGTTTCTGGTCATGGGGAAGGAGGAGTTCTGATTTCTGCATCACGTACACGGCATGGCAGTGAGTAGAGATAAGGTCTAGATTCTGAAGCCTGAAAACCGAGGTTGGTAAGAGATGACGACCTAAGGCCATGGTGGGTCCGTTGCACTTAGTGTGCGGCCAGATGTCTGTGTCCATCATGAGGTCTGGACTCAGGCTGTGTCAGGCAGGGCATTAGTCCCCAGGCTAGACTGTATAATTGGGGTACAGTCGAGTGATGTGAAGGTTGGTCCTCATTTGGGGTTTCTGGTTGGCCCCATAGGGCAAAGATTTTCTTCTGGAGGGCAGGCAGAGTGCTGCATTCTGGCTCCAGAATTGCCAACTTCAGGGCTTGTGGGCCAGGTGTTTTTGGACAGAAGTCTGAGAATACAAGTTCAGCTTAGAATTCGCAGCGGTGACATGGCAGGCACACTCTACAGACCTGAAATGAGATCTCGTGCATCTGAAGTCAGGGCGAGGATCAGATGTTGGCTTAGGTTGGAGTTTCTGTACATGATGTCCCCTTCATGAAGGTGGGGGGGCATCAGGAAACCATGGAAGATTTCCAACTTTGTGAGTGTGTGATGCTCCAAACCACAAGGATTCCGTCAGCGGGACAGTCACGACCTTTTGGATGGATCAAGGACGTCCCATAAGAAATGCTCCAAAGCACAGTTCTAATGATGGATGCCTGGGCAGTCCAACTTGCATTCCAGTTGTGTCCTAGTGAAAAGGAGGATTCGATCTGCTGTCACTGGGGGAACAACCGAGGGGGCTGAATTGAAATGGACTCTCATGAGGATCAGTCATGATGTGGATTTGTGTCCATGGATCCCTTGGAATGGGGCAGTGGCTCTGTTGCCCTGAAGAATTCTCCTAACCTGAGGTTTTGATGCAGCTCCAAAGAGCAAGTTTCCCATGTAGAGACGAGATTTGTTCTGAAACCCCCACAACCTGGTATTGGAAACCAAGCATCTGGGGAACAATGCCTGGAATCCAAAGCAATGGATCTGATTACGGTCTAGGGGCCTGTCCTTTTCAATATTCTCCTCTGAGTGTCTCTGTCTAAGATTCAGAATGGAGGTCACTGCTCAGCTTGTGTCAGATCACCCATGTTTGTTGGGGGAGGCCAACACTATTGGGCTGGTCTTGGGAATTGGAGGTTTCTCCTAATCTGTAAGGTTGTGGCAAATGAAACGGGCAGAGTTCCCTTGGAGAGCACTGACACAGTCCTTAGGTGTGACACCACCTTTCTGGGTGTCATCCAGGAGGTCCAGGCTCAGGCTGTGTCAGACAGGGCATTAGTGCCAAGCTTAGACTGTATAATTGGAGTAAAGTTGAGTGGCATGCAGGTTGATCCTCATTTGGCGTTTCTGGGTAGCCCCAGGGGCAACGTTTTTCTTCTGGAGGGAAGGAAGAGTGCTGCATTGTGGCGACGGAATTCTCACACTGGAGGGCTTGTGGGCCAGAATTGTGAGGAAGGAAGTGAGAGAACACAAGCTAGGCTTAGGTTTTGGGTCAAGATCATGGCAGGCACACTCTGTAGAGCTAAATCTAAATCTCATGCATCTGAAGTCAGGGCGAGGATCAGACGAAGGCTCAGGTTGAAGTTTCTGTTCAGGATGGCCCCTTCATGATGGTGGGGGGCATCATGGGGCTATGGAGACTTTCCCACGATTGGCATTGTAAGTTGCTCCAATCGGCAAGGATTCCTTCTACGGGACAGTCGAGACCGGTCAGATTGCTCCAGGACGTCCCATGCGGAACCACGGCAGTGCAGGGTTCTAAGGATGGATTCCTGGAGTGCCCGCCTCACATTCCTATTGTCTCCTAGTGACAAGGCAGGTTCGATCTGCTTCTTTTGGGGAGCAAACAAAGGGGATGTGTTGAAATGGACTCGCCTGCGGATGGGTCATAATGCGGGTTTGTGTCCATGGAGACCTTGGAATGGGGTGTTGGCTGCTGGGACCTGAAGGTTTCCCTTAACTGGAGGTTGTGACACAGCTCCAAAATGCATGTTTCCCATGTGGAAATGAGATTTGTTCAGACTGGTACCTCTTGAAGAACACATATGCTGGTATTGGAAACCAGGCCTCTGAGGAGAGATGCCTGGAATCAAAAGCAATGGATCTGATTAGGGCCTAGGTGCCTGTCCGGTTCAATCTTCTTCTCTGGGGTTATCTGTCTATGGATCTGAGTTGAGGTAGTTGCTCATCTTGGGACAGATCACCCTGTTTGCCCTGAGTGGCCAACACTATTGGGATGGCCTCAGGGACGTTGGAGTGTTCTCCTAATCTTTAGGGTTGTGGCCAATGGAATGGGCAGAATTTGCTTGGAGAAGGCAGGCACAGTCCTGAGGCATGGCTCCAGGGGCCCCAGCCTGGAGGGTGTGTGGGCCAGGACAGTGGGGACAGAAACCTGAAAACCCAAACTCAGCTTAGATTTGGGGACGTAGGTATGACAAGCCTGATCTATAGACCGCGAGAAGAATTTATCAGGCTATGAACAAAGGGCAAGTGTGAGGCATATCTCCAGGCTTTTGTCTCTAGATATTGTGTCAATGGTGGCCATGGAATGACGGGATGGCCTCTTTGGCCATGGATGATTCTTTCTCTTTTAAGATTTGGTCAGATCCCAAGTTTTGGGGCTCATTCAGGGGATGGAGGAGACCCTTCAATATTTTTTTTCCTCAGGGGTTCCAGAGCAGAGACCTGAATAGGGGTGATTAGAACTCTCAACCTCTCATTAATATTGGGGGACTAGGGATGGCAATGCGGGTTCTTGGTCCAGACCCTGAGAGGCTTTACTTGAGGACAGGGCTCACACTGAGGGTCCCAATGTGTTTGTGCCCATTGCGGTTCTCAAGCATGGGCGGGGACTCATGGGCTACACTGGATTCTCCTACACTGAACGTTGGAAAACATGCCAACCACAAGGTTTCTTGCCTTGAGGAAGAAGGAGTTTCATTTCTGCATCACGTTCACCCCTGGGTAGTGAGTATATATAAGGTCTAGGTTCTGAAGCCTGAAAACCAAGGTTGAAAAGAGATGATGACCTAAAGCCATGGCGGGTCTGATGTGCTCAGTGTACAGCCAGCTGTCTGGGTGTCGGTTGAAAATTCAGACCTCAGGCTGTGCAAGACAGGGCATTAACGCCGAAGCGAAACTGTATAATTGGGGTAGAGTCAAGTGGCATGCAGGTTGATCCTCATTTGGTGTTTCTGGTTAGCCCCATAGGACAACGTTTCCCTTCTGGAGGGCAGTCAGAGTGCTGCATTGTGTCTCTCCAGAATTCCCTAACTGGAGGGCTGGTGGGCTCGGAGTGTGAGGACGAAGTCTGAGAACAATAGCTAGGTTTTGCTTCGGGGCGGGGTTTCGGCAGGCACACTCTGCAGAGTTGAATCAAGATTTCGTGCATCTGAAGTCAGGGTGAGGATTAGACGTTGGCTCAGGTTGGAGTTTCTGTCCAAGATGGCTCTTTCATGAAGGGGACAGTGCACCACGAGGCCACAGAGCTTTTCCCATGATGGGAGTTGTGAGGTGCTCCAAAGCGCAAGGATTCCTTCTGCAGGACAGCTGTGACCTGTTGGATGGCTCCAGGACGTCCCATATGGAATTACTTCAGAGTAGTTTTCTACAGATGGATGCCTAGCCAGTACGCCTCACATTCCAATTGTCTCCTAGTGACAAGATAGGTTCGATCTGCTGGCTCTAGGGGAGCACCCAAGGGCACTGAGTTGAAAAAGACTCTCCTGCAGATGGGTCCTAATGTGGGATTGTGTCCATGGAGAACTTGGAATGAGGTGGTGGCACCGGGGCTCTGAAGGATTTTCCTAGCCGGAGGTTTTGACACAGCTTGAAAGAGCACGTTTCCCATGTGGAGAAGACATTTGTTCTGACTGATGCCTCAGGAAACCCCCATATGGTGGTATTGAAAACCAGGCCTCTGAGGTTCTGACATAGCTCCTTGAGCAAGTTTCCAATGTGCAGACAAGACTTGCTCTGAAGGAGCCTATGGAAACCCCATAGGCTGGTATTGGAAACCAGGCCTCTGAGAAGAGATGCCTGGAAACCAAAGCAATGGATCTGATTAGGGCCTAGGGGCCTGTCTAGTTCAATGTTCTTCTCTGGGGACATCTGTCTCCGAGTCTGTGTGGAGCTAGTTGCTCAGCTAGTGTCAGATCACCCCTGTTTGTTCCGAGCAGCCTACAATATTGGGATGGTCCCAGGGACATTGGAGATTTCTACTGATTTATATGGTTGTGGCCAATGGAATATGAAGAATTCCCTTTGAGAGGGCAGGAACAATACTGATGTGTGGTTCCAGGGGCCCTAGCATGGAGGGTGTGTGTTTTCACACAACTTTCCAAACAGCCCTGGCCTACACAACCTACAGGCTCAGGCCCCTGGAGCCAAACCTGAGGACTGTCCTTGTCCTCTCAGAGGGAATTGTGTGTGCCCATTCCAAAGGCCACAACCCTTCTAATAGGATAAACATCCAAAGTCCCTGATCCATCTCAATAGTGGTGGCTTCCCAGGAAAAACAGGGGTAATCTGAGCCCAACTGAGCACCTACCTGCACTCAGACCCATAGACAGATGTCCCCAGAGGTATGAAGGAAAGAACAGGCGCCTAGGCACTAATCAGATCCATTGCTTTGGTTTCCAGGCATCTCTCCTCAGAGGCCTGGATTTCAAAAGCAGCATATAGGTGTTTCTTGACTCACCCATCAGAAAATATCTCATCTACACATGGGAAACTTGCACGTAGGGGCTGTGTCAAAGCCTCTGTTTAGGAGAACCCTTTAGGGCCCCAGTGCCACCGCTTCATTCCAAGGTCTCCATAGACACAAAAGCACATTAGGACCGATCCCCAGGGGTGTCCATTTCAACTCAGCGTCCACGGTTGCTCCCCACAGATCCAGGAGATCTAAACTGTCTTGTTGCTAGGAGACAATTGAAATGCGAGGTGGGCTACCCATCCATCCATCCTTAGAACCCTGCTCAGAATCATTGGCCTGGAGCCAAAAACAGGTCTCAATTGTCCTGCAGAAGACTCTCTGCAGTTTGGAGCTTCTCACAACTCCCATCGTGGGAAAACCCCATGGCCTCGTGATGCCCCCCCATTCATGAAGGGGCCATCAGGGACAGAAACACCAACCTGAGCGATCGTCTGATCCTCGCCCTGACTTCAGATGCACGAGATCTCGATTCAGGTCTGTAGATGGTGCCTGCCATGGCCTCACCCAGAAACCTAAGCCTAGCTTGTGTTCTCAGACTTTGGTCGTCAGACTCCTGGCCCACAAGCCCTCCAGTTTGGCAATCCAGAACTATAATGCAGCACTCTGCCGGCCCTCCAGAAGAAAAACATTGTCCTCTGGGGCTACCCAGTAACCCCAAATGAGGATCAACCTGCACCGACTTTGGATGTACTCCAAATACATAGGCTGACCAGGGCACTAATGCCCTTTCTGACACAGCCTGAGCCTGGACCCCGTGGACCCACCCAGACAGCTAGCCGTACACTGAGCACATCGAGCCGCCATGGCCTTAGGTCGTCATCTCTTCCCAACCTCGGTTTTCAGGTTTCAGAACCTAGACCTTATCTCCAATCACTGCCCAGGGTTGAAGGTGATGCAGAAATCAGAACTCCTTCCCCATGGCAAGAAACCTTGTGGTTGGCATGTTGTCCAACGTTCAGTGTAGTTGAAACCAGTGTGGCCCATGAGGCCCCGCCCATGCTCGTGGGCCACATTGGTCACAAACACACATTGTGACGCTCAGGCTGAGCCCAGTCCTCAAGTAACGCCACTCAGTGGCTGGATGATGAAGAGATAGCATATTGGACTTGCCATGCCCCTAGGCCCCAATTTTTAACCATAGTTCGGGTTGTCCCTTCAGTCTTCCCCACGACTTGGCTTTGGAATTCCTCTTTTGGTGGGACACCTGAGGTACAAAACTGAAATGAGTCCTCCCATCCCACAGATTGACGAAAAGCAATTGGGAATCGGGCCAAATCCTCAGAGAGGAAGATTCGTCTATGGCCCATGAGGCCTCCCCGACATTCCACGGCCATCGCTGATTCAAAATCCAGAGACAAAAGCCTGAGCAAGCACCTCAGACTCGCACTTTCTTCGTATCCTGAAGAGTTCTTCTCATGGTTTGGTGATCGGGCCTGCCATACCTACGTCCCCAAACCTAAGCTGAGTTTGTGTTTTCAGACTTCTGTCCTCAAAGTCTTGGGCCACACACCCTCCAGGCTGGGCCCCTGGAGCCACACATTAGGACTGTGCCTACCAATCCATGGGAATTCTGCCCATTCCTTGGACCAAAATCGTACAAATTAGGAGAAACCTCCTAAGTCCCTGAGGCCATCCCAATAGATTTGGTCGCCCTGAACAAACAAGGGCTGTCTAACGCCAGCTGATAATCGACCTCCACTCATACCATAGATGGTCGTCCCCAGAGAAGAAGATTGAACCAGACAGGACCCTAGGCCATAATAGGATCCATTGCTTTGGGTTACAGGCATGTGTCCTCAAAAGCCGGATTCCAATACGAGCATAGGGGTTTTCCTGAGGCACCCATCAGAACTCATCTCGTCTCCACAAGGAAACCTGTGCATGGGAGCCATGTCCAAAGCTTAGGAGAGTACTTCAGGGTCCCGGTGCCACCGCCCCATTCCAAGGCACTCATTGACACAAAAGCACATTAGGACCCATCCTCAGGAAAGTCGATTTCAACTCAGCCACCCCGGTTGCTCAGGCAGAGCCATCAGATCTAAACTGTCTTGTTGCTAGGAGAAAATTGGAATGCGAGGCCGGCTTCCCAGGCATCCATCCGCGAACGGTGCTATGGAGTCATTCCATATGGAATGTCCTGGAGCTGTCCAAAAGGTCTCAATTGTCCCGCAGAAGGAATCCTTGAAGGGGGCATCCCACAACTCCCAACGTGGGAAATCCTCAATGGCCTCGAGATTCTGCTCCCTTCATGAAGCGGCCGTCATGCTCAGAAACTCCCACCTGAGCCAACGTCTGATCCTCGCCCTGACTTCACATGGATGAGATATTGGTTCAGATATGCAGGGGGTACCTGCCATGCCCCCCCGAAACCCAAGTCTAGCTTGTCTTCTCAGACTTCCGTCCTCACACTCCTGGCCCCGAAGCCCTCAAGTTTGGCAATTCCGGACCCACAATGCAGCATTCTGCCTGCCCTCTAGAAAAAAAATTATTGCCTCATGAGCTGCCCAGGCACCTTAAATGAGGGTAAACCTACACAGCACTCGACTTTACCCAAATTATATAGTCTAACCTGGGCACTAATGCACTGTCGAACACAACCTGAGCACGGACCTCCTGACCAACACCCAGAAAGCTGACCACACACTGAGCACATAAAACCCGCCATGGCCTTAGGTCATCATCTCTTCCCTACCTCAGTTTTCAGGCTTCAGAACGAGACCTTATCTCCAATCACTGCCCAGGGGTGAGTGTGATGCAGAAATCAGAACTCCTCTTTACCCATGGCAAGAATCCTTGTGGTTGGCACGTTGTTCAACGTTCAGTTTTGGAGAAACCAGCATTCACCCTGAGGCACCGCCCATTCTTGAGTGTTACGAGGGCATACACACGCATTGTGACCCTCAGCATGAGTCCTGTCCTCTAGTAAGTCCTCTCAGTGCCTGGACCTTTAGATGTCATAATGGGCTTGACATGTCCCTAGGCCCCAATTTTTAACCAGATTTCTTATTGTCCAGTCGCCCATCCCCAGGGCTCTACTCTGGAATCCCTCATTTGGTGGGACACCTGAGGATAAAAAAGAAAACAACAACAACAACAACAAAAACGGACTTCTTCCAGCCCACAGAATGACCCCAAACTCTTTGGACGGGGCCAAACCACCAGAGAGTAAGACTCGTCCATTTCCCATGAAGTCACCCAGAAATTCCACGACCATGAGTGACACGATATCCAGAGTAAAAACTTGAGCAGGAGCCTCACACTCGCCCTTCTTTCAAATCCCGAAGGGTTCTCCTCATGGTCTGTAGATCAGTCCTGCCATACCTATGACCCGAAACATAAGCCGAGTTTGTGTTTTCAGACAACTGTCCAAACAGCTCTGGCCTACACAACCTACAGGCTCAGGCCCCTGGAGCCAAACCTGAGGACTGTACTTGCCCTCTCCAAGGGAATTGTGTGTGCCCATTCCAATGGCCACAACCCTTCTAATAGGATAAACCTCCAAAGTCCCTGATCGATCTCAATAGTGGTGGCTTCCCAGGAAAGACAGGGGCAATCTGAGCCCAACTGAGCACCTACCTGCACTCAGTCCCATAGACAGATGTGCCCAGAGGTAAAAAGGAAAGAACAGGCCCCTAGGCACAAATCAGATCCATTGCTTTGGTTTCCAGGCATCTCTCCTCACATTCCTGGATTTCAAAAGCATCATCTAGCTGTTGCTTGACTCACCCATCAAAAAACATCTCATCTATACATGGGAAACTTGCAAGTTGGAGCTCGGTCAAAGCCTCTGTTTAGGAGAACCCTTTAGGGCCCCAGTGCCACCGCTTCATTCCAAGGTCTCCATAGACACAAAAGCACGTTAGGACCCATCTCCAGGGGTGTCCATTTCAACTCAGCGTCCTCGGTTGCTCCCCACAGATCCAGGAGATCTAACCTGTCTTGTTGCTAGGAGACAATTGGAATGCGAGGTGGGATACCCAGCCATCCATCCTTACAACCCTGCTCAGAATCATTGGCCTGGAGCCAAACAACAGGTCTCAATTGTCCTGCAGAAGACTCTCTGCAGTTTGGAGCTTCTCCCAACTCCCATCGTGGGAAAACACCCATGGCCTCGTGATGCCCCCCCCCATTCATGAAGGGGCCATCAGGGACAGAAACTCCAACCTGAGCGATCGTCTGATCCTCGCCCTGACTTCAGATGCACGAGATCTCGATTCAGGTCTGTAGATTGTGCCTGCCATGGCCTCACCCAGAAACCTAAGCCTAGCTTGTGTTCTCAGACTTTTGTCGTCAGACTACTGGCCCACAAGCCCTCCAGTTTGGCAATCCAAAACTATAATGCAGCACTCTGCCTGCCCTCCAGAAGAAAATCATTGTCCTCTGGGGCTACCCAGTAACCCCAAATGAGGATCAACCTGCACCGACCTTGGCTGTACCCCAAATACTTTGGCTGACCAGGGCACTAATGCCCTTTCTGACACAGCCTGAGCCTGGACCCCGTGGACCCTCCCAGACAGCTGGCCGCACACTGAGCACATGGAGCAGCCATGGCCTTAGGTCGTCATCTCTTCCCAACATCAGTTTTCAGGTTTCAGAACCTAGACCTTATCTCCAATCACTGCCCAGGGTTGAAGGTGATGCAGAAATCAGAACTCCTTCCCCATGGCAAGAAACCTTGTGGTTGGCATGTTGTCCAACTTTCAGTGTAGTTGAAAGCAGTGTGGCCCATGAGGCCCCGCCCATCATGAGGGCCACATTGGTCACAAACACACATTGTGACACTCAGGCTAAGCCCAGTCCTCAAGTAAGGTCACTCAGTGGCTGGATGAAGAGATAGCATATTGGGCTTGCCATGCCCCTAGGCCCCAATTTTTAACCATAGTTCGGGTTGTCCCTTCAGTCTTCCCCACGGCTTGGCTTTGGAATTCCTCTTTTGGTGGGACATCTGAGGTAACAAAACTGAAATGAGTCCTCCCATCCCACAGATTGACGAAAAGCAATTGGGAATCGGGCCAAATCCTCAGAGAGGAAGATTCGTCCATGGCCCATGAGGCCTCCCTGACATTCCACGGCCATCGCTGATACAAAATCCAGAGACAAAAGCCTGAGCAAGCACCTCAGACTCGCACTTTCTTCATATCCTGAAGAGTTCTTCTCATGGTTTGTAGATCGGGCCTGCCATACCTACGTCCCCAAACATATGCTGAGTATGTGTTTTCAGATTTCTGTCCTTAACGTCTTGTGCCACACACCCTCCAGGCTGGGCCCCTGAGGCCATACATTAGGACTGTGCCTTCCAATCCATGGGAATTTTGCCCATTCCATGGTCCAGAATCGTACAAATTAGGAGCAACCTCCAAAGTCCCTGAGGCCATCCAAATAGTGTGGGTCGCCCGGAACAAACAAGGGCTGTCTGACACCAGCTGATAATCGACCTCCACTCATACCATAGATGGATGTCCCCAGAGAAGAAGATTGAACCAGACAGGACCCTAGGCCATAATAGGATCCATTGCTTTGGGTTACAGGCATGTGTCCTCAAAAGCCTGTTTCCAATACGAGCAGAGTGGTTTTCCTGAGGCACCCATCAGAACTCATCTCGTCTCCACAAGGAAACCTGTGCATGGGAGCCATGTCCAAAGCTTAGGAGAGTACTTCAGGGTCCCGGTGCCAACGCCCCATTCCAAGGCCCTCATGGACACAAAAACACATTAGGACCCATCCTCAGGAAAGTCCATTTCAACTCAGCCACCCCGGTTGCTCCAGCAGAGCCATCAGATCTAAACAGTCTTGTTGCTAGGAGACAATTGGAATGCGAGGCAGGCTTCCCAGGCATCCATCCGCGAACCGTGCTCTGGAGTCATTCCATATGGGATGTCCTGGAGCTGTCCAACAGGTCTCAATTGTCCCGCAGAAGGAATCCTTGAAAGGGGCATCCCACAACTCCCAACGTGGGAAAACCTCAATGGCCTCGAGATTCCGCTCCCTTCATGAAGCGGCCGTCATGCTCAGAAATTCCCACCTGAGCCAACGTCTGATCCTTGCCCTGACTTCAGATGGATGAGATATTCGTTCAGATCTGCAGGGGGTACCTGCCGTGCCCTCGCCCTGAAACCCAAGTCTAGCTTGTCTTCTCAGACTTCCGTCCTCACACTCCTGGCCCCGAAGCCCTCAAGTTTGGCAATTCCGGACCCACAATGCAGCACTCTGCCTGCCCTCTAGAAAATAAATTATTGACTCATGAGCTGCCCAGGCACCTTAAATGAGGGTAAACCTACACAGCACTCGACTTTACCCAAATTATATAGTCTAACCTGGGCACTAATGCACTGTCGAACACAACCTGAGCCCAGACCTTTTGACCAACACCCAGAAAGCTGACCGCACACTGAGCACATAAAACCCGCCATGGCCTTAGGTCATCATCTCTTTCCTACCTCAGTTTTCAGGGTTCAGAACCAAGACCTTATCTCCAAACACTGCCCAGGGGTGAGTGTGATGCAGAAATCAGAACTCCTCCTTACCCATGGCAAGAACCCTTGTGGTTGGCACGTTGTCCAACGTTCAGTGTAGGAGAAACCAGCATTCACCCTGAGGCCCCGCCCATTCTTGAGTGTTACGAGCGCATACACAAGCATTGTGACCCTCAGCATGAGTCCTGTCCTCTAGTAAGTCCTCTCAGTGGTTGGACAATTAGATGTCATAATGGGCTTGACATGTCCCTAGGCCCCAATTTTTAACCAGATTTCCGATTATCCAGTCGCCCCTCCCCAGGGCTCTACTCTGGAATCCATCATTTGGTGGGACACCTGAGGTTAAAAAAGAAAACAACAACAACAACACCAAAAAAAAAAAAAAAACGGACTTCTTCCAGCCCACAGAATGACCCCAAACTCTTTAGACGGGGCCAAACCACCAGAGAGTAAGACTCGTCCATTTCCCATGAAGTCACCCAGTAATTCCACGACCATGAGTGACACGATATCCAGAGACAAAAACTTGAGCAGGAGCCTCACTCTCGCCCTTCTTTCAAATCCCGAAGAGTTCTCCTCATGGTCTGTAGATCAGTCCTGCCATACCTATGACCCGAAACATAAGCCGAGTTTGTGTTTTCAGACAACTGTCCAAACAGCCCTGGCCTACACAACCTACAGGCTCAGGCCCCTGGAGCCGAACCTCAGGACTGTACTTGCCCTCTCCAAGGGAATTGTGTGTGCCCATTCCAATGGCCACAACCCTTCTAATAGGATAAACCTCCAAAGTCCCTAATCCATCTCAATAGTGGTGGCTTCCCAGGAAAAACAGGGGCAATCTGAGCCCAACTGAGCACCTACCTGCACTCAGACCCATAGACAGATGTCCCCAGAGGTAAAAAGGAAAGAACAGGCCCCTAGGCACTAATCAGATCCATTGCTTTGGTTTCCAGGCATCTCTCCTCAGAGACCTGGATTTCAAAAGCAGCATATAGCTGTTTCTTGACTCACCCATCAGGAAACATCTCATCTACACATGGGAAACTTGCACGTTGGAGCTGTGTCAAAGCCTCTGTTTAGGAGAACCCTTTAGGGCCCCAGTGCCACCGCTTCATTCCAAGGTCTCCATAGACACAAAAGCACGTTAGGACCCATCGCCAGGGGTGTCCATTTCAACTCAGTGTCCTCGGTTGCTCCCCACAGATCCAGGAGATCTAACCTGTCTTGTTGCTAGGAGACAATTGGAATGCGAGGTGGGCTACCCAGCCATCCATCCTTAGAACCGTGCTCAGAATCATTGGCCTGGAGCCAAACAACAGGTCTCAATTGTCCTGCAGAAGACTCTCTGCTGTTTGGAGCTTCTCATAACTCCCATCTTGGGAAAACCCCCATGGCCTCGTGATGCCCCCCCCATTCATGAAAGGGCCATCAGGGACAGAAACTCCAACCTGAGCGATCGTCTGATCCTCGCCCTGACTTCAGATGCACGAGAACTCGATTCAGGTCTGTAGATTTTGCCTGCCATGGCCTCACCCCGAAACCTAAGCCTAGCTTGTGTTCTCAGACTTTTGTCGTCAGACTACTGGCCCACAAGCCCTCCAGTTTGGCAATCCAGAACTATAATGCAGCACTTTGCCTGCCCGCCAGAAGTAAATCATTGTCCTCTGGGGCTACCCAGTAACCCCAAATGAGGATCAACCTGCACCGACCTTGGCTGTACCCCAAATACATAGGCTGACCAGGGCACTAATGCCCTTTCTGACGCAGCCTGAGCCTGGACCCCCTGGCCCTCCCAGACAGCTGTCCGCACACTGAATCATCGAGCCGCCGTGGCCTTAGGTCGTCATCTCTTCCCAACATCGGTTTTCAGGTTTCAGAACCTAGACCTTATCTCCAATCACTGCCCAGGGTTGAGGGTGATGCAGAAATCAGAACTCCTTCCCCATGGCAAGAAACCTTGTGGTTGGCATGTTGTCCAACGTTCAGTGTAGTTGAAACCAGTGTGGCCCATGAGGCCCCGCCTATGGTCGCGGGCCACATTGGTCACAAACACACATTGTGACCCTCAGGCTGAGCCCAGTCCTCAAGTAAGGCCACTCAGATGCTGGATGAAGAGATAGCATATTGGGCTTGCCATGCCCCTAGGCCCCAATTTTTAACCATAGTTCGGGTTGTCCCTTCAGGCTTCCCCACGGCTTTGCTTTGGAATTCCTCTTTTGGTGGGACACCTGAGGTAACAAACCTGAATGAGTCCTCCCATCCCACAGATTGACGAAAAGCAATTGGGAATCGGGCCAAATCCTCAGAGAGGAAGATTCGTCCATGGCCCATGAGGCCTCCCCGACATTCCACGGCCATCGCTGATTCAAAATCCAGAGACAAAAGCCTGAGCAAGCGCCTCAGACTCGCACTTTCGTCATATCCTGAAGAGTTCTCTCATGGTTTGTAGATCGGGCCTGCCATACCTACGTCCCCAATCATATCTGAGTATGTGTTTTCAGATTTCTGTCCTTAACGTCTTGTGCCACACACCCTCCAGGCTGGGCCCCTGGAGCCACACATTAGGACTGTGCCTTCCAATCCATGGGAATTTTGCCCATTCCATGGTCCAGAATCGTACAAATTAGGAGCAACCTCCAAAGTCCCTGAGGCCATCCCAATAGATTTGTCGCCCGGAACAAACAAGGGTTCTCTGAGACCAGCTGATAATCGACCTCCACTCATACCATAGATGCATGTCCCCAGAGAAGAAGATTGAACCAGACAGGACCCTAGGCCATAATAGGATCCATTGCTTTGGGTTACAGGCATGTGTCCTCAAAATCCTGATTCCAATACGAGCATAGGGGTTTTCCTGAGGCACCCATCAGAACTCAACTCGTCTCCACAAGGAAACCTGTGCATGGAGCCATGTCCAAAGCTTAGGAGAGTACTTCAGGGTCCCGGTGCCACCGCCCCATTCCAAGGCACTCATGGACACAAAAACACATTACGACCCATCCTCAGGAAAGTCCATTTCAACTTAGCCACCCCGTTTGCTCCCGCTGAGCCATCAGATCTAAACTGTCTTGTTGCTAGAAGACAATAGGAATGCGATGCGAGCTTCCCCGGCATCCATCAGCAAACGGTGCTCTGGAGTCATTCCATATGGGATGTCCTGGAGCTGTCCAACAGGTCTCAATTGTCCCGCAGAAGGAATCTTTGAAGGGGGCATCCCAAAACTCCCAAAATGGGAAAACCTCAATGGACTCGAGATTCCGCTCCCTTCATGAACCGGCCGTCCTTCTCAGTAACTCCCAACTGAGCCAACGTCTGATCATCGGCCTGACTTCAGATGAATGAGATATTCGTTCAGATCTGCAGGGGGTACCTGCCGTACCCTGGCCCTGAAACTCAAGTCTAGCTTGTCTTCTCAGACTTCCGTCCTCACACTCCTGGCCCCGAAGCCCTCACGTTTGGCAATTACGGACCCACAATGCAGCACTCTGCCTGCCCTCTAGAAAAAAAATTATTGACTCATGAGCTGCCCAGGCACCTTAAATGAGGATAAACCTACACAGCACTCGACTTTACCCAAATTATATAGTCTAACCTGGGCACTAATGCACTGTCGAACACAACCTGAGCCGGGACCTCCTGACCATCACCCAGAAAGCTGACCGCACACTGAGCACTTAAAACCCGCCATGGCCTTAGGTCATCATCTCTTCCCTACCTCAGTTTTCAGGCTTTAGAACCGAGACCTTATCTCCAATCACTGCCAAGGGGTGAGTGTGATGCAGAAATCAGAACTCCTCCTTACCCATGGCAAGAACCCTTGTGGTTGGCACGTTGTCCAACTTTCAGTGTAGGAGAAACCAGCATTCACCCTGAGGCCCCGCCCATTCTTGAGTGCGACGAGTACATACACACGCATTGTGACCCTCAGCATGAGTCATGTCCTCTAGTAAGTCCTCT
Source organism: Mustela nivalis (assembly GCF_964662115.1). Taxonomy (NCBI): domain Eukaryota; kingdom Metazoa; phylum Chordata; class Mammalia; order Carnivora; family Mustelidae; genus Mustela; species Mustela nivalis. The sequence goes on along the minus strand of NW_028136258.1, from coordinate 33,860 downwards.
CAGTGGCTGGACCATTAGATGTCTTAATGGGCTTGACATGTCCCTAGGTCCCAATTTTTAACCAGTTTTCTGATTGTCCAGTCGCCCCTCCCCAGGGCTCTACTCTGGAATCCCTCATTTGGTGGGACACCTGAGGATAAAAAAGAAAACAACAACAACAACAAAAAAAAACGGACTTCTTCCAGCCCACAGAATGACCCCAAACTCTTTGGACGGGGCCAAACCACCAGAGAGTAAGACTCGTCCATTTCCCATGAAGTCACCCAAAAATTCCACGACCATGAGTGACATGATATCCAGAGACAAAAACTTGAGCAGGAGCCTCACTCTCGCCCTTCTTTCAAATCCCGAAGAGTTCTCCTCAGGTCTGTAGATCAGTCCTGCCATACCTATGACCCGAAACATAAGCCGAGTTTGTGTTTTCAGACAACTGTCCAAACAGCCCTGGCCTACACAACCTACAGGCTCAGGCCCCTGGAGCCAAACCTGAGGACTGTACTTGCCCTCTCCAAGGGAATTGTGTGTGCCCATTCCAATGGCCACAACCCTTCTAATAGGATAAACCTCCAAAGTCCCTGATCCATCTCAATAGTGGTGGCGTCCCAGGAAAAACAGGGGCAATCTGAGCCCAACTGAGCCCCTACCTGCACTCAGACCCATAGACAGATGTCCCCAGAGGTATGAAGGAAAGAACAGGCTTCTAGGCACTAATCAGATCCATTGCTTTGGTTTCCAGGCATCTCTCCTCAGAGGCCTGGATTTCAAAAGCAGCATCTAGCTGTTTCTTCACTCACCCATCAGGAAACATCTCATCTACACATGGGAAACTTGCACGTTGGAGCTGTGTCAAAGCCTCTGTTTAGGAGAACCCTTTAGGGCCCCAGTGCCACCGCTTCATTCCAAGGTCTCCATAGACACAAAAGCACATTAGGACCCATCCCCAGGGGTGTCCATTTCAACTCAGCGTCCTCGGTTGCTCCCCACAGATCCAGGAGTTCTAACCTGTCTTGTTGCTAGGAGACAATTGGAATGCGAAGTGGGCTACCCAGCCATCCATCCTTAGAACCCTGCTCAGAATCATTGGCCTGGAGCCAAACAACAGGTCTCAATTGTCCTGTAGAAGACACTCTGCAGTTTGGAGCTTCTCACAACTCCCATTGGGAAAACCCCCATGGCCTCGTGATGCCTCCCCATTCATGAAGGGGCCATCAGGGACAGAAACTCCAACCTGAGCGATCGTCTGATCCTCGCCCTGACTTCTGATGCACGAGATCTCGATTCAGGTCTGTAGATTGTGCCTGCCATGGCCTCACCCCGAAACCTAAGCCTAGCTTGTGTTCTCAGACTTTTGTCCTCAGACTACTGGCCCACAAGCCCTCCAGTTTGGCAATCCAGAACTACAATGCAGCACTTTGCCTGCCCTCCAGAAGAAAAACATTGTCCTCTGGGGCTACCCAGTAATCCCAAATGAGGATCAACCTGCACCGACCTTGGCTGTACACCAAATACATGGGCTGACCAGGGCACTAATGCCCTTTCTGAAACAGGCTGAGCCTGGACCCCCTGGCCCCTCCCAGACAGCTCTCCGCACACTGAAAACATCGAGCCGCCGTGGCCTTAGGTCGTCATCTATCACAATTTCGGTTTTCAGGTTTCAGAACCTAGACCTTATCTCCAATCACTGCCCAGGGATGAGTGTGATGCAGAAATCAGAACTCCTTCCCTATGGCAAGAAACCTTGTGGTTGGCATGTTGTCCAACGTTCAGTGTAGTTGAAACCAGTGTGGCCCATGAGGCCCTGCCCATGCTCACGGGCCACATTGGTCACAAACACACATTGTTACGCTCAGGCTAGCCCAGTCCTCAAGTAAGGACACTCAGTGGCTGGATGAAGAGATAGCATATTGGGCTTGCCATTCCTCTAGGCCCCAATTTTTAACCATAGTTCGGGTTGTCCCTTCAGTCTTCTCCACGGCTTGGCTTTGGAATTCCTCTTTTGGTGGGACACCTGAGGTAACAAACTGAAATGAGTCCTCCCATCCCACAGATTGACGAAAAGCAATTGGGAATCGGGCCAAATCCTCAGAGAGGAAGATTCGTCCATGGCCCATGAGGCCTCCCCGACATTCCACGGCCTTCGCTGATACAAAATCCAGAGACAAAAGCCTGAGCAAGCGCCTCAGACTCGCACTTTCTTCATATCCTGAAGGGTTCTTCTCATGGTTTGTGATCGGGCCTGCCATACCTACGTCCCCAACCCTAAGCTGAGTTTGTGTTTTCAGACTTCTGTCCTCAAAGTCTTGGGCCACACACCCTCCAGGCTGAGCCCCTGGAGCCACATATTAGGACTGTGCCTACCAATCCATGGGAATTCTGCCCATTCCATGGTCCAAAATCGTACAAATTAGGAGAAACCTCCAAAGTCCCTGAGGCCATCCCAATAGTGTAGGTCGTCCGGAACAAACAAGGGCTGTCTGACACCAGCTGATAATCGACCTCCACTCATACCATAGATGGATGTCCCCAGAGAAGAAGATTGAACCAGACAGGACCCTAGGCCATAATAGGATCCATTGCTTTGGGTTACAGGCATGTGTCCTCAAAAGCCTGTTTCCAATACGAGCAGAGGGGTTTTCCTGAGGCACCCATCAGAACTCATCTCGTCTCCACAAGGAAACCTGTGCATGGGAGCCATGTCCAAAGCTTAGGAGAGTACTTCAGGGTCCCGGTGCCACCGCCCCATTCCAAGGCCCTCATGGACACAAAAACACATTAGGACCCATCCTCAGGAAAGTCGATTTCAACTCAGCCAACCCGGTTGCTCAGGCAGAGCCATCAGATCTAAACTGTCTTGTTGCTAGGAGACAATTGGAATGCAAGGCGGGCTTCCCAGGCATCCATCCGCGAACGGTGCTCTGGAGTCATTCCATATGGGATGTCCTGGAGCTGTCCAACAGGTCTCAATTGTCCCGCAGAAGGAATCCTTGAAGGGGGCATCCCACAACTCCCAACGTGGGAAAACCTCAATGGCCTCGAGATTCCGCTCCCTTCATGAAGCGGCCGTCATGCTCAGAAACTCCAACCTGAGCCAACTTCTGATCCTCGCCCTGACTTCAGATGCATGAGATATTGGTTCAGATCTGCAGGGGGTACCTGCCGTGCCCTCGCCCTGAAACCCAAGTCTAGCTTGTCTTCTCAGACTTCCGTCCTCACACTCCTGGCCCCGAAGCCCTCAAGTTTGGCAATTCCGGACCCACAATGCAGCACTCTGCCTGCCCTCTAGAAAAAAAATTATTGCCTCAACCTGCCCAGGCACCTTAAATGCGGGTAAACCTACGCAGCACTCGACTTTACCCAAATTATATAGTCTAACCTGGGCACTAATGCACTGTCGAACACAACCTGAGGCCGGACCTCCTGACCAACACCCAGAAAGCTGACCGCACACTGAGCACATAAAACCCGCCATGGCCTTAGGTCATCATCTCTTCCCTACCTCAGCTATCAGGCTTCAGAACCGAGACCTTATCTCCAATCACTGCCCAGGGGTGAGTGTGATGCAGAAATCAGAACTCTTCCATACCCAAGGCAAGAACCCTTGTATTGGCACGTTGTCCAACGTTCAGTGTAGAAGAAACCAGCATTCAGCCTGTGGCCCCGCCCATTCTTGAGTGCGACGAGGGCATACACACACATTGTGACCCTCAGCATGAGTCCTGTCCTCTAGTAAGTCCTCTCAGTGGCTGGACCTATAGATGTCATAATGGGCTTGACATGTCCCTAGGCCCCAATTTTTAACCAGATTTCTGATTGTCCAGTCGCCCTCCCCAGGGCTCTACTCTGGAACACCTCATTTGGTGGGACACCTGAGGTTAAAAAAGAAAACAACAACAAAAAAAAAAAAAAACGGACTTCTTCATGCCCACAGAATGACCCCAAACTCTTTGGACAGGGCCAAACCACCAGAGAGTAAGACTCGTCCATTTCCCATAAAGTCACCCAGAAATTACAAACCAGGAGTGACTCGATATCTAGAGACAAAAACTTGCGCAGGAGCCTCACATCGCCCTTCTTTCAAATCCGAAGAGTTCTCCTCATGGTCTGTAGATCAGTCCTGCTATACTTTTGACCCGAAACATATGCCGAGTTTGTGTTTTCAGACAACTGTCCATACAGCCCTGGCCTACACAACCTACAGGCTCAGGCTCCTGGAGCCAAACCTGAGGACTGAACTTGCCCTCTCCAAGGGAATTGTGTGTGCCCATTCCAATGGCAACAACCTTCTAATAGGATAAACCTCCAAAGTCCCTGATCCATCTCAATAGTGGTGGCTTCCCAGGAAAAACAGGGGCAATCTGAGCCCAACTGAGCACCTACCTGCACTCAGACCCATAGACAGATGTCCCCAGAGGTATGAAGGAAAGAACAGGCCCCTAGGCACTAAAAGATCCATTGCTTTGGTTTCCAGGCATCTCTCCTCAGAGGCCTGGATTTCAAAAGCAGCATATAGCTGTTTCTTGACTCACCCATCAGAAAACATCTCATCTACACATGGGAAACTTGCACGTTGGAGCTGTGTCAAAGCCTCTGTTTAGGAGAACCCTTTAGGGCCCCAGTGACACCGCTTCATTCTAAGGTCTCCATAGACACAAAAGCACATTAGGACCCATCCCCAGGGGTGTACATTTCAACTCAGCGTCCTCGGTTGCTCCCCACAGATCCAGGAGATCTAAACTTTCTTATTGCTAGGAGACAATTGGAATGCGAGGTGGGCTACCCAGCCATCCATTTTTAGAACCCTTCTCAGAAGCATTGGCCAGGAGCCAAACAACAGGTCTCAATTGTCCTGCAGAAGACACTCTGCAGTTTGGAGCTTCTCACAACTTCCATTGGGAAAATCCCCATGGCCTCGTAATGCCCCCCCATTCATGAAGGGGCCATCAGGGACAGAAACTCCAAACTGAGCGATCGTTTGATCCTCGCCCTGACTTCAGATGCACGAGATCTCGATTCAGGTCTGTAGAATGTGCCTGCCATGGCCTAACCAAGAAACCTAAGCCTAGCTTGTGTTCTCAGACTTTTGTTCAGACTACTGGCCCACAAGCCCTCCAGGTTGGCAATCCAGAACTATAATGCAGCACTCTGCCTGCCCTCCAGAAGAAAAACATTGTCCTCTGGGGCTACCCAGTAACCCCAAATGAGGATCAACCTGCACGACCTTGGCTGTACCCCAAATACATAGACTGACCAGGGCACTAATGCCCTTTCTGACACAGCCTGAGCCTGGACCCCCTGGCCCCTCCCAGAGAGCTGTCCGCACCCTGAGCACATCGAGCCGCCATGGCCTTAGGTCGTCATCTCTTCCCAACCTCGGTTTTCAGGTTTCAGAACCTAGACCTTATCTCCAATCACTGCCCAGGGTTGAAGGTGATGCAGAAATCAGAACTCCTTCCCCATGGCAAGAAACCTTGTGGTTGGCATGTTGTCCAACGTTCAGTGTAGTTGAAACCAGTGTGGCCCATGAGGCCCCGCCCATGCTCGCGGGCCACATTGCTCACAAACATACCCTGTGACCCTCAGGCTGAGCCCAGTCCACAAGTAAGGTAACTCAGTGGCTGGATGAAGAGATAGCATATTGGGCTTGCCATGCCCCTAGGCCCCAATTTTTAACCATAGTTCGGGTTGTCCCTGCAGTCTTCCCCACGGCTTGGCTTTGGAATTCCTCTTTTGGTGGGACACCTGTGGTAACAAAACTGAAATGAGTCCTCCCATCCCACAGATTGACGAAAAGCAATTGGGAATCGGGCCAAATCCTCAGAGAGGAAGATTCGTCCATGGCCCATGAGGCCTCCCCGACATTCCACGGCCATCGCTGATACAAAATCCAGAGACAAAAGCCTGAGCAAGCGACTCAGACTCGCACTTTCTTCATATCCTGAAGAGTTCTTCTCATGGTTTGTAGTTCGGGCCTGCCATACCTACGTCCCCAACCTAAGCTGAGTTTGTTTTCAGACAACTGTCTAAACAGCCCTGGCCTACACAACCTACAGGCTCAGGCCCCTGGAGCCAAACCTGAGGACTGTACTTGCCTTCTCCAAGGGAATTGTGTGTGCCCATTCCAATGGCCACAACCCTTCTAATAGGATAAACCTCCAAAATCCCTGATCCATCTCAAAAGTGGTGGCTTCCCAGGAAAAACAGGGGCAATCTGAGCCCAAATGAGCACTTACCTGCACTCAGACCCATAGACAGATGTCCCCAGAGGTAAAAAGGAAAGAACAGGCCCCTAGGCACTAATGAGATCGATATCCTTGGTTTCCAGGCATCTCTCCTCAGAGCCTGGATTTCAAAAGCAGCATATAGCTGTTTCTTGATTCACCCATTAGAAAAAATCTCATCTACACATGGGAAACTTGCACGTTGGAGCTGTGTCAAAGCCTCTGTTTAGGAGAACCCTTTAGGGCCCCAGTGCCACCGCTTCAATCCAATGTCTCCATAGACACAAAAGCACATTCGGACCATCCCCAGAGGTATCCATTTCAACTCAGCATCCTCGGTAGTTGCCCACAGATCCAGGAGATCTAACCTGTCTTGTTGCTAGGAGACAATTGGAATGCGAGGTGGGCTACCCAGCCATCCATCCTTAGAACCCTGCTCAGAATCATTGGCCTGGAGCCAAACTACAGGTCTCAATTGTCCTGCAGAAGACTCTCTGCAGTTTGGAGCTTCTCACAACTCCCATAGTGGGAAAACCCCCATGGCCTCGTGATGCCCCCCCCATTCATGAAGGGGCCATCAAGGACAGAAACTCCAACCTGAGCGATCGTCTGATCCTCGCCCTGACTTCAGATGCACGAGATCTCGATTCAGGTCTGTAGATTGTGCCTGCCATGGCCTCACCCAGAAACCTAAGCCTAGCTTGTGTTCTCAGACTTTTGTCGTCAGACTAATGGCCCACAAGCCCTCCAGTTTGGCAATCCAGAACTACAATGCAGCACTTGCCGGCCCTCCAGAAGAAAATCATTGTCCTCTGGGGCTACCCAGTAACCCCAAATGAGGATCAACCTGCACCGACCTTGGCTGTACCCCAAATACAGAGGCTGACCAGGGCACTAATGCCCTTTCTGACACAGCTTTAGCCTGGACTCCCTGGCCCGTCCCAGACAGCTGGCCGCACACTGAGCACATCGAACCTCCGTGGCATTAGGTCGTCATCTCTTCCCAACCTCGGTTGTCAGGTTTCAGAACCTAGACCTTATCTCCAATCACTGCCCAGGGTTGAGGGTGATGCAGAAATCAGAACTCCTTCCCCATGGCAAGAAACCTTGTGGTTGGCATGTTGTCCAACGTTCAGTGTAGTTGAAACCAGTGTGGCCCATGAGGCCCCACCCATGCTCGCGGGCCACATTCTTCACAAACACACATTGTGACGCTCAGGCTAGCCCAGTCCTCAAGTAAGACCACTCAGTGGCTGGATCAAGAGATAGCATATTGGGCTTGCCATTCCTCTAGGCCCCAATTTTTAACCATAGTTTGGGTTGTCCCTTCAGTCTTCCCCACGGCTTGGCTTTGGAATTCCTCTTTTGGTGGGTCACCTGAGGTAACAAACCTGAAATGAGTCCTCCCATCCCACAGATTGACGAAAAGCAATTGGTTATCGGGCCAAATCCTCAGAGAGGAAGAATCGTCCATGGCCCCTGAGGCCTCCCCGACATTCCACGGCCTTCGCTGATACAAAATCCAGAGACAAAAGCCTGAGCAAGCGCCTCAGACTCGCACATTCTTCATATCCTGAAGGGTTCTTCTCATGGTTTGTGATCGGGCCTGCCATACCTACGTCCCCAAACCTAAGCTGAGTTTGTGTTTTCAGACTTCTGTCCTCAAAGTCTTGGGCCACACACCCTCCAGGCTGGGCCCCTGGAGCCACACATTAGGACTGTGCCTACCAATGCATGGGAATTCTGCCCATTCCATGGTCCAAAATCGTACAAATTAGGAGAAACCTCCAAAGTCCCTGAGGCCATTCCAATAGTGTAGGTCATCCGGAACAAACAAGGGCTGTCTGACACCAGCTGATAATCGACCTCCACTCATACCATAGATGGATGTCCCCAGAGAAGAAGATTGAACCAGACAGGACCCTAGGCCATAATAGGATCCATTGCTTTGGGTTACAGGCATGTGTCCTCAAAAGCCTGATTCCAATACGAGCATAGGGGTTTTCCTGAGGCACCCATCAGAACTCATCTCGTCTCCACAAGGAAACCTGTGCATGGGAGCCATGTCCAAAGCTTAGGAGAGTACTTCAGGGTCCCGGTGCCACCGCCCCATTCCAAGGCCCTCATGGACACAAAAACACATTAGGACACATCCTCAGGAAAGTCCATTTCAACTCAGCCACCCCGGTTGCTCCCGCAGAGCCATCAGATCTAAACTGTCTTGTTGCTTGGAGACAATTGGAATGCGAGGCGGGCTTCCCAGGCATCCATCCGCGAACGGTTCTCTGGGTTCATTCCATATGGGATGTCCTGGAGCTGTCCAACAGGTCTCAATTGTCCCGCAGAAGGAATCCGTGAAGGGGGCATCCTACAACTCCCAACGTGGGAAAACCTCAATGGCCTCGAGATTCCGCTCCCTTCATGAAGCGGCCGTCATGCTCAGAAACTCCAACCTGAGCCAACGTCTGATCCTCGCCCTGACTTCAGATGCATGAGATATTGGTTCAGATCTGCAGGGGGTACCTGCCGTGCCCTCGCCCTGAAACCCAAGTCTAGCTTGTCTTCTCAGACTTCCGTCCTCACACTCCTGGCCCCGAAGCCCTCAAGTTTGGCAATTCCGGACCCACAATGCAGCACTCTGCCTGCCCTCTAGAAAAAAAATTATTGCCTCAACCTGCCCAGGCACCTTAAATGCGGGTAAACCTACGCAGCACTCGACTTTACCCAAATTATATAGTCTAACCTGGGCACTAATGCACTGTCGAACACAACCTGAGCCCGGACCTCCTGAGCAACACCCAGAAAGCTGACCGCACACTGAGCACATAAAACCCGCCATGGCCTTAGGTCATCATCTCTTTCCTACCTCAGTTTTCAGATTTCAAAACCGAGACTTTATCTCCAATCACTGCCCAGGGGTGAGTGTGATGCAGAAGTCAGAACTCCTCCTTACCCATGGCAAGAACCCTTGTGGTTGGCACGTTGTCCAACGTTCAGTGTAAGAGAAACCAGCATTCACCCTGCGGCCCCGCCCATTCTTGAGTGCGACGAGTGCATACACACGCATTGTGACCCTCAGCATGAGTCCTGTCCTCTAGTAAGTCCTCTCAGTGGCTGGACCATTAGATGTCATAATTGGCTTGACATGTCCCTAGGCCCCAATTTTTAACCAGATTTCTGATTGTCCAGTCGCCCCTCCCCAGGGCTCTACTCTGGAATCCATCATTTGGTGGGACACCTGAGGTTAAAAAAGAAAAAAACAACAACAACAACAACAACAAAATAAAACGTACTTCTTCCAGCCCACAGAATGACCCCAAACTCTTTGGACGGGGCCAAAGCACCAGAGAGTAAGACTCGTCCATTTCCCATGAAGTCACCCAGAAATTCCACGACCATGAGTGACACGATATCCAGAGACAAAAACTTGAGCAGGAGCCTCACACTCGCACTTCTTTCAAATCCCGAAGAGTTCTCCTCATGGTCTGTAGATCAGTCCTGCCATACCTATGACACGAAACATAAGCCGAGTTTGTGTTTTCAGACAACTGTCCAAACAGCCCTGGCCTACACAACCTACATACTCAGGCCCCTGGAGCCAAACCTGAGGACTGTACTTGCCCTCTCCAAGGGAATTGTGTGTGCCCATTCCAATGGCCACAACCCTTCTAATAGGATAAACCTCCAAAGTCCCTGATCCATCTCAATAGTGGTGGCTTCCCAGGAAAGACAGGGGCAATCTGAGCCCAACTTAGCACCTACCTGCACTCAGACCCATAGACAGATGTGCCCAGAGGTAAAAAGGAAAGAACAGGCCCCTAGGCACTAATCAGATCCATTGCTTTGGTTTCCAGGCATCTCTCCTCACATTCCTGGATTTCAAAAGCATCATCTAGCTGTTTCTTGACTCACCCATCAGAAAACATCTCATCTACACATGGGAAACTTGCACATTGGAGCTGTGTCATAGCCTCTGTTTAGGAGAACCCTTTAGGGCCCCAGTGCCACCGCTTCCTTCCAAGGTCTCCATAGACACAAAAGCACGTTAGGACCCATCCCCAGGGGTGTCCATTTCAACTCAGCGTCCTCGGTTGCTCCCCACAGATCCAGGAGATCTAACCTGTCTTGTTGCTGGGAGACAATTGGAATGCGAGGTGGGATACCCAGCCATCCATCCTTAGAACCCTGCTCAGAATCATTGGCCTGGAGCCAAACAACAGGTCTCAATTGTCCTGCAGAAGACTCTCTGCAGTTTGGAGCTTTTCACAACTCCCATCGTGGGAAAACACCCATGGCCTCGTGATGCCCCCCCCCATTCATGAAGGGGACATCAGGGACAGAAACTCCAACCTGAGCGATCGTCTGATCCTCGCCCTGACTTCAGATGCACGAGATCTCGATTCAGGTCTGTAGATTGTGCCTGCCATGGCCTCACCCAGTAACCTAAGCCTAGCTTGTGTTCTCAGACTTTTGTCGTCAGACTACTGGCCCACAAGCCCTCCAGTTTGGAAATCCAGAACTACAATGCAGCACTCTGCCGGCCGTCCAGAATAAAAACATTGTCCTCTGGGGCTACACAGTAACCCCAAATGAGGATCAACCTGCACCGACCTTGGCTGTACCCCAAATACATAGGCTGACCAGGGCACTAATGCCCTTTTTGACACAGCCTGAGCCTGGACCCCCTAAACCTCCCAGACAGCTGGCCGCACACTGAGCACATCCAGCCGCCATGGCCTTAGGTCGTCATCTCTTCCCAACCTCGGTTTTCAGGTTTCAGAACCTAGACCTTATCTCCAATCACTGCCCAGGGTGGAAGGTGATGTAGAAAACAGAACTCCTTCCCCATGGCAAGAAACCTTGTGGTTGGCATGTTGTCCAACGTTCAGTGTAGTTGAAACCAGTGTGGCCCATGAGGCCCCGCCCATGCTCGCGGGCCACATTGGTCACAAACAAACATTGTGACGCTCAGGCTGAGCCCAGTCCTCAAGTAAGGCCACTCAGTGGCTGGATGAAGAGATAGAATATTGGGCTTGCCATGCCCCTAGGCCCCAATTTTTAACCATAGTTCGGGTTGTCCCTTCAGTCTTCCCCACGGCTTGGCTTTGGAATTCCTCTTTTGGTGGGACACCTGAGGTAACAAAACTGAAAGGAGACCTCCCATCCCACAGATTGACGAAAAGCAATTGGGAATCGGGCCAAATCCTCAGAGAGGAAGATTCGTCCATGGCCCATGAGGCCTCCCCGACATTCCACGGCCATCGCTGATACAAAATCCAGAGACAAAAGCCTGAGCAAGCGCCTCAGACTCGCACTTTCTTCATATCCTGAAGAGTTCTTCTCATGGTTTGTAGATCGGACCTGCCATACCTACGTCCCAAAACCTAAGCTGAGTGTGTGTTTTCAGACTTCTGTCCTCAAAGTCTTGGGCCACACACCCTCCAGGCTGGGCCCCTGGAGCCACACATTAGGACTGTGCCTACCAATCCATGGGAATTCTGCCCATTCCATGGTCCAAAATCGTACAAATTAGGAGAAACCTCCAAAGTCCCTGAGGCCATCAAAATAGTGTAGGTCGCCCGGAACAAAAAAGGGCTGTCTGACACCAGCTGATAATCGACCTCCATTCATACCATAGATGGATGTCCCCAGAGAAGAAGATTGGCCCAGACAGGACCCTAGGCCATAATAGGATCCATTGCTTTGGGTTACAGGCATGTATCCTCAAAAGCCTGATTCCAATACGAGCATAGGGGTTTTCCTGAGGCACCCATCAGAACTCATCTCGTCTCCACAAGGAAACCTGTGCATGGGAGCCATGTCCAAAGCTTAGGAGTGTACTTCTGGGTGCCGGTGCCACCGCCCCATTCCAAGGCCCTCATGGACACAAAAACACATTAGGACCCATCCTCAGGAAAGTCCATTTCAACTCAGCCACCCCGGTTGCTCCGGCAGAGCCATCAGATCTAAACTGTCTTGTTGCTAGGAGACAATAGGAATGCGAGGCGGGCTTTCCAGGCATCCATCCGCGAATGGTGCTCTAGAGTATTTCCATATGGGATGTCCTGGAGCTGTCCAACAGGTCTCAATTGTCCCGCAGAAGGAATCCTTGAAGGGGGCATCCCACAACTCCCAACGTGGGAAAACCTCAATGGCCTCGAGATTCCGCTCCCTTCATGAAGCGGCCGTCATGCACAGGAACTCCAACCTGAGCCAACGTCTGATCCTCGCCCTGACTTCAGAAGCATGATATATTGGTTCAGATCTGCAGGGGGTACCTGCTGTGCCTTTGCGCTGAAATCCAAGTCTAGCTTGTCTTTTCACACTTCCGTCCTCACACTCCTGGCCCCGAAGTCCTAAAATTTGGCAATTCCGGGCCCACAATGCAGCACTCTGCCTGCCCTCTAGAAAAATAAAAAATATTGCCTCATGAGCTACCCAGGCACCTTAAATGAGGATAAACCTACACAGCACTCGACCTTACCCAAATTATATAGTCTAACCTGGGCACTAATGCACTGTCGAACACAACCTGAGCCTGGACCACCTGACCAACACCCAGAAAGCTGACAGCACACTGAGCACATAAAACCCGCCATGGCCTTAGGTCATCATCTCTTTCCTACCTCCGTTTTCTGGCTTCAGAACCGAGACATTATCTCCAATCACTGCCCAGGGGTGAATGTGATGCAGAAATCAGTACTCCTCCTTACACATGGCAAGAACCCTTGTGGTTGGCACGTTGTCCAACGTTCAGTGTAGGAGAAACCAGCATTCACCCTGTGGCCCTGCCCATTCTTGAGTGCGACGAGTGCATACACACGCATTGTGACCCTCAGCATGAGTCCTGTCCTCTAGTAAGTCCTCTCAGTGGCTGGATCATTAGATGTCATAATGGGCTTGACATGTCCCTAGGCCCCAATTTTTATCCAGATTTCTGATTGTCCAGTCGCCCCTCCCTAGGGCTCTACTCTGGAATCCCTCATTTAGTGGGACACCTGAGGTTAAAAAAGAAAACAACAACAACAACACAAAAAAAAAAAACCGGACTTCTTCCAGCCCACAGAATGACCCCAAACTCTTTGGACGGGGCCAAACCACCAGAGAGTAAGACTCGTCCATTTCCCATGAAGTCACCCAGAAATTCCACGACCATGAGTGACACGATATCCAGAGACAAAAACTTGAGCAGGAGCCTTACACTCGCCCTTCTTTCAAATCCAGAAGAGTTCTCCTCATGGTCTGTAGATCAGTCCTGCCATACCTATGACCCGAAACATAAGTCGAGTTTGTGTTTTCAGACAACTGTCCAAACAGCCCTGGCCTACACAACCTACAGGCTCAGGCCCCTGGAGCCAAACATGAGGACTGTACTTGCCCTCTCCAAGGGAATTGTGTGTGCCCATTCCAATGGCCACAAGCCTTCTAATAGGATAAACCTCCAAAGTCCCTGATCCATCTCAATAGTGGTGGCTTCCCAGGAAAAACAGGGGCAATCTGAGCCCAAATGAGCACCTACCTGCACTCAGACCCATAGAGAGATGTCCCCAGAGGTAAAAAGGAAAGAACAGGCCCCTAGGCACTAATCAGATCCATTGCTTTGATTTCCAGGCATCTCTGCTCAGAGGCCTGGATTTCAAAAGTAGCATATAGCTGTTTCTTGACTCACCCATCAGAAAACATCTCATCTATACATGGGAAACTTTCACGTTGGAGCTGTGTCAAAGCCTCTGTTTAGGAGAACAATTTAGGGCACGAGTGCCACCGCTTCATTCCAAGGTCTCCATAGACACAAAAGCACATTAGGACCCATCCTTAGGGGTGTCCATTTCAACTCAGCGTCTTCGGTTGCTCCCCACAGATCCAGGAGATCTAACCTGTCTTGTTGCTAGGAGACAATTGGAATGCGAGGTGGGCTACGCAACCATCCATCCTTAGAACCCTGCTCAGAATCATTGGCCTGGAGCCAAGCAACAGGTCTCAATTGACCTGTAGAAGACTCTCTGCTGTTTGGAACTTCTCACAACTCCCATAGTGGGAAAACCCCCATGGCCTCGTGATGCCCCCCCCACTCATGAAGTGGCCATCAGGGACAGAAACTCCAACCTGAGCGATCGTCTGATCCTCGCCCTGACTTCAGATGCACGAGATCTCGATTCAGGTCTGTAGATTGTGCCTGCCATGGCCTCACCCAGAAAATTAAGCCTAACTTGTGTTCTCAGACTTTTGTCGTCAGACTACTGGCCCACAAGCCCACCAGTTTGGCACTCCAGAACGACAATGCAGCACTCTGCCTGCCCTCCAGAAGAAAAACATTGTCCTCTGGGGCTACCCAGTAACCCCAAATGAGGATTAACCTGCACCGACCTTGGCTGTACCCAATACATAGGCTGACCAGGGCACTAATGCCCTTTCTGACACAGCCTGAGCCTGGACTCCCTGGCCCGTCCCAGACAGCTGGCCGCACACTGAGCACATCGAGCCTCCGTGGCCTTAGGTCGTCATCTCTTCCCAACCTCGGTTTTCAGGTTTCAGAACCGAGACCTTATCTCCAATCACTGCACAAAGTTGAAGGTGATGAAGAAATCAGAACTCCTTCCCCATGGCAAGAAACCTTGTGGTTGGCATGTTGTCCAACGTTCAGTGTGGTTGAAACCAGTGTGGCCCATGTGGCCCCGCCCATGCTCGCGGGCCACATTGGTCACAAACACACATTGTGACCCTCAGGCTGAGCCCAGTCCTCAAGTAAGGCCACTCAGTGGCTGGATGAAGAGATAGCATATTGGGCTTGCCATGCCCCTAGGCCCCAATTTTTAACCATAGTTCGGGTTGTCCCTTCAATCTTCCCCACGGATTTGCTTTGGAATTCCTCTTTTGGTGGGACACCTGACGTAACAAAACTGAAATGAGTCCTCCCATCCCACAGATTGACGAAAAGCAATTGGGAATCGGGCCAAATCCTCAGAGAGGAAGATTCGTCCATGGCCCATGAGGCCTCCCCGACATTCCACGGCCATCGCTGATACAAAATCCAGAGACAAAAGCCTGAGCAAGCGCCTCAGACTCGCACTTTCTTCATATCCTTAACAATTCTTCTCATGGTTTGTAGATCGGGCCTGGGATACCTACGTCCCCAAACCTAAGCTGAGTTTGTTTTCAGACAACTTTCCAAACAGCCCTGGCCTACACAACCTACAGGCTCAGGCCCCTGGAGCCGAACCTGAGGACTGTACTTGCTCTCTCCAAGGGAATTGTTTGTGCCCATTCCAATGGCCACAACCCTTCTAATAGGATAAACCTCCAAATTCCCTGATCCATCTCAATAGTGGTGGCTTCCCAGGAAAAAACAGGGGCAATCTGAGCACTACAGAGCACCTACCTGCACTCAGACCCATAGAGAGATGTCCCCAGAGGTAAAAAGGAAAGAACTGGCTCCTAGGCACTAATCAGATCCATTGCTTTCGTTTCCAGGCATCTCACCTCAGAGGCCTGGAATTCAAAAGCAGCATATAGCTGTTTCTTGACTCACCCAACAGAAAACATCTCATCTACACATGGGATACTTGCAGGTTGGAGCTGTGTCAAAGCCTCTGTTTATTAGAACTCTTTAGGTCCCAAGTGCCACCGCTTCATTCCAAGGTCTCCTTAGACACAAAAGCACATTAGGACCCATGCCCAGGGGTGTCCATTTCAATGCAGCATCCTCGGTTGCTCCCCACAGATCCAGGAGATCTAACCTGTCTTGTTGCTAAGAGACAATTGGAATGCGAGGTGGGCTACCCAGCCATCCATCCTTAGAACCCTGCTCAGAATCATTGACCTGGAGCCAAACAACAGGTCTCAATTGTCCTGCAGAAGACTCTCTGCAGTTTGGAGCTTCTCACAATTCCCATCGTGGGAAAACCCCCATGGCCTCGTGATCCCCCCCCCCATTCATGAAGGGGCCATCAGGGACAGAAACTACAACCTGAGCTATCGTCTGATCCTCGCCCTGACTTCAGATGCATAAGATCTCGATTCAGGTCTGTAGATTGTGCCTGCCATGGCCTCACCCAGAAACCTAAGCCTAGCTTGTGTTCTCAAACCTTTGTCGTCAGACTACTGGCCCACAAGCCCTCCAGTTTGGCAATCCAGAACTACAATGCAGCACTCTGCCCAGTAACCCCAAATGAGGATCAACCTGCACCGACCTTGGCTGTACCCCAAATACATAGGCTGAGCAGGGCACTAATGCCCTTTTTGACACAGCCTGAGCCTGGACTCCCTGGCCCGTCCCAGACAGCTGGCCGCACACTGAGCACATCGAGCCGCCATGGCCTTAGGTCATCATCTATTCCCAACCTCGGATTTCAGGCTTTAGATTCTAGACCTTACCTCCAATCACTGCCCAGGGTTGAATGGGATGCAGAAATCAGAACTCCTTCCCCATGGCAAGATACCTTGTGGTTGGCATGTTGTCCAACTTTCAGTGTAGTTGAATCCAGTGTTGCCCATGAGGCCCCGCCATGCTCGGAGGCTACATTGGTCACAAACACACATTGTGACCCTCAGCCTGACCAAAGTCCTCAAGTAAGGCCTCTCAGTGGCTGGATGAAGAGATAGCATATTGGGCTTGCCATGCCCCTAGTCCCCAATTTTGAACCATAGTTCTGGTGGTCCCTTCAGTCTTCCCCACGGCTTTGCTTTGGAATTCCTCTTTTCGTGGGACACCTGAGGTAACAAAACTGAAAGGAGTCCTCCCATCCCACAGTTTGACGAAAAAAAATTGGGAATCGGGCGAAATCCTCATAGAGGTAGATTCGTCCATGGCCCTTGAAGCATCCCCGACATTCTATGGCCTTGCTGATAAAAATTCCAGAGACAAATGCCTGAGCAAGCGCCTCAGACTCGCTCTATATTCAAATCTTCATGAGTTCTTCTCATTGTTTGTATATTGGGCCTGCCATACCACCGTCCCCAAAAGAAGCTGAGTTTGTGTATCGGAATCACAATCAGAAATCTGCCTTCCACATGGCTGTAATGCTTGTTCTTCACATGGAGTCAACCTTCACGTGGGGAACCCTTCATGGCCCCTGATGCCACGCCAAATGATGAGTGCTGCTTGGGCACAAATTCACACTGTGACCCTAGCATGAGCCCCATGTCAAAGAAAGGCCTGTCAGGTTCGTGACGAAGATCCTGCATATAGTCCCTGCCATGCCCATAGGCACCAAAACTAACTAGATGGTGTGTATTCCAGTTGAAGGAACCCACTGCTGTGCTCTAGAGTCCCTCTCCTGGGGGGTCCTTTCTGGCAGAAAACAGTACTCTTCACTTCCCATAGAATGAACCCAAACACTTGGGAGCTTGGACAATCCCCCGAGAGGAAGGCTCTTCCTCGGCCCCTGAGGCAACCCCTACCCTGACCGGACACTGTGAACGCAACACCCAGAGACAAAAGCCTGAGCAACTGCCTCCCACTTGCCCTCCTTTGATATCCAGAGAATCTCCCCTCACGGACTGGAGATCAGGCCTGCCATTACCTTGGCCCCTTCCTGAGCCAAGTTTGCTTTTTCAGACATCAGTCCCCACAGCCCTGGCAAACACAGCCTCTAGGCTGGGTCCTCTGGAGCCATAAAACAGGACCGTGCCTGCTCTCTCCTGGGAAACTGTGTCCATTCCTTTGGACACACACCTCCAGAATATGAGAAACCTCAAGGCCCCCGAGGACATCCCACTACTGGGAGCCTCCCTGGACACACAGGGGCATTCGGACACAAGCTGAGCAGCTACCTCCACGAAGGCATGCACACAGATGTCAACAGAGATAGAAGGTTGAGCCGGACAGGCCCTTAGGCCATAATCTCAACTCTTGCTTTGGGTTCCATGTGTTACTCCTCAGAAACTTTGGTTCGAAAAACAGGATATGGGGCTTTCCTGAGGCACTGAACAGAACTCCTCTCGTCTCCACATGGGGAGCTTTCTTACTGGGGATGTATCAAATCCTTCAGGTAGTGCCCAAGCAGCACTTGAGTGCTGATTGGGAACAAATTCACACTGTGACCCTAGCATGAGCCCCATGTCAAAGAAAGGCCTGTGAGGGCCTGGACAAAGAGCCCGCATATGGGGCTTGCCAAGCCCCTATGCACCCAATTTTCACCAGGGTTTGAGATTTCCAGTCGCCCCGCCCGTACCTGGGGCTCTGCTCTGGAATCCCTTTCTTGGAGAGACACATGAGCCAGACAACACGACTCCACCCTTCCACATAATGACCCCAATCTTGGAAGATGGGACAAATCCCCAGAGAGGGATACTCGTCCACAGTCCCTGAGGCCACCCCTCAAATCCACGGCTATCCCGGACACAGCATCCAGAGACAAAAGACTGAAGGAACGCCTCCCACTCGCCCTTGTTTCAGAGGCCCAGGAGTTCCCTCTCGGGCTGTACATCCGGCCTGCCATACCCTAGGCGCCACTCATAAGCTGAGTTTGTGTTTTCAGACTTCTGTGCCCACAGCCTGGACACACACACCTCCAGGCTAGGGCCTCTGGAGCCACAGCGAAAGTTTGTGCCTGCCCTCTCCAAGGAAAGTGTGCCCAATCCATTGAGCACAGCCCTACAGGTTAGGGAAAAGCTCCAAGGCCCCTGAGGACATCAATAGTGTAGGCCACCCTGGACTAAGAGGGGCTCTCTGACACCAGCGGAGCAACTATCTTCACTTAGACTCTCAGAAAGTGTCCCCAGAGACAGAAGGTTGAAATGGACAGACCCCCAGGCCCTAATATGAACCTTAGCTTTGTTCCATGTGTCCGTTCTCAGAGGACTGTTTTCGTAGACCAGCACATGGGGCTTTTCTGAGGCACCAAACCAAGGATCTCTCGTCTCCACATGGGCAGCTTTCTTACTGGGGATGTATCAAACCCTTCAGGTAGGAGAGTTCCGAAGGGCCACTGAACAACCAGCACATTCCAAGGTCTCCATGGACCCAAACGCACATTATGACGCATCCTCAGGAGAGGCCATTTCAACTCAGCCCCCTGGATCGCGTGTTCCAGAGGCCCCAGATCAAACATATCTTATCGCTAATGGCCTATTGGAATGCGGGCATGCTGTACAGGGATCCATCCTTCGAACCCTGCTCTCCAGTCCTTCCATATGGTATGTCCTGGAGCCATGCAACAGGACTCGAATGTCCCGCAGAAGGAAACCTTGTGGTTTGGGGCAACCTCCAAACTCAGCGTGGGAAAACTTCCTTGGCCTCATGAGGCCCCCGCTTCATGAAGGTGCCATCATGGACAAATACTCCAGCCTCAGCCAACGTCTGATCCTCAGCCTGACTTCAGATGCAGGAGATTTTGATTCAGCCTCTGCAGAATGGACCTGCTCTGCCCTTGGCTCCAATCCTCACCCTAGCTTGTGTATTCAGACTTCCGTCATCACACTCCAGGCCTACAAGCCCTCCCTACTGGGAATTCTGGGGCCACAATGAAGCACTCTGCCTGCCTCACAGTAGAAAATCATTGTCTATGGTGCTGCCCAGAAACACCAAATGAGGATCAAACTGCTTGGCCCTCGGCAACACCCCAATTGCTTAGGCTACCTTAAACACTGATGCTCTGAGGCAAATAGCCTGAGCCCAGACCTTCCAACAGACACCGACACAGCTGGCTGCACACCCAGCACATTGGACCCGCCACTGCCTTAGGCCACCATCTATTCCCAACCTGGGTTTTCAGTCATCGGTCCTAGACCTTATATCCAATTCCTGCACAGGGGGGACCCCCTCTGATGCACACAAGTCAGAACCCCTCCTACCCCATGGCAAGAAACCTTGCTGCTGGCAGTGAGTCAAACCTTCAGTGTTGGAGAAAACGGCATGACCCATGAGGCCACGCACATGCGTGAGGGCCGCCTTGGGCACAAACACACATTGTGACCCTCAGCGTGAGTACCTTATTCAAGTAACGCCTCTCAGTGACTGGACCAAGAGCCCGCATATGTGGTTTGCCATGCCCATAGGCACCCAGGACTAAATAGATGGTGTATATTCCAGTTGAGGGAACCCACTGCTGTGCTCTAGAGTCCCTCTCCTGGGGGGTCCCCTGTGGCAGAAAACAGTACTCTTCATTCCCACAGAATGAACACAAACACTTGGGAGCTTGGACAATCCCCCGAGAGGAAGGCTCTTCTTCGGCCTCTGAGACAACCCCTACCCTGACCGGACACTGTAAATCCTGAGTGACTGCCCCCCACTTGCCCTACTTTGATTTCCAGAGGATCTCCCCTCACGGACTGGAGATCAGTCCTGCCATTACATTGGCCACTAGCTGAGCCAAGTTTGCTTTTTCAGACATCTGTCCCCACAGCCCTGGCAAACACAGCCTCTAGGCTGGGTCCTCTGGAGCCATACCACAGGACCGTGCCTGCTCTCTCCTGGGAAACTGTGTCCATT
Organism: Mustela nivalis; assembly: GCF_964662115.1. Taxonomy (NCBI): domain Eukaryota; kingdom Metazoa; phylum Chordata; class Mammalia; order Carnivora; family Mustelidae; genus Mustela; species Mustela nivalis. Next base: position 13,211 of record NW_028136258.1, on the reverse strand, counting down.
CCTTTGGACACACACCTCGAGAATATGAGAAACCTCAAGGCCCCCGAGGACATCCCACTACTGGGAGCCTCACTGGACTCACAGGGGCATTCGGACACAAGCTGAGCAGCTACATCTATGAATGCATGCACATAGATGTCAACGGAGATAGAAGGTTGAGCCGGACAGGCCCTTAGGCCATAATCTCAACTCTTGCTTTGGGTTCCAGGTGTTACTCCTCAGAGGCTTTGGTTCGAAGAACAGGATATGGGGCTTTCCTGAGGCACTGAACAGAACTCCTCTCCTCTCCCATGGGAAGCTTCCTTGTTGGAGCTGTGTCAAACACCTCAGTTTGGAAAACCCTGCAGAGTTCCTGAGCCACCTCCACATTCCAAGGTCTCCCAGGCCACCAAGCCACAGTAGGACTCATCTTCAGGAGAGTCCATTTCAACTCTCCCCTCTGGGTAGCTCAAACAGGAGCCTGCAGATTGAGCCTGCCTTGTCCTGACTAAAGAGTGGGAATATGATGTGGCGTTCCCAGGCATCCATGCTTAGACATCTGCTCTCGAGTCTTTCCGTATGGGGCCTCCTGGAACCATCCAATAGGACTCGACTGTCATGCAGAAGGAAACCTTGAGGTTTGGAGTAGTTCACAAATCCCATCGTAGGCAAACCTCCCTGGCCTAATGAAGCCCTCACCCTTCAGGAAGAGGCCATGCTGGACAAAAACTCTAGCCTGAGGCACGTCTCATAGTTGACATGACCTCAGTGCAGGAGATCTCGATTCAGCCTCTGCAGAGTGGGCCTGCCTTGCCCTCGGTCCCAAACCTCACGCTACCTTGTGTTTTCAGACTTCCTTCCTCACACTCCTGGCAAACAAGCCCTCCGGACCAGGAACTCCAGAACCAAAACCCAGCCCAGTGTCTTCCCAATGGAAGAAAAACGTTTCCCTGTGGGGCTCTCCAGAAAACCCATATGAGGATCAACCTGCTCGGGCCTCGACGGTACCCGAACTGGATAGGATGCTCTGGGCACTCATGCTCTGTCTGACACAGCCTGAAGCCAGACGTCCAGACAGACAAGGAGACAGCTGGCCGCACACCCAGCACTTCGGACACGCCATGGTCTTATGCCGTCACCTCTTCCTAACCTTGGTTTTCAGATATCTGAACCTAGACATTATATCAATTCTCCACACAGCTGGGTATCGCAAGCACAAAACAGAACTCCTCCTTCCCCATGGCTGTCAAGCTTGCTCTTGGCATGGAGTCACACCTTCAGGGTGGGAGAAACCTTCATGGCCCCTGAAGCCACGCCCAAACTTGAGTGCTGCTTGGGCACAAATTCACACTGTGACCCTCAGCATGAGCCCCATGTCAAAGAAAGGCCTGTCAGGACCTGGACCAAGAGCCCGCATATGGGGCTTGCCAAGCCCCTATGCACCCAATCCTCACCAGTGTTTGAGTTTTCCAGTCGCCCCACCTGTACCTGGGCTCTGCTCTGGAATCCCTTTCTTGGAGAGACCCATGAGCCTGACAACACGACTCCACCCTTCCCTCAAAATGACCCCAAACTCTTGGGAGCTGGGACAAATCCCCAGAGAGAGATACTCGTCCACAGTCCCTGAGGCCACCGCTCCAATCCACGGCCTTCCCGGACACAACATCCAGAGACAAAAGCCTGAAGGATCGCCTTCCACTCACCCTTGTTTCAGAGGCCCAGGAGTTCCCTCTCGGGCTGTACATCCGGCCTGTCATACCCTAGGCGCCACTCATAAGCTGACTTTGTGTTTTAAGACTTCTGTGCCCACAGCATGGACCCACACAACCTCCAGGCTAGGGCCTCTGAAGCCACAGCGAAAGATTGTGCTGGCCCTCTCTAAGGAAAGTGTGTCCAATCCATTGACCACAACCCTACAGTTTAGGGAAAAGCTCCAAGGCCCCTGAGGCCATCAATAGGTAGGCCACCCTGGACTAAGAGGGGCTCTCTGACACTAGCAGAGCAACTATCTCCACTTAGATTCTCAGACAGTGTCCCCAGAGACAGAAGGTTGAAATGGACAGGCCCCCAGGCCCTAATATGAACCTTAGCTTTGTTTCCATGTGTCCGATCGCAGAGGACAGTTTTCGTAGACCAGCACACGGGGCTTTTCCGAGGCTCCAAACCAAACCTCTCTCTCCACATGGGGAGCTTTCTTACTGGGGATGTATCAAACCCTTCAGGTAGGAGAGTTCCACAGAGCCACTGAACAACCAGCACATTCCAAGGTCTCCATGGACCCAAACGCACATTATGACGCATCCTCAGGAGAGGCCATTTCAACTCAGCCCCCTGGGTAGCGTGACCCAGAGGCAGCAGATCAAACATATCTTTTCGCTAATGGCCAATGGGAATGCGAGGCATGCTGTACAGGGATCCATCCTTCGAACACTGCTCTCCAGTCCTTCCATATGGTATGTCCTGGAGCCATGCAACAGGACTCGAATGTCCCACAGAAGGAAACCTTGTGGTTTGGGGCAACCTCCAAACTCAGCGTGGGAAAACTTCCTTGGCCTCATGAGGCCCCCGCTTCATGAAGGTGCCATCATGGACACATACTCCAGCCTCAGCCAACGTCTGATCCTCAGCCTGGCTACAGATGCAGGAGATTTTGATTCAGCCTCTGCAGAGTGGGCCTGCCGTGCCCTCGGTCCCAAACCTCACGCTACCTTGTGTTTTCAGACTTCCTTCCTCACACTCCTGGCAAACAAGCCCTCCGGACCAGAAACTCCAGAACCAAAACCCAGCCCAGTGTCTGCCCAACGGAAGAAAAACGTTTCCCTGTGGGGCTCTCCAGAAAACCCAGATGAGGATCAACCTGCTCGGGTCTCGACGGTACCCGAACTGGATAGGATGCTCTGGGCACTCATGCTCTGTCTGACACAGCCTGAAGCCAGACGTCCAGACAGACAAGGAGACAGCTGGCCGCACACCCAGCACTTCGGACACGCCATGGTCTTATGCCGTCACCTCTTCCTAACCTTGGTTTTCAGATATCTGAACCTAGACATTATATCAATTCTCCACACAGCTGGGTATCGCAAGCACAAAACAGAACTCCTCCTTCCCCATGGCTGTCAAGCTTGCTCTTGGCATGGAGTCACACCTTCAGGGTGGGAGAAACCTTCATGGCCCCTGAAGCCACGCCCAAACTTGAGTGCTGCTTGGGCACAAATTCACACTGTGACCCTCAGCATGAGCCCCATGTCAAAGAAAGGCCTGTCAGGACCTGGACCAAGAGCCCGCATATGGGGCTTGCCAAGCCCCTATGCACCCAATCCTCACCAGTGTTTGAGTTTTCCAGTCGCCCCACCTGTACCTGGGCTCTGCTCTGGAATCCCTTTCTTGGAGAGACACATGAGCAAGACAACACGACTCCACCCTTCCCTCAAAATGTCCCCAAACTCTTGGGAGCTGGGACAAATCCCAGAGAGGGATACTCGTCCACAGTCCCTGAGGCCACCGCTCCAATCCACGGCTATCCCGGACACAACATCCAGAGACAAAAGCCTGAAGGAACGCCTTCCACTCGCCCTTGTTTCAGAGGCCCAGGAGTTCCCTCTCGGGCTGCACATCCGGCCTGTCATACCCTAGGCGCCACTCATAAGCTGACTTTGTGTTTTAAGACTTCTGTGCCCACAGCATGGACCCACACAACCTCCAGGCTAGGGCCTCTGAAGCCACTGCGAAAGATTGTGCCGGCCCTCTCTAAGGAAAGTGTGTCCAATCCATTGACCACAACCCTACAGTTTAGGGAAAAGCTCCAAGGCCCCTGAGGCCATCAATAGGTAGGCCACCCTGGACTAAGAGGGGCTCTCTGACACCAGCAGAGCAACTATCTCCACTTAGATTCTCAGACAGTGTCCCCAGAGACAGAAGGTTGAAATGGACAGGCCCCCAGGCCCTAATATGAACCTTAGCTTTGTTTCCATGTGTCCGTTCTCAGAGGACTGTTTTCGTAGACCAGCACATGGGGCTACTCTGAGGCACCAAACCAAGCATCTCTCGTCTCCACATGGGCAGCTTTCTTACTGGGGATGTATCAAACCCTTCAGGTAGGAGAGTTCCGCAAGGCCACCGAACAACCAGCACATTCCAAGGTCTCCATGGACCCAAACGCACATTATGACGCATCCTCTGGAGAGGCCATTTCAACACAGCCCCCTGGGTAGCGTGACCCAGAGGCAGCAGATCAAACATATCTTGTCGCTAATGGCCTATTGGAATGCGAGGAATGCTGTACAGGGATCCATCCTTCGAACCCTGCTCTCCAGTCCTTCCATATGGTATGTCCTGGAGCCATGCAACAGGACTCGAATGTCCCGCAGAAGGAAACCTTGTGGTTTGGGGCAACCTCCAAACTCAGCGTGGGAAAATTTCCTTGGCCTCATGAGGCCCCCGCTTCATGAAGGTGCCATCATGGACACATACTCCAGCCTCAGCCAACGTCTGATCCTCAGCCTGACTTCAGATGCAGGAGATTTTGATTCAGTCTCTGCAGAGTGGGCCTGCTCTGCCCTTGGCTCCAATACTCACCCTAGCTTGTGTTTTCAGACTTCCGTCCTCACACTCCTGTCCCACAAGCCCTCCCTACTGGGAATTCTGGGGCCACACTGAAACACTCTGCCTGCCTCCCAGGAGAAAAACATTGTCTATGAGGCTGCCCAGAAACCCCAAATGAGGATCAAACTGCTTGGCCCTCGGCAACACCCCAATTGCATAGGCTACCTTAAACACTGATGCTCTGTCACAAATAGCCTGAGCCCAGACCTTCCAACAGACACCGACACAGCTGGCTGCACTCCTAGGACATTGGACCCGCCACTGCCTTAGGCCAGCATCCATTCCCAACCTGGGTTTTCAGTCATCGGATCCTAGACCTTATCTCCAATCCCTGCACAGGGGGGAACCTGATGCACAAATAAGAATTCCTCCTTCCCCATGGCAAGAAAACTTGCTGCTGGCAGTGAGTCAAACCTTCAGTGTAGGAAAAACGACATGGCCCATGAGCAACGCCCAAGCGTTAGGGCCGCCTTGGGCACAAACACACATTGTGACCCTCAGCGTGAGTACCTTATTCAAGTAACGCCTCTCAGTGACTGGACCAAGAGCCCGCATATGTGGCTTGCCATGCCCATAGGCACCCAGGATTAACTAGATGGTGTGTATTCCAGTTGAGGGAACCCACTGCTGTGCTCTAGAGTCCCTCTCCTGGGGGGTCCCCTGTGGCAGAAAACAGTACTCTTCCCTTCCCACAGAATGAACCCAAACACTTGGGAGCTTGGACAATCCCCCGAGAGGAAGGCTCTTCCTCGGCCTCTGAGACAACCCCTACCCTGACCGGACACTGTGAACGCAACACCCAGAGACAAAATCCTGAGTGACTGCCTCCCACTTGCCCTCCTTTGATATCCAGAGGATCTCCCCTCACGGACTGGAGATCAGTCCTGCCATTACCTTGGCCACTAGCTGAGCCAAGTTTGCTTTTTCAGACATCTGTCCCCACAGCCCTGGCAAACACAGCCTCTAGGCTGGGTCCTCTGGAGCCATACCACAGGACCGTGCCTGCTCTCTCCTGGGAAACTGTGTCCATTCCTTTGGACACACACCTCCAGAATATGAGAAACCTCAAGGCCCCCGAGGACATCCCACTACTGGGAGGCTCCCTGGACACACAGGGGCATTCGGACACAAGCTGAGCAGCTACCTCCACGAAGGCATGCCCACAGATGTCAACAGAGATAGAAGAATGAGCCGGACAGGCCCTTAGGCCGTAATCTCAACTCTTGCTTTGGGTTCCAGGTGTCACTCCTCAGAGGCTTTGGTTCAAAGAACAGGATATGGGGCTTTCCTGAGGCACTGAACAGAACTCCTCTCGTCTCCACATGGGAAGCTTCCCTGTTGGAGCTGTGTCAAACACCTCAGTTTGGAAAACCCTGCAGAGTCCCTGAGCCAACTCCACATTCCAAGGTCTCCCTGGCCACCAAGTCACAGTAGGACTCATCTTCAGGAGAGTCCATTTCAACTCTCCCCCCTGGGTAGCTCACCCAGGAGCCTGCAGATTGAGCCTGCCTTGTCCTGCCTAAAGAGTGGGAATATGAGGTTGCGTTCCCAGGCATCCATGCTTAGACACCTGCTCTCGAGTCTTTCCGTATGGGGCCTCCTGGAACCATCCAGTAGGACTCGACTGTCGTGCAGAAGGAAAGCTTGAGGTTTGGAGTAGTTCACAAATCCCATCGTAGGCAAACCTCCCTGGCTTCATGAAGCCCCCACACCCTTCAGGAAGAGGCCATGCTGGGCAAAAACTCTAGCCTAAGGCACGTCTCATAGTTGACATGACCTCAGTGCAGGAGATCTCGATTCACCCTCTGCAGAGTGGCCCTGCCATGCCCTCGGTCCCAAACCTCACACTAGCTTTTGTTTTCAGACTTCCTTCTTCACACTCCTGGCAAACAAGCCCTACGGACTAGGAACTCCAGAACCACAACCCAGCCCAGTGTCTGCCCAATGGAAAAAAAACGCTTCCCTATGGGACTCTCCAGAAAACCCAGATGATGATCAACCTGCTCGGGCCTCGACGGTCCCCGAAGTGGATATGCTGCTCCGGGCCCTCATGCTCTGTCTGACACAGCCTGAAGCCAGACGTCCAGACAGACAAAGAGACAGCTGGCCACACACCCAGCACTTCGGACACGCCATGGTCTTATGCCGTCACCTCTTCCTAACCTTGGTTTTCAGATATCTGAACCTAGACATTATATCAATTCTCCACACAGCTGGGTATCGCAAGCACAAAACAGAACTCCTCCTTCCCCATGGCTGTCAAGCTTGCTCTTGGCATGGAGTCACACCTTCAGGGTGGGAGAAACCTTCATGGCCCCTGATGCCACGCCCAAACTTGTGTGCTGCTTGGGCACAAATTCACACTGTGACCCTCAGCATGAGCCCCATCTCAAAGAAAGGCCTGTCAGGACCTGGACCAAGAGCCCGCATATGGGGCTTGCCAAGCCCCTATGCACCCAATCCTCACCAGTGTTTGAGTTTTCCAGTCGCCCCACCTGTACCTGGGCTCTGCTCTGGAATCCCTTTCTTGGAGAGACCCATGAGCCAGACAACACGACTCCACCCTTCCCACAAAATGACCCCAAACTCATGAGGCCCCCGCTTCATGAAGGTGCCATCATGGACACATACTCCATCCTCAGCCATCTTCTGATCCTCAGCCTGACTTCAGATGCAGGAGATTTTGATTCAGCCTCTGCCGATTGGGCCTGCTCTGCCCTTGGCTCCAATCCTCACCCTAGCTTGTGTTTTCAGACTTCCGTCCTCACACTCCTGGCCCACAAACCCTCCCTACTGGGAATTCTGGGGCCACACTGAAGCACTCTGCCTGCCTCCCAGGAGAAAAACATTGTCTATGGTGCTGCCCAGAAACCACAAATGAGGATCAAACTGCTTGGCCCTCGGCAACACCCCAATTGCATAGGCTACCTTAAACACTGATGCTCTGTCGCAAATAGCCTGAGCCCAGACCTTCCAACAGACACCGACACAGCTGGCTGCACACCCAGCACATTGGACCCGCCACTGCCTTAGGCCAGCATCCATTCCCAACCTGGGTTTTCAGTCATCGGAACCTAGACCTTATCTCCAATCCCTGCACAGGGGGAACCTGATGCACAAGTCAGAACCCCTCCTTCCCCATGGCAAGAAACCTTGCTGCTGGCCGTGAGTCAAACCTTCAGTGTAGGAGAAAACGGCAAACCTGCCGGGCCTCATGAAGCCCCCCATATCCTTCAGGGAGAGGCCATCATGGACAAAAACTCTAGCTTGAAGCACGTCTCATAGTAGATATGACCGCAATGCAGGAGATCTTGATTAACCCTCTGCAGAGTCGCCTGCCGTACCCTCGGTCCCAAACCTCACGCTAGCTTGTGTTTTCAGACTTCCTTCCTCACACTCCTGGCAAACAATCCCTCCAGAGTAGGATTTGCAGAACCACAAGCCAGCCCAGTTACTGCCCACCGGTAGAAAACGTTTCCTTGTGGGGCTCTCCATAAAACCCAGATGAGGATCAACCTGCTCTTGCCTCGATGGCACTCAGATTTGATAGGCTGCTCTGGGCACTAATGCTCTGCCTTTCACAGCCTGATGCCAGACGTCCAGACAGGCAAGGAGACAGCTGGCCACACACCTAGCACTTCTGACACGCCATGGTCTTATGCCGTTATCTCTTCCTAACCTTGGTTGCCGATATCTAAACCCAGATATTATATCAATTCCCCACACAGTTGGGCATCTGAAGCACAAATCAGAACTCCTTCTTCCCAATGGCTGTAAGGCTTGCTCTTGGCATGGAGTCACACCTTCAGGGTGGGAGAAACCTTCATTTCCCCTGAAACCACGCCCAAACTTGAGTGCTGCCTTGGGCACAAATTCACTCTGTGACCCTCAGCATGAGCCCAATATCAAAGAAAGGCCTGTCAGGGCCTTGACCAAGAGCCCGCATATGAGGCGTGCCAAGCCCCTATACACCCAATCCTCACCAGTGTTTGAGTTTTCCAGTCTCCCCCCCGTTCCTGGGGCTCTGCTCTGGAATCACTTTCTTGGAGAGACACATGAGCCAGACAACAGGACTCCACCCTTCCCACAAAATGACCCCAAACTCCTGTTAGCTGGGACAAATCCCCAGAGAGGGATACTTGTCCACAGTCACTGAGGCCACCCCCTACAATCTACGGCTATCCTGGACGCATCCAGAGACAAAAGCCTAAAGGAATCTCGCCCTTGATTCACAAGCCAAGGAGCTCACTCTCTATCTGTACATCCGGCCTGCCATACCCTCGGCGCCACTCATAAGCTGAGTTTGTGTTTTCAGACTTCTGTGCCCACAGCCTGGACTCACACACCCTCCAGGCTAGGGCATCTGGAGCCACAGCGAAAGATTGTGCCTGCCCTCTCCAAGGAAAGTGTGCCCAATCCATTGACCACAACCCTACAGGTTAGGGAAAAGCTCCAAGGCCCCTGAGGCCATCCTGATAGTGTAGGCTGCCCTGGAATAAAAGGGGCACTCTGACACCAGCTGAGCCATTATCACCACTTAGACTCTCAGACAGTGTCCCCAGAGACAGAAGATTGAAATGGACAGGCCCTTAGGCCCTAATATGAACCTTAGCTTTAGTTTTCATGTGTCTGTCCTTGAGGACTGGTTTCGTATACCAGCATATTAGGTTTTTCTGAGGCTCCAAACCAAACCTCTCTCGTCTCCACATGGAGTGCTTTCTTACTGGATCTGTATCAAACCCTTCTGGTCGGAGAATTCCGCAGGGCCACAGTACAACCATCACATTCCAAGGTCTCCATGGACAGAAACACACATTATGACGCATCCTCAGGAGAGGCCATTTCAACTCAGCCCACTGGTTAGCTTGCCCCAGAGCCAGCAGATCAAACATATCTTGTCGTTAATGGCCAAAGGGAATGCGAGGCATGCTGTTCAGGGATCCATCCTTTGAACCCTCCTCTTCAGTCCTTCCGTATGGTATGTACTGGAGCCACTCAACAGGACTCGACTGTCTTGCAGAAGGAAACCTTGTGGTTTGTGGCAACCTCCAAACTCAGCGTGGGAAAATTTCATTGGCCTCATGAGGCACCTGCTTCATGAAGGTGCTATCAAGGGCACAATCCAACCTCAGCCAACGTCTGATCCTCAGCCTGACTTCAGATGAATGAGATATCCTTTCAGCCTTTGCAGAGTGTGCCTGCTCCCAACCTCACCCTATCTTTTGTTCTCAGACTCTACCCTAGCACTCCTGGCCCAAAAGCCCTCATGATTGGGAATTCTGGTTCCAGAACGAAGCACTCTGCCTGCCCCCCAAAGAAAAACATTGTCTATGGCATTGCTCAGAAACCCCAAATGAAAATCAACCTGCTCAGCCCTCGGCAACACCCCAATTGCATAGGCTACCCTAAACACTATGCTCTGTCTTACATAGCCTGAGCCCAGACCTTGTGAGAGACATTGAGACAGTTGGCTTCACACCCAGCACATCGAGCCTGCCATGGGTTAGGCCATTTCATCCCTTCCCATTGACCTGGGTGTCTTCCTGGAGGTATATTCTGAGGCTGTGTCAGACTATGCATTTTTTCTGGAGCTTCCTATGGAATTGGGGTGGTATTAGGGGCCTTGCAATTTTCTCTTAATCTGGTGGGTTGGGAAACTGAGACAGGCTGACATTCCTTGGGAGAGCTGGCCCAGTGCTGTTGTGTGTTCCTGGAGGCCCCATCCTGGAGGGCATATGGGTCAGGACTCTGGGTCCAAAGTCTTCAGACACAAACTCGGGTAAGAGTTAAGCTCGAGGTGATGGCAGACCCAATCTGCAGACCCTGAGCGAAGCATCTCCAGATATGAAATTCGGACGGCTGTGAGGCAGGATCACAGTCTTTTCTGTCTGACTTGTTTGTCTATGATGGCCACGAAATGGAGGGGTGGCCTCATGGGTCCATGTGAGATTCTACCTCTCTGGGAATTCTGCTCGGCACCCAAGAGTTTGGTGTATTTCCGGGGGATGGGAGGAGCGCAGTTTTCTGAGTCAGGGATCCCGTCCAAACAGCCATTCCAGAGATGGGTCCTGGGTTCTGGAGCCTGGATCACCGCAACAAGGCTTAGGATTTGGGCCTAGGGTCCTGCTCTATGTTTTCCTGGTACAGCTCCCGAGTGTTCTTGTTGGAAATGGGTCTCATTCTGAGGGTCACAATGCCTGTTTTTGCCCAGATGCCCATGCTGAGTGGGTGTGACCTCATGGGCTATGCACTTGGCTCCCACTCTGAGGGTTGGACTGCCTTCTCAACATTCAGTTTTCCTGCCATGGGGAAGGAGGGGTACTTTTTTATGCTTCAGGTTCCCCCATGGGCAGGAATTTGAGCTAAGTTCTGGGACCGGTGCCTGAATACCCAGTTCACTTTGAGATGAGGTCCTCGGGCCAAGGCAGGACCCACCTGCAGAAAATGAGGCCTGCTTTCTGGGTGCCTGTCAGGAGCTCGGGCTCGAGCTATGTCAGACAGAACATTCGTGGAGAGTTCGGCCTATGATATTGGGGTGCTTTTGAGAGCTGTGCAACTGGATCCTCATGGGGGATTTTTGCACAGACCCTTTCTTCACTTCTTCTATCTGGTGAGCAGGCAGATGCCTGCATTACGGCTCCAGAATATCCAAGTTGGAGGGTTTGCAGGCGAGGAGTGTGAGGACAGAGGTATGAAAACATAAGCTACGGTTACGCTCAGTGCCGAGCACATGTCTATTCCAATGTACAGCAGTTGTTTCGAGATCTCCAGCACCTGGGCGAGGGGAAGATGTCTGCTCACACTGGAGTTTGTATCCATGATGGCCAACAAATGGTGGGGAGGCCTCAAGAATTCTTGGAGGTTTTTCCAAGCTGGAGCTTGTGAGCTGCTCCAAATATCAAGGTGTCCTACTAAGGGACAGCAGAAGTCTTCTTACAGGGCTCCAGGGTCCCCCATATGGAAGATTCGATAGCAATGCTCTCTGAATGGAGGCCTGGGAAGCCAATCTCGTGTTACCATTGCAGCTGAGGAACAGGGTAAGCTTGAACCAATGACACTGATTCCAAGTTCCAAGTGATTTTCGTTGATGGAAGTTCTCAGTCTAACAGGTCCCAATGCTGCTTGGTGTCCAGGGAGACCTTAGAATGTGGTGGCGGCTCTCTGACCATTGAGGATTCTCTATCCTTAGGATTAGACCCAGTACCCAGGAGCCAGGTTTCCTTCTTGGGACAGGAGGTGTGCTCTTGTATGGCTCACGGACCACAGGTTGGACCATATGCTTGAATTTCCAGAACAGACCTCTAGGAAGAGAGACCTCAAAACATAAGCTAGGGTTCTGATGAGGTTTTAGGGCCATGGAAGTTTCAATCTTCGGACTAAGTGCCATTGGCCTGCATGTCATCCTGGAGGTAGGTGCTGAGGCTGTGTCAGGCTGTGCACTTTTTCCAGAGTGGCCTATGATATTGGGGTGCAGTCAGGGGCCTTGCAGTTTTCTCCTAATCTGGACATTTTGGGAAACTGAGATGGGCAGGGTTTCCTCAGGAGAGCAGGGCCAGTGATGTCATGTGTTTCTCGAGGCCCCATCCTGGAGGTCATGTGTGTCAGGACTTTGGGACCAAAGACTTTAGACACAACCTCGGATAAGAGGTAGGAGTGAGGTGATGGCAGTCCGAATCTGAAGACCCTGAGGGAAGCTCCTCGGGATTTGAAATTCAGGTGGCTGGGAGGGAGGAGCACAGGCTTTTCTGTCTGGATTTTGTGTCTAGGATGGCCACTAAATGGAGGGGTGACCTCATGTGTCCATGGGATATTCTTCCACTCTGGTGATTCTGCTTGGCACCCAAGAGTTTGATTTCTTTCTGGGGAAGAGGAAAAGACTGTATTCCATCTCTGGGATCCTGTCCAAACAGGGATTCCAGAGATGGGTTCTGGGTCCAGACACTGGGAAAACTTAACCAAAGCTTCGATTTGGGATCCTGGTCCAGATCACAAGGGGGATCTTTGGAAAGGGGTCTCATTCTGAGGGTCACAATGCCTATTTGTGCCCAGAGGCCCATCCTGTGTAGGCATGGTCTCATGGACCATGCACCTGGTTCCCACTCGGGGTTACAGCCATCTCAACATTCAGTTTTCTGGCCATGGGGAAGGAGGAGCACTCTTTTGTGCTCCCGAGTCCCCTATGGGCAGGAATTTGAGCTAAGTCTGGGACAGGTACCTGAATATCCAGGTTGCTTCAAGATGATGGCCTCGGGCCAAGGTTGGACCCACATGGAGGATATGGGGTCCACTATCTGGGTGGCTGACAGGAGGTCGGGGATCAGGCGGGGTCAGATAGACAATGTATGCAGAGGTCGGTCTATTATATTGGGGTGCCATTGAGGGCCGTGCAGGAGGATCCTCATGTGGGTTTCTACGAAGACCCATAGGGCACTTCTTTCTGGTGGGCAGGCAGAAAGCTGCACTGTGGCTTCAGAATTCCCAATATGGAGGGCTTTTAGGCGAGGAGTGTGAAGACAGAAGTCTGAAAACACAAGCCACGGATAAGCTCAGTGCCGACCACAGGACCATTCCATTGTGCAGTGGTTGTTTCGAGATTTCCAGCACCTGAGTATGGGCGAGGGTCAGATGTC